>NC_139534.1:2737328-3444210 GCF_965153285.1 Podarcis tiliguerta
AAATGTAAAAGGCATTAGTAGGAAATGTCCAGAAACGATGCACTGTGGTATAATCTTGAGAATTAGTCTGCCAAAGTGCCCCAAGCCAAGGTGAACTGAGGTGTAATGAGGGTGGAGAGGTTAAGGAAACATGTGCAAGTTACACTCGAAATTATGTTAGTGTGTTAAGAATAGTAGAAGAAGCCTTTAGTCTTTGCTAAGACAACTTGAAAGAGCAACTGAAGTGACCCAGAGAGTAGAATACTGTTCTTACTAGGAAAGGCTAAAAGCATCTCAGGCTTTGTAGCTTAGAGGAGGGGCGGGTAAGGAGGGGGACACAACAGGGGTGTGTGAAATTATGCATGGTGTGAAGAAAGGCAATAAGACATACTTGCTCTGCCTTCCTCTTGTTTGTGGCAAGGAAAAATAGGTATATAAAAGGAGAATTCCCTGGATGCCAAGATCCAGGTTTGGGGCAAGTACTCTTTGGTGAGACTTTGACTTGTCTGTTTTGTTGAGACAAAACCCAGGGCATTTTTGCAACTGAGAGCACCCTAGAAGGAATAATGACCCCCCCACACACACTCCATCACCAACCAGTTTGCTTCACTGCACCGCAAGAGAGTTATCCTGAATCCACAACACGTTTGAGCCAGCAGGAACCACGAGGCGGGGTGTGTTGCTCATCGTTCTCTTGCATACCACTCAGGTCACTCCTTGGCACACACAAGGCAGCAAATGTGGTGTCCTTAATTTATCTCAACATGAAAAATAACTGAGGCAAAAGTCTCCCTCCCACTTTCATTTTTTAGTTTGCTTTTAGTTTGATTAATTGCTTGCTTATACAAGCCAACCCATCACTAAAGCAAGTTAAATAATTGTTATTCCAGAACAACTGATAATGTAACGTATCCTCTGTAGGACGGTATCATTTCTCTTGTCCTTGGTTTCCTGGTGCTGCATCAAAGCTTTTTCACATGGCTATTCATCCCTGTCTCCACATCTGTATGCAAAATGTTACCTTTCTGGCTCCTTTCTAATTAACATGCAAGTGAGCAACATTCTCTTTGAAATTCTGTTGGCATGCTGCTCTGTTGCTGGATTAAAGACACGGGGTAGATCCAGATTTAGTGGTGCATAGAGTAGACCCACTGAAATTAATGTGATGTAAGTTAGTAATGAAGAACCTGAATCTTATTGATTTCAATGCATCTACTTTGAATATAATTAAGAGTAGGTCTGTAGTGGGATGCGGGTGGCGCTGTGGGTTAAACCACTGTGCCTCTTGGGCTTGCCCATCAATAGGTTGGCGGTTCAAATCTCTGCAACAGGGTGAGCTCCTGTTGCTCAGTCCGAGCTCCTGCCAACCTAGCAGTTTGAAAGCATGCCAGTGCAAGTAGCTAATAGGTACCGCTCCGGCGGGAAGGTAAACGGCGTTTCTGTGTGCTGTTCTGGTTTCGCCAGAAGCGGCTGTGATGCTGGCCACATGACCCGGAAAAACTGTCTGTGGACAAATGTCGGCTCCCTCGGCCAGTAAAGTGAGATGAGCGCCACAACCCCAGAGTTGTTCACGACTGGACTTACCCGTAATTGTCAGGGGTGCCTTTACTTTTACCTTTGAGTAGGTCTAATTCACGGCAATTCCCACTGCACTAAAAGATGCACACACATAAATGCACCCTAGTTGTCACTCAGGTGGATCAAGCTGTGTCTGGGCTGTTTGGCTTCAGTTTCCAGAGCAGGGACTCACATGAATAAATACTCCTCTGTACAGAAGAATATCCTCACACAGAAAACTAGCATGCTAGAGGAAGAACCCGATATGGAGGAGCATTTGGTCCCATCCGCAGTCTGAAGTGGTGCCTTCTCACCTGGACACAGGTTTGACAACCTCAGTGACAACCAGGTGTGAGAGCCCTTAGGGGATCTTTTGGTGTAGGATGGACATAAATAAAACTACTCACTTTATGTGCAGGCTGGCAAAAATTCTTATTGCTGCTGAAATAACTCTGGAGAAAGATGGAAAGAAACAGGAAGCCTAAAGGTAGAGTCTTGCTCCAGCCCATAATGATAAAATGGGCTAAATTTGGATCAATAATGAGAGTCCAATGAATATTGCAGTGTGTGTGTGTGTGTGTGCACGCACGCATGCACAAGGCTTTTTTTAAACATGGCATTTGTTCTTAGAGGGAGAATGGTTAGCTGTCAAGCTTCTTGGACAGGCATAGGCAAACTTGGCCCTTTAGATGTTTTGGGACTACAATTCCCATCATCCCTGACCACTGGTCCTGTTAGCTAGGGATAATGGGAGTTGTAGTCCCAAAACATCTGAAGGGCTGAGTTTGCCTGTTCTTGGATATTAATATTTATATTTAAAATGGGCTGAGAATGGCAAGCAAAACTTGCTAGTGATCATCCAATGGGCCCGGCCACATCTGTCTCGCTGGGTGAAGAATAGGACAGAAATTTTGTCCAAGGGGGGCTGCTGTTTTGTCAATTACCGGAATGCAAGCTATGGTCATGTAAGGTTTGAAAGGAGTCATTTTTTGTAATTATTTATAAAGTTCATAAAAAAGTTTTAAGAAAAGAATTCTAAGTGCATTTAAGGGAGACAAATGGACAAAATTCAAGTAAAAGTATTGGCACAGTTCAACAATGCACAGATGAAATGATTGCTTTGATTCATGCACTGCTAACAAGCGCCTGGAAATTGCTGTTTGCTTTCAATTCAGCTGGCAGGTGTCCCCTTTCCATAGACCAATTTGAAAATGCTCGTAAACTACTCAACTTAGATTTTTGAAAGGATGTGCTTCTCTAGTACATGGTATCCACCTGGTTTAATGACTGTGGTTATATTTAAATGGTATTGTTTGACAAGGAAGTCATCTGCTGTACAGATTAACAAAGCTTGCCATTGGGACGCCACCATCTTTTAAGTTTGCATCAGTAGGAAAAGAACTCTTGGGGGGCTATTTCTCATGAACTCTGTTGCATCATTATCACTGCAGATCAACAAAGCATGCTATTTTTAATTGTGTTAAT
The DNA here is from genome assembly GCF_965153285.1 of Podarcis tiliguerta. Classification (NCBI taxonomy): domain Eukaryota; kingdom Metazoa; phylum Chordata; class Lepidosauria; order Squamata; family Lacertidae; genus Podarcis; species Podarcis tiliguerta. The sequence goes on from NC_139534.1 coordinate 2,740,350, forward strand.
AAGTATAGGGGTGTTCTGATGAGCACTCATAGTTCACTTAGGCATTATTAATTGCACACAGAGGTCTAATTATAACTGGCTTTAGTTACTCTGCTCTTGGTACATGTCATTGAAAGTGATCAAATATTGTAAAATGAAAAAAAAGAGAGAGAGATCTATTTCCCTCCAGGCTAAAAAGGAAAAAGAAAGAAAGAAAAAATGTGATTCAGCCTCATGACTAACGATAGTTTTAGGAGAAATCATGTTTTCAAGAAAGGGATGAATGTAACTTAATTGGCCACCAGCTATTCTCTTGGAACTTTACTAGAACCATGAAGCTGAGTGAAGTGTAGAACGGACTGTACCGCAGGTGATGGTATCACATTATTTTTTAAATGGAAACATAAAATCCCCTAGCACATCAGGGAGGCATGTTCTACTTTCACTCTCTCCTTGCTCTGCTACATTTCTGCTTCCAGGAATTTAAACAAACAAACAAACAAATAAATATGTGAAAGCTTCTCATTTCTTGCTGAATCAAGGGAATACTAAGATGGCCGTTGGCCCTGCTAGCTGGGATGGATGGGAGTTATAGTCCAACAACATCTGGAGAGCACCATGTCAGCTACCCTAATCTAATGCATTACATGTTTACAATGCCCTTCCTCCAAGAAGCCCAGGCACTGCGCATGGTCTCTCCTGCCCTCTTTAGCCTCATAATAACCCTGTGATAAATGTTAGGTTAAGGGCTCATCTGGAATACTGTGTCCACAATTTAAGATGTTGACAAGGTGGAACATGTGCAGAGGAGGGGAACAAAGATAATTAAGGATCTGGAAACTATGCTGAGGGAGTTGGGTATGTTTAGCCTGGAAAAGAGGAGACTAAGAGGAGATATGATAGCCATCTTCAAATATCTCAAAGGCTGCCACATGGAAGATGGAGAAAGCTTGTTTTCTCCTGCTCTGGAGGGTAGCACCCAAACTGATGGCTTGAAGTTACAAAAAAGGAGATTCCAATTAAACAACTACTGTAATTATTAAGTTTGCAGATGATACCACCATAATGGGTCTAATTACAGGTGGAGATGAATCAGCGTATTGGGAGGAGGTTCAAAAAGTCTCGACATGGTGCCTAGAGAACAACTTGCACCTAAGTATCAGCAAGACAAAGGAGATGGTGTTGGACTTTTGGAGGAAGAGAGAGGAACTAGCCCTGTTGTATATCGGGGGGGAGGGGCTGTGTGGAGAGCATCTCTTACTTTAAATTCCTGGGAGTTTACCTTAGTGAAGACCTCACTTGGAAATTCAATACAACCCAGGTGGTTAGGGAGGCCCAACAGAGACTCCATTTCCTCAGGGTCTTGCGAAAGAAGAATGTCAAACAAAAATTGATGATCTCCTTCTACCGGGCCACAATAGAAAAGTGTCCTTTCATACTGTATAACACTGTGGTACGCTGGTCTGACAGCCATGGACAGGAAGTCCCTACAGAGGGTGGCAAATACAGCACATGACATCATGGGTTGTCCCCGGAGTTTGCTAGATGACATCGTGGGAGACCGCTGCCTCAGGAGAGAGAGAAGAATTCTTAGGGACGACTCACACCCTGGCCAGCACTTCTTTAATCTCCTACCTTCGGGCAGGAGATACAGAAGTATAGTCAGCCGCAACAACAGGTTAAAGAACAGTTTTTATCTGTGGGCTGTTGGGCTGCTGAATCGGAAAAAAAGTGGTGCAATTGACTTCCGACAAGCACACAGAGTGCGAACAAGACTGAGTGTATGGGGGGGGGGGGCTTGTTTAATTTCACTGCACACAGGTGGTGCAGTGACAATAAAGGTATTATTATTATTATTATTATTATTATTATTATTAGGAAGAATTTTCTGAAGGTAAGGGTTGCTTGACAGTGGAACAGTCTACTTTGGGAGGTTGTGCATGCCTTCCTTAGGGGTTGGATGGCCATCTGTCATGGATGCTTTAGCTGAGGTTCCTGCCTTGCAGGGGGTGGACCTTTCACTTAATTTGCAGTGCCTGGAACGTAACCCCCACATAAATGGGGAGTTGTCTGTACTCAGTTTTTCCACAGGAATCAAGCAAATATTAACCTCAGATTAAAGGAAATTATTAATAGTAATACTGTCATCTTCATGATTTGATGTCATATCTTGAGTTTTATTATTAAATAATTGGAGAATTTGCAGTGCCACCTCAGAATCCTGGCTTTGCATGGATTTGCTGAAGAGAAGGGAGGTAGCACAACAGCAATGGCCCTGGCATGGGAGTGAGAAGGGTGGAACCCTGACAGAGCAAAAGCAGTGGCTTAAAAGAAAGGGAAAGGTCCTTCGCACAATGTATTTGACTCCTGGTACCATGCATTGTCTTCAGGAGGATGTTCCAGATTCAATGTATTGATTTAGAACAGGGATTTCATTAGTAAGCAAACACCCATATGTGTACAACATCCACCCGCAGAGCTGAACTTTCTCTAGCTGAATAAAATGAGAGGCTTGCTCTCAAGTTTCTGTTCATATTAAAGTTACTATAACATGCATCATTATAGGATGTGTGCGCCAAGGCTGCAGAATAGGAGGTGGCGGCATGGAAATGAGTGTGATCTGTGTGCAAGTGGGAGTTGAGAAACAGAAGGAGGGGAGAAGGAAAAGGAGGGTTACGAAAGAGGGGGGGCGACAGCATGGAAACGGGAGTGAAGCTGAAACCTGGAGTATGAAAGGGGTTGCAGAATGGGCAGGGATGGGGGCTTCATATCTGGGTAGAAACTGAAAACTATGCATAGCAGTTGCAGAATGGGAAGGTGCAGGAGGTGATCATGGGGGCCGGCTTGTGCTTAAAGGGGTGGTTGCACAAAAGGAGGAGAAGCCAGAGACATAGGTGTGGGTGTGAAGGTGAAGAAAGGGGTTCAAAGTGGGGCTGCAGAATAGAAGAGACATGGCCAGAAATGTGGTTGAGAAGGAGTAAGTGGGGTGGGAAAGGGAAGCTCTGGGGATTAATGTGGGGACAGTGGGAATGTGGAGTGGCCCTTAGCCCCTAGTGGGTGCTTGTGTTCACACATGCAAATATCACTTTAGATAGTGTAGATTTGCAGATTAATCTTCCAATTTCACATAAGTTAGTGTAACACAGAGGAAACTGCAAACAGCTTCTGGGGAAAGAAATGAAGGGCACCCTTCATCCCTTTGCCCCCCTTGCTTTCTTTGGGATTTGTGTGTGGTGATGGTTGCAATGAAAAGAAAACTCATCCAACTCAGTGGCTGCTTTGAGACCCAAGCCCTAGTTCCTTTCCCTCCCCCAATAAATTCAGTGGTGAAGACAGGGGGCCAAAGAAGCTGAGGGGAAAGAATTGGTCTTTCATGGATGAATGCAAGCAAGGTATAGGGTGTGTGTGTGTGTGTGTGTGTGTGTGTGTGTGTTTGCATGCTGTACTGTCCTCAGTTTACTTTGGTTTATCAGGGGTGGCCTGCTCTTCCAGTTCCATTAGTGGATGTTCAGTTTGAATATCTGTACTTCTACCTGTTTAATTGCAGAGAAATATGAGTGGATGAATATTCATAGTGATAGCAGTGCATTGAGACTGGTACATCCCGAAAGGCAGCTCTCTGTCTCAGCAACCAAGGAGTACCCCGCTGTCAACAGCACTAATGAGACTCCATGCTGACAACGCTGCTGCCCTTCACCTGACTGATGAGGAAATAAAAAGCTGAAGTAATCGGCTCTTCTTGGCCCATGCAGACAATTTATCTGATGGGTTTCAACAACAGTAGATGCAATTTGCAAAATGCAAAACATGATTTTGGCCTTTTCACGTTGTTAATTAGTGCAGTCTTCCCAGTCTCATCTCTGCTACAGTCCTTACAACCACTTTACAGACTGTGGAAACAAGTAGTTGGCTCAATTGTTCTTAACAGTGTTTACTGTTGCCACTTCTCTTCCCCTTCAAATGCTTCCACAAAACCTACCTTCTGTGAAGCTTAGGCTGAATTGCAGGAGGTGAGAACTGAACGGTTAATAACATGCAACCGGGTTTGTGCATACTCTCCCACTGCTCACTGATTCATGGTCCAAATCCATGAGGATTAGGATATGGTACAACCACTGGGCCCTCACTGGAGGGGAAGCTACACTGGTGTAAGCCCCACCCTTCCAGCAGAAGTTCTTCCACCTGGCAACAGGCCGCCTGGCGTGTAGAAGTCACACCTACCAACAATCCACCCAGCATAACCAACCAAAGAAAGGGGCTTGATGGGGCCAGGCTGGGGGAGATCCTGAGCCGCCATAGCCATGCGCCCTTGTGGATACTATGCCAGCCGAAAGGGCAGTGCGTGGGGACACGTCCTGCAGGAAACAATGGGCTGCCTCTGATAAATGAAAAGCTTTTGAAGCAGAAACTGCTTTCACGTGTCTAAAAATTCTATTTGAAAGCTGAAAGTTTTTATATGTGTGCTGCAGGAGCTGCCAAGGTTCTGTATCAAAAGGCCAGTTTCTGAAATTCAGAGTGTGCGCATCATCACATTGGTTCCTTAAGCATGCCTAGGTTGTAATTCTAAGTTCTCTTAATGAAAGAACTCACCTCTCAAGAGTGTTACAACAGAAAATTGATTCTAGATAATAAGAGAAAGCTACAACATCTCTTGCTCTCTTAAGTATAGTTGGCGTTAGTTCAAAAGAACCCCACCTCCCATGCTAAAATCGGCAACACACATACAAACAACTTGCCACAGCCACAAAGCATGCACATTTTTGGAACTGGAAAGAAGTTAACACAAAATGCTGCACTGAATAATAGGTGGCACCTTGTTACCTGTCACCGTTTCAACATCACCATGCTGCATTGTACGGCCCCTCCTCTCTCTTCCCAGCAGGCACTGACACTTCTCAGATACATCAGACTTGACCTCCTGCTGGGAGTTAGATTGAGATAGAGAAACTACTTGTTCCTCCCCACAAATGAGGAGCCTGTTTCTTCTTTTCCAAAAAAGGCACTGTATATACACTGCACTCTGCTATTTTTAAGGGTGACTTAGCACTAGTTAAACCACTGGTAAAACTAAGCTTATTCTGTACAGTGACAGAATAAACTTGTTGCGTACGCAGGTGCAGCACCCCATCCCCTGGAAGCCAGACCCACAAAGTACAAAACACAAATTTACACAGCTGGTCCCTCTCTGAATCACTGAGGGGAGCTCTATGGCCCACCTGCCATGCACTTGTGGACAGAGATGCCCTCAAGACCCCTTTAACGGGGTACCCTGTTACCACTGCCACGAAAAGTGGGTGAGTCACCATTTCACCCCTTCATCAGATGTAGGACTAAAGGATTCCGCCCAAGGCCCATGCCAGAGTTGTGATAATTGCTATCACAGAAATTTCTTCCCAGCTCTGAAAAAACAGCAACCATTGTACACCGAAAGCAACGCCAGCATTCCTGTAAAGGAAAAGGTTAGCCTGTAAGAAAAGCGAGATTAGAGGGAGGGCTGGGTAGGTGACGCTCCTGGACCGACTGTGCTGCTGTTGGCTGCCCAGGCCCCCTTTTAAGCCCTGTGAGCGGACCGGAGAGAAGTCTCCCTCAACGTGGTCCCTCCTGTTGCCCTGCCCCCCCAGGCTGCCACAGATAGGCTAGGATTTGGCAAGAACCAGAAGCCACTGCGACGGCCAGGGAAGCGTAGCAACAGTCTAATACGAAACGGTGTGGCTGCAGGAGGATGGAGGAGTCCCATGTCGGGTTGCAACTGCCGCCCACTGGTGAATCGGGTGAGCGGACATTATACTCCAGCTTCAAAATTTGGCTGCTTCTGTTTTTATTGTGGAGGGAAATTAGCAGTCCCCTATGGGTGTGATCAGCCTCTCAGATATTATATAGACATATAATTAAACACTATTGCCAAGATTTATTGCCCACCAAGGATTTGCTTCTTACTGAATGCAGTTCTTCATCTTAAGGGATGAAATGAGCTGTGAAACATGGCAGCAAAATGACTATTGCCTTTATTTTTTGGCCATTACACTATTTATTGTATCAAGATTTTACTTCACAGATGTAGGCCTAATTCTCATGGAGAGGATTAACCTATCTGTCTTCTAACTGCAGATTCAGTCACAGGACTGAATACTTCCTTGCACATAAAGAACTAGTATGTCAGGGAGAACAGTTTGACCCTATCCTTCTGCAACATGCTAGTCTCCTGTGTGCAGGATTTATTTTTTTAAAATGCTGGGGAAAACATGCTAATATTGCCAAGGCTGTAGGTTTGATCCCCATATGGGATGCATATTCCTGCACTGCAGAGGGTTGGACTAGTTGATCTTCAGGATCCCTTCCAACTCTACAATTCTCTGATTCTATGTGAGCTCCCACCTACATTCTGACTTAGTAAAGCCTAGACACAGGTTTCACCAGGGACCCAGATGAATGAATGTTGCCTAAGGATTATACTCTGGATTCAGAAGCTTCCATAGCAGCTCAGGGTAAATGAAAGGCTCTCTGGAATGAGGCAAAGAGAAAAAAGGTATAGAAGACGCTGCACTCATTCTTTCCCCTCAAACTAAGCCCAAAAATGCACAGAGGTTGTCAAGCACTACTTGTGGTGTGACAGCTCTGAGCTGTAGCAACTCTCCAAATGAGCAGGGTCTTGGAGTGGAGATGGATTTACTTCAGTGTGGCAGATGACTGGAAGGATGGTGTGGCGATTTGCCTGTCTCCCCCAACCTGCCACTTACACAGCATTCATACATACAAAAAGACTCACAGAGCAATGCTTCAAGTCATGATTTATCACTGATGACATACTGAACATAATCGCAGCATAAGAAAGAACACAGAAATCATGATTACAAACATAAGAATAACCCATTTAAACATTTGGCAAAACCAATGCTAGTGTCTGTTTCACTATAAGCAAAACAGGGAGGAAAGCTTTAACAACTGTTTCAGAAGGTAGTTTATATCATAGCCTGCAGCGCTTTATCTAATAAAGAGATTAGAGCAGCCAAAGTGATACTGGTGGGTTTTAAAAGGCAGACACAGGATTTAAGGTTTTAAAAGGCAGACACAGGATTTCAGTGTAAAATGACCATCATTTCAGAATATGCCCCATAATAGTAAGCACACAGGAGTTATTTTGTCCAGACACGTCCTAAAGGCTTAAAAATGTTAGTTTTGTGTGCTCAGAAATTTATTCTACTACTGCTGCTACTACTATTAAAACCAGCAATGATAAACTGCATGCAAATTGTATTTCAATTCAGGAATGGAAAAGCTGAGGCCCTACAACACAGCTGGACTACAACTCCTTCAGCTAGACTACAACTCCCATCATTCCTGACCACTGGCCACGAGGGCTGGTGGGAGCTGGAATCCAGCAACAACTTGAGGCCCATACCTTCTCACCTCTGCACAAACTTAGGTCTTAATTTAAATATTACTGCTATTAGAATCCTAACTTGAACTAACATTTCAATGATTCTCCTTTTAAAAAAAAAGTCTGTCACTAAAGGGGTCTAAATTGTATCAAGTCTAACTAAATCTGGAATGTGTGTCCTCCACCCCCAAAATCATATAAATGAAGTGAATCTGTTGCTTAATAGTTGGTTCTAGGCTGAGGTACATAATTTCAATCTGTCGGAAAAGGAGGGCTAAGCTAAAGATTCTAGCATCACAATGCTGGAATTTTTCATTTCTCAACAGGTAATAGCCGAAATGACACCACACAGTCTATAAGCCACTTAGACGGTGCCTCCCAAACCTTTCCTTGCCGAATTTTCTCTGGCTTGTAGTTAGAAGAGCCATCGTAGATTATATACTGTGTGCAGGAACTCTGGTCAGAAGCAATCTCAGCATGATAGGCTACAGTATTGATTGTCTGTGTCACATCACTATCCGATTTGGGTTTCCTCAACAGTATCTGTCCTCCACCTGCTTTCACCAATTCCTTCAGATCATCTTTGTTGTGCTCCTTAAACATTCCCAAAAAATAGAAGTAGCAGCCATCAAACAACTTTGGTAACTGAAATAGAGAAAGGGGGAAAATATGAAGAGTTGGTCACAAACAAACAGCCAGATTTTTAAAAACCGGAAGCTGTAATACCATTTCCTTACAACACATCTCTCTCTCTCTCTCTCTCTCTCTCTCTCTCTCTCTCTCTCTGTTGAAGTCCAAAGTCAAGTCCCCCATCATACTCTGTATGAACAGCAGTCTTAAAACCAGCAGCTGGCTCTGGCCCACCTATCACTCTGCCAAGCCACTGGCTGATGTGGCCGACATGGTTGCAAAGTAACTGCTCAGCAGGAACGCAATTGCTCAGCAACAGAATACTGACAAACAGTGCAACTTTTGTTTGGAAAATGAGGTCAGATTGACCGGAAAAAAAATACCGTTGAAAGGAAGTTAGAGAGGAGACAAGAGGCAGGAGTCTAAGGGTGGTAAGGGAGGGCAAGGACTAAGAATTGCTTGGGGGGGAGCGTTATATTAAATAGGAGAGTTAATTGACAGGAAACCCCAAGGAGGGTGGTGGGAAAGGGCAATAGGCGATATCATGGTCTCAGCATCCCTAGGAACATGAAGAGGAGTTGTGCTATGGTGTGGGAAAGGCAGGAGGCAGATAGAATGGACAAATGTTACAATATAGAGCAGGGTTGTCCAATCGGTCGACCACAATCAGCAGGTAGATCCCCAGATGACTGTGGCAGATTGTGGGTGATCTTGGGATGCCAATTGATCATGAGATGGGGAAAAACCTTAAAGTCCCTGCCCCCCACTGCCCTCGCTGTGTCTTGGGAGTTGGACGTGCTTGATATAGATTATCAGAACAGAAATGGTTGTGGCTGGGGATTCATGCAGAGTGCGAAGAGCTACACTGATGAAAAACAACCACCCAGATCTTAGCCTCTAGTCACAGATAATTAACTAAAAAGGGTTACAAAGTACTCTCAAGAGATTTCACAACCAAGAAAATAACCAAATGGAAAGCAAAATAGGAAATTGTTTAAGCTATATTTCCCCATTTCAGATGCAATTTCTTCTCAGTAAGAACTGAAAACTGGTACCTGAGTGTACTAGGACAAAAACACTCAACCAAAACCCCTGGGGTACCAAGGGTTGGTGAAAGGTGAAAGCTTCAGCTCTTGGTGGTTCAGGCAGCATCTTGTATAAATGTTTCCCAGACTTACCTTGAAAGCACTGAAAAGTTTTAGCAGCATATATGACAACAGAAATCCATTAAGAGGTCAAAATCGCTTTGGTTAGAAGCTGTACACCACTTCTCAAAAGCAAGTGCTGGAATAAAGTATACAGCTTTACTTCCCTTAGCCTGAACAGGTGGAAAATAGTAAAGGGCTACAACAACATCATATGGGCTACAAAAACAAACTTGAAGGTTAACAAAGAAGCTCTCACCAGCTGCTCCTTGTTCAGTCGGCCTTGGCGTGGGCCACCATCTATTTCATACGTCTCTTCTTGCTCCCGAGCACCTGTCTTCAGGCAGGCATCTACCCCTGAAATTTGGAAGAAAAGATGGACAGAGGAGGAAATGTAGTGATTTATTTTATGCTGATAAAAAAAAACCACTGTAGGAAGCGATAGCAACACTAGGGGAAGTCATCCTGAAAACAAAAGGCAAAAATCAAACCCTGACAGAATGACCAGATATGGAACAGAATGGAATATGGTTGGCTTGAAAGAAGGACCTTATGTCAAGCAATTGTTGCAGTCTATGCTGAAAAGTTTCAATAAAAAATAAATTAAAAGAAGGGAGGAAGGGAGGAAGGAGGAGAGGATAAATAGCGGGAGTAGAAGAACCTCTTTGTTACACTGCATGTTGCCTTATACAAAGTCAAAACATTGGTACAGTAGAAGAGTGGCTGGCAAAGCTCTTCAGGATTTCAGATAGGAGTTTTAAATAGCCCAGCACTACTCAGAGACTCAACCTGGGACATTCTGCATACAAAGCACATGCTCTATCACTGAGCCACAACAACACTTTTCTCAGGGCTGAGTGGTAAGTCAAAAGCTTCTCGACAAAAGGGTTTTTATTTTACTTTAAGTAGGATTTGAAGGAAGAGATTAGACGGCAGCATCATGTAGGTGGCTCTGGGAGACATACAGCAAAGAAAGAGCAGAGTTGTTTGATGGAGAAGGGGACCTGAGAAGCTTAAGAAGAGAATGCCATAAGCAGGCAGATATTGGGATATTTCACATGGGAATGAATGGCCATCGTGTGGGCAGTGCCACAGAGGGCCTTAAATGGAGGATGAAGGTGTTTGTACTTGATCCAGGACTTGCAAGAGTAGGGATTTATGGAGGGGACATAACATAATCTAAACAAAAAAGATGGGTAAATAGTTTTGGAAAAATCTTTACAGGCATTGAAATAACTGCAAGTCAAAGTGTGTGTACCTGCGTTTGAGTGCCCACCCTTGATGGCTAGGTTTGCTTTTGGATTTCTATTTCTGGACAAACTCTCCTGACCTGCCAGTTGGCCTTGATCATGATTTTTAGCACACTGATTCTTTTTGCACTTCAGATAATTAGTCCTAAGAGGAATTATGTTTGAACAGATGATGGGTTTGGATTGCTGCATTAGAAATCAACTTTAAATAATTCAGTTTTGCATAATGGGGAAGGGTGGGAGTCAGCTTAGCTGACAGTGCTTGCAGGCAATGAATGCACTGATGTTTTATATAGTACTGTCTCCGTATCATACAAACATTGTTCAAGAGGTCTGGTATGAATCATGGTAGCAATGTGAGGGTTAACTGGCTTGGCTATAAAATTCTACTTGCACAAGGGGAGTCTTACCAATTTCCCCCACTCTGGCTCCAGCTGAGAAACTTCTGAGCTCAGAAGCTTTGGGAGAAATGTGGGTGCAGACCACTGGATTGGCCGTGGCTGGGATAGGAAAGCAGCACTGTCTGCACAGAAAACCATACAATTATCTGCATTCAGGCTATATTCTTTACAGCACCTGATGCAAGTAAGAAACTTCCAGCTTAGAAAAACATCAAATTATGATGGTAACAGTATGAACAATGTGAAACAGTACAGTAGGTCATACAAAAGGTTCAACTTCTTTCTTCTTCCCCACTTCTATGTAAGCCTGCTGCAGTATAGTAACTACTATACTGCTAAAGGCACATAAATTCATTTGTGGCAGTGTCGTCTGCCTCTGCTGTTCTTAACTGGAGGTGTGCTTTCGCTAATGGGGCCTCTTGCTGCTGCTGCGCTGCTGGCACACGATTTCCGTTCTCATCCTGGGGCAAAGTTCTCAGCTCGAGATAACTCTACCAGGTTAGCAGAGTTTTTAACCTGAAACGTTTGTAACCTGAGGCATTTGTAACTCGAGGTACCACTGTATTCATTTAATGCCCTGGCTTCAGCATTCCAATCACTGTTTAAATGAGTTCCTCAGTATCAAACCAGGAAAAAATCAATAGTGAACACTGGCAGATACTGATGTCCATGACATGCTGGCATGATGTGGTGACTTAAGAGTGTTGTGCTGTTTGAAAGTATTTTAGGAAACATTAGGTTCTAGATGAAACCAAGGGATTCAGCTGGAATACTATTGCTTTCAACTAAACTTAGGCAAGTTGTGTCTCTAAGCAGCACCCATTATGTCCTTTCCCAAGCACTTATTTGCTGGCACAGCAAGTCTTAAGATTGGATCATAAAATGTTGTGTGCGCACTCTGATGAGATTTATTTCTCAGTTATGTCTAAGTGGACTTTGGCAATTGCCAAACAGAAGGTATGATAAATAAGCAAGAGTAAGAGGGGAACCATTTTTCCTAGACAAATGTTTCATCAGCAGGAGTCCAATTATTTGTTATAACAATCTTTAATGTGTAATGACTCTGAAGAAGACTAATAACAAAGACTGGTGGGAACAGATGGAGCCATGGTGTTAATTACAGGCACTTAGCTGCATCAGACCCCATAAGTTATTCCTAACATTTCCCACCAGGGAGGAGAATCACTGACTTTTTAAAGTAGCATGTTGCTTACAAAGCTGAGAATATTAAGAGGCAGAACTGGACTAATAAGTGACTCCATACCTCATTAAATGAGTATAAAACTCTATGTTGGATGCATTTTTTGAAAGTGGTACCACACTCCATCTATGAACTGGAGAGAGGCCTGAAGTTCCCCACTTCATTGATGTCAAGATGCACTGATCCATGACTGGTGCAGAAATTTGCCAGATGGGTTGCTCACCAGGGCAAGATGTTTTGAGTATATTACACCGATCCTTGCCCAACTGGCTGCCAAATAGTTTCTGGGCCCAATTCAAAGTTCTGTTTTTTACCTATAAAGTCTTAAAAGGCTCAGGACCACAGTACCTCAAGGACCAGTTCTCTCCATATGAACTGACCCAAGCTGAGGCCCTTCTCTGTGTGCCCCCTCCATGAGTCCACAGAGCGACAACATGAGAATAGGCCTTTTGTGCAGTGACTCCCTGTTTTTTTATATTATTATTATTATTATTATTATTATTATTATTATTATTATTATTACATTTCTATACCGCTTTATATTTTTAAGGAAAATCTCTTCTTTAAGAAGAATGCTCTCCCCAAGTAGGATAGCCTGGAGCCTTCATTATGTATCTTTAGGTGCTGGGCAAAAACTTTTCTCAATAAACAGGCCTTGGGCTGATTAAACAATCTATGGGTTTTTAAATGTGTTTGTGGAACTGGAATTCTCAGTTTGTTTTGTTATGTATTTTGTGTTCTCATTTTGTATTTTTGTGTTGCAAACCGCCCTGTGATCTTTATTAACAACACCACCACCACCACACTATGGTCAAAAGACTGATGCACTGGGGGAAAAATGTGTACAGCTCCATTTAATCAATGGATTGAATAAATGACTACACTTGCAACTTATGAACAGATTGTTTTATAAACATAGACTTTTCATGGACAAGAATAATGTCCTCTGAAACGCATTTATACAAAACATAGTTGGTTAAAAATAAACATATATGTATTCAGATAATAATGATACCTATTTATTAGGTAAGTATATATGGAACTGTAATTTTTAACTCTTATAATGATGTAGTATACCTTTTCTTTTTTCCTTTTTCACATTTTATTTTTATTCTATGTTGTTCAATTAAACTGTTCTTTTAAAAAATCTTGAACTTCACTCATTTAAATTGTGTGCCAAATCTTTTTGGGCAGCAACTCAAAGGAGTAACCCTGAATCTTAAAAACTGCACTTCAATGTGTCATAGCACATCAATAATGAAAACGACAGAGCAATTAATATGGAAAGGGGTGGTGCCCATTTGGCATTTGAAAACAGCATAGTTAGATCTTTAGCATCAGCTAAGAAAGAAGATATAGGAAGAAAAGCAGTTCTACTTACATCTATAACCTGCTCAGCCACAGCATGTGCTGTAATGCTCTGATGGTTTACTCCTGAAGGCATACTCTTCCATTGTCTCCTGAGACAGGCAGATGCCAACAACCTCAGGTGGAAGCAAAGCTCTCAGCCTCTGGGATGTTCTGCTCATCAGCAGATTCATTACAGTGGTACCTCGGGTTAAGTACTTAATTCGTTCCAGAGGTCCATTCTTAACCTGAAACTGTTCTTAACCTGAAGCACCACTTTACTAATGGGGCCTCCTGCTGCTGCGCCGCCGCCACAGCACAATTTCTGTTCTCAACCTGAAGCTAAGTTCTTAACCCAAGGTACTATTTCTGCGTTAGCAGAGTCTGTAACCTGAAGCGTATGTAACCTGAAGTACCACTGTATTTTCATTCTTTTCCCCTTAAGCTGTCAAATGTCTTCACTAATAAACCAAGCAGTTAACAGCTGCATTCCCTCCTTACAAGCAAAAAGCTCTGATTAACTCAGTGGCATTCCATTAACAATAATAGGAGGCACTACACATTTTCAACAGATGGAGTAACATTTAGCACTGAATTCTTGTCATTCACCTAACAAAGAACCCCAGGCTTTTAAAGCATTATTGATGTATTCATATTGTCTTTACCCCTTATGTCAAAACATGTACATTTTTTGTCACAAGACCATCTGGTTACTTACACTGAAATGTCAAGATCCAGCATCCAGTCAAAACAGCCAGCATGCACTTCATAGTACTGCATGTAGAATTCTCAGGGATAACAACATGTGTCACTAAAACGGAAGACAGGTTATATGAAGCCCTAGTAATATTAACTACCGTATTTTTCGCTCTATGAGATGCACCAGACCATAAGACACACCTAGTTTTTGGAGGAGGAAAACAAGAAAAAAAATATTCTGAATCCCAGAAGCCAGAACAGCAAGAGGGATCTAGCTTCTGGGATAGCCTCTTGATGTTCTGGCTTATGGGATAGCCGCACGCAGCCTCTCCCGGCTCCTCCAAGAACTGTGCTCCCTTTAAAGAGCGCGCGGAGCGTGTGTGTGGCTCTTTAAAGGGAGCGCTGGGCAGAGCCTCCTGCTCCGTAAGACGCACACACATTTCCCCTTACTTTTTAGGAGGGGAAAAGTGTGTTTTATAGAGCGAAAAATATGGTACTTAAGCCACATATCATGTAAAAAAATGTAAGATGCAAGTCAGATCCCTGTTTAGGAGTCACTGCTGCTATTTCAGGTCCATAGGAAAATGCCATTCAGTGGCAAAAACATCCTCACACACGAGTGGAGAAATAATGCACAGGGAGAGGAGCAGTAGTTTTCAATGCTGGCTGCTTTCTGCACCCCATGGGGAGTTGATCTCTCTGACCTTGGGGGGGGGGCTGCCATACATCAGCAGACCATCACACAGTGCCATTTGGAACTTGGCTCTTATTTTGAGGCTTTCAACATCTCTCTTCAGAAGCCCATAATTAAGTTATTAGACAAGTTTTTAAATGCAGCGGCACATAAAAATAGTCATCAATAAATGATAAACATAATGATGTATATCCTTCTTCTGAAAGCACTCATCCCATAGAATTGAAACAAAACAAAACTAGAATCCTATTGCAGGCATCATTATTCATACTTGGAAAAATTGTGAATGGGCTAAGCATACTGACCCGGAAGTACTTCCTTCCGAAACACAATTACTGTATGTAATCATTTATAAGACTATTTAAAATGCATCATACGGGCCAATTGTGAACTACAAGACACAATGCAGATGAACATCCAACTAATGACATGATTGCTCTATGGGGGTGAGGGCTGCACTCCCTTTCTCCAAAAAGTAGCCCCCACATGCAGCAAGGTTCACAGGAATTTTGAAACTCAGGGGCTTGTATTCAATGTAGCAGTAAGATTTTTTTCACCTGCACAAGCCTTTTTGCTTTTCTGATGAAACCATTTCCCTAGTCCTCTGCCCCCTGCCCCACACACTGTTCTGGGGGTTCTCCTGACCTTCTGGGGTAGATATGGGAAGGTGGGGAGGAGAGGGAGGAACTCCCACTGCACTCGTGGGAACTGTGCTGGCTTCAGCTAGTGCAACAATTTAGTTGAATATGGTCCATAGAAATGACAAAAACGGGAAAGGATGGGAACCAACTAGACATATGCAAAGAGCTTTTCTGGGTTTACTGTGTAATCCTATGCATGTTTATTCAGAAATAACTCTCAGGAGAGCGTGCATAAGATTGTAGCCCTCATTTTGTAAAGCAAATACAGCTAAAATATATATCCCCTATTTTTTCAGTTCATAAAATCCAGGTCTAAATAAAAAGCTCTACATAGGCCATGATGCAAGCTTGCCAATTATGAGTAGAAAGCGCTTCCAGAGGTGCAGAAGAGGAGGAAATATTCCTTTCACCAGCAGCCCAAAGTGTGGGGAGGGGGAGAGCTGAAAAATCCACTACCCTTTAAACCCTGTCTATAATTTCCCAGAGATAGGAGGTCTTTGAGAGATGAACTTTGGCCTGATATCTCTCTGCATATCCTCCTTAATGTACAGAGGGCACTTTCAGAGATCAGTATGAAACAAGGAAAGTGAGGAAATGTCCTCAGAAATTAGAACGTTTGTGGCTGTTTAGGACTCTTTGTTTGTTTAACTAAAATTATTAAATTTATATACTGACCTTCAGCTGAGAATCACAGGGAAATTTAAAGTATAAAAACACAAAAATATATAATATAATAGCAAACAAACACTACCCCCGTTTGTTAATTAATTAATTGTTAATATTTTAATTAACATTTTGAAAGTGAGGTTCTTAAGTCCTTGAACAAACTAAATTTAAATAGAAAGGGCAGAGACAGTCAAAAAACTTACCTGTGCTATTAAATGCCGTAGATATTCTAGCTTTCAGAACCTTTGCCAGTTTGCTCAACAATTGCTGCTGAACTGGATTAAGACCACTTCCGAGGAGAACAACAGGTCCTTCTCTTGGCTGATTTAGGCTTAATTGCTTTGCAAGGACAAAAAGGGGAAAGCGTCAAGTCCTACATAAAGCCAGCATCTTTTCCTTTTGAAGGAGCAACTAATCTCTACTTGACATTTCTATTAAATAAGAAATAACTATTTTGACATGAACATAATTCATGGGAGCACTGCAGGACGTAAACAGACAGAAAAACAAATATTGATGAAATCTAACAAAGCAGCACTAAAGGGACAAAAAGGGTCTTATGGCAGTTTCCAGTCATTTAAGTTTTACATAGCTGGCCTTCTGAACCTAGCAACAATTTTAATAGGAAGATATGTGAAAATGTCTTGGTGAAATTCAATGGTGTCTGTGAGTGAGCAGAAGAGATTTCTGCTTGTGTTCCTCCTACTGCTTCTCCACACACACCAAAACCTACTCTGGAGGATTGGGGGACCCAGAGTAGATTTTGGGAAGAGCAGTGGGCTGCAGGGAGGAGGAAAGGAAGGAGACATCCCACTGCAAGAGATGAAGTCTGTCACATGATGCTGGATTTCATTGCCTGTGAAAATCAGCATAAAATTATGAGACAAAATACACCCATACCAGAAGGCAGAAGTGTAAGCCAGGGACAGCCAACGACTGGTCCCCAATGCAATTTTACCTGGTCCTCAGTAACTGAATCAAGGTGCATTATTATTAATTACATTTATATACTGCCCTTCAACCAAAGATCGCAGGGCAGTTTACAGTATAAAAATTCAAAATACATCACAAAACAACAACAACTAATAATAACAACCCCCACAGACACATTTCACAGGCCATAGATTGCTCAGCCAGACAAAGGCCTGAATGAAGAGGAATGGTTTTGCCTGGTGCCTATATAGATGTAGCTAAGAGTTTGCACGTCATTTCAATGGTAAGAAAAATAAAATAGTTTTGCAAGATGTAAGAAATGGAGCTATTGAGTGCTGCCTTTTTCTTCACTTCACATGTACTGTATACGTAAATACAAATAATTGTGTGCAATGTTATGGCTAAGCTCTTGTAATACACTGTGGCTGGGCCTTGCTGCTACGTGTTATCACCTTTTTAATGGCTCCCGATCAGTCATGAAGCCTCAGTTTAGGCAGACAGTAGCCATCCCTCGTGTTAAGACCTGAGCAGAATAAATTTTGCCTCCCCTGAGAATGTCTAGCACAAGCTAGGCTCTCCACAGATCCAGCTGTCGCTTCTTGCAGTCAGTTCTGTGACCTGTGGCAACTCCATTCATGGAGATTCCAGTTCATATGAGGACACATTCATGAGCATTTAATGATAAATATATGTATAGTAACATAAGGAACTTGATCATTTTAAGCAAATGAGGAAATTGTGCAGGGCTTTAAAAAAAAATGAAGCTGGCTAACCCCTCTATCAGTACATAAAAGAATCTAACTCGTGCAGATCCTTACAGCACCTAACCTTACACATTACATTTGCTTTCTCACATCCTAGGCAGTCATTTTGAAGGTAAGTGATTTTGAAACTGTCTGCATGTAGCTAGATATCACACCAACACTGCAAGTAGCTATGAAGCCACTATTCCACTTTACTGGACTGTTCCATTAAATAGTATTGTCTGTTATGGCATTAAATGACATATAAATTATCAATACTTTCCCAGAGAGGAATATGTATTATGGCACTGTCTCTCCAAGTTAAAAAAGTACCTGTGGGGAACAGAAGGTACAAACTTTGCCAGGTTTCCAAAATATACAGGGAGCCTTCACAGATGATGGAGGGTCCCCACTTCACACAGTTGCCCTCCATGAGTTGATGGTGGTGGAAAAAAATGGTGGAATGGAGGCGGAGCTAGCACTCATCCCACGGTCCCATTTTCCAAACCCCAAAAGGCAGCACCTAAAGACAACTGCTGTTGGCAGCGTAAGGACAGACCACAGCAGCTCTCTCTTAGGGCCAGAGGGGTGATGTATCCACTGGGCAACGTCCACTGCCTCATCGGGATCTAGGGCTCCATGACAGGAGCGCATTCAGCAGGCTTTTGAACTGACATTTGCTTAGCCACATGTGGTGAATCAGAGGGGCACTCTTCTGGTGAACAAATAGTGAAACTTCTAGGGAACAGTGTTAAGTAGTTACGGTACCTTCTTTCAGGGTGACAGTTTGCAAAAAAAGATTTTAAAAACGTGTGTATACAGTATGTCGGTAAGTGGACTAAGAAAGCTTTCTGGGGGAATTCATTGCCAAAGAAAGTCCACTGGGTCATTTCTTTGACATAGTTAGCAAAGAAAACACTTTTGCCAGTTGTGTGGAATTTTATGACTCTTGCGTTCACAGTGCTGCTATTGATAAAGCTATTCCCCTTAGTATTTAGCTACTTTACCTGTTCCTAATATGTTTGGATGCTTTTATATTATTACTACCCTTGTATTGGTTGTTTTTTTTACTCTGTTTATTGATTGGCTATTATTTTAAATGAGGTTTTATGCTTCTGCTTCACAGATTGCCACCTAACTTCTGTTGTTTTAGTTTTTGTGTGGCCTTTATTGTTAAAAGTTGCCTTGAGTGCTTCAATTTCTGCATTATGCACAATCAATAAAGCTAAGTTTAAAACATAATTCCAAAGTTCAGTTTAAAGGGGTTTTTTAAAAAAAATAAAAAAAGGTTTTAATACTTACTTCTGGACACTGAGTAGTAGTAGTAGTAGAAGAGTCATTCTTTGCTGGGAGCATCAGAAGTGATTTCATATTTTCTGTTTCAGCATAATCCACAGGTTTGTGACCAAATATATTACTAATAAAACAAGGACAGATGGATTTCAAGTAAATAAGGGTTGTGACTGAACTCTTAACTATCTGGAAACAGTTGCACTATATATTTTCTGCCTTCTTAATATGCAGTTTACAGCAAAATTGAATGAAAACCCAATTAAAGCACTAAATTTAGGACAGATGGATTTAGCATAACAAGCGGCTGCATTCACCATAAAAAGCAGGAGGTGGTACACAAGCTTGAAACTTTGTAATTAAGTCAGTCCTTGCCAATGATCTACTGTTTGCACACTCATCATACACTGATTGGAACTTCTGATATGGTGGGAATTCAAGCTTTAAAAATACAGAAAGTGTATTCACTGGATCAGAAAAAGGAAAACCATTTTCTAGAACATTGCCCAAGAGTTTTAAGTGGCTTTCATTCCCAAGTGGTCCTGGGCTGCGTCTCGTTTCCTTTTCTGACTGAGCTTGGAGGCATGGGGCTCTAAAGGAAGACCACCACCCAAAGATCCACACTGCCATCTGCTCCAGCTCAGCCACCAACTTGTTTGCTCTTCTAGCACAACTCGGCTGCTGCTTAACAATTTTACTTAGGACTTGGCTCACATCTCATTTCACAGCGTTGCCAGCCTCCAGTGACATCAGTAAGACGGGAGCAGGTTATATTATAAATGCGTCTGATGAAAACAGCAATGCTTAAAATCCTTTTCACTCTTGGGAGTTTCAAACCACTAAGGACTGCCATGTTGTCTCTATTTCAGTATAAATCACCAGCACAGTCATTTGGCCTCACTTTAATTTAGGGGCTATATTTAACATCATCCGCTATAATAGACTTCAGATGACATACCCAGAAGAGAAAGCAAATATTAGTTTACGTATAAAAGCACTGGCTTAACACCACAACAGATGGCATGATGCTTTTATCTATGAAGTGCTTTGACATATTGCTATAGCATCCTCATAGTAGGAAGGAGGTGGGGGGGGGGGGGAGAGAGAAGCATAAGCTGTCTTCTTTCACTTATGTCAGGGGTGGCCAGGAAAACCCCGTTTTGGGGGGAATTCAGCTTGAAGTTGTTGAGCTTTCTTTAGGGAGGAGGAAAGCCCCATTTTTTAGGGGTTAAAAAAAGCTTTAGGAAGGACTTCCCTTTTTGGGGGGGGGTTAAAGGCAAGCAACAAAGGGGTAAGGTCACTCACAATAAGATCGCTATGGGTGAAAACAGCAGCACAGAACAAGCTTCGTCTTCCCTTCCAGAGATCAAACAACAATGGAGGGTGGGCCGAGGGGGCGGGGCAGGAGTCAGTTTTAGTGATGCTAAGGAAAGGGAGCCAGAGATCGACTGATCTACCAAAACCTTGCAGGGATCTCTACCAGTAGATCGCGATCGACCTGTTGGACATCCCTGGCATGTGAAGGAAGAGACCACAGCTCAGAAGGGTTTAATCCCTAACATCTCCTGTTAATAGTCTCTCAAGGGGCCTGAAGGAGGAGTTTGGATTTGATATCCCGCTTTATCACTACCGGAAGGAGTCTCAAAGTGGCTAACAATCTCCTTTTCCTTCCTCCCCCACAACAAACACTCTGTGAGAGGTGAGTGGGGCTGAGAGACTTCAGAGAAGTGTGACTAGCCCAAGGTCACCCAGCAGCTGCAGGTGGAGGAGCGGGGAATTGAACCCGGTTCACCAGATTACGAGTCCACCACTCTTAACCACTACACCACACTGGCTCTGAAGCTTCAGAAAGCAGCTCCTACTGAGGACAGATACAAGGCCAAAAGGATCAATTCTGTGATTCTATATACAGTACTTTCACCTGCAGGGGTGCTGCAGCATCCACAGATGCTCCCAGCGTAGGATCAGTGTTTCTTAAACTTGGGTCCCCATCTGCTGTTGGATTATAGTTCCAATCATCCCTGACCACTGATCCTGCTAGCTAGGGATGATGGGAGTTGTGGTCCAACAACAGTTTGAGGAAACACTTGACTAAGTAGACATTTTGATCCAGACACTTACCAAGTAAACACCACCCATTTTGCATTTTATTTTATTTCTTCCACCTTGGAACCCAAGGCAGCATACAGAGCGGCCAGCCAGCCAGGTACTGACCAGACCCACATCTGCTTAGCTTCAGCAAGGCAGCAGCCTCATGTGCCTTCAGATCATACTCTGAATCACTATGGACCCCACAAGCAGAATTATGCCCATACTCCCAGATTACAGGCAGGCTCTGGTGCTCAAGCAGTTGAAGGTATATTCGTCAGATTTATTTAAATCGTGCAAAATATTTTGTAAAAAATAAGAGAAGAATTAAGGGAATCAGTGTGGTGCTGAGGAGATCCAGGTTCAAATCCCCAGTCACTAATTGGGTGACCAGGTCAGTCACACACACAGCTTACCATACCTCACATAGTTGTCATGGCAGGGGAGCAAGGAGCAGGCAAACACACAATATCAAAACCATGCTTTAATATTAATATTTATATTTATTTAAGTATAATATGCAGTGTTGATCATACTCAGAGCAGACCTGTTTAAATCAATGGAATGAAGTCTGCTTCAACTTGGACATCATTTTAAAACATGAAAAGGACACAAGGCCAACAAGGAAGATTACATTGCCTAGAAGGTAGGATATTGTTAGCTTTACCGAATGTGTATTCGGTAAAGAATGAGGTGTTCAATTCAACCCTCAGTTTAACAATTAAGGATAATTTTATGCAATTACATGAGGAATTAGGCACAAAGTGAACTTACTACGTGAAATATCTTGTATATATTTCCTAATAAAAACCTAGCATTGGTCAATGCTAGAGGAAGCCCCTTAAGCTAGGAGAATCTCTGGTGTTGAATTTTTGTATTGCAGTTCAGAGCCGCGTTTTTAAAATAGCATTGAGAGTGAGGAGTCAACTGCCATGGAAGGCATGTATTGCCTATGACTGAAGGTAAAATATGAATATTATTAACTAGCAGCAACTTTAAGAACTATGAATAAAACATTTGTTGGACAAGTTCATTGATTTTGTTATGTCAGAAAGAACCCAACCAGCCACCCCGCTTTGAAGCACAGCAATTTATAGGTAGGGAGCTATGAATGATCATTCAGATGACAAAATGATCTCACAACACTAAGGTTAGGGGCAGACAGAACAGAGTTGAACCGGGCCACCATTTTATTTTCCAGTTTTCATGGGATTTCACTGGCTGGATTTAAATGGACTCACACCACATATGAACCACTTTGCAGAAAATACTTCCCCATTCCACACAGTAGTAACTCAGTAGCAGCTATGCCACAAGCAGATAAAAGTCCATGGCCATAAGGGGACAGAAACTGTGGCCAAATGATATATGTAATCGCAAGGTACAGTCAAGTGAAAAAGACAAGTAAGGATTGTCAAAAAGTTTCCAAGCAAAGGGAAGAGGTTCCTTCTTCAGATTTGTTGTTAAAAGCACTATCTGGTCCTAAACAAATGCTCCCAACAGCTCGACTGTGTTCAAATTCAAACTTGCATTGGATGGAACCCATTATTCTATGCAGAAAAAAGGGAAGAAGACAGCTTTTACCATTGTTAAACTTATTGTGCATGGGGAAAAACTGGCAAGACAGTCCATCTGAGTGAAAGCCTTTATGAGCAACTGAAATTGCAAATGCAGAGAGCTAATTTTTCACGTCACTTGGCTGGCTGTGAAGCAAGACAGACAGGAAATTCAAGGGAGCAAACACATAAAAAAAATCCAGTTATAAAATATGAATTAGCTATGTGCAGGAGATTAACTTTAAAAAAATTAACTAGGCCAACAGGGCAATTAATAGGTCCACTGGTCCATATAATATTTTCTATTTGTAGCTTCACATCTCTGCTAAATGGAGAAAAGGTTAAAAAACTAGGAAAGCAGTTACTAAAACTTGACAATTTCCAGAGAAACATACATTACTGTGGATGCTCGGGTTGTGAATGTGATCCGTGCGGGATGCACGTTCACAATCCGCAGCATTCGAAACCCACAGCGCTGCTTCTGCGCATGCGCGACCGCCAAAACCCAGAAGTAACCTGTTCCGGTACTTCCGGGTTTCGGCGCGTCTGTAACCCAAAAAAAACACAACCTGAAGTGTCTGTAACCCAAGGTATGACTGTATCTGCCTTCTGGCGTTTTCTTACAGAATAAGATTTTTTTTTTGGGGGGGGGGGGAGAATTAATCTTTGCTCTCTTCATTTAAGTTCCTGAATAGACATTTTGGTTTTCCTCATGGAAAACAAGATGCACGTGCTTAAAGCCTATATAAGCATGCAAGTTATTATACTGGTTGGGATCCAAAGAGCTACTTTAGGCATATCAAAGAGTTTAGACATACCTAGCACACTTTTTCTTATTACCTTACTTTGACCAGATCACAATCTGCTTCCCTCAGTTTCAGGTTAATGGCACCAAGGGTTGCAAACTGAAAGTGGTCTTGTACTCAGAGAACTCGTTTTTTACCTCTCAACCTACGTACTTTCTATGTCGCTACTGTAATGTTGCAATTCCTATCATTTGTGTTAAATTTTAAGACCTAAAATTGTATTTCAAATACATATCTATGTGCTCGCATAAACACACCCACCCACAGCCCTCTATCAGTAAATCCCAAACCAATAAACACATGCTAACTTCTAAAGGTCTTAGGGCCAGTTTCAGAAGTAGTACAGGTGACTTCAACTATTTGGGAGACTAGCCACCAAGCATGCTAGTTTAACATTTAAATATAATTATACCATTTTAACATATGTATTTTAGTATTTAGTATTTAGTATCTACAATTAATAGTATACTTAACGTATTGTATTGTGTTTTATGTGCTCTGTTTTCTTCCTATCTTCTCTACTAGTTATTGGCCAAAATAAATATATATATGTTCTTTATCACTTACGTATGGCATTTAGAAGGCACTGCCAAACAGTTATTTCCTGACCACTTATAAGAAATTAGGTCTTTGGGGGGGGGGGGGGCTATCAAATGCAGGCTAGTCATTGACACCAAGAGGTGACCACAAAGAGAAGTCACTTCAAAACCTGCATTTGAAACATTTCTCAGGCACAGTATTCACCACAATCAGAAATGAAGAAGCATACAAAAGTACTAAGAATTTATATAAACACACTAGAAAAGCACAAACACATTTTTAAAAGGCACCTGAAGGCCCGATATTCTTAAAATAGCTAGATTGCTATTTGAAGAGCCTGGCTCTCATGGTGCAGGCACTTGCAAATGCAGGGAGCCTGAGGACAGCACAGGAGGGCTGAAGTAACATATTGTACCTCAGCAGGGACAGGTAAGAAGCAATATTAGGGTGCAAGACATTTGGGGCTTTCTAAGTTTAAGGAAGAGAAACGAAACAGAACCACCCCATCAGATTTTTCATCTCCCTTTGAAGAAAGGGAGTTTGCTTTCCCTCCTCATCTCTCCCCATACCTTTTCTTCCTGTGTTATGTCTTTCAGATTGCAGGTCTGAGGAGGGCAGGGATTGTCTTATTTCTGACCCCTGTAAGTCACTCCAGGAGCATTTTTTTCTCCAGGTGAAGAGTGGGATAAAAATGCTCTAAGCAAAACTAATAACATGACATAAAGGTCACTGGGAAGCTTCCAGCAAGTCAACTTCCTGTCAGGTTTTTCTTCCCTGAAGGGGTAAGCCTGTGACTTGGCTATACACGGGCAGCCATGTTCAGGGAAGTTTTTAATGTGTGACATTTTAGTGTATTTTTGGTCTCTATGGAAGCTGCCCAGAATGGGCGGGGTACAAATAAATTATTATTATTATTATTATTATTATTATTATTATTATTATTATTATTATTATTTCTTCAGACTACAGCCGAGCGTCCACATGATGAGATGTCCCTCCATACAAATTCCCACCACATAGAAAATGAGGGGAGGAATTCAGCTTGCCAGATGGAACAATCCCCTCTCGCCTCCCCCCTGCGCTATTCTGGGGTTCTCTTGGCACACACCCCTGAACAAATTTCAGATGGCATGGGAGGAGGAGAGCCCTGTTGTGTTAGTGGAAGTCCTTGCACTCACTGCTACTAGAATTTGTTAGTTGAATCTCACCCACGATGTCTGGGTCACATAAGGGTCTGGTGACTTCTGTTTCAGTGTATCTGAAGAAGTGTGCATGCACATGAAAGCTCATACCCAGAACAAATTTAGTTGGTCTCTAAGGTGCTACTGGACATTTTTTAAATTTTTTTCAACTGCGTCAGACCAACACAACCACCTACCTGAATCTGGGGTGGGGATGATGGCATTGTTCTAGCCTAGTTTTCTCCCTGGTTTACTATGTATAGGATTTTTTTTAATTAGAGGGGAAAACATTCTACCTGCAAGATGAAGCAGTGCACTTCAGTCATGTTTACCACTTCAGAATAAAGGTGGTAGGTTCCCCAAGATTTGTGAACACCAGGATCTAATGGTATGCCTCTAGTCATTCATTTGAAAATACAGAGATAAATCAATTTCTCCTGTACTCACACTACATTTCGAGAAGCTCCATGCCGAAGCAGTAGTTCAACAATACTTGTATGTCCATTCTTGACAGCATCGTGAAGCGGCAAATCATTTTGATACCCAGCCGCATTCAGGAGTGCCCCATGTTGTAGCAACAGCTCCACGACCTCCTTATGTCCATGATTACAAGCTTCATGCTAAGTGTTGAATTGGATAAGAGCAAAACACAGAAAAAAGCATTAAGAACCTGCATTATTAAAAAATGAGTCTTGATCTCCATGACAATGCATGAGAATTGCTCAAAGGAATTTTTTTTTATAAAAATCACTACATTTACTCTCAAAGAAGCTTACAACAATTAAAGGTCATCGATTTTAGGAATCTTTGTTACATAAATGATGGGAAAGGTATGTGAACGAGCTCAGTCTGGCAGTAAAAATGAAGTCATTTTAATACAACATCCATCATAAATGGATTTTTACAGCTAGCAATGATGAACACAGACTACTTCTAAACTCAATTTCCCTTGAGTTTGAAAATGCAATACAAAAGTATATCAGCTGTCACAGACATTGGCCTCGTTTGGATGTTAATGATAAACCATGGCTTCTTGTTATGAGAAATGAGCTGCAGTGACCTTCAGACTCGCCTGTTCTCTACTTCCTTCTTCCTCTGGCATGGCGAGGAGGAGGACGAGGAGGAGGAGGAGGAGGAGGAAGAGGAGGAGGAGGTTTGGAAGCTTGCCCTTCCACAGTTAAGTGTTACATCTGAATCAAGACAACTGCAGCTAGTCTTAACTATGATTAGGTTAAATTAGCCAACCTCAAACCCATCAGACCAGATTGTTTTAACTAGCCACAATTAGGATTAATGACAACTTAACATTAAACTGTGGTTAACTGACATTGGAAATTAAAATCTTATGAAGTCCTCTCTAACTGGGGAGCACAGAAATCCAACGGCTCACGTACATAATAAACCACTGGATATAATCATGTCCAAACTGGCCTATTCCCTGTCCTTGATGACTGAGTGTATTTATGGCAACCAGCTATATCTGCAAGAATTCTGAGAATCTCCTTTTAAAATTGTTTCCAGTACAAGGAAAATCTGAAAACATAACAACAGCATGTGTTGTTAACGAAAACCACCAGTGCATCCTTTGTAGATACTGTACTCAACACTGTGTTTCCTAGGACCAAGTACTTTTTACTTAAGCTCTCCCTTTGATGCCAACATAATGCCTTTCAGCTGTTGCTGGCTTACAATTCCCATCACAACTGACCATTCATTAGGGTAGTGCAGCTGATGGGAGTACCAGATGGGCTACCCATGACTCAAAGTTCTAGAAAGCTAGCCTACTGTAATCTCTTACACCAAACACAACAAAGACTACTGTAGTAGGAAGCAGACCGTTATAAAGCCTTTAGCGTGACATGACCCTTTGCAAACTAGAGCCCACTAGCCCTGTTGGTCCATCTCATGAAGTGGACCATAGTCTGGGAAAGCTTATGGAACAACAAATTGCAGAGCAGGGAATCTCTGTATGCTACTTTTGAAGGGGAACTGATGTATATCCAACACACACGAAGCCTCACATGAATGAGTGTCTTCATCTTGTGTGGGTCCCCTATCCATCCAAAGCGTCTGGCTACACCAGAGATTGGTATATCCATGGGACTCTGGCTGTGAACTATGGGAACCATGCTATTCTAAAACCAATGAGCCTGCTGCCTCATATCCCAAACTGCTGATTTACCGGAGTACTGAATTAAAATCCAGCAAAGCTTCAGCATGATTTTTTCCTGGGAAAACATACCAGCCATGGCATTGTCATTTGAAAGCCACTTTTTCCATTTGAAATGCAACAGAGAGAGAGAGAAGAAAAGTGGCGCAGAATGAAAAAGAATGAACATGTTTAGAAAACTTGATATTTACCAGTGGAGTCCATCCAGCATAGTCTTTAACATTGGGATCTGCTCCACTTTTCAGTAAGTGCTTAACAGCAGAAAGATCACCCTAGAGGAGAGGAGGGAGGGAACCATTTAATTCTCAAGGAAATGCAACACAAAAAAGCACCTGTCAGGAAGGAAATAAAAACTTCAGCCCCCCAAAATCAGTTAATATGAAAAGTTGAGAATTATTTATAACTGTCTCCTTGAGGCCGCATTTGTAAACTGTTACAGTATCTTCTTTTTTGTACCTTTTAGTATTAACATTTCCCCTCTACACTCAGTGAAAGGTGTATTTATTTGCAAAAATAATTTGATGGAGAAAGGACACAAGCCTTCAGGTTACAAAGAACACTGCAACGAATACTAGAAAGAGCCAGATCTCCACTGTTTAAAGAGGAAAGATGGGTACCTGGACTCACTATAGAATACAGGTGGCAAACCTTTCTCTGCAAGGGCTGAATTACATTGAGGGTGATCTGTCAGGTGCTGCATGCAAGTAGGCATCTTGTTCTGCAACTGGCCCCCTCTTTCTGTCACCCCTTTAACTCCTAGTGGACAGATTCCTTTTGCTACAAGTTTGAACTACTTGCAGAGAGGGCTTTTGAAATCAGTCCAAGAGCCACATATGAATGGACTATTGGTTCCCTCTGCTGTAAAACAGGTTTAGCAACACTGCAGCACAAGCATAATGTGTGGGAATGCCGATTGTGATGCGGCATGACCCCACACACCTGGCCTAAATAATCTCCAGTGTGCACTCCTGCCTGAGACTCCTGACAGCAAATCCCCCAAAGGCACTGGGGCAAAGGACTGCTTACGTGTCACAGGGCTCACTGGAGTGGCACCATCCCACACTTCCAAGCTTATGGTTCACTTGCCCAAAAAGACCGGCACCTGCAATTCTCACCCTTGCCCCACACTTGGGAATGGAAACTCACATGAAATGAAGCTTATTTGAATTAGAAGGGTCTTATTTTTTATAATTAAAAAAAATGAACAAAATAATTAACTGGGAAGAACAGTCTACATTATTATTGTTTGGGTTCCAAGTTAGGCATGTATTGCTCGTTTTGCCAACCTGATGCTCCCCTAATGTTTTGGACTACCCACCTCAACTGATGGGTTGAATCAACATTCATCCACACTGTACAAATCACCCTAATGTCACTTCTGGCAGTTCCAATAATTCAGAACTCTAACTGGGCAGGTTAGCATAGATGTATTCTTCACCAAGTTAAAATCAACTGTCGTTTCACTGTTTGTCATAAAATAAAGTGTCTTTCATCAAAGTATCCCCCCAACAAATAAAACCCTACCCAATCCAGAATACCCACAGAAGTGTTTGCACACATTATGCAATGAGCCAGATTGCACGATTAAAAATATAGGCAGAGGAAACAAGATAGTTTCTGCTTAATATTTCAGTGACTATCCATAGTGAGATGGCAGCATTGCTTATCTTTCTGGCAGTTATTTTAACCAAATAATTTCATTTCCATCCTACGATAATGGAACAAAATATTCTCATGATAAACTGAAGCATGGAGTGGGGAACCAAAAAGCAGGATAACCGTTACATTTTCAAGTAATGACTATACTTATTACCTACAAACACTTCTGCATTCTGCTGCAGAAAGCACCTAGCCTCTCTCTCAATGACTTCTACATATAACCTACGATAGGAAGAATTAAGTAGCACCTGCACCAATCAATCAAATCAGTGAAAACAAAGATGGCATCTATGTTTAATTTTTAAAAATGGTGGTGGTAATTCTAAAAGGTTTAAAATGTTCCTCAGGCATGAACTCCCTACGTGACACCTCTCAGATTCAGCTCCCCTCACTTGTCTGCAATAAGGAGCCATTAACCTTCTTCTTCCTCCCTTTTTCCTTTTGTATCACTCTAAGCCTGTATCATATTTTAATGTCTGTACAGCACTTAGAAAAGCTTGGGCATTTTATGAGCAAATAAAAATAAGAGCAGCAGCAACTTACCATACATGATTATTATACATATTACTCCAACAAATTTGTTGGGAATTGTCTTTTCATCTTCTGGGTTGATTTTATTTTGTGTTTTGGCCTTGTTGCCTTTTATTATGCTCATTTGTTGATTTTAAACTGTTGGTGTTGTGTGGATTTATTTTACTTTACTTAAAAAACAACCTTCAAACTGTTGTCTACTGCTCTTTCCCCTTTGGTGAAAGGTAGTTAAAAGTATTTTCATACAGTGCTTTTTCTGTGGCTATGCATACTCCTAAAATTTTGTGAATCTTTGTACTTTTGTCCATTTATTGTATTTATTTTTTCCAATTCGAACTATAAAATGGTGATTTTCTTGAGTCAAAATGAGAGTACCCCTAAACATTTTTTTTTTAAAAAAAGCACCGTATACACACACAAACATATATATAATATTCAAATACTATAAATGTGATGGGAAATGAATGTAGCAGAAAAGCAAAACAACAACAACAACCCAAAACTGATGGGGAAAGTCCAGGGGAGATCCTGGATGGGTCAGGAGGTACCCTCTCTATATAGAAATATACTGGTTGCACGACCTGTTTTCTGCTCCTGTAGACGCTGGATACAAGGCCATGTCTTATCTCCATTTCAAATAAAATAGTCAGAGTTAAAATACTCTGTTTTTAATGTGCTATTAATGAGTTTACTATTCAAATATTAAACAAAAGCTATTAAGAACAAATAGGATTTATTTTAATCAAGGGTGTCTCAAAACCCATGTTAACAGCAAATACTACAACCACAATTAAGAGAACTAAATTCCAAATGAGGTGCATCAAGTTGCTACACCAAGAAACAGGCTATTGTGCAAAAATCCACATTACAGCAATTCCTTTATTGGGCTAATCAAAATATCACAAAATAATGTGCAAGCCTTTGAGTTCTCTAGAACTCTTCAGTAGGCTTTATGGTAAGCAGACTAATTTGGTGCTAAAAATTTTGTTTTGCTGATCTTGAAGCCAGAAAGCTGAAGACTGCATTTGGTCACAGTCTTAAGATGGTATGCCAGAAGCGTAGCAAACGTTCAAAGTGATGTTCATATAGATGCTATGTTGCACCAAGGCCTGCTAGAACAAGAAGCATAACAGTGGCCAATCGTCCATCTCTGGAAACACAAGGCCTGTCTCCATCCTTAGGCAAAATACACAAATTACTAAGTAGGCAGAATACAAGAATCAAAAGAAACAAAGCTTGGGGCATCTTAAACTAACAGATTTGTGGCATCAGCTTTTCATTGGCTACAGTCATCAGATATATAAAAAGTATAATCAGTTGTCATATATGTACAATACAAGTGAGGGCTGGGGAGATGCTAACTGTGGGGTCAAAGGTCAAGAAACACAAGGGTGTTGTGCAACATCTATGCAAAGCTAATTTACAGTTTGAGGCAACTGAGAGACACAAGATCTTTCTCCCGCTACTGTTGTTGGCATCCATCCGTCTTGAGAGACAGTGGAGTGCGCCTCTGGGGGTGAAGTCAAACGACTGCATTAGCAGCACCAAACTGACCTCACTGGGGTGCAGGCCTGGCCAGTGTGTATGGAGGTCCTGGGCTGCCCAGACAACAGGACTTAGGATCAGAGTTTTCCTTCTCCTAAGCTGTTCCTGAGGTATGGCCACGGTTCCATGCTGACAGCTTCTAGGAGCCAAAGGTGAGAGCTGAATGCAAGGTAGGGACCAAAGGTGGACAGACTACTCCAGAAGGAGCATGGCATACCTTAGTCCAGAGGTACTAGCCCTCCCCTATCACCCTATACACCCCTCTCTCCCACTAGGGGGTGTTAAAATTAACATGCTACTGCCTTGCAAGAATTGTTATTGCCAAATATTATCATCTGGTCATTGTTCTCATCATGCATACATTTGAAGTTCAAACAAAAATATCAGACATGGCCTTTTCATCCCACTTCAAGAAGTGTTTGTAATGCGGCCTGGAGAGGGCCGTGGAAGGTTCCAATGGGTTCCCTTAGGCTCAGATATGGACTGCAATGTTGATATGCACTTTGCAGATTAGTATTCAGTAATAACTTATTTTAATTTTTATATTAGGTAGATGCTGATACATTTAAATGTGCATAAATAGCAGGGTGTGTGTGCTTGCATTATGAGTAGATCACATCTCAGAGCATGCAACAAAAAGGAGCTTCTTTTCCAAAAATGATATGGGGAAAGAAACCACACACCTTGGGTAATCTAACCTGTACATGGTAGTTAACATTAAACAAAAGAAGCTTCGAAAAAAGCCATTACTCAATCAAATCTAGATTGTCCATAATGGTAAAGTAACATAGCTGTGTGAAATTCCAGTTGAAATTAAGGGCTATTGTGGCTGTTTTGCAGAAGCAATAAGATTGCTTTACACACCACTTTGTGGCATGGTGGGGGTGGGGAATGAAAGTTCTGTCTCCCAAGCAGGAGACAGAGCAGGGGGCACATCTCCCCCTTCAGATATGACCCAGAAGCATGAGTCACTTAAACTTCCTCCATCTGCTGCTTTTGGAAAATGTCAGCAGCGGCCAAAGAAGTTGCAAAAGCTCTCACAGGAGCCATCCCTTTTCATTTTGTATCTTTAACAAAATACATTCAGCTTCCTTAGGATGGAATATATTATGCATGTTGAAATTCAAATCCATGGGGGAAATGTGCATCAGGCCTTCATCTGGCACATACAATGAGCTGCTTGTTAGAAATGAAAACGATTCAGGAGATCATCTGACAGTCTACTGCTAACATGTTAGTCCAGCCCATTCCTGACATAGAGCCACCTCTACATGTTCAACTGGCTCTCCCTGATTCTTCTTATATATGCACTACACAAACAAATGAACAAAATAACTAGGAGAGAAGCAACCTCCTCAAATTCCTCGTGGCTTTCAGAGACACCACAAGAAAGAATGAAGTGCCTGTCAATAGGTTAGAAATGAACTGCTCTGATGCCCTCCAGATGTTTTAAATGACAGCCCCAGCCACCTGTGCTAGCTGGGGTTGATGTGAGATTTTATCCAAAAGATGTGGAGGGCACCTGGCTGCCAAACAGTTGGTCCAGTCAGAACAGGACAGTAAGTGGAGAGTTGTAATGGCTGGCCAGTTGACAGCTGGTAAGTTGGGTTAGTCTCTAACCTGCAATGAAACTAAAGTTCAGAATTCAGAGGCATAAAATGGCAAACTTACAAGTTCAAACACACCCTGAATTCATTTTGAGACAAAGCACAAACTCAAAAAACTCATGGGCCTGGGTCATGAATTTGCTGGAACGCATACTAGAGGCACCTCTTTCCCACAAATCTCCCCAATGGCTGCAGCAGAGAAGCGGTCCCTCTGCATCTTTTCCATCCGTCTTTAATGTTACAAAGGCAGCATCCCAGGCATTGCACAAAATATAGTTCCACAGTGTTCCTAAATTCCTAGCATGGAAAATAAGCTTTCTAAAGAAGCACAGTGTGATGCTGCCATTGCAGTATTCAAGAGGCCATGGAGGAATGATAGCCTGTCACCACAGCAAGATAAGCTTTGGGTGGGGAAAGAAAGCTGGAATGGGTAAGGGGCTGGAGCTTTGACGGGGCGGGGGTGGGTGGGCGGAATGAGGTAGTTTAAATATTTGGCCCCCTTCACACTCCTGATTACAGCAGAGGCTATATTTAGAAGTGGATCGGGGCAGTTGTTTTATGATCTTTGGGTAGGCAGCACACCTTGTATTAAGATTCTGAATTGGTTTAACTATCTAGAACACATTTTAAAATGGTGCATGTGTCTATAGCGAGAGGAGATCTCATCCAGTTTCAATGCTCATCCTCATCAGCAGCTGCGGGGATCACACTCGACATCTTAGTTGATTAAAAACATCCCAGAAAGCTGTTAGCCTACCCTCAAATGAAAGTAAATATTGGTGAGTGAAGTGCATAAAATTATGGGGCACAAACATCAGTAACTGGGAGCGAGAGTGCTATGTTACATTTATGGGCCTTCTGCTCCTTTTATAGATACATTAAGCTGCCTGTTAGATGTTGCTTTGATTCAAAAAGGCTGAAATTGTAACTGAGCATCTTGGTTTGTCACATCGTAGCCTAAAAATGACAACAGACACTTAAATGGTACTCGACCCTTAAATACATCACTATTGCAACAAGATATTAAAGTTCTCTTCGCACATTATGAAGAAGCAGAAAAAACAAGCACAAGTGACTAAAATATTCAGTTTTCCTTGCTTCTCATAACTTCTGTGGATTGACTCAGAAGATAGTTAAGGGTGTTATTTTCTCAGTATTTATAGAATAAATTTGACATGTATACCACAATGAACTTTTTTAAAAGGTGCAACCACATAGTCAGAGTTCACAGCAAAGTGGAGACACCATAAATATTTTATTGGACAATGAGTTTTCTAGGTCTACAATGCATGTGTTTGTTTCTCAACACCACAATGTGGTTTGTTTTATGACCAGAGGGGACTGCATGCACATGAGTACCTAAAAATGCTGAGGTCCTATCTGTAAAAATGCCTCTTTCTAACCATGAACAGATGCAGCAAAAATGCTATTTGTAACAAATGCTCTAAAAATGTGTCAGTGTACATGCTTTTTTATTATTTGCTTTCTCAACTGTGACACAGATGTAGATTATGTATGCTGTCCCATACACATACTTCTACTAGCAAATTAAAAATGTGGACCACAGAATGATGGAGTTGTGAAATGTGCCCCTATCTGTCAAGGGAGGGGAGGGCAGTCACATTGGTTTGGCAGGTGGAGAAAGGTGCATCATGGACACGCCAGCAGTACAATGGGGCCTGCTTCTATAGGGTGAAGATTGGGGGGGGGGGTGTCATTCACATCCCTTATTCCTATTGAGTGTGTAATGGGCAGGAGCATGAGAATAGCTAAAGACACTGGGGAATATTAAACACGAGCCTGCATGTCACAGGGATTGCACCTACGGTGTCTGCAGCAGCCTTGGAGTGACCAAGCACAATATAAGGACTCAAAACAAAGAGTGACACTCCAAACAAACTTTTCCACCATCATTGCCCCTCTTAGAGCTATACCTTAGGTGGGAGGGACTCAAAATGTGTTCTTCAGCTCAGGGGATACATAATACCCTAAAACAAACTATCTATAGGGGTAAAGGTACCCCTGCCCGTACGGGCCAGTCTTGCCAGACTCTAGGGTTGTGCGCTCATCTCACTCTATAGGCCGGGAGCCAGCGCTGTCCGCAGACACTTCCGGGTCACGTGGCCAGCGTGACAAGCTGCATCTGGCGAGCCAGCGCAGCACATGGAAACGCCGTTTACCTTCCCGCTGGTAAGCGGTCCCTATTTATCTACTTGCACCCGGAGGTGCTTTCAAACTGCTAGGTTGGCAGGCGCTGGGACCGAACGACGGGAGCTCACCCCACCGCGGGGATTCGAACCGCCGACCATGCGATCGGCAAGTCCTAGGCGCTGAGGTTTTACCCACAGCGCCACCCGCGTCCCAAACTATCTATACACAATATCATTTGAGATATAAACTTTAACTTTTCTTTAACTTAAAGCTGTACAGCAAAGTAATATATCAAAAACGAACACCCTGCTTATCAGAAAAAACTATTAAGATAATTATGGGAATGACATTTGGATAATTAAAATTGACTAAGCTTGTGACAGAGAGCTTACCCAACTATCTTTGATTATTTTCACCCCATGAAGTACAAGAGGTTGCTGTTTGTATTTAACTAATTTTATTCTACCTTTAATGAGTATGGTGGGTAATAAAAAAAAACATGGATTCCAGTTTACTAGGCAAATGGCTACATTTGTTTCAATTTATTAATGCATTTCAGCTTCAAACTCATCTAACTCTAGGATTCTTTTTCAGAGCCAATGTGCTTTTAGGATGTTTATTATGAGTGTCAAAGTAGTAAAATGGGAAAGACCTTCCCGCAATTCCATTTTAAATTGATCTGGAACAACACAACATACTTAATTTTAAATGCCTAATGCTGTTAATACTCTCTTTTAAGAGTCCAAAACGTACAACTCATTTAACTTTCATTAAGTTTGGTGTATTAAGCCCTACAACCTAATGAAAATAATATGGATTTATCCTGATAATTAATGAAGTCCCAGAAGAAATAAGTGTAATTCTCACCCACCCTCCCACAATACTGCTTCCATTACACAGATAAATCGAGAAACACGGCTGGTTAAGTAATTCAGAAAACTTTGATAGGAAAACTACTAGGAAAGAAAAATACTTTTGCTAGTTGATCAATGGGACACCTAGATTTCCTTCCATGAATATTAATCCTCAACAACCAACTCCTTTACTTCAATAGAAGGACCAGGCATATAACCATATGTATCATGCAATTTTACTCTATGTGCAGTGTGTGTGTGTGTGTGTGTGTGTGTGTAGTGGGGTGGGAGAGCTTAAAATAAGACCAAGATAGTTCACATCTGGCAACCAAAGTGCCCCTTTGGTTTCAGATAGTACAGGAGTAGATGAGTCTAAAAAGTCAGGAACACAAATTTTCACAGCCCTCTAGTGGCTGTGAATACATGGGAAATGATGCGTGCCCACCCAAACTGTGTCCTAACAACAACAATTTTATTTATACCCCACCCATCTGACTGGGTTGCCCAAGGCACTCTGGGCAGCTTCCAACACATACAGTTTCTCATTAAAGCGTCTGATAGGAGGGCATCCCTCTTGCCCCTGCCCAGAAGGCCCTGCGCCTGGTTCCCTGTAACCTCACTTCTTGCAGGAGATAAATAGCTATACAACTTTTAGAAGACATCTGAAAGTAGCCCTGTTGTATCAGGAAGTTTTTAATGTTTGACATTTTATTATGTTTTTATACTGTATGTGTTGGAAGCCACCCAGAGTGGGTGGGGCACTCCATGTATTGTTTACACAGTACATTTGTTACTGTGGCTGATATTTCTTGCACTCGATTATATGCAACACTCAGGCCCAGAGGAGACCTGATTTTTTTCTTTCGTGACGGTGTAAATCATGATACCAATGTAGCGTGGGAGGGGCAAGAGGGGCATGTGCTAGAAATACAAATCCTAAGTCAAGTGGGAAGGCATGCCTCCTCTGCAAGATTTTACTGTGTGGCACTAATCAGGCTGCTTCAATATTGGTAAACTATAGTTAGTTCTTGCTCTCCAAAAAATTAGTTATAAACCTACTTCAAATGTCCCAAGCCTGCCATTTATTTCCAAATCTTCAAACTTTGATTTAGGAATCATCTGAAGTCACGTTTCTGAAAACCTCAACTAGAAGTCTCAACATCAACAGACACACAACTGAACAAAGCAGTCCATTGAACTGTTCAGAAGTTACTTTGAACCTGTGTGTGATGAGGTAGGATAGCATACGCTGCCCTTCCTTCCACACATTCAAGGTAACCTCTGTACAGTCCTGGACAAAAAGACCTACACTAGACACCTTTAAGCACCAGGCAAAAATGTTTCTCTTTAGCCAGGACTTTGGCTGATTGACATTTAATCATAGAATCATAGAATCATAGAATCATAGAGTTGGAAGAGACCACAAGGGTCATCGAGTCCAACCCCCTGCCAAGCAGGAAACACCATCAGAGCACTCCTGACATATGGTTGTCAAGCCTCTGCTTAAAGACCTCCAAAGAAGGAGACTCCACCACACTCCTTGGCAGC
Source organism: Podarcis tiliguerta (assembly GCF_965153285.1). Classification (NCBI taxonomy): domain Eukaryota; kingdom Metazoa; phylum Chordata; class Lepidosauria; order Squamata; family Lacertidae; genus Podarcis; species Podarcis tiliguerta. Next base: position 2,777,583 of record NC_139534.1, read on the forward strand.
AAATTCCACTGTCGAACAGCTCTTACTGTCAGGAAGTTCTTCCTAATGTTTAGGTGGAATCTTCTTTCTTGTAGTTTGTATCCATTGCTCCGTGTCCGCTTCTCTGGAGCAGCAGAAAACAACCTTTCTCCCTCCTCTATGTGACATCCTTTTATATATTTGAACATGGCTATCATATCACCCCTTAACCTCCTCTTCTCCAGGCTAAACATGCCCAGCTCCCTTAGCCGATCCTCATAAGGCATTGTTTCCAGGCCTTTGACCATTTTGGTTGCCCTCCTCTGTACACGTTCTAGTTTGTCAGTGTCCTTCTTGAACTGTGGTGCCCAGAACTGGACACAGTACTCCAGGTGAGGTCTGACCAGAGCAGAATACAGTGGCACTATAACTTCCCTTGATCTAGATGCTATACTCCTATTGATGCAGCCCAGAATTGCATTGGCTTTTTTAGCTGCCGCGTCACACTGTTGGCTCATGTTAAGTTTGTGGTCAACCAAGACTCCTAGATCCTTTTCACATGTACTGCTCTCAAGCCAGGTGTCACCCATCTTGTATTTGTGCCTCTCATTTTTTTTGCCCAAGTGCAATACTTTACATTTCTCCCTGTTAAAATTCATCTTGTTTGTTTTGGCCCAGTTCTCTAATCTGTCAAGGTCGTTTTGAAGTGTGATCCTGTCTTCTGGGGTGTTAGCCACCCCTCCCAGTTTGGTGTCATCTGCAAATTTGATCAGGATGCCCCTGAGTCCATCATCCAAGTCGTTGATAAAGATGTTGAATAAGACCGGGCCCAAGACAGAACCCTGTGGCACCCCACTAGTCACTCTTCTCCAGGATGAAGAGGAACCATTGATGAGCACCCTTTGGGTCCGGTCAGTCAGCCAGTTACAAATCCACTGAGTGAATGCCCTTTTAAAATGTGCGGGGGGGGGGTTATTGGGTTGCTTTTGTTTTTATTAAGAATTTTGCATTTTTATATTGTGATTTTATGTTGTAACTACCCTGAGACCTGTGGGTATGGGGCAGAATACAATTTTTAAAATCATCATCATCTACTTTTATAAATAAAGAACTTAGAAATATGAAGAGATGCATTGAAGGGCAGAGAAGCTCAACAGAGTTGTGTTAGATTTAATAAAACTAATTTGCCACCTAGTTCCATGTGAATTCTCACCCCCACCCCAAAAAAGCTGAATACTGGAATAATAACCTAACTGTTTTATCTCACTCCTACCAGAACTACTTGCTTCCTTAAAATATACAAACTTATTGTGAATCTGAAAAGGAAAGGGACTCTCATTAGGAGAAAACTGCTAAGCTAAGTGAGTTTTTCAGAACAACCTAGCTCAACATCTCCTTCGCAAATATCCCTGTGGAAAGAGTCCTGGGATACTTGGCACACAGCATTTTAATGAAGAAAATGCTGATTTCAATGAAGTGAAGGAATAGCAATTCCCTCCAAGCAGAAGCACTCTCATCGATACAATTCCGTCCCCCAATGACTAATTAAATATAAGTGATTTCAGATAGGGAATTTGTATGCAATAACATGCAGCTTCCACTTCCATTTAAAGTGAAAAGTTTGGTTTCATAAACACATGGTAAAAAATGCTATACTGACTCCATGAGGGAAAAGGAAGACAAATAGTTTTTTATGATAAAATCCACATGTATATTTATTGTGAAGCAATCACACCAAATTCATTTAGACAGATGGGGCTTCGGTTAAAGGAAAGTAGCATGTGCATTCATCACAGCAATCTATTCCTCCTTCTGGAGCTACAGCTATTCACTTCTCCCATACGTCATTCACACAAAGCTACATTGACAAACCATCCAAAATCTACAAATACCAAATATGGAATTCTGTGAATTCCATATGCACATTCATTTTTTTAAGAAAATGCAAACTGGGTTTAAGTACCCAGTTAACGTTCCTGATGATCGTAGATGGACACAAAAGTTTGTCCACCCTACAAGCCTGATCAGTTGATAGTTTTAGCATCATTCCTGAACAGGTTATCCCAACTCATGTAGGGGAAATGTATGCGGGGAAGTTGGAGCAAGGTCTATGCACATCTTTCAGAGTTGAGCAGGAAGGTCTGAAGGAAGAGTTCATATGCCTCCCCGCCATCAGAAACCCTGAATTGCTCACACAAGTAGATTTAAGAAACCTTCTTCTGGCCTTCCCACACAACATGGAACAGTTGAAGGTGGGACAGGCAGGGTCAGCCCTTGTGGGGACATTGTGACAAGGACAATGTTTGCAGCCCCACAACCTCCACACAAGTTGAGATACCCTGTTCAGAAAAACAAGGCCTGGGTTTGGTGGTTATTAAACACAACGCAAGCCATTCCTTGGTTTTCCTCTGGTTCACTCTTCTCTAAAATTCATTCCTTTGGAATTTCAGTTATTTCCAGGTTTAATTATTGAACTGGAGCATGCCTGGTTTGCTGCAGCTTTCAGTCCCTTAATCTTGTGCATCTGCCACTGATGTGCATTCCCACCCCCTCCAACCACAAACCATGCAGTATACCATAAGCTTCACATGAATATACAGCACACAAATGATGACAACAGAATTTTTGCTAATCCTCCAGAATGGTGCAACTCAGAAGCCGTCACTCCAAACAGAAATACAGCTAATAAAGTTGGCTAAATAAATTTTGCAATTGCTATATAAAATGGAAACGAAGTATTTACAGTGCTCTTACAGTGCGTGAATCAAAAAGCTTACGTTACCTCAACAGAAGCGATGTGGAGCAAAGTCTCCCCTTTATGATTTCTCTTGGCTGGCAGGCTATTGGGAGATTTCCTGGAGAAAGACTCAGTTAGCTGTGCCTCTTTTTGATAAGCAGTATTGGACAGATGTGCCTCTTTGGAAGTTTTTTTGTTACATGCATCCTCCGAGTTTCTCATTGTTGGTGAAGAGCTAGCAGATGGTGTAGATGGATAACACCTTATAGAGTCAATGGTGGGCAAAGAATCCCCAAGGGAATCTTTGGGTGATGGCCTTGGGGACACCTTCAGCAGTGCTAAACTTCCAGGGGTGCTAGGCTCTTTCCTGCTGGGCTGTTTGTGTAAAGGAGTAGGCAATCTGCTTTGTTGCCTTCTACGTTTTAGTGGAGCCATTTCCCCTCTAGAGAGGAGGCACTCTTCAGAACTCAAGTTCTCCTCCACAACACCATATGAACAAGACAAGTTATCCCTGCTGCTCTTCTCTGTAAGTTTCGCAATGGCATCCACACTGACTTCACTCTCACCCTGTGCAAGCTCTGCCCCCATTACAGACTTGTGCTCCGATGTGCTTTTGGGGTCTGGACTGGGGATATCCAATGACTGACTGCAAAACACCACCTTTGCTTTGCTTGTGCTCTCTTCATCATGTCCACTGGTCTTTTTCTGTCTTTCTTTGAGCAATCTTGGCTGGCTGTTGATGCCTGTTAAAGTCTTTTTCCTCGGCTTTTTCAGATTAGGGTTCTTTTGCTCTTTAAAAGGCTCTTGAGTGGGGGAGAGACAAAAATCATGAGTGGAAGCTGGGGCATGAGGCTGGCCATCCTGGCCCTTCACAGCCTGTTCTGTCTTCTCTGGTCTCTTTTGCATGGTCAATTTCTTGCTCTTCCTGCGAGGATTGAAGTCCTCTTTTAGTTGCTGCTTCTTACTTCCTGTCTCACAAACCACATCTCCAGGGTCAGACAGGGTCTCTCCTGAACCTAGCAAAGGAAGTTGGAATAAGTAAAACAAAAAACAAAAAAAACGTTATAACACTGTGTGTGGCCTGTTTAAACTCAAAATAATCTGGAACACTAAGGTATAGTTTTCAATGAGGTGACAAACTAGTGATTGGGCTGTCCCACTTCAGACTGCAGATGGAAAGCTTTATTAATTCTGAAATTTTCTTCCATCTATCTATCCATCTATCTATCTATCTATCTATCTATGGTTTACTGGTTTTCCATTTGCAATAAATTTCTTCAAACCATGGTTTGTTATTCTGGTAGGCTAGTGAGTTGCAACAGTGATTTCAGACAGTCAATTCAGACACCAAACCAATCACAATTAAGATTCCTTTGTGGACCTTGTGCAAAAAGTTGGCACAATTCACCCATGCAAACAAGGTCAATTCAAATGCAACACTAGTTCAGTCACACACTGCCATCCCACCCTAATACTCTGCTTAATTGCTTGATCCCTGGTTATAATAATAATAATTTATTATTTATACCCCGCCCATCTGACTGAATTTCCCCAGCCACTCTGGGCGGCTCCCAATCACAACCATAGTTCACAACAAACCATAGTTTTGCATTACATTTGAACCATCAAACTCTGGTGAGTGATCGCCCTCCAAACCAAGAGAAGGATCCTTAGCTCAGTGGCACAGTATATGCTGTGCATATAGAAGGTTTCAGGTCCAATTTCTGGCAATTCCAGGGAGAGGAAGGAAAGACCTAGGGAGAGATGCTCTCAATGGTACAGACAAGTCTGAGCTATATGGACCGATAGTCTAACTCTGTATAAAGCAGCTTCAAATATTCAACACACAAGACAACGGTTTGTGCCTGAAGTGAAAAGCCATGTTTTCGCATTATGCCTCTGAACAGACCCACTGTCACTCTTATTCCAAGAGGATCCATAAGCTGACTCAAGATGGACACAAAATGCAGAAAAATTGCATCCACGAGAAGCTTGCAACTAAATGTGCCACTATAGGGAACATGTCCCGTTCTCCCACATCATAATTTTAAGAAATCATGCACTACATATAAATGGATCTTGATATAGAGTATTTTTTAAAGGATCAAGACATATCCTTTCTTCTAAGGCAGATTTTAGCTGCTTAACATTCTGGGAACAGGGACGTGCAAATCAAAATGTGTAATACTTAAAAATGATAGCCCTTTGAGACTACATACAGTTAACATTACTTCTACCTCACAGCATTAAAATTCCAGTTGTATTTTTCTTTTTTAGAATATAATGGGTTTTTAACCCTCTCATGAAACCAGAGGCATAGACTGCATAACTGCTCCTGCAATGGGAGAGATAAAAACCCATGTTACCATAATACAAATGAAAAATTGCAGAGAAAATTAACAGAGCACAGGGTATTACAACTGCAACTTTCCTGAGCTCTTACAGGAATTTCTTTAATATGATGGACTGAATGCAAATCTCATTCTTCTCCAATTACTGCATTGGCTGAGAGGATGTTGCACCAATCAGTCACTGCCTGCTCCAAGAAGAAGAAAAATAACCTCAGGTGATGATGGCCAATTAATAAAGAAATCTAAGTACCTCAGTGGTATACCAAGGCTAGTCCATTAAAGCACAAATCCTACACAGCTAGCCTGAAGCCACAGGACAGAACAAAAAGAAGCGCTGGAAACAAGGCATTCTTTTTCTTCACCAGGAAGCTTTCCATCCAAATAAAATCTTAGATCTAATTTTAGCTGAACAATAGCATCTACACGCTTTGATTGCCAACAGATTGGGGAAGAATACACTCTGCAGATGATATTTACTCCTATCTTCTTCTCTGTTTACACTTCAACAAGATTAATTGCAAAATATTTACCTTGATATAAATATTCACATTCATGAAGCAGGAGAGAAATAAAATAGCTCAGGGAAGGAAGGAAAAACTGCTACTGCAGACATACCAGCTCAGCTTTGTATGTGATTATAAGCAGGGCTTTCAACAATTCCACAAATGAAGGAAGCAAGTAGAAGTTGGATACCAGTCATAGAACGTAGGAAGCATCTTCAAGATTTTAACTGCATATTCGTTTACTCTACAATAGGTTTATACATTTTGTTACAGGTGCACTGGCTCAGTTCTGATACTATGCCAAGCTTTAGCTAAAGAAGCCCAAGGATGAAGTCTTATATTACTCTCCTGAGACCAAGCCCCAGTGAATACAATGGGTATTCATTGGATAGCACTGTGACTATGGTTTAGTGCAACAGCCAAATTGGCAATCCCTAGGCTACAGCCAGTTGCAAAACTGAATTTACAAGATGCACTATACAATACTTAAAGCCACTGCTCTGCCCCCAGAGGCTGCTGAACAATAGCAAGAGAAAGTTTATGAGGCTGAGAATTTTTTTGTGTTTATAATATTATAATAAAGTACTCTGAACATTTTAATAAAACAGAAAGTTAGCTATAAAAGTGCCTTGGCAGGGAGAAGCAAAAAAACAACAACACAAAAGCAATTCTAAACCGTGGTGTGCCTACAATGCACTTGAAAATGCAAGCTACAAGGTGTAACCTATGGTTAGCATAGGTCATAGTCTGCTGCAATGTATGAATTCAGATATTTCAAATGGGCAGAAGAGCAGAACACTAAAAAGGAATAAAATAAAAGTAATTACATAAGGTTCAAGAGATGGAACACTCTCTCTGAAAATCTCTTACGTATATTATTAAATCCACCTACAGACACACATACATGTCTACAGTCCACATAATTTTATTATTGTTAGCAGTCACTTTTGACTGGATAACCTCCCAACCGCAAGAAAAAACTAACCCCCCCCCCATGGATTCAAAATTTCTGGCAATTTTGGTGTGCTTTTTCAGCATTCTAAAATGCTCACAGGTGGAAAAGAATGCAGAATGCCATTCTTTAAAAGAATACTTCAACTAGATGATCTGATCAAGCAAGACAATTTTTATGTTCTTCAAAGGTTCTACTAAGGTTGCGATTCACTGCAATACCTAAAGAAAGTAGTGCGATTTAACAAACAAAAGGGGGTGGGCGGAAGAGAATGAATCTTTTCCTGTCTTCTTACCCAGCTGAAGACCACCCTCTGAAGCCAATTCCGCCTCTGCCTCCCTGCGCCAATCAGGGTTGATACTAACGTAGCTGGGAGAAAATGTCCGGAGGAAAAACAAGAGACCAGGAAAGAGGGCTCTGAATGCCTAAGCACCCCTTCACTATTTTAAGATTTAATCTCCACTCTGTACTTTAGACGTGAGGAACAGAGATGAGTTTGAAATCACTATGTTTAGTTTGAGCTTCACCCCCACATCGGAGTGTAAGGTAAAGGTAAAGATACCCCTGCCCATATGGGCCAGTGGTGTCCGACTCTGGGGTTGCGCGCCATCTCGCTTAAGAGGCCGGGGGCCAGCGCTGTCCGCAGACACTTCCGGGTCACGTGGCCAGCGTGACAAGTTGCATCTGGTGAGCCAGCGCAGCACATGGAAACGCCGTTTACCTTCCCGCTAGGAAGCGGTCCCTATTTATCTACTTGCACCCGGGGGTGCTTTCGAACTGCTAGGTTGGCAGGCGCTGGGACCGAGCAAAGGGAGCGGGGATTCAAACCGCCAACCTGACGATCGGCAAGTCCTAGGCGCTGAGGTTTTACCCACAGCGCCACCCGCGTCCCCACATCGGAGGGTGGTGCCTATCAACTTGAAAGTAAGCAACTGGGCCCTTCAATATGCATTCCAACTGTGTATGCATTTAATGGATTATAAATTCATGACTAAATCCACTGCATTTAGTCAAGACTCATTTCTAGCATTTATTCACCAAGAGACTTGAAGAACTGGGCACAAACATACCAATCTTAATATAGTACAAGATTGTTTTACAAAGAAAACAAAGAAAACACAACTACAGTGGTGCCTCACAAGACGAAAAGAATCCGTTCCGTGAGTCTCTTCGTCTAGCGGTTTTTTCATCTTGCGAAGCAAGCCCATTAGCAGATTAGCGGATTAGCGCTATTAGTGGTTTAGCAGCTATTAAAGGCTTAAGGGATTAGCGGATTAGCTGCTAAAAGGCTATTAGCAGCTTAGTGCCTTAGAAAAAGGGGGTGAGGAGCGGGAAAAAAAACCCAGGAATCGCAAGACATTTTCGTCTTGCGAAGCAAGCCCATAGCAAATTCGTTTTGCGAAGCACCTCCAAAACGGAAAACCCTTTCGTCTAGCGGGTTTTCCGTCTTGCGAGGCATTCGTCTTCCGGGGCACCACTGTACATGATACTGCTACGCTGCATATTAGCCATATACAGTCATACCTTGGGTCTTGCGAGTTGAACGTTTTGGCAACTGAACGCTGCAAACCCGGAAGTGAGTGTTCTGGTTTGCAAACGTTCTTTGGAACCTGAACTTCCTGCAGCCAACCTTGGTGTCCAAACGTTTTGGAAGTCGAACAGACTTCTGGAACAAATTCCATTCAACTTCTGAGCTACCACTGTATTTAATATATAGTTGCATACAATGGTACAGGAATAATATCTACCCAAACTGAAGCAGAATTATTTTCTACAGGATGAACCAAGGTTCCTTGTGCTCTCAGTTGACACAGCCCTTAAGGATACTTCCGAGGAGATAAAATCTGAGATCAAAAAAGATTTATAGCTATAGTGCTGCTTATCTACGGTTTTCCTGTAATGAACTAACAAGCTATAGAGGAAAAAGCAGCAATTAGAAAATCTAGTTTAACTATCATTAATCTGTATCAAAAGAATATAATGATGCACATTGCGTGCTGCTGAAATTATTCTCTATTATGAGTTTTCAGAACAGAAGTTGAGAAATCTCTTTGACAAACTAGTCCCTTATTAAAAACCAAAGGGAAGTGCTTTGATACCATCTGCACAACATTAGCACCTTCATGACAGAATGATTAGTTCGTATGTTAAGCATTCAGCTCTAGGGGAATAAAAATTATGAGGATTTTCCAGCTTATTCAAACACTTGTTTTGAGCCATTATGAAAACTCTTATCATACACATGCAACACCATGCAATCCATAACAGAAAGGGGGTCAAAATCATCACCTCTGCATAACAGCCAAATTGGGACACACACACCTCCGCAATGTCCAATTTGTTGCCCTGTACACCTGGTCCAGCATGTGTTTAAAAGCACATGGCCAGCACCTGCACGCTTTAAAAAGAAAATAGCTTTCCTTTTAGCTCTTCAGTGAAAGTAAAACTATGTTATGAAGAGTATGGTAGAATCATCTATAAGCAGCGGTCAGGAAAGATTACAGCAGACAACTGTGTCTCTTTAAAGTACACTGAGCCAAGAAAAAAAAAAAGTCTGCTAAAGTAGCTGGGAAGTTCGTTTCTGAAAAAAGCATTACTGTAAATCAGAGTTCTTTATCTCCAGCATGCCACATACTATGTCCCTCAATTGAACAAGTTCTTCCTAATTACCCACCTTAATTACAGTAATTATACACTTTAGAGTAAATGCAGGTAATAAGGTTCACTTGGAAAGGATGCTGTCAAAGACAGTGGAACGAAAAGCCTCGCTCCTCTCGGGGATGACAAAGCCGATAATGACAATAATTTAGGAGGGCTGTTTACCTTCTCCCATGCATTTAGGGAGGGGAGGAAGACTTGAGCACATAGAAAAGAGGAGGAGAACAGAGTCAAATGAAAATTGCTACTGATAATCACAGCTCACAGGCAACGTATAGGGAAATGCATTTCAACAATGGCCTTAAGAGCTTGCTGTGCCAGCTACCTCCTAAAGTCCCATACCTCACTTCTGTCCCCAATTTGTTCACAAGATTAAGAGTTAAAAATGGAAAGCAAGAAAGACATAGCCCTTGGATAGTTAGGGGCTCTTTTCCCTTTTGGGCTTGACACCCTCCCACTTCTTACAAACAAAAAAGTTATGTGGCACCTTAAAGACTAACATCAACATTATGGGATGATCTTTTGTGGATGGGAATCTACCTCACTAGACACATGGAATGATCTCCTCAGAGAGCAGGTATAGTGATATTTTCAGATGACACAAGTATGGAGAAAAAAACAGATCAGATGAAAATGAAATGTGACAATTATGTTAAGGTGAAACAAACACAGTAACCATTCACAACAGTAACTGATAAACTGAATATCCTAGCATTTGTAAGGTAATTAAACCCTGCTGTGTGATAGGAAGCCATTTTCATGATTAAAGCCACAGATGATAGAACTAAACTTATTGCTAAGCAGGGTGGATTTGATTTAAATCAAATCAATTTAAATCACGATTTAAATCACTAGTCAGTAAGACTTGTTTTAAATCATTTTTTTACAGAAAGATTCATTCTTGCTGGTATAATCTTAATATTTACAACCAGATGAAGGTTTTATTTTCAGAATAATAATTGTTCAGAGTAGTTTCTACAGTTATATCAAAAATTACTGATTTGGTTATACTATTAGAAATACATAGATAACATTAAACCTTACAATAATTTCATAATTAACTGTTTATAGGGGCTATATCTCCCAGCAGCTCTGGCTTTGGAGAGACTGGCCTTCCTTCTTCGGGGGGGGGGGGCGGGGGGGAGAAAGAGCAGAAAGAGCAGGCAGAGGAGAAATAGGCTAGTGGAAAGCTGGAAAAGGGGAATCAAGGACTGGAGCAGAGAACTTCAGGGATTCCTGCTGCAGGACTGAAGTTCCAGGTAGAGACTTTATTGCTTGGAGAATGTCCGGCGAGCCCTGGGAAGAAGGGCCTGGAACTCTTATTAGTTGACTGGCAAGCACTTCAAGGTCTTGCCAAGGACTTAAAGATCCCAGTTACTATTTCCTCCTACAAAAACACTCCTTTGGATTTGCTTCTACATTCAGGTGCCTATTCTGCACAGTTAAGTGTTAGTGCAGTTGTTGGAATCCAGTGGGATTAGGAAGAGTTTGCCAGCCCTGAAGAGCCTTCAGCACTTGCCTCAAGTCTGAGTTGCACAATTACCGTATTTTTCGCCCCATAGGACGCACTTTTTCCCCTCCAAAAATGAAGGGGAAATGTGTGTGCGTCCTATGGGGCGAATACAGGCTTTCGCTGAAGCCTGGAGAGCGAGAGGGGTCGGTGCGCACCAACCCCTCTCGCTCTCCAGGCTTCAGGAGAGCCGCAGCGCCAGCCCCACAAGGTCGGGGGACAGCAGGGAGGCGGAACGCCGCCATCCCGCTGTCTCCCTATGTGGTTTAGAGGCTGACGGCGGGGAGATGCGTGCTTCTCCCCGCCGCCAGCCCCGCAAGCTCCGGGGACAGCGAGGAGGCGCGTCGCGTCTTCCCCCTGTCCCCGGACCTGACGTGAAAGCTGGCGGCGGGGAGAAGAGCGCTTCTCCCCGCTGCCTGCCCCGCAAGCTCCGGGGACAGCTGGGAGGCGCGGCGCGTCTTCCCGCTGTCCCCGGACCTGTTCTGCATGCAGGCGGTGGGGAGAAGAGCGCTTCTCCCCACTGCCTGCCTGCAAGCTCCGGGGGCAGCTGGGAGGCGCGGCGCGTCTTCCCGCTGTCCCCGGACCTGTTCTACATGCAGGCGGTGGGGAGAAGAGCGCTTCTCCCCGCCGCCAGCCCCGCAAGCTCCGGGGACAGTGGGGAGGCGCGGCGCGTCTTCCCCCTGTCCCCGGACCTGACGTGAAGGCTGGCGGCGGGGAGAAGAGCGCTTCTCCCCGCTGCCTGCCCCGCAAGCTCCGGGGACAGCTGGGAGGCGCGGCGCGTCTTCCCCCTGTCCCCGGACCTGACGTGAAGGCTGGCGGCGGGGAGAAGAGCGCTTCTCCCCGCTGCCTGCCCCGCAAGCTCCGGGGACAGCTGGGAGGCGCGGCGCGTCTTCCCGCTGTCCCCGGACCTGTTCTGCATGCAGGCGGTGGGGAGAAGAGCGCTTCTCCCCACTGCCTGCCTGCAAGCTCCGGGGGCAGCTGGGAGGCGCGGCGCGTCTTCCCGCTGTCCCCGGACCTGTTCTACATGCAGGCGGTGGGGAGAAGAGCGCTTCTCCCCGCCGCCAGCCCCGCAAGCTCCGGGGACAGCTGGGAGGCGCGGCAAGTCTTCCCCCTGTCCCCGGACCTGACGTGAAGGCTGGCGGCGGGGAGAAAAGCGCTTCTCCCCGCTGCCTGCCCCACAAGCTCCCGGGACAGTGGGGAGGCGCAGCGCGTCTTCCCCCTGTCCCCGGACCTGATGTGAAGGCTGGCGGTGGGGAGAAAAGCGCTTCTCCCCGCTCCTGGCCCCACAAGCGCCTGAGGGGGAAATAAAATTTTTTTTCTTTATTTCCCCCCCAAAAAACATGGTGCGTCCTATGGGCCGGTGCGTCCTATGGGGCGAAAAATACGGTACTCCACAAGGATCCCAAGACTTGTGGAGTATTCTGCTCACAAGGTTGCACTTTCATTTTTACTGCCTCACACTTAGCTACTAGTGCAGATCTATTCCACTCCAAACCTTCTATTCACTGAACCTCTTGGAACTTAGCATTTAAGAGGTAAGGGGTTGATTTTGTGTATATAAATTTGCAATGGAACAATGGGATTAAGGTTTTTTCCTGTGAAAAAAAGGCATGTTATCTCTGCAGACACAAATTCACACTTTTGAGAACTGCAAAAACAAGTGTCTGTGATAATATCTTCTCGTTAGAAAAACTGCTCCAAATAATCTTACAGAAACCTCTGGAAGAACATGACATTGTGAATGGATTAATGGAATTTATTTACCAAAAAAAAATTAAACATTGCATATAAAGCCTACATAATTTTTAAAAAATCCTTATTTCCTGATGAAAAGCCTTTGGACTATAAAGTAACTTTAAATAGAAAACTATCTTTAGAAAGATTTTTCCTCCAAAAGCATTTTATTTTTAAAAATCTGATTTAAATTTTAAAAGTCCCATTTTTATATATATATATATTTTAAAAAATCATTGATTTTTATCCACCATGCTGCTAAGTTGCAATTCACCATTTCATGCTGAAATTCTTTGTTCAAGAATGGCACTGTCTTTTTTCTTCTGCGAGTCTAATAGCTGCAGCAGTTAAGTGATAAAGGAACAGCACTTGGAACCATTCTTTAAGTGTTGTTTGCTGCTCTGATCAAAATCTGACACCCCCACATGCCCCTGCCTTAAACCAATAAAGACCTGGGGAATTCAATCATGGATCTCCCATATCACATCTGTTTTCACCCCTAAAAGGCAAAGCATTGTTTCCTAAAGTCTAGTTTGATTCAATTCTGCGAGACAAAGGATCCACAATTGATATGCAGACACTGTTGCAGGTTTCCCATGAGTCACTGCATTGGCAAGACAGAGATTTCAATATGTCAGCAAAAACCCTGAGTAAAGATTATGACAAAACAAACCCCTTCTTTGCTAAGGCAGCAGCACTGTGGTTCAATACTAGCTCATCAGGAAAGGCATTTAAGTCTTCCCTAGTCTGAATTTAATTACATGTAAATTAAAAAGAATCTTCCTTTTTCAATTACTTAATTAACATATTTTGATTGTCACTTGAAGATGGTTTCGTTAACACTTGCCTTCTAAGATTTAATTTTCAAATTGCCTACCAGTCATCTTAAGAAGGTAACATCCAAATAAATGAGATACTACACAAAACAGTTGCATTGAAGGAGTTTTCCTTTAATTTAATTTAAATTTGTAAACGTGAACCTTTATATAAGCAGACTGCTAGCATTTTTTTCAATCTAGAAGAATGAACCAGCGGACAATTATATTTTTTTTTACTCAAGAAAAAAGAAACTAATAAAAGGGTCTACCATGCAATCTGATAACAAAAGGGGGGAATCTGATTCAGTCTTATGTCCGAAAATACACTTTCAACATAAGCAAATCTGCAAGTAATAGTTGCTCTTTAAAGAAAAAATAGTGGAGATCGGTTGGCTCCGATACGCACTCACCATGAACTGGTTCTGACAATTTATATGAGTCTTCATAAAACCATGGTATAACACTTTGCATCACTGGCGTCAGTGCAAAGATTCTGGTTTCTATTAAGCCACTGTTCCATTATGTTCAAACCAAGGAACTCTAGCTGAATGCTGGTTAAGAGCATTCTCCTATTGGTTTTAAAATGCTATCTTTTCTGATGCCAGATTTGCACTTTCTTCCTTTGCATAGAAACCAAACTATTTTCAAGCATAGAAAGCAGAAGGGCACATATCACACTGGAAAATGAGGAAGTGAACAAGGACCCAAACCTTGTGGCTGATATCCTGTCCCCATGTCCATCCTGACAACAATATTACAGGACTGAAGAACTTCGGTCACTTGCATCTGCGCAACTGGACTCTGACACACAAAAACTCTCGTTTCTGATGAAACTGATTAACAAAGCTACTATTCTAGCCATTTTAAAATCTGGAATGGCTAGCCTGTGGCTGTTCAGACACCAGTGGACTACAGCTTCCATGACCCCCAATGACTGGCCTTGCTTGTTAGGGCTAAAGAGCTACACAATTAGCCACTTCCATTTAAAATAATATCCAAACCAACACTTGGTGCACTCTCCAAGTGCGGAGATCAATAGCAGGGTGGTGCAGCAGCACTCATCTGGCATCTGGCGGCCTGTATTGCCATTGCGCATGGTGACAGATAAGGACAAGGCGGCAAGGCTGCCACAATGCGAACATGCTCAGGGCAAGGAAGTGCTACACTGGCTGGCAGAGCGCACAGCAATGATGTTTTTGCCAGCATTTGAATTACAGTGGTACCTCAGGTTACATACGCTTCAGGTTACAGACTCCGCTAACCCAGAAATAATGCTTCAGGTTAAGAACTTTGCTTCAGGATGAGAACAGAAATCGTGCTCCAGCGGCGCAGCGGCAGCAAGAGGCCCCATTAGCTAAAGTGGTGCTTCAGGTTAAGAACGGACCTCCGGAACGAATTAAGTACTTAACCCGAGGTACCACTGTAATCTCCCCATGTCAATGTAGGTACACTCCTTTCTACCTCAATTACCATGAGAGCGACTTAATTTAAGGCCACGCACTGAGTTTGGTGGGCAAATGAAGGGGGAATTTACCAAATACAAATGCCAGTTATCCAATGTGAATGCAACAGTAATGAACGCCTGTGATCTTAGAAGCTGCATCAGAATGTTTTGATGGGAGCTGTAGTTCAAAGCATCTGGAAAGCACTAACCTGGGGCACAATCTTCTAGCATTAAAGAGCACTGAACGAACTGCATTCAATACTAATATTTGAAAAGGCTTTCTATGAACAGATCCTGGTTTTGACTGCAATCTAAGAGCCAATACTCACACTATGTTTGCTGGTCTCCAAATGAATAATATTTGTTCATGAATGTAATTGTATAACCAGAAAATATGGCATGGAAATATGCATAAGTATACTCAATTTACCTACAAACCATGTTCCCTGGCACAGGGCTACAAACATCTACTCTACAATAAAAAGCTCTGTAGAAAGCAGACTGCACGTCTTACCTAACCACAGGTCTTTCAATATCATGAAAACAGGGCACTGTGTTGTAGGAATGGGCCCATGCTTGGAATACATAATGAGAAAACTGACCCTCAGAACCTTAAGCAAGGATGAGAATACAGAAGCCCCATAGTTTTATTAAGCTTTTTTTTCCCAGGAGATAGTCCCCCACACATCCGCAAAATGTGACATTTTCATCTAAATTCAACAGAGATTCTAGTGAACTGCAGGTATAAATGCTGCATTAGCCTTTACCCTTTATTCTAACGAAGATCTCAGTGGATTTCAGGAGGATGAGGTTCATACTTTGCTATAAAATGTCCAGATCTCACATTTAATAGCATTTCAGAAATGTGTCTGCCCCACATGCTTTAAACAGCCATCCTTCCACTTACCTGATAAGTCCCTGCCCCACAGACTCTGCAGTTTGCTGTGCAGTTTGACAATGTTGTCCAGCTGCCTGTTTACTTTCACATCTTGTACCATGGCTGGCACGTGACACACTGGGCAGGCTGTTCCACTGCTGTCACCCACACAATTTCTGCAAATCAGATATAAGCAAAAACATTTTCACACAGAGTACTGGCAACAGCTTTCAAGATAGGTGGCTTAAGAGAAGTCTTAAATAAGTACTGAAGTACTAATATGGCAAAGCAAGGCAATAATTGCCACCCTGAGCTCCTCTGGTAGGGAGGGCAGCATATAAATTTAATAAATAAATGAATTATTTACATTTTGTCTCTAATGCTGGACAAGATAGTAGACATTTGGAATAAGTTATAAACCAGCGAAAACCACATCTTTCCAGCTAGTAAGAGCCCAATAGCGAAAAGAGCCTAATAAAATCTGACTAAATACCAGGTTGCAATAAATTATGAAAACAGTGATTTGAACATATTTCATGCACCTTTTAACAGATTTATCTGGCTACAGATTATCCAGCCTGTGACAATGGCCCTATGAAAATATAAGGCTTAATCATAGT
The DNA here is from genome assembly GCF_965153285.1 of Podarcis tiliguerta. Taxonomy (NCBI): domain Eukaryota; kingdom Metazoa; phylum Chordata; class Lepidosauria; order Squamata; family Lacertidae; genus Podarcis; species Podarcis tiliguerta. The sequence continues at coordinate 2,793,745 of NC_139534.1, forward strand.
TAAAATGTTAAAGTATGGATACCCAAACATGGTTAAGGGTCAAATACAAATTAGGATGATAATTCCTGGTTTGAAGTAGGCTTTAAGCATTACAACTCTACCAAGCATCCATCGAAGAAGAATGGTGTCCAAGAATATAATACAGTCATACCTTGGGATAAATGTGCTTCAAGTTACCATATTTTATGCTCTATAAGGCACACCTGACCATAAGGCGCACCTAGTTTTTAGAGAGGGAATTCAAGAAAAAAAATATTATTTAAAGAGAGTGATGAGAAGAGCCTGCATGCATCCCCGGCTCTGCACAGCGCTCCCTTTCACGAGCCGCATGGAGCTTGCAGGCTTTTCCCTGAGGAGGGAGAAGGGCAGTCCTTCTTCCTCCTTGGGGAAAAGCCCCCACAAGAGCCACACACACTCTCCGCGTGGCTCTTTAAAGGGAGCACAGCTCTTGGGGGCTTTTGCGGGAGGTGGGGGAAGTGAGAGAGCCTCGCTCTGTCACTTCCCCCACCTCCCGCAAGAGCCGTGCGCTCTTTAATGGGAGCAGCTCAGGGAGCAGCCTGCCCGCTGGCTGGCGGGGGAAGCTGGCGGGGAAGCCCAATTCATTAACACTTAATTCTCCTGCTGAAATCATTCAGCACCTGCTTAATTCTCTTCCATGAGACTTTAAGTGCTTAATTTAGGCTTGATCATAGCCTAACAGTTTTGTGAGTACCTATCAGAATCGATCAAATATTTCCCTTAGCAATAAATCTTGCTCTATACCAGGATGGCTAACCTTTGGCCCTCCAGATATTATTGGACACCAACTCCTGTCAGACCCAGTTATTACAGCCAGTGGTAAGATGACAGAAATATCTGGAGGGCACAAATTCCTCATCTTTGAGCTATACAATTTTTTGAGAATTAATTACCTTTCCTTTCTGTCTGAAGTTCTGGATAACTCATACATGTTGTGAGCTAGAAGGAGCAACTAATAGGCACACAAATGGATCCCTGGACTCAGAGAAATAACCATTTGTGGGGGGCAGAGTGGGAGTGAAATCACAAAAACTGATGACACAGGATATGGTCTAAAAGCACATGTGTCAAACACCTTGCAAAACAGGCCTGGGTCTGGTCAGTGCCTGGATCAGTGGCTACTTGGTTTGCCACCTTGGGTTCCATGACCCAAGGTGGGGTCATAGAAGAAAGGTGGGGTATAAATGGAAGAAAATAAAACAAACAACATCATGTCTCGGGAAGTGTGCTGTCTCCCCGGGGCTAAGATCCAAGATGTAACTGAACGACTGCCAGGAATCATAAAACCCACTGACAAATACCCCTTCCTCTTGGTTCATGTGGGAACCAATGACACTGCAAGCAATAGCCTCCAGAAGATCAAAAGAGACTACGAGGCTCTGGGCAGGAAATTGAAGCAATTAAATGCACAAATCGTCATCTCATCTGTCCTCCCAGTTGAACGACGTGGCCCAGGGAGAGAGGGGAAAATAGTGGAAGTAAACAGCTGGCTTCGCAAATGGTGTAAACAGGAACGGTTTGGATTCTTAGATCACAGACTGCAGTTTCTTGAAGATGGACTTCTGGCAAGCGATGGGCTGCACCTCACAACGGTTGGGAGGAATGTTTTTGCCAAAAAACTCAGAAACCTCATCAGGAGGGCTTTAAACTGACTAATGTGGGGGAGGGAGACAGTGCTCCTGAAGGTAGGAGTCTATCAATTGATGAAGATGATCATCCAAATGTCATAGACCAAATGGAGCAAACAGCAAGCAGACCTAGTGGTGGGAGGAAAAAATCCTTAAATAAGAGACACGGGGGAATGATTAATGGACTTCAATGTCTGTACACTAATGCACAAAGCATGGGAAATAAACAAGATGAGCTTGAGCTCTTGGTACAGCAAACTAAATATGACATAATAGGCATCACTGAAACCTGGTGGGATAAGTCCCACGATTGGAATGTAAAAATGGAGGGATACAATCTATTTCAGAGAAACAGACCAGACAAGAAAGGAGGAGGGGTGGCGTTATATGTCAGGGATGTGTATACCTGTGAAGAGATCCAAGATTTAGAACCTCAAAGCCAAAGTGAGAGCATTTGGGTCAAAATTAAGGGAGAGAAGAATAACAGTGACCTCATTGTGGGAGTTTACTATAGATCCCCAAGCCAAACGGAGGACATGGATGATGCCTTCCTGGAACAGATGGCCAAGCAAGCAAAAGGAAGGGAGATAGTAGTAATGGGGGACTTCAATTACCCAGATATTTGTTGGATGTCAAACTCAGCCAAGAGCATAAGGTCAAACAGATTCCTCACTGGCCTTGCAGACAACTTCATTGTCCAGAAAGTGGGAGAAGCAACAAGAGGAACAGCCATTTTAGATCTGGTCCTAACCAATGTCGATGACCTGGTTAATGGGGTAGAAGTGGAAGGATCATTAGGCGCAAGTGATCATGCTCTTCTGAAGTTTACTATACAACGGAAAGGAGCAGCCAAGCATACTAGGACTCAATTTCTTGACTTTAAGAAAGCCGACTTCATAAAACTTAGGGAAGTGCTGGGTGAGATCCCATGGACAGTAATACTAAAAGGAAAGGGAGTTCATGATGGCTGGGAGTTTGTTAAGAGGGAGATAGTAAAAGCACAACTTCAGGCAATACCAATGAGACGGAAACATGGAAGGTGCCTAAAGAAGCCAGGGTGGCTATCTAAAGAACTTTTAACTGAGTTAAGATTAAAAAAGGATGTGTACAAAAAATGGAAAAGGGGGGAAACCACCAAAGAGGAATTCAAACAAATAGCCAGCACGTGTAGACACAAAGTCAGAAAAGCTAAAGCACAGAATGAACTCAGGCTTGCTAGAGAGGTTAAAAGCAACAAAAAAGGCTTCTATGGGTATGTTCGTAGCAAAAGGAAGAACAAAGAAACAGTGGGGTCACTCAGAGAAGATGGTGAAATGCAAACAGGGGACACAGAAAGGGCTGAACTCCTCAATGCCTTCTTTGCCTCAGTCTTCTCCGATAAAGAAAACAATGCCCGACCTGAAGAATTTGGAGCAAATGATTCAGTAGAGAAAACACAGCCCAGAATAACTAAGGAGATAGTACAAGAATACTTGGCTAGTTTAGATGTATTCAAGTCTCCAGGGCCAGATGAACTGCATCCAAGAGTATTAAAAGAACTGGCAGATGTGATCTCAGAACCACTGGCAATCATCTTTGAGAATTCCTGGAGAACAGGCGAAGTCCCAGCAGACTGGAGGAGGGCAAATGTTGTCCCTATTTTCAAAAAGGGGAAAAGAGAGGACCCAAATAATTACCGCCCAGTCAGTCTGACATCAATACCAGGGAAGATTCTGGAGCAGATCATTAAGCAAACAATCTGTGAGCACCTAGAAAGGAATGCTGTGATCACCAATAGTCAGCATGGATTTCTGAAAAATAAGTCATGTCAGACGAACCTGATCTCATTTTTTGACAGAATTACAAGCCTGATAGATGAAGGGAACGCAGTGGATGTAGCCTACCTTGATTTCAGCAAGGCATTTGACAAGGTGCCCCATGATATTCTTGTAAAGAAGCTGGTAAAATGCGGTCTTGACTATGCTACCACTCAGTGGATTTGTAACTGGCTGACTGACCGGACCCAAAGGGTGCTCATCAATGGTTCCTCTTCATCCTGGAGAAGAGTGACTAGTGGGGTGCCACAGGGTTCTGTCTTGGGCCCGGTCTTATTCAACATCTTTATCAATGACTTGGATGATGGACTCAAGGGCATCCTGATCAAATTTGCAGATGACACCAAACTGGGAGGGGTGGCTAACACCCCAGAGGACAGGATCACACTTCAAAACGACCTTGACAGATTAGAGAACTGGGCCAAAACAAACAAGATGAATTTTAACAGGGAGAAATGTAAAGTATTGCACTTGGGCAAAAAAAATGAGAGGCACAAATACAAGATGGGTGACACCTGGCTTGAGAGCAGTACATGTGAAAAGGATCTAGGAGTCTTGGTTGACCACAAACTTAACATGAGCCAACAGTGTGACGCGGCAGCTAAAAAAGCCAATGCAATTCTGGGCTGCATCAATAGGAGTATAGCATCTAGCTCAAAGGAAGTTATAGTGCCACTGTATTCTGCTCTGGTCAGACCTCACCTGGAGTACTGTGTCCAGTTCTGGGCACCACAGTTCAAGAAGGACACTGACAAACTGGAACGTGTCCAGAGGAGGGCAACCAAAATGGTCAAAGGCCTGGAAACGATGCCTTATGAGGAACGGCTAAGGGAGCTGGGCATGTTTAGCCTGGAGAAGAGGAGGTTAAGGGGGGATATGATAGCCATGTTCAAATATATAAAAGGATGTCACATAGAGGAGGGAGAAAGGTTGTTTTCTGCTGCTCCAGAGAAGCGGACACGGAGCAATGGATCCAAACTACAAGAAAGAAGATTCCACCTAAACATTAGGAAGAACTTCCTGACAGTAAGAGCTGTTCGACAGTGGAATTTGCTGCCAAGGAGTGTGGTGGAGTCTCCTTCTCTTCCAACTCTATGATTCTATGATTCAATATGTTAAATCCTACTCAGTGCATTTGGTCAGATCTCAGGGACATCTTGCTGTATTCTGTACTACCAACAACAGCACATAGAATCATAGAGTTGGAAGAGACCACAAGGGTCATCGAGTCCAACCCCCTGCCAAGCAGGAAACACCATCAGAGCACTCCTGACATATGGTTGTCAAGCCTCTGCTTAAAGACCTCCAAAGAAGGAGACTCCACCACACTCCTTGGCAGCAAATTCCACTGTCGAACAGCTCTTACTGTCAGGAAGTTCTTCCTAATGTTTAGGTGGAATCTTCTTTCTTGTAGTTTGGATCCATTGCTCCGTGTCCACTTCTCTGGAGCAGCAGAAAACAACCTTTCTCCCTCCTCTATGTGACATCCTTTTATATATTTGAACATGGCTATCATATCACCCCTTAACCTCCTCTTCTCCAGGCTAAACATGCCCAGCTCCCTTAGCCGATCCTCATAAGGCATTGTTTCCAGGCCTTTGACCATTTTGGTTGCCCTCCTCTGTACACGTTCTAGTTTGTCAGTGTCCTTCTTGAACTGTGGTGCCCAGAACTGGACACAGTACTCCAGGTGAGGTCTGACCAGAGCAGAATACAGTGGCACTATTACTTCCCTTGAGCTAGATGCTATACTCCTATTGATGCAGCCCAGAATTGCACTGGCTTTTTTAGCTGCCGCGTCACACTGTTGGCTCATGTTAAGTTTGTGGTCAACCAAGACTCCTAGATCCTTTTCACATGTACTGCTCTCAAGCCAGGTGTCACCCATCTTGTATTTGTGCCTCTCATTTTTTTTGCCCAAGTGCAATACTTTACATTTCTCCCTGTTAAAATTCATCTTGTTTGTTTTGGCCCAGTTCTCTAATCTGTCAAGGTTGTTTTGAAGTGTGATCCTGTCCTCTGGGGTGTTAGCCACCCCTCCCAGTTTGGTGTCATCTGCAAATTTGATCAGGATGCCCTTGAGTCCATCATCCAAGTCGTTGATATCCATCATCCAAGTCGTTGAGTCCATCATCCAAGTCGTTCTTTATGGCTACATAAAGAACATTGTGTTCAGTCCTGCTAGACAAAGACCAAGACAACACAGATATACTAATAAAGGACTAGAGAAAACTAAAATGATAGTAAAGAGTAAATAATATACAAGAGGAAACTGAAGAAATGGAAATGTTGAACTTATAGGACACTGCAGATGGGCAGAAGAGAATACAGAGTGCTGAAGCATCCATAAAAAACATGGAAGAACAACTGTCCTGAAACCTGGGGACACAGCAAGACAGAATGGGTTAAAATTGTACCAAAGAAAGTTTCTAATGACCACAGTGCAAAAAGAACAAACTGCACCGGCAGTTATCACCTTCTGCTTCCCAAGAGATCTACTTTTTATTTGGATTTTAAGCAGGATTTTCCTCTCTTTTTATAGGGCAAGGCCTGCCTCTTGAGGAAGTCTAGACAACACAAATGACCTCTGTTAGAGCCTGCTGGTACAACTACAGTGATTTTTAAAAGACCGATATTCAAGGGCATATTCAAATGTCAGAATGCACTAAATTTCAGGTGGCATGTCATGCATGCTAACCATAGGCAGCTTTCAGAAGTAACTACCTTTGACCAAACTGCAGCGCTGCAGGGACCAGCTTTGTTCAAGCCTCAGAAAAGGTTACCCAGTGCTCAGACACCCCTTATGACCCAGTGGCTGCCGTTTTGTTGCTTCCACACACTTCTCCTCTTATACATCAGTCACCTCTTACTTTCCGCCCCTCTCCAGGCACATTAACAGTTTATGCCGCAGCAAAACTATTTTGGTCTGACCTGCAGCTGGCTTGGAAAACTAACTGCAGCTGACTTAACTACCCTAAGCAGTGTTCAGGGCGTACTCCTGTGGAAGACTCGACTATCATTTGTATTCAATAAGAGGAAACAGCATAACAAGAGCTTTTGTTGTTGCTGCTACTGTTATATTTTCTCCTTTTCTGCCTTTTCTCCAAAGCAACCTTCTTCCAACCATGAGAAGAGCACACTAGAATCATTTCTTTAAGACACCTGGGGAACGAAAATCAGTCTCTTCTAAAGCAAGGCTGGATGATGGATCTTAGTTTGCTGATTCACAAGAGATTTTTGAGGTCAGGAGTTCCTTCCCCCACTCTTTCCAGATGCTGGTCTCTCCCTTAAGAAGACAGCCAAACTACGGGTTAAGAAATTTATCTTGGGGATGATCAGACAACAGTTTTGCTTTCAGCTAAATGCCAATACTTGGGATTTGGAAAGAGTCTCCATGACACACACAGTGGGAAATACTGTATATCCATACGTCTCCGTTCCAAATCAACTCCCTTGCTTCAGCCATCTAGATTTCTTTTGGTGGACATGTGAGGATTAATACATCAGTAAATCAATTGACGAATAGTGTTAAGCAGGTAGTTTGCTGTTTTACACACACCTCAGTAGCCCCATCAGAAAGCAAAGGCAAAACTGCCGACTCTACTGGGACAGGGCCGTTGCTCAACCCCTGAAATCTGCAGGTAGGGGTAGGAAAGACTGCCTGACTGAAACCCTGGAGGGTCGCTGCTCCTCTGTATAAACTAGGAATGGGGAAACCTCAGTCCTCTGGGCCCATCTGGCCCTCAGGAGTCTCCCCAGAGCTACACTCTCTACTGGCCCCACTATGAACCCTTCTGGGGCGTCTTTGCCTGGCTGAAACTTTGCCCTTGATTGAAAATGATATACAGGTGGTACATGACACCAGTCAAGCTAGCAAAAATCTATCATTTGCCTGATAACAAATGTTGGAAATGTAAAGAAACGGAAGGCACTTTCTTTCACCTTTGGTGGACGTGCCCAAGGATTAAGACCTTCTGGGAAATGATCTATAATGAAATGAAAAAGGTGTTTAAATATACCTTCCCGAAGAAACCAGAGGCCTTTCTCCTGGGCATGGTGGGCCAATTGGTGTTAAAGAAGGATAGAACTTTTTTTATGTATGCCACAACAGCAGCAAGAATACTTATCACGAAGTATTGGAAGACACAAGAACTACCCACTCTGGAAGAATGGCAGATGAAGGTGATGGACTACATGGAATTGGCAAAAATGACTGGCAGAATTAGAGACCAGGGAGAAGAGACGGTGGAGGAAGATTGGAAGAAATTTAAAGACTATTTACAGAAATATTATAAAATCAATGAATGTTAGAATGACATGCGATGGAGGTTAAAAGGTTATTAGGAATAATGTGGCGAAGGAGTATGGAAAATTCGAAGGTTAAAAGATGAAAAATTAAAGGTTTAATATATTAGGATAAAGATTAAGATAAGATAGAGGGAAGGGATTTGCTGATTAAATATTTGAATTGGAATACAGTGAGGGGAGGTGTGGGGAAGTCTGGGAAATAAGCAAATGTAGGAAATACTATGAAAATGGAATTGTTTTTAATTTGTTTTTCTTTTTATTTTTGTATTTTTATTTCTCTTTTCTATCTGAAAGTCTTAATAAAAATATTATTTAAAAAAAAACTTTGCCCTTGAGCATCAATAATGCATTTTGCTTTCCTGGATAGAGGATGCAGATGAATGTGCAAATGTGACGAGACTAGTGTACTATACAAAGGAAAATTTCACATTTATTGATCAGCCCACTTCTCTGCCTCTGGCTCCTCCGTCCACTGGAAAGTGGCCCCCAGAAGGTTGCCTTGAACACAGTGTGCCCTGAAGGGGCTGAAAACATATTCCCTATACTTGGTACAGATACTTCTGAGCTAGATGGATCAATGCTAAAACTTTAAGTGCAAGGGAGCTTTCTATGCCTTACAAGAGCTTGATTCCATGCACACTTTAACTGAAGTATAGGCACTCTCTGTCCTGTATAATATATGGAACCACACACAGATATTCACTCACTTCTGTGCAGCCCTTTGGACCCCTGGCAATGCCACTTGGAAGAGTGGGAAACCCTTGGGAGTGCCATGCAATGCCAGGGAGCAGGGAAGAAATCAACTTTGTTCCCTCCCCCCACAAGTCTTTATTGGTTCCATGTGCCATTGTTTAATTTCATTTTAAGCAAAACATAAAACCCAGAGAGTCCTATGGCACCTTAGAGGCTAACAAATTTATTATAGCATAAGCTTTTGTGGATTCAAGTCCATTTTGTTAGTTGGATAGCATTTAAACCACCATACCATTTAAATTGTTATTGCTTGGGCTGTCCCTGGATTCCAAAGATAAAAGCCAAGACGACTGCTCAGTCTTCTATTATTCACACAAATATTTATATTTGCATGATATTTTCACCTATCAGCAATGGATTACAATAGTTTAAAATGTAATCTATCTCCATACCAGTTACCTAATCCGGGTCTTTGTCACTGGAGCAAATCTATGAAAGCATGTTATAGTTCTACGACTTGACTAATTTCAACTATATTTAACTAGTCAAATGGCCAGTTTAAGACACACTCCTCCTGCCATCTCATATGGCACACTCTGTTCTCTCCCTCACTCAAGTCTCCAACACAAGGAGCCTTGGTAGAAGCAGAAAAGGAAGGAGAAAAGGTACAAAGTGAGTCAAGGGGATGTGAATGAAGAAGGAAGCAGGAGCCACTGTGGTGGGACATTCCAGGAAAGGTAAAAACTAGGTGGGGAGGTGGGGGAATTATACCATGAATGGCACTGGAGACTCTGTTAGATCAGGTGATAAGTCCAAGGGAATTGGGGAACTGAAGGAAAGCAGGAATTAAGCAGTTTGTATGGAAAGGGGCAAGAGAACTTCAGTTAAAGAGTCTCAAGGAACTAGCACTGTGGAATATTTTAGAACTATTTCCGGAGGCATTTAAAAATAACTCAAGAATAGTGAGAAAACAGTTCAGTGGCAGTGTGCATGCTTCTCACAGATTTAGTCCCCAGAGATTCCTATTTAGAAGGAGTCCCAGGAAGCAGGACTGAGAAGAAAACCCCTGCCTAAGTTCAATGCGAGATGTTGCCAGCCTGGGCAAGATAGCTCAGTGGCCCACCTGAAAGTATGACAGCTTTTCATGCTTACATACGTTGAAACGTGTCACGACAATTTAAGGGGGACAACCACAGCAGCTAGAGGATATAAATCACATGGGTGGGGCTGCATAACCCAATCCCATCACCCCAGAATATAAACTCCCCTGCATTCACTTATGTTTGCATGCCTTTGTAAACCTATAACACCTTTGTAAACTTATAATGCAGCCCATTGCTGTGCCACTTATGGAACCAGCAAAGCTTACAAACCCACACCAGTTTAAGGACATTGTAAAGGTACCGGGTGGCGCTGTGGGTAAATGCCTCAGCGCCTAGGGCTTGCCGATCGAAAGGTTGGCGGTTCGAATCCCCGCGGCGGGGCGCGCTCCCGTTGCTCGGTCCCAGCGCCTGCCAACCTAGCAGTTCGAAAGCACTCCCGGGTGCAAGTAGAGAAATAGGGACCGCTTACTAGTGGGAAGGTAAACGGCGTTTCCGTGTCCGGCTCTGGCTCGCCAGAGCAGCGATGTCACGCTGGTCACGTGACCCGGAAATGTCTCCGGACAGCGCTGGCCCCAGCCTCTTAAGTGAGATGGGCGCACAACCCTAGAGTCTGTCAAGACTGTCAAGACTGGCCCGTACGGGCAGGGGTACCTTTACTTTAAAGGTACCCTCTCTTACTTTACCAATAAGGCCAAAAAGATGCTGCAGCAGCTGGAGTCACTTTGGAACCTTTCCACAAATGATGTGATGATAAATGTTGCCAGGTGTCTTGTAGACAATGTTTAATTGCAACCTTTTAGTTTACTAGTTCTGGGGGCTCATTTAAACAACAACAAAAATGCATCTTACTGCTGTTTCTTTTAAAAGTCTCCATGACTACAGCTTTCTATTAAAGGGGGATCTAACACAGTGATGGGCAGAAACGGCAAACTAAGATAAACAGAAGAAACACACAGGCCACATAAGCTCGATTTTCAGACAACACACTAAACCACGGTTTGTGCTAACTACACGGCTTATGTTCCAAGGTATGATTTGGGCTTTAAAAACCATACAGCAAGCACATGATTTAGATCTACTTGTTTGCTTTCAGTTTTTGCCTGTTCCTTCACTGCAAACTCTAGAAATGGAGCACCCTGATAAGTCCTCATATTTTACAGGCATGCAGGATACATGATGGTCTGCCAACTTCACAATTAACCTGCTGCCACTGAAGAGGAGGTGACCCAGTATTTGTGCTTGGTTACATGCATGTAAAATGGAAGCAATGTTATGTGCAGTTACAGAAAAATGCAGCCTCTATGCTCTCTCCTAAAGCATCTGCTTACTGGTATAGGATGTTTTAGAACCAGATTCTAAGTATGCAGTCTGTTCAAAACAGATAATCCAAACCTCAGGGAGATCTTATCCACCTGCAACGTTTTAAAGGTAAACTAACAAAAACAGGGAAACTTCTTGCTGTACTGATCAGATAAAGTAATATAAGGCAGTCAGTTATTCTAATTACATTTCTTAGTCACTTTATACAAAAAAAGAAATGTGTCAAAGCATCAAAATAAAATCAGCTAAAAGCCAAATGTAAAGTGGCTCACAATACAAAATTTGTAAAATGAAGACAAAGCAATATAATAAAAAGACAAGTCCTAACCTGCTCCACCACAGGAGAAGCTAACTTAACATCAAAGAGCCTGGCACCTAAAAATTGACACTGATGGCACCATGAATGTTTCTCTGGCAATAGCATTCCATAGATGGGGTGCCACCACTGAAAAGGTCTATTCCCATGCAGCCACACTCCCCACCTCACTCACACCCTGATGAAAACCACAGCATCTGGGCTGGTTCTTGTGGTTTGAGACAATATTTAAGGGGCCTTAAGCAATGTAGGGCAAAACCATTTTTTAAAATGAACCAGAATTTCAAGGTCACATGTGCCTCCAACCACAGCAATAGATCCAGAAGTGCCCCCCAAGCTGTGCACCTGCTCCATTAGGGAGGAGTGCAACTGTTTCTAGAAAAGGTTGTGTCCCTTCAGGTCTAAGGAACTGCCCAGTAACAGTGCCTTAGTCTTTGTTGGATTGAGCCTCAGTTTACTGGCTCTTATTTAGTCCACAGGCAGACACCAGTCTAGTAGTAGTAGTAGTAGTAGTAGTAGTTGTAATAATAATAATAATAATAATAATAATAATTTATTTCTACCCCGGCCATCTGGCTGGGCTTCCCCAGCCACTCTGGGTGGCTTCCAAAAAAATATTAAAATACTGTAATACATCAAACATTAAAAACATCCATTGCCACACCTGCAAATGTAAAGGAGAATAAAAGTTGCATGTCATCTGCACATTGATAACACACTCCAAATCTCTGCATGATCCCACTCAGCCATTTCATACAGATGCTAAACAATATGAAGCCTGGCCTCTGTGAAACCCCACTGCTTCACCCAAGCACCACTCTCTGGAAATGGCCATCCGAATAGGGCTGAAACCATCTCAAAACAGTGAACCTAGATCCACTTTCGGCAGCCTCTATAGGAGGTTGTGGGTATTGAAAGCTGGTGAAAGATCAAGGAGAATCAACAGAGGTCACTGTATGTGGTGACCTGGGCAGTTCATGCGCCAAAACTATGCCTAAACCCTGACTGAAGCTAATCAAGAAAATTATCAATTAAAATTATCAATCAAGCCTTATCCAAGAGAAGTTGGAGTGGGTTTTCATTATTGGATCAGCCTGTATTGCTTTAAAAGTATGCATGTTTTTATGCAACCCAGAACAGCTCTTAAAACAATTATTTTGGTCTGAAAGTGGCCCAACTTCCCAGGCAACCACAAATATATATAATTCATTAGTTAACAGCAAACTATTGCACCTAATGTAAAACACTCATCCAACACTCATTACTGAGCCTAGCAGACTCCAAATATTAACTCCTAAGTAGGGTGAATTGATGTTTCCTGTACAATTATCCCACTTTTTAAAACAGTGTGGTTTATAAAAGCTTAAAATAAGCAATAAACACCATGTGACAAAGAAACAAAAAATACCAAAGACAGAAGAGCAGATCATTTTAAAACAGAAGCAAGAACACAGAAAGCAGAGGCTGGATGGCCATCTGTCATGGATCCTTTACTTGAGATTCCTGCATTGCAAGACCCTTCAAACTCTATGATTCTATGACTAAAAACATACTGAAGAAGAAAGGATCTTCAACATTCATCAATAAGCCAGAAGAGGAGTTATTGCACCACAGCATAATATGGAATTGTTGTTGTTGTTTAGTCGTTCAGTCGTGTCCGACTCTTCGTGACCCCATGGACCAGAGCACGCCAGGCACTTCTGTCTAATATGGAATTACTTACAGGCATAAGACATGTTCACAGCCTCCGATGTTCACAGGTTTCTTCAAAATGTCCCTACTGTCAAGGAAAGTATATATATATTAAGTTCCTGTCCTAATTATCAGAATCACATAATTCCTAATAAACTTCTGGTATAAAGCCTATAGCTTTTTATTTGTTTTGTGGCGTTGCCTTCTGATTTTCCCATGGTAACAGGACAAATTTTAAAGGAAGGCTTAGAATTAGAGCTCATGCTTTGGACGCAGAAAGGTCCCAGGTTCGGTTCTTGGCATCTCCAAGTAAAAGAACTTCAGGAAGCAGGGCTGGGGAAAGCCTTTGACTTAGTAACCTGCCCTGAGTGGCTGAGGAAAAGTATTATTATAATAATTGTTGTTGTTTTACCCAGAGGGAAGCGGTCACTCACAGCAGACAGAAGCAGGCTAGATAGACTAGGGCTGCCATACGTCCCAGATATTACCGGGATTTCAAAGGCAGAAATGACGTCCGGGGGAAATTTCTGAAATGTGGTGCTTTGTCCTGGATCTTAGGCAAGTCAATGGAACAACAACTCAACTTTCAGAGTGTCCTGGTTTTCCCTTTTTGAAATAAGGCAACCCTAAGATAGACAGATATGTCTGACTCAGTGTACAGCAATTATGTTATTATTTTATCTGTAAGGGGGGAAAGGCAGAGTATAAATACACCTGTAATGGTGATGATTATATGTCCAGCTTGATTTATTACACACAAGCTAGCTTTACCATCACCACCACCACCACCACATGAGAAAGGGCCTTTTCTGTGATGGCTCCCTGTTTGTGGAATGCTCTCCCCAGAGAGGGCCTTTAATTATCTGCAGCCTTTAGAAGTGGGTGGGATGTTTTTAATGTATTGTGCTTTTTCTTCTCTTTCTTGATTTTAATATATCTATGGAGGAGGGGTTGCTTTTGATTTTAAGTTGTTCTGGCTTGCTTTGGGCAAGATAAAAGCAACCGACAAATTTAATACATAACAATAAATAGCAGTAACACCACAGCACCTTCATGAGGAAGGGGTTTGACAGGTTCCTGCCCCAAGAGACTTACAATTCAAAACAGTGGAGACTTGGGGTGAGCTGGTGAAGGAGGGCAAGAATAAATGGGGGGGGGAGAGACAGCAGGAATCTTTCAAGAGTGGTCACCCTGGGCATGAAGAGCCATCCTTCTCCCCCACCCACCCTGGACACTTAGAGATACACATACGTATAAACATATGTATTTTTACACACACACACAATGCTGTGGGGGTGGTTCTTTTTTGTTTTTTTGCTATTATGCTTTATATTTTTGTGTTTTTATATTGCAAACCCTCCTGATAATAATAAAACACACACCGTATATATTCACACAAACATATACATATCTATATGTATATAGATATGGATATATACATGCCCGCTGCCCCCCCCCCCCGCACCCCGGGCAACTGATTACCACTGGGAGCAGCTGAGGGCCTCGGCCAGCCTGGCCAGGGCCGCGCCGGTCTCCTTCCACCCGAGGCCTCTTGGCTCGGCCTCCATCCGTCCCTCGGGCTGGTTCCCGGAGCGCCCGCGCAGCGCCGCCGCCCTCATGGCTCGCCCTCGCCGCCTCGCGACGCCACAGGAGCCGCTTCGAATTCCGCCGCCGCCCGCCGGCTCCGCCCCTCACGAAGCGCCAACGGCCCAGGGAGGCGCGCGCGCGCCAAAGCCGAAGCGGCCTTTCCGGGTCGAGGCGCCGCCCTCCGGGGAAGAGAGCGCGGATATCGCTTCTCTCCCGAGAAAAAGAGCCGGGAGCCCCTTCGCTCCGCCTTGGAGGCCTCTCGGCGCCCCAGGCCGGGGTCCCTCGGCGCGGGGCAGCGCCGCCTCGGAAGTCCCCCCTTCCCGGGCATCTGGGTGGGATTGCAGCCCCGTGGCTCCAGCAGGCGGGCGGGCGGGCGGGCGGGCGGGCAGGCAGGCAGAGGTCCCCCCGGCCGGGACTCCTGACAGGGTGAGATGGTTCACTGGACGTGTCAGTGGCCGGTGCTTTATGCCAGAGGGTGCTCAAGGATGCGCAGCGCCAGCGCCTCTTTTCGTTGTTAAAAAGTGTGGCGCTTCCCCCGGCCACTTAGTGGTGAGTACCGACACCTATTTATCTAGGGGGGAAAGCACTGGTGAGAATGAAGCCCATGATATGTTTGGGAAAAGGCAAAAAGCAGATCTAGACTTTTGTAACAGAGCTCTGCTGGTAGGTAAGTGGATGTTCTGCCTCCCTCGGTTTGATTCAGAGGTATGAGAATCCAACATTAAACTAACCTGGAAGACTGCAGAAATAATTCTAAGTCGTATAATGCGAAACCAGTTTTTACTAAACAGAAAAGACAAAAGAAAACAACATCTAGAGTTCAATTAGTATAAAATCAAGGTTTGGAGTCAAACAGCCATATGTGAAAAAGTGTTAAAACAGAACATGCCCCATTATATAATCAAGTGGTATATAAATTTTATTTTATTTTCTCTAAAGAATTATTCCAATCAACAATAATTCATCCCCACTTTGCCATTTATGCATCCAGATTGTCTCCCACTTCTCTGACCGATATTGATCCTGCCATGCAGGTATATGCAAACTTAAATTTGAGCCCTAGAACAGGGAGGAAATGCACAAGCTGAGCATGTGAATGCAAAACTAGCCAATTTGCATCAACAATATTGATCTGCATGACTTCTTTTGAGGCCACGGTGTTAATGTTGTAAGCTTAATGTACGTAAAATATTGTGGTTGTATTTGGAATGCTGTAAAGAGAAGTTTACCTTAAGCAAGAGGCTCCGCTCTAGGTGAAAGCAGAAAGCTGGTGTTTTTTCTATTTCAGTGAGCTAAACTATCTGATGAGACATCGCTGCAGTTCTCACATATAAGAGAGGATACCTGAGAAGTCAGAGATGGCCAGTAGTAGCAGTAGCAGAGAAGCTCTGCAATGATGAACATTTCATCTCTGGCATCGGAGAGAGGAAAGTTTACTGAAGTGCATAAAGGACTGAATCACATTACATGTTTGTAGTGTTACTTTATTACTTTGTTCATGTAATGTTTATATGTAACTAGTTTTAAGATTATTCTGCAGTAAAACTTTGAAACCAATTCTTTGGGTGTAAAGCTCATTTGTTTCTACACAAGGTCCAAATTAGGAATTCCTCTGAAAAACTATTGACACAGGGCTGAAGCTATGGGGTGGCAGAGAGGGCAATGAAATGTGTGTTCAAAATGTGGTCAGTCCCTAAGCCTGATGTTTGAAAAACCTGTGGAATTCAGTAGTATTAACATGTTCCTAAAGAGGCTTCAAGCACTTCTGTAGCTTCTGTTCTTCCCCCCATCATTTATCACATTCTTCCTGACACAGATATTTCACTGGCCATTGTTTTCGTTCAATAACGTTTCAGGGTTCAACCCATTCTACTGCTTTTTATTGCTTGCTGTTTTTAAAAAGATACCTCTGCAGAAATCTGCACACACACCCCTTCTGTAATTACTGGAGCACATAAAGCGGTTATAGCAGGAATTTATCACTTTCAGGTAGAAATACTCTGAGCCAAATAAAAGATAGAATAGGGATGCCAAAAGCAATTTATAACAGGCTCACTGACATTTCATGTTGTGAAGCCTTAACCAGTGAATAAGCACCAAGTCATAAATCTCTACGCAAACGTGATTAGAGCAAGCAAGTTATTCTTGGAGGGAGCCTTATCATAAATATATTCTCTGATGCAAAGCAGCAAAATTTGGTTGACAAAAGTCATTAAAAACAGCTGTCAGTAAAATGTACAACCATTCTCTCTCTTAAATCCTTTTGCCATGCCACTAGCTGTTTGGGAGTAAGGTAAATTGTTCATTTTGGTAAAAGAGCACTGGCAACATTGCATCTCCTTCATATTTTATAAAGAGCTTAATGGTATTCTCAAGTGTTATTTTTGGTGTGTGTATATCAAGTCTGCAGTGGGGAATCATTGCTCCATTTGGGGCTAATCGTTAACAGCAAAGTTTGTAGCTGAAAACCTCCTTCCATTGAATTGACTCATAGTATTGTGCACATTTCACACAGGGCTGCTCCCAACCCAATGTTGGCAGCATATAGAAGCCAATGTGAAGTGACTTCCATTCTCTGGGACTATGTGGGTTTTCTTCCGTTGTGGGTGTTGTGAGGCCCAGCCCTGGTATCAGAAAAGTGGGGCAGCCACCTCCGGCAACAAATGCCGGGTAGCTGACAGCGATGGCACAGTGTTGGAGGACAGAGCTGTATCTGCCACACGGCCTGCCCCTTAAACTAGCCAGATGTGCTCTGGTGCTATGGAGAACCCTGACCCATTGCCAGGGTTGAAGTAAGATTTAACTGAAAGTACAAACAGCTTCCCTTATAAACCCAGTGACAGTGGATGGTTTGTGTGCCAACTTGTAACCTGGATGACCAAGAACAGACAAACATTCAAATTTTAGAAATGCTACAGTAAATCACCATCAAAAAAACAACTATGGCAATAAAAAAGCTGGGTTTTCACACATGACGGTATTGAAGGAAACACTGATTCTGATGTGCATTCAAAATAACACATTTGTCATTTCAGTTTTATTCATGCCATGCTCTACCTTCAAAAGGCCAAACAGAGGATTACTTATGTCTAGGTGATCTAGATTCTGCCTAGCTTAAGCTTCCTTGCCTTTAGCACTTGAATCCAGTTTCTTGACCATTCTCCTGCTATTTATCCAAAAAGAAAGTTAACATTGGATAACATGGTGTTTGAACTGTGCCTGGGATACAGTGGAGTTAATTGTGAGGAAACAGATCAGGTAATGCACATTGGATGAAGACATTCCTGAAGGAGCATCTCCACCCCCATCATTCTGCCCGGACACTGAGATCCAGCACCGAGGGCCTTCTGGTGGTTCCCTCATTGCGAGAAGTGAGGCTACAGGGAACCAGGCAGAGGGCCTTCTCGGTAGTGGCGCCCACCCTGTGGAACGCCCTCCCACCAGATGTCAAAGAGATAAACAACTACCTGACATTCAGAAGACATCTTAAGGCAGCCCTGTTCAGGGAAGTTTTTAATATGTGACATTTTAGTGTATTTTTCATCTTTGTTGGAAGCCGCCCAGAGTGGCTGGGGAAACTCAGCCAGATGGGCAGGGTATAAATAAAATAATAATAATAATAATAATAATAATAATAATAATAATAATACCCCTTCCTGGTATGTATTAGTGACATAAGAAACTGAAACAACCTCACTGCTTTTATTGGGTACATAGCCTACAGCCAGTAACATGAAAGGTTATCCTGAACTACCCAGATTCACCTTGTCATTTGTTGTCCAAAAGAGCCAGTAAACCCTCCCCAATATATACTATACTTACTTGAGAATAAGCACCATTGTAGAATTTCTGTCCAAAGTAAACATGCACAAGGTTGTGCTGCTAGTTTTGCTGTACCAGCTATGTGGTCAGTAATCGGATATGTCTTCATCACTGGTGTTACTTTAAGCCTCTGATTTAGAAGATGAACAGGAGGTGAAAGTACAAGTAGAAAGTATAAAAATGCGCCTCCTTCCTACATACTTTTTTTTTTTTTAAGTCTCTCCTGTGATAAATGGTAACAGGCTGGTGGATGCTATTTCATAGTTCCACCTAGAAATATAGTGAATGTGACTTCTCAATGATTAGCAATGGTGTGTGGCTGAAGCTTCCCAAACTATCTTGGGCTTGTCTGGACAGGAGTTTTTATCACAGGAACCAATCCTAAGAAAGCAATCTTGAGATGACAATGCTGTATCAGGCATTCTCAGCTTAGATGGGAAACATGGGAATAAGGAAACGACCAAGGAAATGCAGCATTTTTAAAGAGATGCTAATGGTTTCCTTTTTTAAATAAAGCATTAAATATTTGCAATCAATCGCAGGCATGTAAACAAATAAAAAGAAACACCCACGAATATTTTCCCATTATTATTGCAGTTTCCCCCATGTTATCTATACTATTTTCTTATGCACAGCTGCCTTTATCATCTGTGTCACACAAGCAGCGCCTGTAAGAAGTGTTGGGTCCTTGCATTTTGTGGCATCAGTAGCTTTGCTACCAATGAAACTCTGCATATCATCATACAGACAGTATTTCATCATTGTAAATCTAAGCAGCATGGCCACCTCTTACCCAGAGTTTCCTCCAGTCTCTTAGGGGCCCAATATGTTGTATTTACGATTTTTCTGTGGGATTTTTGAAAAATTAAAATTGGAGTGGAAGCCAGCATTGCCCCCTTTGCTTATTCCCACAAGTTCCGAAATCATTGGCTCCCTTCCCCCCAAGTCCTCCTGGGACCTTCTCAATAGCGGATCCCAATTTGTGGAAAGCCCTCCCTGGGAAAGTCTATCCCCCTCCCTCATTGCTAACATCCAGGAGAAATTTAAGAACATTCCTATTCACCCAAACATTGGGTGTCAGAAATATACAGCTCCTGGCAACCTTTTAATTATTAGCTGTGAGGATATTTGATTGTTTTTAAATGTTTCCAGGTTTTTAAACTGCTTTTACATTGTTTGGCTGTTTTGTGGTTTGCCACTCCTGGACTGCTTTGGGAGGAAGAGTGGGATAGAAATTTTACAAATAAATAGTTACTTATTTCCCTCAAAATCACTTTACATTAAAGCTTGCTAAATTGGTGTTTGCCATTACTGTCCTCCAACAGAGCCAGAACTACAGATGTTTCTGCAGCTGGTAATACAGCAGGTCTGAATAATTTTTATAGTTAAATGCCTCAGCTGGATACACTGCCATTGCATTTGAGCTGTGAAACCATATCATCTCCATATCTCTTGCCCAATTAGCAGCTTTAGCTTGCAATCCTGAATATGTTTACCTGGGAATAAGTATCAATGAACTACTGCACTCCAGGTCTTTTTGACTACAACTCCCAACATCCCTCACCATTGGTCATGCTGGCAGAGGCGGGTGGAAACTGTAGTCCAAAACATCTGGAGGGCCCCAAGTGGGTTGCGGAAGAATGCCCCAGAGCATTCTGAAATACTGGCCTGGATCAGGGAATGGATGAGGCCATCCCACCTGAGAAAATGGAAAGTTGGTGCCCTGCCTGGTGCCTGCTCCACTTGCCACTCCTGCTGAAGCCTTGCTTACTGGGGCTGCCTCAGGGGCGCTGCGTGGACACTTCAGACCTGACCCAGGAGTGGAGCGGCTGCTGCTGCTACCCACGTCCCAGCCCCAAACGCCAGCCCAGGCGTGGCTTCCCTCAATGAGGGAACTATAGTGGGGGTGCCTGGTTGCGCCCCCTCAAAACATGAGCCCGGGGCAATGCCCCCCCCCATGTTACACTACATGGCTACAGCTTCTGGGTACCAACAAGATCTTGTGGGAGCCTAGCAAGATCGCGCAGAGACTTTCAGAGGCCTCACATGACCTTCCCAGGCCCCAGCAAGCAGGGCTCTCCTGAGACTCCCCAGACCCTAGGAGCTGCTGGGTCAGTGCACCTGGTTGTTAACCAGAAGGTTGGTGGTTGAAGCCACCTAGGAACAGCTGTGGGCAGGATTCTGGCATTGCAGGGGGTAGGACTAGATGACCCTTGGGGTCCCTTCTAATTCAACAGTGCTATGATTCTATGATTCCACCTTTTCGATATGTGATTGAGGCAGGCTGGCATGGCAACCAAGGTGTCTGCTCTTGCTGCTGTGCCTCATTTAGCCCTGAGGTTAGGGCTTTCCTGTATGTCTACAACTATCTTGATTTCAGCCAGAATAGCATTGGAAATTAGGTTGCCAATTTGGTTGAAGTTTTCTTTTCAAACCAGGAGAAACCAGCAGTGGAGGGGCTGAATTGTATTAAGCATGAGGTCAGTAAAGAGACACGACTCCAACTTGACCTGGAGTAAATGCTTAAGCTATTTATTGACTCGGGCATTGTGTTGATTCAAGTACCTACATTCATATTAGTTGCATAATTATAACATATTCTTCAATTTTATTACCTTAACTATGAAAATGTGTTAATTTTATGACACCTTATATGTACTGGGCACTGTACACTAGCTAAAATCAATAAAGAAAATTAATAAAATGTAGTTATAAAACAATAAAAAGCTTTGCCTGCAGGCTTACAATCTAAACATATTCCCATTTAAGTACTTCCCAGTGCGATCCTATACATGTCTTCTCAAAAGTAACCCCTGTTCAATTCCATGGGAATTACTCTAGGTAAGTACATATAGCACTGCAGCCTCTGATTTTGTAATACTTGTTTTCACACATCAATATTTTTACATTTTCTATTGTATCAATAAAATAGGAAAGCACAAAGTATGTATTATAAAAGGTAAAGGTAAAGGTACCCCTGCCCGTACGGGCCAGTCTTGACAGACTCTAGGGTTGTGCGCCCATCTCACTCAAAGAGGCCGAGGGCCAGCGCTGTCCGAAGACACTTCCGGGTCACGTGGCCAGCGTGACATCGCTGCTCTGGCGAGCCAGAGCCGCACACGGAAACGCCATTTACCTTCCCGCTAGTAAGCGGTCCCTATTTATCTACTTGCACCCGGGAGTGCTTTCGAACTGCTAGGTTGGCAGGCGCTGGGACCGAACAGCGGGAGCGCACCCCGCCGCGGGGATTCGAACCGCCGACCTTTCGATCGGCAAGCCCTAGGCGCTGAGGCTTTAACCCACAGCGCCACCCGTGTCCCAAGTATGTATTATAGAGTAGCATAAAATCAAAATTCTGAATTCTGGAAGTTGTCTTATAATTATAATTAATTAATATAAGAATAGACTTGTTTCAGGACTTGATTTTACTCCTTCAAGCCTGCTTGACTCAAAAAAGGCAACACGGCGGCCATTACGTCCTAACAAATCCAAACCCTGGTTTGATCATGAATGCCACGCTATGAAGCTTACTTTGGTGGGAAAGTATAGGAACTATAGGTCTGCCAATCTACCTTCACTCCCTGCAGAGTGGTTTGAAGCCAAACGAAACTATAAAGCTTCAATTAAAAATAAAAAGCTTCAGGCCCAAAGGTGAGAGTGGCAATGCTTAATAGAGGCTTCCCGAAGGAGAGATTCAGCTCAGAGACTAGGGGCAGCAGCAGCAGCAGCCTGGAGGACTCCCAAGGAGAGGGGAGAGGAGAGGGGGCTGAGGAAACACTCCACAAGGGAGAAATTCAAAAAAGGGTGAGAGGCTGAAAGCTCTGCAGGCAAGGGGGGACATAACTGGGCTCCTGAGCCCCACAGAGGTGCCACAGAAAGAATGGAGTTGGTCAAGGGAGCCGTGGACTCAAAAAGGTTGAAATCCTCTACCATAGCCCTTTGCACTGCTACCACTCGTGTGTTAACCTTGACAACTGACTGCACTAAAATAACATTATATTTTGTCATTTATACTACCTAGGCTTTTTTACCATCAGAAAGGTACATTTATTCTTGGCTGCCTACAATATAATACTAAAATACCTGAAAATGCTAATATTGCAATAAGAAGAAAACACATTTTTCCTGTCATCCAGAAATGCCCTTGGATACCCCGGCCTGCCAGATGGCAGAGATGCTTTAGTCACTGATTTCTATTCAGCAGGACAGAAATACTTCCTGCTTATTTATTGCAGGAATGCAGGAACGAGCAGTTTTCTGTGGCAGCATAATATAGAACTGAAACATAAATAATGCAGTATACCTGTGGAACATCCATCAGATCCTGTGCTAAGATGCAAAGTAGATGTGTTGGGGGCGGCTGCATTTGTTCTTTGTGGGACTGCCCTGTTCACATGTAAGTTAGGGTTGCAGTTTATTATGCCGGCAAGTGGGGAACGAGTAACACCTTCCCATCACCTCAGGTATTTTTCTCCATGTTCCCGTCACCTCTAGTACCAGAGCTAGGTTGGCCCTATATCATCCATGTGAGCATATCTACTGCTATGATAATAGAATCGTAGAGTTGGAAGGGACTCCAAGGATCATCTAGTCCAACCTCCTGCAATGCAAGTCTCCCAAGGGAGACTTGTTCCACTGTTGAACAGCTCTTACTGCTTTGTTTAGTTGGATTCTGCTTTCCTGTAACATGAAACCATTGGTTTGAGTCCTACCCTCCAGAGCAGGAGAAAACAAGCTTGCTCCATCTTCCTTGTGACAGCCCTTAAGATATTTTAAAATTGCAATCATATCTCCTCTCAGTCTCCTCTTTTCCAGGCTAAACATACCCAGCTTCTTCAGCCGTTCCTCATAAGGCTTGGTTTCCAGAGCCTTGATCATCTTGGTTGCCCTCCTCTGCACACGTTGCAGCTTGTCAACATCCTTCTTAAATTATGGTACCCAAAACTGGACACAGTATTCCAGGTGTGGTCTGAGCAAAGCAAAATAGAGTGGGACTATTACTTCCCTAGACTTCTGTTGACGCAGCCTAGAATAGCAGTGGCTTTTTTTCCTGCTGCATCGCACTGTTAAGCTTGTGGTACACCAAGACCCCTAGATCCTTTCACATGTACAGTGGTACCTCAGGTTAAGAACTTAATTTGTTCTGGAGGTCCGTTATTAACCTGAAAATGTTCTTAACCTGAGGTACCACTTTAGCTAATGGGGCCTCTCGCTGCCGCTGTGCTGCTGGAGCACGATTTCTGTTCTCATCCTGAAGCAAAGTTCTTAACCCGAGGTACTATTTCTGGGTTAGTGGAGTCTGTAACCTGAAGCATCTGTAACCCGAGGTACCACTGTACTGCTAGTAAGCCAGGTGATATTTGAGTCCCTTTGAAGTATAAAGAATTGTCTCCGCTGAAACTTTGCAATGAAGCTGTATTTCATTCATTAAGGCTTTTTTTTCCAAGAACAGTTTCAGAGTCTCAGCAATTAACTTAGCAAGACATGAAGCTGAACACAAAAACCTGATTAATCTTCCTGCTAAATGACAAGGAAGAGTTATCATAGCAGTGGCCAGGAGATATTGAGAGTCCACTTTGTATACAGTATTACAGAGGGGCTGACCTAGGTTTATCACTGAGTGCACATCCCAATAGGTCTGCCCATTCACAAGTGATATGGAACACCCAGCAGAGGCTAGAAGAAAACCCCACAGATGATCCATGAATCTCCGTAGTGAGGCAGACGTTTACATCTGCAGCATACTGGATGCCATTATATGCTGGATGGGCTCATAAAACAGACGATAACATTGTTGCCCCATCTGACAGATAAAATATATTTGGGGCCTCCTCAGTAAAGTACACGCGTGAAGAGTCCTGTCATGTAGAAAGGTTTGTCAGAATAGCAGGTACTGTGCAAGACAAACTACAGCATAGGGCAGCTAGTGAGAGGTAACCAACATTTTCATTCAGGCGTGATATAAAAGCCTCCAGTGATTCATTATTTCTAATTTTATAAGGTTAAGGTGTTGCAGATGCTAAAAATATAAGGAATGTCCTCTTGGTGAATTACTTCAGACAGTTGGACAGCCAGAAGTGGAAACGATGGAGACAAGCAAGGAGTGAAAAATAAGCAGGTCCCTAAATTTGGTTTATGCAGTATTTAGAGCACAGGCGAAGCAAGTCTGGTCTTTACAATACCTGCATCTTTTAAAATCAATTTGTTATGTGACAGAAAATGAGTAAAATAGTTTTGCTACTGGTGAGATATAGAGAGATAACCATGTTCCTACAAACGCATGAATCAAGAAATCGCTCTTGCTGGAGCCCATGTTTAATCTAAATAAAGAAGAAATGTGAGGCACATATTTCCTGAGTGCCTTAAAATATCCAGCTCTCTGCTATAAAGAGGACTGACTATTGTAATGTATATGAACTTTGTATATGCTCGAAGATGTCGCCCATTTTTGCTATTTTTGAACTTCTAGCAAAACTTCTAGCACTTATATTAGACTTGATAATGTTTTAATGTGAACCAACAGTGGGGTTGAAGTGATGTCTGGATCTGCGATTGTTTGTTTCGGGGGGGGGGGGGGGTTAGATAGTTCCAGTATTTGTGTCTTCTTTTTTTAAAGGGATGGAAGGATCTGTCAATTTTGGCTCTCTCTGTTTCTCATTTTTCCAATCTCAAATTCAGGTCTGAGATTTATTTATGTTTTTTAAATCCTCGTGGAAATTCATCAGCATTTTAGTGCGTATTTCTCCTAATAAGAACATTTTTGCATGCAGTTTTGATTAATGTACATGTTTTTGCAAGTCTTTCCCCCAATACAATGGATTTTTAAATGTTATCTTCACTAATATGTTCTTTTAATGCACAAGCGGGCAATCTCGCTAGTCTGTCCAGCAGCAGTTCTCGAGATCCCAGGTCCAATCCCTTGCATCTCCGGGTAGGGCTGGGAAGTCTCTTGCAAGAAATCTGGAAGCATCGCTTCCAAACAGTGTTGACAATACTGAGCTAGATGGACCAGTGGTGTAAGGCTGTGGTAGTCCACTATGTTTTACTCAGAGTAGACTCATTAATGAATGTTAGGGCTAAGTTAGGGCCATTAATTTCAATAGGTTTACTCTGAGTAACACTCAGTTGAATACCACTCTGTGTTCCTAAAACCAGATTGAAATGGCTCTAGATCATCTCCGTCTTCCAGGAACATCTGGAGGTGAGATGCAAGTGCTGAAAGACCAGGCTCCAAGGACGGATGGTTAGATATTAGCCAGGGAAATCATCCAGCACAACTGGGTTCAGGGAGGGTGTTTTTGAAAGCAGATCTCTTTTAGGCAAGGTGGAAGCACACCTTAGTGTAGAGAAGCAGTCACCACTGCTCTCACACGCTCAGCTAGTGGTAGGTCTTGATGCAATTGAAAGTGTATTGACCATCCATCATTCTGCATCTGGGAGCTCCCTATGTCATGCACTTTTAATATAAACACTCAACCAGTTGAAATTTTATTCATTGCTGAAAGTTCCCAACTGCTCTGTAAAGTTACAGTTATTACCGTATTCATCATATCTCAGCACAGGGTACAGTAAGAAAGATGGTGATAAACAGAGGCAAGTGCTTTCTGTTTGACAAGTCAATTGCTTTCCCCTTCCTGAGCATGTGGAACAGGGAAAGGTTTTTCCTGTTAAATCAGATACTGAGCAACATTTTTAAAACAACATCGTTTCACATTATGAATCAACCAACAACACTGATACCTCTGGAGAGTGCAATCTTTCAGAGGACAAATAAAATGACTTATGTTCCCAGCACTTATCATCATTGACCTCAGAAGCAAAACTTCTGCTAATTCAATAGAAAGCAGAGCACTCCAAACTTTTTGAAACCATATTGTTGCACACCACCCCAATCTCTGAGCGGTGCAAGGGGTTCCAGCACTTACCCAGAGTTCAGTTTCCTCAGAAAGGGGGACAGCAGAGACTGTGGTGTCTTTTGGATATATGGTTTATTTACACATATATACTGTTATGTACTGAAGTTCTCACCCTGGGCCAGCAGGGGGATACTGTAGATAGTTATGCAAATAAGGGATCGAAAGTGACGTTCAGTGATTGGATAGTTTTAGAAAGTTGTTACAGTTACGATGTACTGGAGCTCTATATAAGCAGGCTGACTGAACCCTTCTGTTCTGTTCTGGCCTGTGAATAAACAAGAGCTGTTTGAAGAATCGCTGTGTTGTCTGATATGTTCACCCACAACTAACATATACAACCTGAGCCTACCGTGGAGGGGCTTGCAGCATTACCACCCAGGAGGTATTGCTTCTCCCATAGCCACAGCCTTGGATTCAAAGAAGAAATCAGGCGTGTCTCTCTCACACAGGCTTCTAACTTCTAGCTCTTTCACACACACCTCAAGCCTTTAAGAAGCCCTTTTGTCCTTCTAACTAACTGCCTGTTGAGAGAGGGGGGCCCCACCCATTTGCCATCTGGCACAGAGCCACTTCGTTGGTTACCTTAATGACTCGTACAGGGGGCCATTGCCTCTCTCACACACGGCAAACTCACAACATTGTTATCTTGCATTCTGTACCAATCTTCATAGTTCTTGTTCTGGACTTAATCCAACCTCCAAGGAACAATTATTACAACCTTCTCATGCTGTGGCTTTGAATCAACTCCCAATTATAGATTGCACATGCCAAGAAGGTCATGCAAACACCCATGCCACCTGCAAAATTCAATGCAGAACAGCCTATGCAGAAGTTGTGGGGAGAGAAAGCCGATTTGCATTGATTTTTGCCTATGGTGTCAGCAGGCACATTGCCTGCCTGTGTGTGTGTGTGGCTGGATCAGCACTAATTGACCCAAAACTACAGGGGTGCCTGTAAGGAAAAGGGATGTTGGGCTGGGGGAAAACACATAACTTTCTACTTCTTTTTACTGTAATTATTATAGCGGCTTGATTTTGCAGGAAGTCAGCAAATAATCCTTTTGGAGCATGGAGATTAGTTGGTGTTTTCTTTCCCCATGCCATAAAAGCATTACCAGCTGATTTCTGCCAATCAAGTTGTCATTAAAAGCACAACTGCAGGGACCAGCAAATAAGCTGGCAACGTATGCAAGAACCAAAGGTCCGCCTTGCTCACTTCAGCTAAAAGCCCAATGGGCAAATCACTTCCAATAGGCAAATGATTCTCGCTTAACCTAAGTCCACAATCTGCAATATGCGGATAATAATAAGGCCTAGTCATTAAAACTGTTGTTAGGATTACTGAAAACATATTTGTGAAACACTTTCATCTTTTCAGAGACGGATGTTTCCCAGCTCTGCCTGGAGAACCTGGGACTTTTTGCATGCAAAACTTGTGCGCTCTTCCACTGAGCGACTGTACGCTGCTTCCAGGCGCAGATGTTCTGCATATAGCTAAGGAGAAAGGAGCAACGCCACTGGACCTTCTCCCACTTTCTCCCCTTCCCCCTCCTCCTCCGTCACCTGATATAGCAAGCTAGACTGGAATTCTGCTCATGGTAAGAGAAGGTGGAGGCAAGATGCTCAAACAAGAGGGCAATAAGGAAGAAAAGCTGTTTTGCCTCCCACTTACACTGTGCTTTTAATTCAGGACGACCTCTAGAGGTTGCCAGTTGCCAGATTTGCTGAGTGGGTGGGATGCTCATGTTCTGCAGGAGCAGACTAGGTGATATTGGTCTCTTCAAACTCTGGGATTTCAAGTCCTGGAACTGCTGTTTACTAAGCTGAGTTTAGTCCATAATTGGTTCAGCTCTATTAGAACAGCAAACTTTAAGAGTCTGAGCGGTGGGGGATTTGATCCCTAAAGGATGCCTTTTTAAAAAGAAAAAAGAACAGAAATCTGGTACATTCTTAGTCTAAGCAGCAGACTCAGCACCACATTATGCAGCATTAAATTATTAGTCTACTCTCAACCGCAGGAACATCTGCTGGAGTTAGACATGGCATTTTTAATTAAAGTCAGCAGCACAAGGAGCTTGTGGTTCATCAGTTCTGCTTTCACTCTATGAATTGCTAAATCCAAAGGGCACTCCTGCAAAAAAAAGCCAGCCAGGACGTGATCTCTGGAAATTGAAGTAGAAAAATGGCAACAACTAAAAAGTGGCTAAATTGACAGTTTATTTTACATCTGCAACCCAGGTGATCAATTTCTTATTGAAACCGTTCAACATGGAAGGGAAAGAGTTCCAAACTAATTTGGAACTTCTGAGAGCTTTGCAGGGGCCAATCTTTCCTTTAGTGGCAGGTGTTTGTGTGTTTGTTTCTCAGGACAAAGTAGACAAAGTATGTGGAGCAGATGAATATGAAAAAGCACCCCATGAAACCACCTCCCTCCCTTTTGAACTGAGAGAGACTGAATGTGCCATCGTCATCTTTGTGAAATGAGGGTGTGACCAGATGTAACAACAGCAGGATCCGACCTTGATCCTCATAGTTCCTTATAAAGGAGGGATGGGCCAATTTAAAATTGAGTTCATGAAAACTTCCCCTTTTAGATGAATGTTTTCCCACGGGGGAGTTGCTTCTGGTCTAGGAGCTTCAGTGTGATAAATACGGTATATTTTTGAATCAGCTTTTGGGGGATGTGTGGGGGTGGAGGCAAGGGTCCCCTTCTTCCCAGGGCAAGCCTTACCATTAGGCATGTGAGACAATCACCCAAAGTGGAAGATTCCTTCGAAGCCCCCTGGCCATTCTCCTCTGTTGGGCATCAGAGCTATGTGTGCCAATGGCACAGCCCCCACCTGCAGCTGCCAGGTGTCTTGGAAGGTGCTGTCCTGTCACCACTGATGAAGCAAGAGTGGGCAGACAGTCCAGCCAGCCTCTGTAGATGGAACGGGAGAGGGAGCAGGACTTCATCATTTGCCTCCGGCAACAAAATGTCCTGGGCCAGAGTTGCTTCTTCCATCCAGGCTGAGCTTGAAAACAGACCCACTCCATTGTTGCAGAGGGATTCGGTTGAGATCAGACCAACCATGGGGGAAGTGACCTGCTCCTGGTCGCATCATGGGGTGGAAGATGGATGAAGGCAGGAACTGGTGTCTGAATGTTAACAGCAAGAAAGAAGCGCCATGTGGGGCTCTGCTTCAGGAATTAAAACGGGATTCAGGGACAGGTCCAGCATGGCTGAACCACTTTGACTGCCCCTCCCCACCGCCCACTGAGCAGGCAGGTGAGTGTGGGCCCTGTGTCGCTCCAGGCCTCTTTTGGGGGAACCTATGCCGGTGTAAGTTACACAGCCCCACTGATCTGGGGCGAGGGTTACACTTACATACTTCCAAGCCAAGTTTGTGTGTCTTTTGTTGTTAAATCATAGACCACAGTGCTTCTAGCAGGCTTCCAGTCAATCCCATATACGAATAATGAACTCCTTCTCCAAGTCTGGGTCTTTATGGGCCCAAAATGTCACAAGGGAGGGGGACCAGCAGGCTTGGTGGAACCCCGAGGTTAACTGAGGTAGAAAAGGGGTACAGCCTCTCCCCTAAGGAATAGAACCCACTGGGCAGGAAATGCTGACTGACCTTACAAGCAGGGGTGCTAAGTGGAATAAAATATTGGGGAGACCCTGGTAAGCCCCACACTTCATAATCAATCACATGACACGGTGCACACACAACATTTGAATGGACTGACCCCCTCAAATATTTTATTGGGGGACCGAAGGGTCCTTGGCCCTTAGGAGTTGGCTCCTATGCTTACAAGAAAAAGTGGGGTGGAGGTGGGAAACGGAACAGAGTATGCTCAGAGAGGGCATGGCAACATTTGCTACAAGTCCCACGTGTTACCTCCTTGCGTCTGGTCCTGGAACACGGCAGTGGTCAGAATTCAGACAAAAGGACTTCCTTGCTGGTGCTGCAATTCTTACATTGAGATTGGAAGGAGGAAACAACTGAGAAGCATGTACAAAGAAGGACATTTTTCTTCTCTCTAGAATTACATGGTATATCCAAATTAATACAGAGGCCGTGCCTTGTGATTTATGTTGGTATAATAAATAACAGCAACCACATATTGCTTTGTGTATGATTAATGAGACTTATTTGCGGGGAGGGTTTTCATTGTAAATAAACACACTTTCAAAGCAGGCTAATTTTGTTCGTGTGGCTTGAGCTGCTAAACCACGTACCATGAATTCTTTCTTGTAACCTCACCCCAGTGTAATACCTAAAGGCATGTCCAGAGAAGAATAATTAAAAAAATGCTTAATGCTGTTTTGGCACCAGTGCTGACCCAGCACCAGGAAAATACCACATCGTGTTCCCTTCTCATGGAGCTGGGGGCTAACCTTGTGGGTAAAAGCAAAAACGCCGTCGGTTTCGCTGCTTCCTTTCTTTTTAATAAAATGGGGAGCATGCACAGAAATGTCAGAGAACGTAAGCACACAGCTTTTAAAGAAAGCAAATTAAAGCTGCAAAATTCAGGGCATTGTTGCAGCAACGGAACAGCCTTATTAATGTGAATATTCACCACTTTTTAAAAAAAGTTTAAATGACCACCTAGTCCAGCGGGAAAGTATTAAACCTTTACAGAAATAACAAATTGAGGAAATGAGTGGAAGAAACTGTTGGGTACAAGCAAGCTTGAAGGCCTCCAGTCAGTAAAGGGCAGTGTTGAGACTAAGAGAAAGTCCAGCAGCCCTCTCTCCCACTCTTGCCCTCCTCATTTTCTGGCGCCAGGGGGCTCTGAAGGTGTCTTCCTCGTACCTTCTGCATAGAGTAGAATCCAAAGCCATCCTTGTGCATGTGAAGAACCTGTAAACAAATACCCCCCCCCCCGAACTCCTGTGCTAATGTTTAATGAGAATGGGGTTTAACTGGGGTGGGGGTTGTTTTATTTGGGGGGGGTGTTTAAAATTGTTCTTAAATGTTATAAGTTAATTTGTATTCTGTATTATTATTTTGTAGTTTAGTAATTTGCTTGATGGTTGTGGCAGTCATTATTTATTGCCAGATGGGCAGGGTATAGATAATAAAATTATTATTGTTGTTGTTGTTATTACTGTTCTAATAGGTTAGTGAATATTGCTTTGTTGTTTATCTTATGGTTATGTTTCTATGATTCTTTGTATTGGATCAGATTGTGTGTTGTGACCTTGTTGTATATTTTGTTGTTTTTTCTGCTTGTAAACTGCCTTGTATATAGGAATATAAAAAAGGTGGTATGTAAATTAAAAGAGAAATGAAAAATGTCCCCCCCCCCCCTTAAGCAATGCTTGTGATGTGTGAATGAGAGAGAAAAGGTGGTGATTTAACTCTAGGCAGCTCCAACTTCCAAGCTTGTAAACTCTGGTTACATATAGCGACAATTTTTTAAATATTTTTTAAACTACCAGAATCTACAAATACTAGAGAGTCCCATCGATCATGGCATGCTTCTGCCCGTGAATACCTGCATATGTGCCACTGCCAAGTGGATGATCTATATGTTAATTTTGCAATGTACCTTTTTGGGAGGGAGGGGGGCAAATAGATTACTTTCTCTTAGGGCATACAGCTTTATTTGCACTGCAGCTTTATATACTGCATTTTTTCTTGCCTTTCTTCCATCTTTGAAGCTCATCATGTGCATGTTTACTTGACGTAAGCCCCACT
The DNA here is from genome assembly GCF_965153285.1 of Podarcis tiliguerta. Classification (NCBI taxonomy): domain Eukaryota; kingdom Metazoa; phylum Chordata; class Lepidosauria; order Squamata; family Lacertidae; genus Podarcis; species Podarcis tiliguerta. The sequence continues at coordinate 2,825,648 of NC_139534.1, forward strand.
GAGTGCAGTTGGCCTTACTCTGAAGTAAGCCTGCATAGGATGGATACCTGAAGGCATTCGACAAGGCAGCCTTCCTAACAAATAAGGGAAATGTAACAGTAAGAGAAGTAACAGCATAAAAGGCACCATTTCATTAAATCCTGTGCCGTTGATAAGGTGGGGGAGGGGTGGGGGGAACCTGTAGACATGGAAACCATGGTTTCTTATAATGATTTGTGACCTTTAAATTATTATTATTTCAATTTTTATCCAACCATTCCTCCCAAAGGAACCCAGGCAGCCACACAGCATCTCAGTTAAACACGCGAAACGTAAACAATAAAAATACGTGTCAATATTGTCAGAAATAAAAATTTCACGCCTGCCAAATCAAACATCTTTATCTACTGAGTGCTTGAGTGAGCAGAAATGTTTTCAACTTCTTTTGGAGCGATGGGGGCAAACACCATCACTGGGGAGGGGATTCCAGAGTTGGGGGCGGGGGCAGCCACTGAGAAAGCCCTGCCATGACAGGGTTATTTCTTTTTCTCAGTGTAGTGTCACATACAAGACTGGCATACCTCTGATTCTGCCCATTTGGCATATCTTTGGGAAAATGCAGCACTTGACACCTTGTGCCAATCACTGAAATGTGTTGCAGATGCGTTTTCCTTTTGCTAATTTACTCACACACTTGACCATCAGGGGTGGAAGCAATAAGCCAACGAGGATCACACCGCTAAACCATCCCAAAAAAGCTGGTCTGGTGCAAGAGAAACAAACTTGCCCGACTTTTGGAGTTCCCTTATCACAAAGACATTATTCATAACTATAAAACAAAGACAACTGTGATGCAGCTGGTTAGGAGATAAATAGACTGCCAGGAAAGGTAGACAAGTAAATCTATCACCTGTACTGCTCAGGCAGAGCCTGGATATTAATGCTGGGATGTTACGCTTTAGAGCCTCAAAAACAGTAAGGGACACTGGGAAGGAAAACCTCTCAAGAAATCAGCTCTTTCAAAGTGGGTGAGTTTCTCCAGAAGTTGAAAACAGTAGTATGTATTACTATTTCAGTACTTAACTGTAAGCAATTAGGCTTACAATGAATAAATGTAATTACTACAATGACTGCTTCTGACAAATGGAGACTGAACAGTGCATGCGGATGTCCCCAGCTTAAACTTCATCTTCACCATGATTTCACCTAAATAAGCTACTACTCTCTCGACCTCAGTTCTCCCTCCCAATTTACAATGCGGTGGGGGAGGGGTAATAACGCGGACCTATCTTACAGGGTTGTTTTTTGGATTACAAAATAATGTATGCAAAGCCCTTTGTGTGCTCAAAGGTGGTACAGAAATGTGAAGTATTATGCGCTTAATGTATGGCAATTTCTGCACAGCACAAAGGGCTTATAAAAATAATAATAAAAGAGTCCAAATAAACAAGCTCAAGATAATCCACACACCCATTTCCTTCCCCAGAAGGAGCTCATTGGTGCCCACAGCTGTAAGAAAATAGTTTGTCAGGCAAAGACTTGTGCATGACTAAACTTGCTTACAAGGACCCTGTATCAGCCTCTGAGGTCACTCAGAAGCAATTTTGAAAAGCAGCAGTTCGAGGCCCAGCCTGCAGTTTAAGACCTACTGCCTGTTGTAGCAAAATGCACCAATCTTTCCTCTGATGAAAGCACTGGAAGGACTCTTGGTTTTTAATATTTTGTAATTTGGTTGGAAAGGGGGGGGGACTATAGGTAAAATGAAACACAAAGATGGCTTGCTAAAGCCATGTGGTCCAAGCATGACGCACCCAGCTTAGATATCCTTACTGGTAGGGTTCACATGGTGGAAATGAGAGAACACAAATAGCTTTGTAAACTTTCCTTCTAAGGTGAGGGTGTCGGACCTAGCTAAACCTGACAGGACAACTTGCTCTATGGTCTTAACCCTTTATGCATAAATTATATTGGCTGTATGGGGCTGGATTTATCCAATAGGGAGTTCTGAGTTAAGCTATTTTGAACTCAACCTGTGATGCAAACTGTCAAATGCATAAAGTGAAAAGGCCTCTTTGCTATGAAGATGTTGTGGTCTGTGCATGCGTTGCTACATCAAACTAAAAATGGTGTGGCGGTTTGGTTCAGAATGAGACTAGCATATTAATAGGTGCCTTGTGCTACACGGTGACTCAGTGTTTTCATTTCAGATGACAAAAGTCAGATATTTGTATATGCCAGTAAATGCAAATAAGGCTTGGAACAGGTAAAAAGAATACATTTTCTGTCATGTGCTATCATTTTATACCACCCTAAGCACTCCCCATCCCTACATAAATAATCATAACTCTGTATATTCCATGCTCTGTAGCAGAGAATGTATTTCAGACATGTACCGCTTACAGCGGCTGCAGACTTGAGTGGGGTTGTGATCCTGCATAGCATCATGCTGGCACATTGTGGGCACAGTGCTTCATTTGCCCTGTGCACACCTCCAGGTTCAATTGGTCTAGGATCGTGCAGGGATAGGAGAATCACCTCATAGATAAATGTTAAGTTATTAAAAGCTTTCCCAGCACTTTAAAGAAGAACTCTAATTTGAGATGAAGTCCACAGTTTCCCCCCCAAAAGTGCTTTCAAGAAATCTGAAATGACAGTGCACTTATCTGCACAGTTTGAAGGTTGTTAAACTATCATTTAATTTTGACAGCAAAGGATGGCTTAAGCTCTAAGGTACACCGAAGACAATCCTGTTTAAATGAACTCCAGATCAGATTTCAATAGACCTGTCTGGATTTAGTGCCTAAATAATCTTCTGCTTTGAAAGCAAGAGCACAATCCATTGGGGGCAGTGAGGGGCGGGGGATAAACCAAGATGGAGAAAAACCCCCAACAACAACCAGCCACAAGGAGGGTCTAAATTGGCTGTTGCATTTTAACAGTAACTGAAGCCTTATTTACCTAGGGATCCATTAGCCACGCCATCCCCTGGACCTCGGAGGGAACAAAAGTACCAGGAAAGCAAAATCTTCTTTGGAGAAAAAGAGTTTATTGAGATCTGAGCACAGAGTCAAGGTCTGTACTCAGAGACAGCCTGCTGGTTAGTTCCTAGAAATACACTGGCTGTAAAGCAAGACACTTCAGCAGACTTTCTTATACCCCCAGACTTCCCCAATCGGCTAGCAAATATTGCTTGCTTAACACATTTTATTGCTTGCTAAACATTCCTGTCTTTCTGCTAAGCCAAGCACTCCCTCCCACCTCCTTGTACACGTGTCTAGCTAAGCATTCCCTTCGTATCTCTTCTTATCTTGCATTACTTAAAGCAGAAGCAAAGCAGGAAACATCTTGCTAGTGGTTTTTAGTTGACAGCAGTTTTTGGCTAGGCAGGAAACGACCTTCTGACCTGTAACTAGCATCAGCAGTTTCAGATAGCTGGTTAGACAGGAAACGGCCTCCTGACCTGTCTGATTTAGACTTTGCAAATAACTGCATTTTTGGGTTTGAGCTTGTGTAACCATCCTAGCAGAGTGCCGGAATTTACTATGTGTAGATAATATTTGAGAGCAACAGAATAAAATATTGAGAGAAACCTTTCCCATCTCCCTTTACTCCGTCCTCTTCTTTTGAACAATCTATTACTTAGATTCGTTCTGGGGTAGGGGTCTATATTCTCTCATTACAGCAATCACGCGAGGTCCCATCATGCGAGACATCATCTTTTTCATCATATGTTGCAGGCATTGCATTAAGCAGGGTATACAGAAGCAGAAAAGCAATAGAAGCATTATTGGGCCTATTCTCCCCACAAATACGATACCGTTCATGCCAACAGAAATACGAGAGCATCCATATGACAAGGGCGGTACATATCACTCCTACCCACCAAACCCAATATCTCCATGGTTCCTCCCACCAATATTCAGGGGGTGTGCTCATTGTTGAAGAGCCCACTGATATTTGTGCCCGACTACCTGTTGAGCCTCAAGGATGAGAGCCCACCGGTGAGCTGATGCTCCCACTATGTGGGTCAATTTTTCTATTAGCCCTGTTGGGTGGATTGAACTCTCGTGCTGCCTCCCTAGTGACCAGAGCATATGGAAGCTGAAATCCTGGGGTGGCAATTCTTACTGGCACTTGTTTAGTAATTTCAATGCACACCTGGCTCAGGCTCCCATCTATCACCTGGGTTAAGAGTAGGACCTGGTCTATCAAATGAGGTTGGTACAGTGCTCTACCTTCCAGATAACAGTTGACTACCCTCCCACAACAGCAAGAGCGGTACAGAACTAGATAGATTTCGATCGTCTCTACAGCTTCCCGTAAGAGCACTGTCCACGCATGCTGGTCAGTGGTGTGGGAGAGGAGCCACAACGGGGCAGTGGGGTGTCTCAATACGGTAATCTCATCAAACCCCAGTTTCCAATAGCCAAGGAGCACGCCATCTCTTACCACCGGCAAGACGAACCAGTCGTAGCAGAGGCCAGCAGGCCAATAGGGTTGGTATGGTTCGGTAGGGTCAGGGCAATAAGACATAGAGCAAGTCAATAAAGAAAATAAGAGAGAAAAGAGAAAGTCTTTGTAACTGTCCTTGTGATGATTAGTCGCAGGATCTCGTTGCCCGTGGCCTAACGCTTTTTCCTGGTAGCGTCAGACACAAGGTGATGATCAACTTCAGAGGGTCAGCGGGATTTCTTTTGCAAGTCCAGACACCCTTCTTCAGATGCGTGTGATGTACCCAGGGGATCACCTCGACTACTTTCACTGCAGTTAGGGATGAGGGGGTCGCCAGACGCTGTCACTCAGAGGGACTGGTGAACCGGCTCAGCGAGACTGCCACGGGACTGCAGGTGTACGCTTGAGGGAATACCTGGAAAGAAAGCAAACACACACAACAAACACAGGGATTGCACTTGTTCTTGGGTGATGTGATCTCCCATCTGCCCAAACCGGCGGGGATGCCTCGGACGAAAGGGGTTGGCCTGCCATATAGAAGTTCAAAGGGTGATAGTTCTCAGTCTCTTGGTTGGCGCACAGGGCACATTTTGGGATATAGCAGCAGTTAGTTATAGCAGCAGTTAGTTGAGGTAGAATATTCTCCCAAGGTGCGCCTTAGCAGCTGGGCCTCCCAAATGGGTGGACTCGTGGTAATTCTTTACAATTGTGCTGGCCAGATGTTGGGGCACAAAAACACGGCTGTCCGGTCCTTCCTGGAGCGTTGCTCCTTCTTGGCTGGTCCACTGCTGTTCATCAAGGGTGTAACGTGGTTCCACATCGTCTGGAGTGAGTTCTGGTACCAATATCAAAAGTCCCGGTGGTGCCTCTAAATTGGCTGGAGAACAAATGTCTACGTTGGGGGCGCTGCCTGCGGGCGCCCCTCCCATCCAATTCTTCACCGTGCGTAGAGATATCAGCAAGGCGGTCGTCACTGGAGGGGATCTTCAGGATGCTGAGACACAGTCCAATCTGAAGCAGCTTTCTTATGTGGTGGACCCAAGGGGTGGTGCCAGCGACCTTCACAGCTGTGGGTGTGGAGAGCAGATGGGCCCTTCCAGCACGGCGGCAGTGGTGCCTGGGACCAGTCTCATCCACACCTCGTCACCTGGCTCAAACTGGTCATGCAAGAAGTTCGGGCCTGGGTTGAGAGAGAAAATCTCGAGAGAGAGACTGTACATAATTGTTCAATTCCACATCTTGAGCAGGGATAGGTGAAAGCATGCACACATAAGGAACCGGTCTCCCAAACATCACTTCAAAAGGGTGACAAGTGAATACGTTTCAATGGGAGGCTACAGACTCTAAGCAAAGCCAAGGGCAACATGGACACCCAATTAGACCCTGTTTCTTGGGTCAATGGTTTTTTTTCAAAGTCCTGTTCATCCTTTCCTCTTTTCCAGAACTTTGGGGCCTATATGCGGTACCCACCATCTTCCTTCTTCACTGGCAACAGTGGGGTGTTTCACTGTGATTGGCATTGTTTCAAGATTCCATGTTGAAGCAATCGCTTCAAATGCACCCACACTCCTTCAGCTGCCTGTCGTGGGATGGGGTATTGGTTTTTATCTTTCGCCCATAGTCCAGGGTCAACATCATGAGGCAGGCTAACAGGGAGGATTCCCTCCTCTTCTTTTACCATCATCAAGCACCAATGGTCTCTCAGGGGCATTTCTAAAGAAAACTCTCCTGCTGGTCCAGTTGTCATCATTACTTCCCCCATTGGTTGGAAGGAAATCTGGGCTTGTAATTTTGTTAACAAGTCTTGGCCCAATAAAGGAATGGGACACTCTGGTATATACAAAAAATTGTGCTGGACTACTTGGCCACCTAGGCAGCAGGTAACAGACTGCAAAAAACGGGGCCTTTTGTGATTTACCTGTGGCCCCAATTATATTAACCACTTGGTTTGTGGGTTTTGTTACAGGCACAGGTAAGACTGAGTGGGCAGCTCCCTTGTTCACCTTCTCCTACCTGTAATAAGGTAGCTAGGTTAAGGGCTGTGGTAACCTGAAACTTCAGGCGTGAATGTAATAACAGCATCTGGCACTTCCTCATTTTCGCTTGTGATAGGAAATAGGTGCCTTTCATGTCAAGTAAGGCTGGGACTGCATGTGGAGTCACACAGGTGGTGTCCTGTCCAAACGTGAATTTTATCTGCCTTCGTGAGTAGGGTGGCCACTGCCACAATCGCTTTCATACAGGGGGGGGGCAATCTCTGTTCTGTTGGGGTTAGCTTCTCTGACAAGTATGCGACGGGTTGCTGCCAATTTTTCAGTTTCTGGCATAAGACTCCCTTGGCTACCCCCTGGTCTTCATCTATGAACAGCGTAAAAGGCTTCTTGGGGTTTGGATGCCAAGCACTGGGGCTTGTTGTCACTTTGAGATCCTGAAAAGCCTGCTGCTGTTCCCTGCCCCATATAAAAGGATCCTTCTCTATTCCCTAGTTGACTCATGCAGGGGCCAAGCAATGCTTCTGTAATTAGTAGTGAGTCCAGGAGATATTGTTCATCATCATAAGTGGGATTATAGGTTTAAAAAAAAAAAAATCCCTTCAAACAATTTTACGATCTTTGCTGGATTCTCCTCAAAAGAGGGGTTCTGATTTCTCCAATTACAAACATCTGCACTTGAAAAGGGTATATGCTGGACCGTGTAGGTCTGTGGTGCCTTCGCTTGTTCAGCTGGGACAGGGGCTGGTGGATCATAAACCCTCTGAAGGGGCATTTCTCCAGTTGCCTGATCCTTCCTGGTTTTCTCATACTATCTGTGAGACATAACTCTCTTCGCCGCCTGTCCCCACTTACGTTGCCATCTCTTCCTCTTTTCAGGGGTGCAGCATTCTGCTGCCTCAACTAACAAGGGGCTTACATCCAACTTCTTCCTCAAATGGCTTTACAAACTCCTTTAGTCTCTTTTTCTGTCTTTCTGTCCACATTTTCTTTCCTTGATTCATATCATCTAGTGTCTTCCTAAACTCTTCGTTATCTTCCTCATCTTCCTCTTCTTCCGTCTCACTATCCTCCTTCGCAGGTCCTCCTCCCCCCTACACCAGCACCTCCCTGTGCTTCTTGATCTTGGCCTGGGGGGGGGGGGGGGTTTGGAGGGGCTGTTGGTGGAGTGTAAGGTGGTGGCTTAATCACTCCCCCTCCTCATCTTCTGGGTCTTCTAACACCAGAGGCTTCACTGTACAAATCCTGTTCTGTGTGTTGCTGTCACAGCAAGACTTTAGCCATGGTAGATTCTTTTCTTTACATTGGTCTTCCATGTAGAGATATAGGGGATCTGGTCTGGGTGGACATTTAATATATTTTGCCACAGGGGGTTGATTTGCCACAGGGGGTTGATTAATTGCAAATCAAAGCCACGCAGTTCTCTGGGTTGGCAAGTCCACCTCACATAAAGTTTTGAGTCTCTGTTTTTTCAATGTGAATCATCACTCTTCGTGGCTGTTTTCCAGTTATTAAAAAAGCATTCCAGAGGAATACATTGGCTTGCTCCAGACCCTATTTTTTTTTTTTTTTTTTTTTTTTTTTTTTTTTTTTTTTTTTCAGATACTCCGCACCTGACTGGGCTGTAAATTCTTTCACAGTTCACACGATACAGATTGTGGTCTGCACGAGGTCGCCCTGGCAGAAAACGCACAACCCTGCAATCGCTCGGCCAAGGGGAGCGCTAGGCCCCGACCCACACTTGACAACAATTCAGTCACTGGAGTATCTGACACACAACATGTCAACAAAACACTCAATTCCCTCTGCCCCATTCCCTTTCCCAAACCTTTACCAATTCCTTTCCTGGTGGCATTCTTACTGCCGGGCACTCTACTGCCAACTACCAGGTGAGGCTGATCAGGCCTCTGGCCCTTTCCCTCGGGCCCCTAGCCCTTTCCCTCGGGCTTACCTTTCTCCGCTGCGGACCTGTCCCCTCGGCGCCGTTCTGTCCTCTTGTTCTCCCTCAACTAGATGTCTCCGCTCCAGGACGGTGTGGCAATCTCCCCCTACAAACTGGCAGGGTGTGCACCGGAAATGCGAACGCCGATTGGAGCTTGTTCACCTTGGTTGAGCCTGGCCCTCCGGTCCGTATTTGGGGAGGGGGCTGATCCCGGACGAGCCCCCAAAGAAATGAAGCCTTATTTACCTAGGGATCCATTAGCCACGCCATCCCCTGGACCTCGGAGGGAACAAAAGTACCAGGAAAGCAAAATCTTCTTTGGAGAAAAAGAGTTTATTGAGATCTGAGCACAGAGTCAAGGTCTGTACTCAGAGACAGCCTGCTGGTTAGTTCCTAGAAATACACTGGCTGTAAAGCAAGACACTTCAGCAGACTTTCTTATACCCCCAGACTTCCCCAATCGGCTAGCAAATATTGCTTGCTTAACACATTTTATTGCTTGCTAAACATTCCTGTCTTTCTGCTAAGCCAAGCACTCCCTCCCACCTCCTTGTACACGTGTCTAGCTAAGCATTCCCTTCGTATCTCTTCTTATCTTGCATTACTTAAAGCAGAAGCAAAGCAGGAAACATCTTGCTAGTGGTTTTTAGTTGACAGCAGTTTTTGGCTAGGCAGGAAACGACCTTCTGACCTGTAACTAGCATCAGCAGTTTCAGATAGCTGGTTAGACAGGAAACGGCCTCCTGACCTGTCTGATTTAGACTTTGCAAATAACTGCATTTTTGGGTTTGAGCTTGTGTAACCATCCTAGCAGAGTGCCGGAATTTACTATGTGTAGATAATATTTGAGAGCAACAGAATAAAATATTGAGAGAAACCTTTCCCATCTCCCTTTATAACTAACACATAACCAGCAGAGAGTTATTTGGGAATAAAGTGAATGCCCAGTGATTTGGTGGAGCAAGAACCTGGGGTGGCAGGGAGACACATCTCCAGAACTTTTTTTGCATCAGTGATGACACCATATGCAGGATCACCATCTTGCCATGTTGGCAGGTTGGAATACAGGACATTTAGTATTCAATGAATTGCTGGCAGCACAGATATTTAGGACCCAAGTTGTTTAGGGATCTATATGACAACAAAAGCATCTTGAATATGTCAACATAAGTATGTACATACATACACACATATATGAGCAAACAATGTGACCACCATTTTTGGACTCTACTTAGGTGCATGGCCGGGGCACTGCCATGGCCAGCTCTTGCACTTCAAAAATGACCACAACACCACCATCGACCACTGTTCAAATTTCCTTTCCCTCCTCCATTATGTTTTTCATTTGTTATAGAGCTTCACCCTTTCCTTGTCCCTGCATATTTTTAATACAAAGCAGATTTTATAATGCAAAATCACCCTCAAACCAATAAAAGGCCACAGTATGGCCAGTATGATTGCATGATAGAGTACTCCTCCTTTTTACTTACTGAACTCTTCAAGGTGTTTTTTAAGCCCAGTCCCTCCTTCTAGAATATATGTTTTTAGCCAAATACAACAAATTAGATTCACATGCTAAGAACCAGTGCGATAACACCATAGAGTCTTTCTCCTATTGCGCCTTGAGCTCTTCAGGTTTTGTTTTTTTAAAAAACAACCTCTCCTCCCTGTCCTCCTTTTTCCTAGTAGATGCCCTTCTATAGCATGTTTTTAGCCAAATGCAACTTAAATTATATATACATGCTACCGGTTTTATACATATATATAATTCAGATTCAGATAGTTATTCTGTCTACAAAAGCAACTTCCACCTATTGGCTGTGCCTGTTTTGCCTCCAGCACCTCTGGAAGTTCACATATATAAAATCCAGCATACATTGAGCCAAATCATGAGAGAGAGAGAGAATATCTTCAAGGAGCTGAGAGTGGTGGCTGGAGGGAAGGAAAGGAGTATCTTGAAGGGAAATGTCTCAGAAACAAATTATTTATTCAAGTATAAAAACTGATTTGGACACAGTACTTACGTGATCAAGGCACTCTGAAAAGAAAGGATTGCAAGCTCGTTCATCAACAAATCATTGGAGTCTCATTTACCTACTCTTGTGTCTGGAGTGTAACATCACAAATTGCAAGTGCTCCATACAAAAAAGACACAAGAAACTAAATGTCAGAGAGAAATCTAGGCTAGAACCTCCGCCCCAACACTAAATTTTCTAGGCATAGTGATTTATTTATTTTGGGCATGGAGGGGCTATCCCCAATCAATTGAGCCCAATCGTTGTGACCAGAAGTAACCTGTGATGCTACACTTGGCATGTAATAAAAGGGAATGCCACCTGAAGTACCAAATTAGCCCAAGGAGGCAAATCAACTTCAATCAATTCAAGTCACCATTGTGAGTCAATTATTAAATGTCTACTTGACATCTTTAGCCTTGGACCTTTCTAGCCATTGCACAAGGTACAAATCTTCCTCACTTGCATTTGTGATTTACAAGAGTGTCCTTCAATCAACCATCCTCTTCTAATTAACATTTAGAGGCCACATGATTCATCTAGTTGACACTCATTTCTCTCCTATTCCCTGAAAAATGCTCTAGCACTGTGAAGTTCTCAAGTTAGATAATGTGGAAGGGAGCAGAGGTCAAAAGCTTATTGATGGAAAAGAAATGAGGGCTTCAGGACCACAGTGATCAGTAGTGGTGGGAAAAGAGAGATTGATGAATTTCAGTCAGTAAAGTATGAGTTCTTCTGCTGTGCTGAAGTGAAAGACATGTTTGCACAAGACTTCTGCCAGAGGAGAATCACACAGAAATGACAGCTGTGCCACAATTGTTTCAGTGTATCCTAGGGAACTTCTACAACTTTGGTCTTTAGCTACTGGGGTGATGGCTAATAAATAGGTTGTTGCACTCTGTTTTGAAGTGGTTCACACCAACGGTATCATCAACATTTGTATTTACCTCTTTTTTTTAGAGAAGGGGCAGGGAGTCGGAAAAGAGAAGAAATAACGAGGACATATGTGACAGAGTTGTACATTCCCCTCAGATGAGGCATGAGACCAACATGTGGAGCAATGCTTCTGAGATGCTAGATAGATAGATGCTAGATAGATAGATAGATAGATAGATAGATGATAGATGATTGATAGATGATGATAGATGATGATAGATGATAGATAGATTTGATTGATTGTATGCTGCCCCATACCTACAGATCAGTTCACAACATATCACGATAAAAAACACAAAATACAAAAAAGAAGAAAACCCAATAACCCCTCCATCCACAACACATTTTAAAAGGGCATCAGATATCAATCAGCCAAAGGCCTGTTTCCTAAAGGTGTACAGTGGCACCTTGGTTTACAACCATAATCCATTCCGGAGGTCTGGTTGTAAACCAAAAGAGGATGTAAATCAAGGTGCACTTTCACCAATGGGGCCTCCCCCCCAAAACCAGGTTGTAATCCAAAAAAATGGGTTGTAAACCAAAAAAACGGACATGCACTTCTGGGTTTGATGTGGCTGTGATCCAGAATGGTGGCAAACCAAGGGACCACTATATATTGAAGGGGCCAGTCAAACCTTCCTGGGGAGAGATTTGAAGCAGCCTTGGGATGATGGTCTGAGGCAAAGCAAACTGGCTCCAAGGGTTCAGAACCTCTTCAGTACCTCAGGAGAGCTTGTAAAGTGGGTTAAAGAAAACCCTAGTTGTTTCTTTTTGAACTCTCCCAGAAGCTCTCCAAGAATGGGAAATGCCAGGCAGAGAGAAGACAGAAAAGGGCGAGTGTGTACTTCTCTCTCTCTCTTCCTGTGGGAAGGGCTGGTTTGAAGCCTGCTTATTTTTTAATACATAAATCCCTAACCCCTGCATCTATCTCTCTGAATTTTAGGGGGACCTTTATGCTATGGATTGCCCTGTGCTCTGTGAGGAAGGGTGGGTTGCCATATTTTGAAGAGCAGTAAGAGGACACATTTACTGACTTCTGCTTTTAACTATGGATTGCTATGACGACTCTACCCAAGAAAAAGAGGACATGTCCTGGAAAAAGAGGACACATGGCAACCCTAATTTACTGCCCACAAGGAAAACAACACATTTGAAAAGACCTAAAACTTTAAAGACACCTATCACAAAAAGTCCTGCATCTGTTTGCCTGAAAGTTGGTAGGCTTCATCCCCTCCAAAGGTCCTATTATTCCTGAAAATTTTATCAAAATCAGCTAACATGTTTTTTTAAAAAAAGATCTAGGCATTTGTTATTGTCCTCCTATAGTCAATGTGGAACAGATCTAAGGCTCTGAAAAACAAGGCAAGGCAACTTTTGTGTCAGACCAGAGATGAAACGCACGTCACAGAGATGAGTGAGATAACCCTATATCTGAGAGAACAAGGTGGGTTCTATATGCTAATAAATTAAAAGTGAGTTCCATGTTTTAGGTTGGAGATAACAGTGTTTGTTCTATGACACAAGGGCAAATGCATTCATATGAACAAAATGCAGGGCTTTTTCAGCTGGAACTCACTGGAACTCAGTTCTGGCTCCTCTCAGGTGGGTGCCATTGTCATTATAAGAGAACAAGGGAAGCGTTCATGGTGAGCCCCAGAACCTCTTTTTCTAGAAAAATAGCACTGACAAAATGTAACCCCAGAGTTGCTGTTGGGCAAAGCTACTCAAGAGTGACTGACTAGATTTTTCATATTCGACATTCATTCCCACTGATAGTCTAGATAAAAGTTCTGGGAATACTGATTTTGGTCCTAGTGACTTTGGAAGACAGAAGACCTGAAGCCACCTTGAAAAACTGTTTCGCTGAAGGCAATCTGCTGGAAAGAGCCTCAGTTGGTTTAAAAGACAGAGGCCAAAATGTTGTGCTTTACAATAAAGGCAAAGAGTAATGGTTCCTAGGGATGCTGCCTCTTGCTGATTCTTCAGTCCATCCGTTCTATACTTAAACATGGTATGTTTTCTTTAAAGCTAAAACTGGCAGTCATGTGAAAGCATTTAAAGACATTATTTTCTAGTTACAGAAGTCTAAAGTGGGGAAAAGGGACACTTTTCTCTCCATCCCACATCAAATGCAAAGCCAGCCCTGGACACTGAGGATTAGGAATCGTCTGTCACCAGCAGAGCAAAGCCACTGACATCATAAAACAATGCACTGCCTGGAATGAATGATTGGATTTAAATCATTGGCATTCATGCTCTGAACCCTTTGCAGCTACAGCAAACCCACCATCAAAGGAACACTTGAGTCTATGCTGTGTGACATGCAACCGAAAACCAATTCACAATATAGGGACAACAGTCATAATGGGAGAAGCAGAAAGTATTTCTTAATGTATCAAACACTTACTTTTTCCTCAACAAATAGCTGTTTCAGATCCTGATCAAATTAACTTCTGTACTAAAGTACTTTGCACATGCAAATTTTCACTACCGTTTAATCAGTCTGATTTCACCACAATTTGCTTTTTGTGGGCATTTTGGGGTGTTAGAAATATCCTGGGTGCAAAATTTCTTTCACTGTCTTAGTAAATAAAAACAATTTCCTCTTATTTCTGATGTTCAGGGTAAGAGCTGATGCTTATGTACCCAAAATGATACCATTTGCACACAAGAGGGAAGTATCCATGAGAGTTACCTTCATGGAAGCAAGTTTAAGACTGCATAGCTTGAAAGAGCAATTCTTGGAGGGTTAAAAAAAGTCAGTGAAGCCTCTTCTCTCTTGCACATACATAGCAAGACTAACTCAGGACCTCACTTTCTAATAATACAAAAATCAGTGTTGTAGAAAAGGTGGGATGTGTTCCCCTTTATGCTCATTAAAATAATATGGGAATAACAACAAAAAAGCAAATGATGAGGGATGGCCACTCTTCCACCTGTGCGATGCCTAGAAAGCGTGAGTCCAAGCAGTTTCCCCTTTGCCCTGCTCCCTTCCAAGGAAAAACCTGCTCTTTAGTGATAGATCAGAACAAATGTCCATCTGGGGAAAACACAAATTGTTGTTTTCTGCGGGGTGGGGGAAGCAGCAAGGCCAGAGGAATGTGGATAAACCCGCAATCACTCTCTGTAATAGGTCTCAGCAGCAACAGGTTGCTGTGCTCCTGGATTTACACATTTTACTAGGCAAATTTTCTTACACTGAGATTATTCTAAATCTGATCAAATTTTGTACAATAAAAAAGGAGCTGAATAATCTGCCTCCAGACTGAACAAAGTAAAATTATATTATATCCAATTTATTCTATAATATATATTGCATATTATATCCAATTTATTATCAAATTATATTATATCCAAGTTATTTCTGATTTTTTAGAGGATTGATAGGATCACAGAATTGTAGAGTTGGGTCCAACCCCCTGCAAAGCAGGAATCTCACCACACAACCCCCCACCTCAGATGAAACCATACCGGTCCCTGGTTAGCTTTGCAAATGCGCTAGCAGTTTTATTGCTGCACCATTAAGTTGGGTAAATTTCATAATATCTTGGCAAGAACAAAGATGGTAGAAGACAAGAGAGTGTATCAATATGGATATGGGAGCTACACCAGGGGGACTTTGCACCTTTGGGAGCCTTGCTGGAAACCTTCCATTGATTAGGAAACTTATTTTTCTTCTTAGAAGGAATCTGACATCCAAATTCTGCTCCATCAGTCCAAGAAAATTTCATTCTACACTCTCTTTGTCTGGCCACTCTTCAGGAAAATTTATATGGTGCTTCATGTTTTATATATGGGGCTAACCAAAGATCATGGGATGCAGGTAGCACTGTGGTCTACTAAACCACTGAGTCCAGGGCTTGCCGATCAGAATCCTTGTGAAAGAGTGAGCTCCCGTTGCTCTCTCCCAGCTCCTGTCAACCTAGCAGTTCGAAAGCATGTAAAAAAGTGCAGGTAGATAAATAGGTACCACTCCGGCAGGAAGGTAAACAGTATTTCCGTGCACTGCTCTGGTTTTGCCAGAAGCGGCTTAGTCATGCTGGCCACATGACCCAGAAGGTGTACGCTGGCTCCCTCGGCCAATAAAGCGAGATGAGCGCCGCAGTCCCAGAGTCGTCTGCAACTAGACTTAGCTGTCAGGGATTCTTTACCTTTTTTTTTAACCAAAGATCACAGAAATTAAAAGGTAACGACTTTGGGTTTTAAATAATTTTATTTAATACTGATGTAACCCCGTACACAGCAAAGCATTAGCTTATGACCCTGAATGCAGAAGAGTTGTTTTCATCTAGCGGATATGGTACTTGGGGGAAGGAAGTTCCCAAGCCCACAGGGCAACATGCACAGGAAAGTGTCTATACATAATGAGCACAGAAGCCAATGCAGAGGAAACAATTTAAAGACCAATCTGATATAAGGATAGGTTTTTCCATCCAGGGTTCTAGTGTTCAGGATTCCAAAATGAATACCTAAAATATCTTGAGAGACTAAAACCTTAGTAAAGAGCAGTTACGTTAGAATCTTGGCTGCTTAAGTCACAGCTATCTGAGGTTATGTCTGAACTTGCATCCGAAACATCCAGGTCACCTTGATCTTTAGCAAAGTTGATGAAAACCTAAAATGAAACAAAATATATGAAATTAAATCTACCCTGCTTTGTGGATTGCTTACAAATGCCTTCCCAAGGCTGGATATTCATGCGCATGTAAAGAGACTTGGCAAAACATAATATTCCACAGGCAAACTATTGTTTTTCCTATTTCCTACAGATCCCTCTGAAATTTCCTGCCTACTACATTCCTCTTTTTGTTTTAATAGCAAAATGGATTAGATGTTAAATAGAAGCCTTCATATACTGCTTGGCTAAAGAATTCACGTTGTATCTCAGGTACACCTATATTTTTAAAAAATCTAGCTGGTATCTGCCATATTGTTCCTATACTTTGGGCCGTGAGCTTAGAATGATATAGCTGGTAAAAGCTGCTTTTAGATATTCTATGTTCAGTAATGGAGCAGTTTGAAAAGGAAATACAATATATCTAAAAGATACCACCATCTGCATAAACCTGCTCCAGGTGTCCCTGCCTTTGGAAGTTAGAAGGTGGGTCCAAAAGCAGGATTTTCTCTGTGGTGGTGCCCTGATTTCGGATTCCCTCCCCAGAAGGACACCAAAACTGCTATTTTCTGGGTACTTGATTAAAACTGCCATGTTCTTCAAGGCTTTTGATAGTAAATAATATTGATCTGTTGGCTTCTCTCTGATGTTTTCAGTGTTTACAGGTTGTGTTGTGTTATTTTAGGTGTTGGTGCTGTATACTATTATTTATAAAGACAATCAAATTGCTAGCTGCTTTGGATGCCTAGAAAGGCAAGGTAGACATATTTAAGATAAAAATAAACACATACATAAATACATGTATAGCATAATTGGACAAGTATCATTCCATACCTCTTCTAGAGTTGTTTGACTCACTGAGAAGTGCCTGATTTTGAAGACTTCTTTGTTTGCTTCCAGCATTTGAAATATGTTTGCTACGCCTCCTGCAGACACTGGGACATGATATTCCACCATATTCAGTTGATGGTCCTGTACCAATAAGAAGATTTACTGCTAATGAATGCCAGATTCAGAGGGGGTAGGCATTGTTTATCTTATTGATTGATAGCTATCCTTATGAGCTCTGGCCCCTTTGTGTGCTCGTGTTTATTCCTCCGTACAGCCTCCTTTTTTTCCAATGTTTCTGTTGCTGATTCTGGATCTCCACACAACAGTTATGCAAGGAGCACCGAAATCAGTTAGGTCTAATGTTACTAGCTGCTATTGATCAGGAAGATGTTTCAAATGTTGGTTCTCTCATTTTGTCACTGACATGATAGATCGATTCAGTCATGAGATTGCAGAGGAACTATGTAAAATCTTAACACCTCAGTTCCCTTGCCTTTATAATAAGAAGGTAATATTTGGTTGGTACTGTTAAATCATGGAAGTACTTTAATGATAGCATTGCTGAAATAACTCAAGACACTTTAAAAATTCTGATAGTGCTCAAATGCATTCAAAACTATTTGCCCTCATTCTTGCCAGTATCTGGGCTCCGCCACTTTAGGCTGCAGGTGGATACTCAAAATATTTATCACTTCCTACAACATAATGCCCTGCACATTCTTCTACATTTACCTTCAGATGTGTATTTGGAAAGGTCAATTGCAAAAATTCTGTCAGCTTTTCTATACTGTCGGAATTATTATTCAAATGCATCTTCACGGTGAAACCTTTTCCAAATCTGGGGGGATAAAAGGAAATAAATATTTTATGGAATGTAAAAGAGGTTTAAAAACTAGAATCAAGCAGTACTTCTAGGACACCAAACAAAAACTATTTTAAATTCTTACAATAACTGCAAGGACATTAGGGATAAATCTGGCCACTGTCAATGTGCAGAAACTCCCATGTCAGGGATAGTCAACGTGTAGGGTCTGGAAGAAGTAAGGCGCAAGCAAACTATCTGTGCAAGAGGAATTAATATTTGCTTCAGCAGAGCTCCTTTCCTCCACCCAGCTTGCATGTACGTCACAAAATCTAGGTCACCATCCGGCGGAATAGGCTAGTGGTCAAGTATTTTACACCCAGGACTGGCTGGGGATACAGAAGGTGCACACAGATTTTAATCATTGCCTAAATGCTGCAATGTGAGTGCGCTGAATGAGAAGCAGTGGGACTTTAATGAGCCTTATGCTCATCCTTCAGCGTATGGGTGCTGCATCTAAAACAAAACATGCCCCAAGTATCCACACCAGGGATGGGTAATGTGTGACCCTCCAAATGAGAGCTGTATTGCATATAATTTAGAGTTTATTTTCGGGCTGACCAGAAGATGATTTACTAAACAGAGTTTGAAGTCCTGTTTCACCTCAGTCCCTTGTGTGACGAGGGCAGTTTCATTCCCATGTTGGGGCCTGAATTCCAAGTGGAAGGGATCCAAATGTTCTGCATCCTCCAGATGTGCCCGGAGTTGTTCCACAACCACCTGCTCAATGACTGCTCCCCACATTAACAGGGAGGCAGCTTTTGCGTGGTTGAGCGCAGCCCCCCCCCCCCAGACTATGAGGCTCCCAGCAAGGTAGCCTGGCTTCGCCTCCCCCCCCCCCAGCTGGGTACCTGGAGGTTCCCGCCTAGCCTCAACAATTAACCAATCCTGGCTGGGGGGGGCGTTGCCAAGGGAATTGGCCAGGTAGAGTTAGGACTGCCCACACTCACAATAGAGGGTGTAACTTACCTGTTTGTCCTCAGTTGGCTCCTGAACCCCCCGCCCCCGCCCTCCCTCAATTTATGCCTTCTTCTGCAGTTTAAACTTCTTCTTTACAGCTATGCAGGCGCTGCTGCGGTCTTTGATGGTTGCCGTTGAGAGACCGGGAAGGAATTTCCCTGCATTGGCAGGTTTCGCCTTCCCCGTAGCAAAATGTCACAATTTTGGTGGTTTGTAGGCCTTGGGCGGAATCCTGTAGTCTCTCTTCCCTCAATGGGGGGGGGGGCGTGAAGCGGTGACCCACGCCCCCCCCCCAGGCGGCGATCCCAGGGTTCCACATTAAAGGGGTTATTTTGAGGGGAGGCACTGGCCATACGCCAACGGGTTGTCAGTGCTCTCCCCTTCAATGCAGCGAAATTGGGGGTGGGCTCTCTGTTTGAAGAGACATTCTAAAGAGTCAGCCCAATCCTCACACACTTTGGATAACCCTGATGTTCCCCAGATCCCAGGACGGGGACTGGGAGGGATAAATGCCCAATGCCTAAGCCAATGTCTTCCTACATCTGAAAGTTTAATAAAGTTGTGGCCAATTTTAATCCCATAACATGTTGTCAGGTGCCGTTATTCATTCTGGGGGTCGCCTGGGGCTTGGGGGTCTCCGTCTGTCCGAACAATCACCTTGCCCAGGAATGGAAGATTTGAGACTGGGCGATAATTGACCATAATGGCTGGGTCCAAAGATACCGCTTCTTTAAGGGAGTCCAGGAAAACTCCCTCACCCCCCTATGGAGCCCCTGGCCAGCCCAGCCTGGCTGCTATAACAAGGCAGGATGGGCAAGAATCAAGGAGAATCAGCTCATCCAACCAGCCTGTCCAAATCCTCAGAGATAACAGGTGCAGACTAACAGTGGTGTCCTGTATATGCCTACTCAGAAGAAAGCTCCATTGAGTTCAACGAAACTTACTTCTAGGGAAAAGTGCACAGGACTGCAACCTGCAATTTCCATTCTCCCTTTTTTCTTTGGCTTTGTAACAAAAACAAGTCTTCATTTCACTATTTCCTGCTCAGTTGGGTCTCACAGTAAACCTACGGGAACTCTTGTGAGAGACATTTTACCAACCTGCTCTTTATATGCTGCAGTGAACCCAGGCACCGGAAACTTCCATTTACCATGATAGCCAGTCTTGTGCAGAGAGCCTCACATTCTTCCATGCTGAAAAACGGAGAAAGTAGAGTAATGAAGTCCCCAAGAAGCACGAGAAGAATCTATGATGGTGAGAATGTGTGTGGAGTGGATCTCCAGTGTATTTGGAAAATGCACACAATTTGCACATCAGTCAATATTAAGCAGCATGGGATTCAGCTGTTTGACCTCCCAGGGCTTATACATAAAGGGCTTTCCCTGGACTGTCATCCACTCTGGGCAGTGCCAAGCAGCAGCACTGCTGCATTGACAGAATCATAGAACTGTGCAGTTAGAAGGGACCATGGGGGGGGGGGCATCATCTCCAACAGAATTCCCTGCAGAATTTCCTCTTGGAGGAAAGCAGAAGCCCTCTTTGGGAGGACTGCCTGGACAAGCGAGGGCAAAAGTGTGCAGTGGGGTGGAAGTGCACATATTGGTCCCACTGCCCAAATCACTGGACGTGCCCCCTCCCCAATGCCCCAACTTGGTTTAGTGCCTGAATGTCTTCCATAATCAGGAACTGATCCCTTTCCCATCCCCACCATAGATCGTCCTTTTGTATAGCAAATCAGAACTAAGTCTGGCCTTTTTATTCCGAAAAAAATAAATAAAGTTATTAATAGACGTTTTCCATTTTCCAAGCACCTGCCCTAAAACACAAATAAGAGCTTGGGGAGGATTGCCATTTCTAATCGCTGTAACGTTAAGCTTCTCTAGCTTTTCATTTCATGAGGGGCAAGCAACACTTTCCCTCAGCTCTATAATTCTGTCTGTTCTTGAATGAGAAAGGAAGGGAACACTCCCATCTTACCACTTTGATAATGTTCCAGGTCTGTAGCAAAATGTGCAATTATTGCTTAAATAATGGTAACAGTTTCCACCACCAAGCGCATAAGAGTTATGCAGTATGCTATGCCCCCCTCCACCTTGGGGGCCAGAATAGTGGAGGAAGTACAGCACCCTGAGGACTAAGAAAGCACAGTCACAACCTTCTCCAAGATGGCAGCCAGGGCTGGCCCAATACATTTTGGCCCCTGAGGTGAAGATCAACATCAGCAACGAGGGGGTGGGCAGGGAAAATAAAGGTCTCCATTGGGATCTGCTGCCCCTGTGGAGCTTGCCGCCCGAGGCAGTCACCTCACCAGCCATGCTCTGGAATGCAATGCGCTGCTTCTGGAAGCCCATTCAGCCACTTCACTGTTGACATTTAATGACTAGCTGAAACATGGTTCCTCAGGAAAGTGTTTAGTGATGGCTCAGGTTGATACAATTTGGATTCTTTTTCCACTGCAGCTATTATAAAAGCTTCTGTGGATTTGATAACTGGATTTAAATTGCTCTTCATTTTTAGAATGGCTTTCATTTCATTTTATTGGTTAATGCAAAGGACAGTGCTTTGGTAGCAAAGAATCCAGTACAGAGATTTTAGAAACAAGCAACTAAATGAAATTAGTGGTTTAGCTTAACTTTGTGACCCTTCATTTAGTTGCTGACTAGAAGGTCTTTGGGCAGCTGCCGAAGGGGCACCATCAAAGGACGAGGGGCTTTTAGGAGGTGTCTTTCAGGGGAATCAGAGTCTCAGAAATTCTGCTCCACTAGAAACAGCAAGAGAAGATGTAGTGGGAACATACAGTAAAAAATGTAATTTAGTATGGGTGAAACCCAGTGTAGTTTGAGTGGGCAATGTGACTTCTCCTCTCTCCCCCTTCCAGCCCTCTGTGCACCTCCAAAATCTGCACCAGTGGGTTGTGGAACCTTGCAGTGCATATTTTTCAAGGGGTTCTGGGGGCTGGAGAGAGAAGAGAAACCAGAAGTCTTGCTGTGTAAGTGGATTTCTATAGTGCAAGTGGGCAGGCACCATGTTAGTCCGTGGATATTGGTCTGTTCTTGTGTTGCATTCTGTGTTTCATTGTAAGCCACTTTAAAACATTATTTTATATTTCCTAGGCTAGTTCTATGGGCCAGTCCAGCATTTCAATTCCATTTTTCTTTTAGCTTTTAACTCAGTGGAGCATATGGTAGTCTCTATTTGTGCTCACTCTACCTTGAGTGAACAAATACAGGCTTGAATACAATTTTTTTGCCTAACGAGGAACTGGGCTCATCTCAATGTGGAAGGTGAGTCTGAACATTTTCATTAGAAGCCTGGGACTCTACCTGTGAGAAGTAAGTATCACTGAACATTGGTTCTGTACTTCCTCCGTGATGATTTTCCAGAGATGTCTCTTAGCGTTCGGATCCATGCCAGAGCTTGGCTCATCCTAAAATAAAAGAAGTCGACAGCAAATGTAAAAAGTAAAGAAGAGGAACTTGTGATTTGTTGCCACTGTTTCCTCTTTTTTCGGGGGAACCCCACTAATATTTGACCTTCACATTAATCACTCCTCCCTTTTTGTTGTAGTTGCTTCCAGAAAAGATTAATATTATTGTTAATAATAATAATAATAATAATAATAGCAATGCTGTAACAGTAAAGCTGCAACAGAAGCATGACTAAACAGATGCATAGAATGCTTCCTAGAATACACAAAAGTAATCATGAATGGCAAAAGTCAATTGCTACTGTGTACAATGGAAATGGTTAATATTAGTGATAGATGCACATTGTTAGATAACAGCGCTGGGCAGATATTACGATGTTGGGGGCAGATAATATGTATGACTTCTATTCAAGTAGTACTTGGGCTGTGCACATTCTTACTACTCCATTTATAGATTAAAGCAAGGTTTCTGCTTTGAGCGTTACACAGACAATAGACCACAGATGAGCTCCCATATGCTATTATCCTTCAGCAGGCATCATCAGCAAAAATTGCCAGGCACTTTCATGATTGTTTGAATTGTGATTGTTTGCTGATAACATGATATTAAAAACGGGAACATCACAGCTTGATAGTCAGAAACCAGGCTGAGTTTGCAGTTGTTCTGCTGAGGAAATCTCCTTCCCAACTATTATAAGTTCCGTCATTAACACAACATCCTTGTTCTTTATTCGTTTCTTTCACACACACACACACACTCTTCTAGTGCAAATGCATCACTTGGAGTGCCTCCTTGGAAGATAAAGGAGGTGTATAAATGTGATACATAAAGGAGTGAATGAGGGACTGAATGCAATGGAGGAGCAGCTCGAGTGGCCAGTGGACCAGGAGACCCCACAGCAAGTGGTGCAGCTTCAAAGGAGTCTTGAGGACATGCTGGATGCTACATTCCAGGATGCGCAGACGTTAATTGGGCAAGAAGCAGAGACAGTGACAAGCACCCCTGACGGGAAGGGAGACTCCATGCAAGGAGGCAATGGCTCTGCCTGATCAGATGCTACAAGGGGTTGAACTTTACTGTCAACAACCCTCAGCTGAGTTTGCTATTAGAGGAAGTGATGGGCTGCCCTGTCCTTGGTGCACAATCCAGAATTTAACATAAGAACCTTAATGCCCCTTAATGGGTGAGATAGTGTTTTTCAGAGCTAGAAGATTGGAGCAGGTTTGCAAATTAAACGAGAAAGAGAAGGAGAGGGAGGGAAGAAGGGAGAGGGGGAGGGAGATGGTTGAAGATGAAGCATTCTTGGGTGCAGCTATTTTCTGTACAAGATCTGAGCCAGAATTAATGGCTGTGCTGTCTGCTTTACAGGAGCGTATTTGTCTCCATTAGGTTTTGCCCATATATTCGTAAATAAGGTAAATGCTGCAAAGATTATACAAGTCTCCTACGTTCTCTCACCCAAAATAAACTATTCTGTAGCCTACCCTTTGAACTCAGCACTTGAGTGTTATATGTTAATTGGAGGGGAGAAGAGTATTTATTTATTTAAAACTTTTATATTCCACTCCAATTTGGAGCCCAAAAAATGATTTTATAAAAAGTGAATGTAGAGTGTTTCTGATTTCCTTGAGAAGAGATCGTTTATTGTGAAACATTAACAAGCCTTCCCTATTGTTTAGTTTCTATTCAGAGCATTAATCTCATGGCTAAATGCTCTGAGTACACCTTCTCACTCTAACAATTAATGTGGTGCCCCTTCTTGTTGATGCTGTTTCTGTAACAGTTTAGACTTTCTCTCTCTCTCTCTCTCTCTCTCTCTCTCTCTCTCTCTCTCTCTCACACACACACACACACACACACACACACACAAAATGGTGTTGATTTCTTACCAGGAGTAAAATCGAGGGTTTTCCAAGAAGGGCCAGAGCAGTTGATAACTTTCTGTTGGTACCATAGCTACACATAGAAGTGATTCTGTGTTGATAAGACATCAGGTTAAGTCGATAAAGAAGCCGAAGTACAATCTGTGGAAACATATTTTGTTTTTAAGATTGGGCACTGATATGTTGTCATTGTTGCAACTCATTGAGCAACTCGCACAATGACAGCAAGACAACAAAACCATTAGCACCTGACATTCAGGTAAATGAGTTACTTTGCCAGCCTCAAGACTGCCCAACATTTATTTTGCCTCTCATATGCCCTTTTTTTCAATAGCTCAGCCTGAATGCTAGCTAATCAGCAATTTGAAATTTGCATGCATTTAAATAAAACTTTGCTTAATTTATAATGAATGGAAATAACAACCCTCTTATTTTTGTTCATCCTGTTTTGTCAAATTAAGCAATAAGTATTGAACTCTAAAAACTGCTGTCATATTATAGCCTCTTTTGCTAAACAAAAGCAGTGCATGCCTGGCTGCTCTGCCAGCTTGGAGTTAGCAAAGAAGGAAGGTGAATAAAACAGGGTCAGCATTCACAAGACCTTCATGTTAAACTCTGCTGTTTTGTAAGGCTGTGTTTTGTATGTGTTTTTCTGTCATGTCTTGAACTTGGCTCCTACCTTCCACCTCCTAGGCCACATTTGCCATTGATTTGACAGACATACCGCCCACTGAGGAGAATGCTGATTTGGTTGTCTCTCATCCTTTCTCTGCCATGATCCAAGCAGGCTCTCGGCTCTTTTGTTTTTAAAGCCCCGTATCTACATTTATGCAATCACAATGCATATCCAGCTCTTCCTTCCTTCTGTCTTTCCTCTTTCTTTGTCAGAGGCTTTTTTCAGTTTTGAAAATTACTTCTGGGAGGA
This sequence comes from Podarcis tiliguerta, assembly GCF_965153285.1. Taxonomy (NCBI): domain Eukaryota; kingdom Metazoa; phylum Chordata; class Lepidosauria; order Squamata; family Lacertidae; genus Podarcis; species Podarcis tiliguerta. Next base: position 2,850,467 of record NC_139534.1, read on the forward strand.
AGCGGATTAATAACCTCACCAGTTCCCAGCCAGTCAGCAGCACCCTGTGCAGAAGCTTCTGCCGCAAATCAGAATAAAAGGCCTCCCGTGGTTTCAGTCCAGGGGAGAAGACTGGACATTTGGCAGCTGCTGTCCTGTATGGCTCCCCAAGATGACGTGGCAAAGCAGAAGATCAAGAACTCAAATTTAGCTGAAACCAGGGTTGAGTGCAAAGCCTTCATCTTTAAATTCAAGTGGAACGTCAATTATTAAAGGTCTAATTGGCACTATGCTTATTTGTCTCCCTAGAAATGCCATAGAGCTTGCATGTGTCCAGATTATAGTGGACAATGAAGAGGAAAACCTGCTATATAAGGCATTATATTTTATACATTATTATGTGATGAGTAAAATTATACAGGTTTGTTGAAGACCATGGTTATCTCAGCCGTGATATGCAAGGGAATTTAAAAGAGATGTCCTTTCTCTTATTGTGGACGAATCTGAATTATGTGACAACACTCTGTATATTAGCCATTGAAGAAGACACTGAAAAGGTCAAAATGCACCAGGTAACTTGACTTTCAATTCACAATCTTCACACTTGGATAGTGAAATCCTATACACGCTAGCTCAGAAGTAAGCCTTGTTCAGTTCAGCAGAGCAAAGTCCCCCAAGTTTTTTAACTCTAGGCTAAGTCCCCACGACTGGGTGGCTTCATTGTGCTTTGTAAGGCAGTAACTTGTGATCTGCTAGCAACCTCTTTAGGAAACTAGTTGTTTAAAATTCCAGCTACTGAATGAAAATTTGAGACAATTGATATTATTTATTTAGTGTTAATCAAAATACTTTAGTAATTTGGACAGATGTATGAATACATATCTGACCAAAACACGGTGTCTCTTCAGGAGTTATCCCTATAAAGCCGAAGTATGAGTAGAACAGGATTACAGAGGGCAGTCTTTACATCATCACACAACTTCTATGTGCTCTCATGTTTGGCTGCTGCTTTTGAAGCTGGGGACCTTCTGTACTCACGGAGGTTTCCCTCCTGTTTCCAGGGTTTTAAAATGCAAGGGGTCTCTCTACAACTACAGGAGGCTCCCGCTTCTGAAGTAGAAGCTGGACATCAGAGCACCCAGATGATGATGTGATGATGGAGGCAGGGTCAATGGCTTCCCCTGCTATTGTGTCTCTCCTTGGAAGTAACACCCAGAGAGAACTACGGTGAGCAGAGTTTCACAACAGACTCACTGCTAACTTTATGTACAGCTACTGACCCCTTTAATATGTTTCTCTGGGATGCCATGCAGTCGGGCATAGTAATACATATGTTCTTCCACTGTCAGCAAATCATCCAGGGCATCCTCTTGAGGACAGTATCCAAACAGTGACCAGTGGGCATCGTCAACATCATTCAAGGACCTGAATGGGTGCAATTAAGTTATGTGAAAGGTTTCAGTCAATAAAAGTGAGGGTTAACAGAAAACAAACACCTAAGCCCCGTCTAGTAGTAGCAGCAGCAGGCAGAAATAAATAAATAAATACTTGTGCCCCCCCCCCCATCAGACTGGGTTGCCCCAGCCACTCTGGCTTGCTTCCACCATTAATAGAACACAACAAAACATCAGACATTAAAAGCTTCCTGGCTGACTTCAGATATCTATCTGGCTGTATTAATAATAATAATAATAATAATAATAATAATAATAATAATAATAATAATTTATTTATTTATTTATTTATACCCCACCCATCTGACTGGGTGGCTTCCAACTCTGTGTGGCTTCCAACAAAATATTAAAATACAGTGGTCTGTTAAACATTAAAAGCTTCCCTAAACAGGACTGCCTTCAGATGTCTTCTAAAAGTCTAGTAGTTCTCTTTGACATCTGGTGGGAGGGTGTTCCACAGGGTGGGTGCCACTACCAAGAAGGCCCTCTGCCTGGTTCCCTGGAACTTGGCTTCTCACAGCGAGGGACCTGCCAGAAGGCCCTCAGTGCTGGATCTCTGTGTATAATTGTCATATAATTGTTTATCTGTTTGACATCTGATGGGAGGGAGTTCTATATGGCGGGCGCAGCTACCAAGAACGCCTTCTCCCTGTAACATTACTTCTCACAGTGAGGGAACCTCCAGCAGGCCCTTGGAACTGGACCTCAAGTGTCCATGCTGAACAATGGGGGTGGAGATGGCTAAGGCCATGTCTTTGCAAACACTTTGCAGACACAATGTGTGAAAGTGCATGCAAGCAGGGGAGCAAGATCTCACCGACTGGTCTTGTTTCCTCACCCTAACCCTCCACAGAAATTCCACACTGCTTCTTTTATATGGATATGTCAAACTTCGCTGGATGTCTGGCCCTTTGGAATCACTGGGAGATGTAGTTGAGTAACCATGGAAGTGTTCAGGGAGTAAGGAGAACCGACTATTGATTGGGGCAGAAATGACTTGATGCAACCTTCAGACTGATCATACATTTGTTTCACCAGAAACAAGTTCAACTCAGTTCTGTGGGAATGCCTCCCAACTAAGTTTGCATTAAGACTGCCACATTGCTTCCATCTCCCATTAACAAAATGGAGAGCACAGTAAAATTGGGCATATGTCATACACCCAAGGAACTGCAAAATCATTATATTTATATTGTTTGCACTTCCTTTATGGCCAGCCTTCATGGTTAAATTTGTAACCTAAGCACACATTAGACTTGTTTCCTCAGCTAACTTGCTTGTCTTTCATTGCCCAAAATGAATTAATCTGCCATACCCGGTTTCATCTCGCACCAGTAGCCTTCCAAAAGATGGTTCAATGTCTCCCGTCAGCATTTTGAAGATGGTGGTTTTCCCAGCCCCATTCACACCAAGCAAGCCAAAACACTGGGTTGTGAGGGGGAAAGACCAGAATTTAGTTATAGTGCATTAATAAAGATCAACACATTCATAATTTCTTTCAGAAAACCCAATAGCTGGAGCTAAAACAGATTTGAAAATGCAAAATCTGAAATCTTATTTGCATAGTTGTTAATTCATATGAGAAAACCGAAACAACAAAAGAAATCTAGGAAGTGATTTATGGGCTTCAGCAAAGGGACCTGAGTGTGTTTGGATGCGTTCATTTTCAGACAAAATTAATCAAAATCACAGTTCCAAGGTGGAGAAGTCAAATGCCTCAGCTGAATACTCCTGCAAACACGTTCACTTTTTACATGGAGGATGTTTTTGATGTGAGGAACAAACCCTTTCATCTTGCTTGTAATACGGTACAGTATCGTGAGGATCATATCATCTGTTTTTCCACAATACTGGAGTTGTTTTTCCTTGAAGTTCCAATGTAATATTATGGCCACTTAGGGAAGAAATCCCACACTCACTCACTTGCATCCCTGCTTACTGTAGCCTGGATGAGCTGTTGATTATAGACAATAACACTGTGTAGCAGCAGAGAGCTCTGAGTAAATGGCTCCCCAAATGCTCAGTGTTGGGTGCCAGCCAGCCAGCCAGCCAGTCTGTGAATGTATTCCAAGGCAGTAGCAGTGTTTTTAATTGTACCGACTTACCTCTCCTGCTGGGATTCCAATACTGACATTTTTTACTGCCACAATTCTTCGGTGGGGAAGATGGTAGATTTTGGTGAGGTTCTGGAGCTGCAGCATGTCGCAATCTGCTAAGCCTAATGTGACTCTCTCTCTTTCGGCTTGTACATCCTTGTCTTCCTCCTCATCAATGGCTTCCAGGTGGAATTGTGGCTTGCCATGTACTATGTTATGCATGAATCTGGCATGGTGGAAGACAACTCCTGTTAGCACTATCTTATTGTTTTTCAGAAAGGTGAACTCAAAGTGGCTGACAACACACACATTAAAAGCAAGTGTAATAACAAGAACCACCCATATAAAAAATAGATCCAACTCAGCCCTGCCCCACTAAAAGACAAATGGAAAATTAAGGGATGAAGGAGAATGTTCCATAACAACAGATTGCGATGGCACAAATTGTAGTCGTGTTTGATTGGCATGAAATACATTTAAGTAATGCATTTATTTAAAATATTTCTAGCCTGCTCTTCATTACTAAAAGCAATCCCAGAATGGGATACAATAAAAATACATTAACAAACAAACCATCTCATGCAGAAGGAGCACAGCTGCTTGTTGGAGACACCTACTCTTGAGCCCTCGAAGCAGCATTTAGAAACAAGAGAATCTTATGTTCCTGACTCTGATCCTCAAAGCAGCTTTGATACTACCAAAAGTTGCTATGATGACCACCAGCTTAGACAGCTTCTGAAGGGGATTGGACAGATGCAGAGGCAAGCAGGGGTAGCTAACTTGCAGCCCTCAAGATATTCTTGGACTGCAACTCCTATTAAGCCTGACCATTGGTCATGCTGGCTTGGGACAACAATGGATGACAACACATTGGCAACTTTTGACAAAGAGAAGAAGTCAGTCTATAGCTGTCACCTTTGAGAATAAATGGAGCATTCATTATCAGAGGCAGGAATATCTCTCAGGATGAGATAATGGGCACAAAAACCCAAAGCAAAAGCAGGAGAGGGTTATGGCCCCCATGCCCTGCTTCCTGGTAGAATCTCATGCTCTGCTGACTGAGCTGCCCCAGGGGCACATACTAGATACCATCTAGAGAGAGGAATATTCCATCCCATTGAAGTCAGTGAGACTAACAGTGCAATCCTATACATGTTTACCCAGAAATAAGTCCTATTCAGTTAAATCAGGTTTAGTCTCAGGTAGGTGAACATAGGATTGCAGACTTAGTTGAGCTTAGTGCAACAACTTCCTGCTTAAAATGGTGTGTTAAAAGAGACCAGCTCCCATAGATACGTCGGGCAAAAGATTTCTGCATTGCAGAGGGTTGGAATAGATCCTCTGTCTCAGCCCTCCAGATGTTTTGAGACTACATTCCTGACCACTGGTCCTGCTAGCTAGGGATCATGGAAGTTGTAGTCCAAAAAACATCTGGAGGGCCAAGTTTGAGGAAGCCTGGACTAGATGATTCTTGCGGTCCCTTCCGACTCTACTATTTTTTGATTCTGTGGTTCTGAATTTGGCACTTGAACGTGAAGGTTTAAACAGGAAGCCCACCTTCCGTTTTGTAGAAAGATCAAAGCAAAGCCGCCGTAAGCTGGAGCTTTTGAAAAGTGCTTTGTAAAGAATTAATTTTCACCATTCAAGTTTTTTGAGCACCCCCTCGGAAGCAGGGGAAGAGGGGGGGGGATTCTTTTGTGGACGATTGAGACCTGCAGGACAGTAAAAAGACGACCTAATTCACCTAATTCAAGCCTGGGATCGGGCTGTCAAAAGGCTTTATAACTTAAAAAATAACAATAACGGAGGAATGGAGTATACTTTTATGGAAGGATGAACAGAGATACATATTTCTAGATAATGATTTCGTGTTATTTGGAATGAAAAGGAGCTGATCTGTAATTTTGCAACTGAAATTCGAATTGAAAATAACAAAAAGAAACTGTTGCCGACAGAGGGAGTTTTAGAAACTGCGACTGTTACATTTTTGAGACGGAAAATTCCATGGAGGCTGCAAACAAGTGGCCTTGAAGAGTAGTAGATAACACTGGAAAAACAAGAAGAGCCTGGGAGCATGGTTGATAGAATAACAGCTCTGTTGGAACAAATCACAAAGAAAGTGGGCACTCTTGAACAGGGCATCTCTGGTCTGAAACAAAATGTGGCTATTTTGGTAAAGAAAGTGAGTAATTCAACAGGTGCGGTTCGGGAAGTGGAACCAACTTTGCAAGGATGAGCATTGGAGAAGAGGATGGGACAATCAAAACCTGTTCTGTCTCTGCAAGAGGAATTCCATGTGGAAGCCCCAGTATTAGGGACTCAAATTGATGGATATAAATTGAAGATTGAGGTTATGGAGGTTGAAGGACTGACTTGGAAAGGCAGTGCCCCACTTGGACTGAGTAAGGCAAGATGGATGGTTTATATTTTGGAGGGTGGCACTGGGGGGAAACCTTGGAAAAATGGATTTTCGCAACACCAAAGAGACTGTGGAGTAAGCTTTGGAATATCTTTTGGTCTATAAATTTAAACATGGAGCTTGGGCAAGCGTGTTGAAAAGGAGTAAAGGAGACGTCGGGAAAGAAGTTCTTTGGGACTCAATTTTAGGCTTGGAAAGAAACTTGCAGGCAGTCCAGAGAGAAGATTTAAGAGCCTCGGACATAAGGGAACCGGGTTGAAGGAACCAATGGCTGACAGGAAAGACTGATAAAAATTGTAGAAAAAACTGGCAGAATCCAAAACCAGGGGGAAGAGATGGTGGGAAAAATTGGAAACTTTTAAAAATAGCATTTAGCATAACATTGTATGATTAAGGACTTTGGGAGATGGCGGAATGAATCTATTTGGCTTTAGTGGAAATAAGATAAAGATTTGAGATATTAGGATTTAAGGGCATAAGATTTAAGTTTTTTTGTTTAGTAGATTGGAGTTTGGACAATTTTTTAGATGCTGATGGGAGAATAAGGTTTAAATGGACTAAGACAAATAAGCGAGTAAGCAGTGAAAGATGGGAAGAATTTGCTGATATAATTAACTGGAATACAAAAAGGGAGGCGGGAGGAGGCCGAGGAAATAAGTTATTGAAAGATAGAACTTGGAAAATGGAAGTGTTTTCTTTTTAAATGTTTTTTGCTTTTTGTGTGTGTTTTTTTTTGTTGGTGGGGTGGGGGGGTGTTTTTATGTATTTTTAAATTTTTACTTTTTCTCTTTTTTCTTCTTTCTACTCTATTGTATTTGGTCTTTTTTAACTTTGTATTTGTGGAAACTCGAATAAATATTATTTTTTTAAAAAAAGAAATTGGAATGCAATCCAATTTAGTGTAAGAACTACCTGCTTATACTGGTTTGTGAATCAAGCTGAGGGACCATTCTCCTGTCTCAAGGATAAATACCTTCTTGCTTTTGGATTTCTCTAATTTTGGGGCTGTGTGCCTGTTATGTAGTAAGGCAATAGTGCGACAAGACAATTTTCTAATTCCTGTATCCAATGCACAGAAGGCAGATTGAAATGCGGGGGTGGGGGGGAGAGAAATTGGGGCAAACTGAGCTTGGCTGTTGTCATAATCATAATCTAATCAGAAATCCATGTTTGTTGCTGAAGCATTTTACAAATCCCTGGTGTAAATGTAAAACAATAAATCACAAGTCTATATGCCACATCTTTTTCCCTGTCAATCCATCATCCTGTTTCTGATTTTGGAGAACCCTTTCCCCGCAGGTCACTTACTCTAATGTATTATGCCAGACTTTCTGAATTGTCCCATCATCGACCAAGAGGCGGATTGAAAACAATATAGTCCCCTGGATAAACAACCCAAGCAGCTTGGAACTTATCCTGTCCAACTCAAAGGTTCTGTCAGGGTAATCCACTCCATATGCTTTTAGGAAACCCATCAAGGCTTGATACTGTGACAGTTCGATCAATCCATATCCGAAACAGAATTGTGGAAATATCAGATAAATATGCCTCAGTGTTTCAGCAAGGTCATGCAAGCTCTGAAAGGAAGAAAAAATACCTTAATGTGCATTTACTTTCTAGTTTCATATGTCATAAAAATTAGGAATAATGTATTGAGTTTTATAGCAAAATGTCCCTCCTGGTGGTGGTGCAGAGGGATTGTACACATCCTGCTGCTAAGTATGTGTGCATCACACAGAAATTTATTGTGACCCCTTCTTCATCAACAGGTTATTCTTGGTGGAGGTTCAGTCAGCCAGTTTCACCAGAATGGGGAAGGCTTTCCCTACCTCTCACTTATATGAGAAAAGGGGACTTGCTGGCTTAACCTGCTCCCATCTCAAGAAAAGGTAATTTCCCCCCTTTCCTGCCACACTTTCCAATATGCTTGCCTTTCCCCATCATGTATGCTTTATTTTTACATCTTGTTTACAGGTATGTAGTCCAGGCCAATATGATTCAGGTTAACTTCTGGAGATCTGGGTTGTAGCATCTTCAGCACAGTGGAACGCTTCACCTCTGGTACTACATTGCTAGCACTACTGTTGCCACAGCCCATAAATGACCTTCTATTTCAGCTAGTCTTTAACACATAGATACACTGAAGACATTAGTTTCAGGTCAGCTAGCAGACAACAAAAACTGGTGCTGCAGATGGTTTCAGGCTATAATCTGGCCCAAGCTATGTACAGCTGTTCCAAGAAGGGTGTGTGTGAAAATACCATCTGACAAGCAGTGAAAAGTTGGTCTTTGTGTCTGATCCCTGTACTTCTTGTCATGGAGTGAGAAATGCTGTTGACACTTGTGCTGGGCATCAGATATGCAATAAATCATCATAGGGAGACTTAGCCAGGCACCTGCAAGGGACATATCAATGTCAATCAACAACTCTTGTCTGCCTATGGGCACAAATATATTGTAAATCCTTTGCGTGCGCTTTCCTGATCAAACGCCTTCAAGGAAAATGCTGAATGCATGTTCAGGAAAGACCTATGTCCATAATGAAAGCTGACAAGCTGGTCCATTATAAAACAATGCTTATATTTTAGAGAAGGGAGCTGGCTTCTACACTTTCTTACTAGGGAGGAAGTACTTTGCTTTTATGTTTAGATTTAGGAATTTAGTCTACCCATCGTTACATTTTTAAATTGGACAGGCATGATGTTATCTAAACAAGCTATGACAAGGGCAGTCACAGTTTTTATTCACCTATCATCCTTCTTCACAATGTGTGGTTTTTGTGGTTGCTTTCTTTTTTTATAAAAGAGAAAAAGAGATACGATGCAGTAGCTTGGGCAAAAAAATTGTAAATAGAAATAAGGACTGTGTCTTTAAGAATAAAAGCACCAGGTGCTAGCCTGCATTGTGCCAGTGGATGCAATGGGCCCGATTCCACTGGATGTCACCCATTTATATGAACAGCTAAAAAAACCTCGCTGTTTGTGCACATGAGTACACAGTCCCAGAAAACCATCTGAAGCATACTGATGTCAATTTGTCCACGTGTACAATTTCACACACTGTGACTATCCTTGCTGCAGCTGTTGGTATTGAAGGCAATTCCCAAATATGGGCCAAGACATTTTTTGCAGCAACCAAAAGATTCATATAAAAAAGCCCACCCAGTGAAGGGCAGGTAAGAAATACACGGAACAACAACAGCCGGATACCCCACATCTTACCCTGCCCACATCCAGTGAGGGAAGGAAACTCAGGCTGCAGAAAAAAGTGCCCGAAGCTATATATCATGAGATTCCCAGGCAGAGGAAGAGAAGCTCTGCTCCTCTTTGACACCCCTCTCCTGGTTTACGCAGGGATGGTCCCACTGCAACCAGTTTGGCCAAGGAGGTTCGTTTTTGGAGGGAAGGTATGAATTCATTCTGTTTCCTTGAAATATCTTCCTTTGTTCTAAAGGTCCCAGGCACCGTCCATTGTGCTGCACTAATGAGACTTGAGAATGGTGATGCAGTTTGGCACTTGAGACCTCCAGAGTGGAGAAGCCTACATGAAGGAAACCCCATCACTGAGATATATACCCACAGTACAGATTTATTGCCCTTAGATATTTTTATGGATGGTATTCATTGTAATCTGAAAGAGAAAGCCATCCTTACATAAACAGAAGGCAATGTCAAGAGGTTGGCTGATTGTATTTAGAAGTTTTAGGTACAGGCTGATTTAAAGTACTCAATTTAAGCAATTATATTACATCTTTATTTATCCAGCCTCCAAGATATGTGGTACTATCAAGTCAAAACTTCCTTGAAGTAAGAGCATTGTTGTCTGTCCCCCGCATGAAACAGAATGAATTTTGCACAACTTCTATACATGAGAGTTAAAGGTGTGTTTGCAAGGCTCATACCTGATCAGTGGCCTTTTCTTGGGAAAGTAGAAACATAATTGAATGAGTCATGATCGTATTGATGCCAAAGAACAAGTTGATGCAGACATAAACTATAAAGGCCATTCCTGTTTCCTTGAACATTCCAGCCAGCAAGTACATCCATGGAAATGTTGCATATCTGCAGAACATCAACAACAAGAATAAAAAATACAATAAAGCAAGAGACCAACAAAAGCAGCAAAGTATGTCCTTTATTGACTGACACTACTAGTCTAGTCAGCCTGTCAGCTGATTATTGTCTCTGGTAAAGAAAACAACAAGGCTGCACCATTCATCTTTTTTTGGGCAAAGTCAAAAAGAACAGCAAAGCTGGTGTTGGTCATCGGCTTCCTTGAAATATCTATCAAGAGCAAAAAGATGAGGAAAGGATCATGTTGTTTCTGGGATGAGCTTGGTTTGATTGATTACTAAATTAATCAAGCTGCTAACTGAGGTTAGCCTGACCATTCATAGTTTGTACTTTATTTAGTTATGCCTGACTTTATATCCAAATGAGCCAGCAAGGCAACACAGAATCATAATATCCCAAAATAAAAAAGGGGTTCTTAAATATGTTTGGGGTTTTTTAAAGCACCAAGTGGAAAGTTATAATGGTGCAATGTTGTAAACCTCCTTTCTTACTCTGATTGTATCCAGCGGGTGTAGTTCAGCTGACGGCAAGGCTTCCATTAGCAGAACGGGTGAGGCGGCAGTCGCTAGAGAGTTCTGCTCACAATTGGAGCCAGGATGGGGTGTTAAATTCAGGTAGGTTAAACTAAACCAAATCCTTACCCAAAAAGGAGAAGAAGTAGGAATACAGCCAACAGGTTGCTGTCATTGAAGAAAGCTGGTATCCGAAAAGCTGAAATTACTCCCACTGAGAGTGTAACAGGTATCAGAAAGTAAACCTGAAAATTACACATGGAACTGAATTAGCTTCTATTGCATGAAAAATATGAAGCATCCTTAGGACAGATACATATAATCACATCTTTTCTTCCCTCCCCTTTGTTTGATCAGAGTCACTGACATGGATTGAAATCACCACTCCACATAGGGCTAAGGTTGTGTTTCTGGTGAAGCTTTTTTATTTCAATAAAAGAAATTTTCATTATTATTTTTTAAAGCAGCATGAGTAGTCTTTTGCTAGAGACATACAGTAGTCTTTAAGAGATTTGAAAATAGTTCGAGAGACGCATTGTTACCTGTGGTTTCTGAAAACTCTGCAAACTCTGATAACAAGAACAAAAGTGGGCTAAGCAAAATACATCATGAAGAGCAACTCTCTCTTTCAAATTGTTTTCAACTCTCTGCAAGAACTACACATCCTGTGCATCTTTCCACTAGGACCAGGGAGGAGAGTTCAAATCCTCACTGAGCAGGAAGCTCACTGGATGACCACAAGGTGTGCTGTTTTTTTAATATTGCTGATAGTTTCTTGTTGGGGGAAAGTGTAATCACTTGAGTCCAACCCAAATTCTAATTAGCAGCAGCTTCAAGACTTCCCAGTCTCTCCCCTTAATTTGAAATGAGAATTGTTTGCCAGTAGGAATTCACCGAGAAGTATCAGGTTGGAGAGTATCACTGCATTAGTTTCAGTCTGGTGAATATTGATTTCAGTTAGATCACTGTGACGTTTTCGACTGGATGATATATAAATACGCCATTTCACGGCAAGCATATGGAGCCTGATAGAGGCAGGCCTATTACATGAAGGTTAGAGCCAGAAGAGTATGTTTGGCAAGTTCTTCAGCTCTAACCAACTTTGGGTGGCTTGTATGATTCTTGCAGGTGCACAGGCCAGTTGGAGGTGATTTCGGACAACCACTGGAGAAAACAACCCAGATCTAATGAATAATTTGGCAAGAGGTGGCTAAGTGTTGAAAAGAGAGAACAAGAGTGTAGCCCACATAAATGCTCTCATACCCCCCCCCTTCTCCTCTCCCATTGCAATAGTGCAGGCACCTTTGTCCCTGCAGGCTGAGAGACTACGAATTTCTGGGTGGTCATGCAGCCCTTGAACACTAGCACACAATATCAGAAGTAGCTTCTGTTTAAAGCACATTTATACTTTTCCCCCCAGGAATCCTGGGAACTGTAGTTTACCCCTCAAGGAGCTGCAATTTTCAACACCTTTGACAAATTAAAGTTCCTAAGTATTTTAAGGGGGGGGGTGAGTCATGTACTTTGAATGTTGAGTGTGTATGAAGCCTCAGCCTGACTGAGGAACCAGTGTAGTGAAGCATGCCACTGAGATGTATAGAGAGAGAGGTTGTCAAAAAATAACTGCGACTAGATAAGGATTTGACACATCCTAATTAATGGGAAGAGGAATTGAATAAGCTAACCTACTTGTTTTGTTATCATGGACCCCTTTCTATCATTTTCCTGAACCAAGTTGTATTATGCTCTGGGGTAACTATCCCTCCAGTTAATTGTAATAATTCAACCTCTTACTTTTGTAACTTTTATAACATTCTACATCATAATGCAACAAATGTCTACTCAGAAGTCAATCCAATTGATTCTATTCCGGTTATATTTTCATTCTGCTGCAATCAAAAATATTCTTTTTTCCCCTGAGAAGCTAATGCAATGCCGTTTTGTGAATCCATGAAATGTTTTTAATTTTTAATACAATTTTTTATGTTTTGAGGTTGAACAACTCTGAAAAAAGTAACCAAGCCCAGAAAAGAGGGAAAGCTTCCAACATACTTGTTTCAAAATAATTTAATAAGAATAAGAATTAAATGTTTCTTGGAAAAATATGGTTCAGAGTATTTTTGAGCAAATTTTCTGCCTAGATGTGACAGAGTTTAGAAGGTCACAGGAAACAGTCTTACATGAACAGCCATTACTCATAGTTCGTAACAAAATACATACCACTGGATGACTTTTAGACCTGGCTTTTTGCCTTTGCCTCTTTGCAATTTAACCTAAAGCAATTTTTATGCCTACAAGTTAAAAATAAAATGAAGTCTTGACCTTAATAGCACACTGATCTTTTTATAAATGTGCTGAGCTTTATGCATATGCTACAGCCAGGGGAAAAAAGGGGTTGTCCATGTTCTTAGCATATACGTACTGTAATAGCTCTAGTTCTAAATATGTTTAAATGTCATCGCACAAAGTTAGTTTGCTCCTATGTGGGTCAGAATCACCACTATCATTGCAGCTATTCAACTGTTCCACACGCACAGGAGAGAAAGGACAAGAACACTGAGCCCACCTCTCATTCCCACTCTTGCACAAGTTGAAGGGATAACTTTTGTAGCAGAGAGCCTGTTCTACTTAGGGAGGCTACCTGTGTGATTTAGAAACCTGGAAAGTCCAGGTTCTAACCACATGGGGAACCTGTACAAGTCTAGCAGATGGCTCGCTGCAAAAGTTAAGGGTGATGGGATACAACCAGCAGGCTCATCTTTGATCTTCTCTCCCTCCTCCAGCCCCAGGTGTTGATTTAACTCTGACACAGAACACCTGAAAGGAGCTTAATACGTACTTAATAGCTCCTTTCAGGTGTTCTGTGTCAGAGTTCAAGGTAAATCTCAGTGCTGCAATCTCCACGCTGCTCTTCATCATACACCATTTTGCAAACTGATATGTAAGAGGTAAGATACTTACAAGGTCATAAATGAAGTTAGTCACCCAGTAGCTTGTCACACCCATGCCTGAGATATGCTGCAGCTGTTTTGCCTTGGTTTGATGCTCCTTGACTACATAAAGCACAAAGCTGGCTGTCGTGATGGAGTAGCCAATCAGGACGGACATGGAGACTATGATATCCAGTAAACTACTAAGCCTGAGTGGGGGAAGGTAAACAAAAGTACGTTCAAAATAAGTATGCAGACAGATCCAGCTCTAGATTTGATAGATGTCCTGGTAAAGTGTCTTTTCACAAACACCTCTTCTTTCTGTCATCCTGGCTGGGCTTTCTGGGCTCTGGTGCCAGAGCTTTAACCGGCCACCCCTTTAATTCCCCACATTGCCTCTAACCTATCACCCCTCTGGGGCACTGTGGGGAATTAAAAGGGTGGCTGGGTCCAGTTGGCTGGTGCCGCTCAGCAGCCCACCCTCCCCCAACCCTCAAGGGGGACTTACAATTTAAATTCCATAAAAATAAATAATAAAATCAACTTCTTACATAGCTTGTTCTTGACTCTCTCCACCAGGATAAGGATGAGAAACGACTGAGATGCCTACACAAAGAACAATAATTAGGGTTTTCTTTAACTGATCATTGAACACAAGTGCTAGCTGAGGAGCAGGAAGGTTAACAGCAGTCTATTTATGTTCTGAATGCCATGGTATTTCATCTTGGGCAAGCCATTAGGTATGACCATTAGGTATTTTTAATAGTATTTGTTACCATCATTTATCCAAGGAATGATCTGGCAATCCTATATCACCAGTGAAGTTAAGGGTCAAATCAGGTGTTCTGAGGACAGACCTATCTTGAGTCCTACCAAACCTCTATAAAGCAGGAGATGCAATTGAAAGTAAAGCTCAAGTGGGCAGGAGGAGGGAACTGAAATCTCCTCCCAGCCACGCTTTTCACCCTGACACTACTGCACACTGCAGCACTTTCTTTCATGGCAGGAACAGCTTCTGGTTTTGGAGCCCTGCTTTGGCCAGGGGTGGGTGGGAATGCAGCTAAGATGCAGCAGCTACAGAGTAAAAGGAGCTGACTGAGTGCAGGATTCAGTTCCCCTTTCCTACTCACCCATCCTGCACTTCCACCTGAATTTACAAGAATTGGGAGGCACTGCAGAACCAATTTTAGCAACGGGTTTCCAATGTCATGTGTTGTTTTATTCAGGGGAGCTGTAGCTTTTATTAGTGATTAGATGGAAGTCCCCTGGAAGTCGCATATAAATCACTCTTTCCAAATGAAAAGCAGGATACAAGGACAATAAGCAAGGTTTACTTGAGGCATCTGAAGACTGGTGCTCACAATTCTGTTCTTGGAGAGAAAGCCACAAGAACAACCTTAGCTGTGTCTCTTTTTAAAGCATTCCATTCTTAGATCTAAAGGGATCAATGTGGTGGTTAGGAATAGAAGTTAGGACGGTGAGGGCACTTGGAGCTAGAACTCAGTGGACTGGAATAATGAATCCTTTGGAGACAATGAATGGTGCAAGATGGGGATAGGTGCAGGAGCCAGAGAATATTACAGGAGCCGGCCAGGTGTGGTCTAGAATGGGCTAGGGAAAACATGTAATTATGACAGATGTCAAAAGGATGGGGCCATGTTCAGAATAGGTGGAATGGGTGATCCAGCTGTTTTTGCAGCAGGTGAAGGTCCCATCATTATGCATGATCCGACTCCACTCAGAAAAAGAAGATGATCCTTTACTACTTGTCAGAATTGAACTGACCAGATGAAAGGTACCAGATTGGAAGAAAACCATCAGCTGCATTTTGCAAAAATCCATAAAATCAAAAATATCCAAAGTGATGAAGCATGATAAGGGGAGATACTGCCACCTTTAACTCTTAGACTTTGCATGGGTTTGGAGATTCCAACTAAACATCAGGAAGAACCTTCTGTCAGAAAGAGCTTTTTGACTGTGGAATGGTCTCCCTTAGGAGGTGGTGGACTCCCCTTCCTTGGAGGTTTTTAAGCAGAGGCTGGATGGCCGTCTGTCATAGATGCTTTAGCTGAGATTCCTACATTGCTGGGGTTGGTCTAGGGTCTCTTCCCACTCTACAATTTTATGATTATATGGGTTAATTGTATTGTTTTATGTAATTACATTTTTTTAAAAAACAACAACCTTTAAATGGGAAGTATGGTGCAATAATTACAAGTTCCACAAAAAGGAATGGGGAGACTTAAATGAAATCCCCACTTAGGTATGAAGTTCCTTGGGTGACCTTCAAACAGTCAGGTGCTTCTAAGAATAGCTGTGAGGATAGAATTGGACTGGGGAAGAGAACATTTTACATAGCCCTAAACTTCTTGAAAGGAAGGTGAGATATAAATGTAATAATAGCATTTTCAAATTCTAAGTATTGAAAAAAAACCCTTAAAATAAAATAAAATGTAGATTTCTTTCCTTTACATTTATACAAGAGCTGAAATGAGGCCTGCAGGTGGGGGGGGGGGCAAGGGGGTTGATCTCTTAAAATATTTCGAAATCACTGCCAAGTGCTTATGTGTCATCCATTCTTATTGGGGTCCTGGCTGACATTTGTTCTTTTAGGGGGGGAAACTTGTTTTGTTTTCTGCAGTTGGGGTAGGCTTTTTAAAATAGGTTGCCAATATGGAATAGCAGGATATTTCTTGCAGTTCATTGCAAAAACCAAAAACCCACCAACCCCCAAATTTCCCCTTCAGTGCAGTGTTTCATGCCTCAATCAAAGAATGAAAGCAATTTCTAGTTCAGAACAAGATCTACTAACAACTAGAAAGCAATCCCCCCCCCCCAACCAGCAATCAAAAATAAAGAAGATACAGTTTGACTAAGCTGTTAATGCTCCTTCACTATAAAGCCATTTTCCCTTTACTGCAGCTTAGGCTAGAAGTCAAAATTTCCATTTCAATACATATTTTTTAGGCTTGGAAGGCAAAGAAGCACAATATACATAAGTCGAAAGCCATTATGATTTGCTTAGTGTCAGTGTAAAAAGCTCTTTTTATGTGGTTTTTTTAAATACATGAAGCCTAAGTCAAACCTCAAAAGCAGGATTGCCACCTATTTCAAATTGCTAAAATGACAGTCAACTTTTATCTGGCCATTTCAACGGTTCTTAAGCTGTCATTTATTTGTCAAAGCAACAAACGACTTTGGCTGTTTGAAAGGTGCCATGGTGAAAAAAACCATCAATTCTGTCTCCAACTAGGTTTCAATAAGCCTGACCTATCTAAAGTTACAAGTTCACAGCATACTTACCAGTTCCAAGTGCTTGAATGAGCTTAAATGAAAAGACTGAAAACAATTCCTGCTTGATCATGGGATGTGAGTCTTAAGACAATGTTTACTAATTAGTTTTGTCTCCAGCAGCACATATTAAGAACATAAAGGAAAGTGTAATTGATGCCCTGAGAAGCCTAAAAATTGGACAAGCCATTTTGCTGTTTTACGCCAATCATTCTTAATGGGCATGAATAAAAGTGTTATGCTTTACAATGTCACAATTCATTAGGCAATAGGCACAAAAGAAAGCCTCTCAACCTGAAGAGGCAACGGATGCTGCCAAAGCCTCTTGAGCACCTACCATATCCGGAGGAGTTTTCTTTTGGCAAGTTAGCACGGAGAATGAAGTTATTCAAGCTGTTAAGGTAGGCTGGGAGGCTGTGATAACCTTCAGGATTATACCAGACCTATATTTAAATTTGAGAGGCAAGAGCAACAGGGAAGAGTCATTTTTTAATTTTAATTTTTGCTTTTAATAAGAAATGGTTCTTTACGCACTATGCATATGGCCTGTGTGTCTTCTTCTCCCTGCCCAAGGCCACCCAAACAAGGTGCACTTGTGAATGGTAGTTTCCAGTAACACCTATATCAGCATAGCAGTCAACTTTTCCCTTTTCTTGCGAGGAATCCTATTCGGAATAAGGGAATTTCTCTTTAAAAAAGGGAAACGTTGAAAGCTATGAATATCAGTGCCAGGATGCCACCAAAGCAGCTTCTCAGGTGTGTGTCTCTCTGTGTGTGTCTTCTGTTGTTGTTGAGGGATTTATGGTATTTCCCTCACAGGTTGTACCCCTGATTTCAATTCATGAACTCTAATCTCTTCCATGAACTGCCTTTCTGTACTTTCCTGTATTATCCTCACAGTCGCTACTCAGAAGTGCCTCAAAGATTGACCCTGAGTGATGTTCTGAACTGTGGGTAATTTTTTTTAACATGGTAGTACAGAAAGCAGCCTAGATATTTTCCTAGTCCCTCCAGTAACTGAACAACAGCAGAGCACCCCACTCAGCTAGGAGCCCACTAGGTGGTCTTGAGCAAGGCACGCACTCTCAGTCTAAACTTTCTCTTAGGCTTGCTGTAAAAATAAAATTAATATTGGTGCTTTGAGTTCCTTGGAGGAGAGAAAATGAGCTATAAATGTTCCTGGGCCTGTAATTTTACAACACTTTCTTAGGAATGAATGCCACTGACGTCAGTGCAACTCAGTTCTGACTGATGCATGGGATTAGACTGAAAAAGACCCCCAATTTAGCAGAGTCCTGATACTTATTCCAGTCACATTCCCTCCTTCAATATACGGTGCTAACAAGGGGCAGACATAGCTGTAAGCCCACTGGACTGTGTTCTCAGACTTTTCAGATTCCTGCCTCAGGAAACCCAGGTCTCAAGTCCTGAAGATGTCAAATGATCTAGAATCAGTCAGGAGGAGCCATAACCCAGGACTGCTATAAGATGGGGGTCTGGGGAGGCTCTTTCAAAGATTCACTCAAGAGCACAAAAAGACAATAAACATGAAATGTCTTTTTTATGGAACTATTTCAAGTATCTTGACAGGCTTCGCCCCTCCTATGTTTCTTTTGCTACAGGCAGCAGCTATGTATCCCTTTGCACAATGATTTTTATTTGTTATAATAAAAATGTTATTGATGCAAGAAAAAATGACTGATACAAGAGACTGTTCCACCAGAACAAGCCAGCTGGGTGAACGAGTCCTATGCAACAGTGACACATACTTCCACCACAGCCAGTCCCATGGCACCAGCACCACCCAGAAAAGATCTTATATATAATAATTTTTATTTTATTTTATTAATTAACGAATATAATAAATAATATTTGTTGTGTGCATACATTATGGTTGAGAGGGCACAGGTAAGACATTTTAATTAAACACCTCAAATATGTAACAGATGAAATCCCTGCTAATCCTAATAATAATTTGTCATAAACACTGGTAATCCCTGTTATTTGGGTGGTGGCAGACCACTGAACTTTACTCAGAGTAGACTTATTGAAACTAATGGACCTAACTTTGTTATGTTCAATAATTTCAAAGAATTTTGAAATTATTGACCATCACTTAGTTGAATATAGCCCAATGTTCCAACTTTGACATGTAATTATTTTAGCCAGTTTTAACCAGGTTAGTTTTTATGTACCTATTTTAAACTGAATGCAATAAACTGCTTTTCTAGATTCCATATTTCATCCCAGAACTGCAGTTTACCTTAGTTATTGTCCTGTTAGCAGGCACTGGAGTTATATCAAACTTCAGGTCATTAGTCAAAGGCAGTCCAAAACTCCAACCACCATACCTAGAGCGGGGAAACAAATACGCCTCAGGAAATACACAGAACAGTCATAAATTACATGCCAGACAGGATTGCCTCATTCCTTAAAGGTGGGTGAAACTCTGAGGCTCAGCAGCCCAGTCATACCATGTACAGCAATGGTTGCATAAGTACTTACATTAAGGCAATGCCAAGCCAGCGCATTGAAATCTTAATGAAGAATAACAATTTCAAATGGTTGTTAGTGATTTTCTTTTATTTTTAGATTTGCAGGATTTTAACCATCTCTTGCAGTGAAAGCAGAGTCACAATATTTACAATTCTACATTTACAAAACCCAGTATCTGCAAATGTTATAATAAATTAATAAAATAAAAATTATTTATGCATTTTCCTGTTTTTTAAAAAATGTAGTTGTACAATTTTCTCCTTTTCAAAATAGGAATGTTGAGATTCCTAAAATACTCTAGAGCAAGCCTGATTGCCCTCAACCATGTGTGGCATTACGTCATTCATACATTCTGGCTTGCCAGAACTTTAAGAAATGTGACCTGGATTTGCTCAGGGATGTAAAATCAGGTGAACAGGGCACCATAGAGAGAAACTCCACACAGCAATTTCCCAAATGTTGGTGACTTCAGCTGTCATCGTCACAATCTCTTGACATTGGTTACTTTGGCCGGGGTTGATGGAAGTTGTAGTCAAAAACACATTGCCCACACCTCCCCTATCTACTGGGAGAACTATGGAAATGCCTCAAAATTAATCAAAATTAAATACACAGCACACTTGTAAATTAACTCCAATGACCTGACAACTGGAGGCAACATAATAAAAAGGGTTTACTGAAAGAATAAAATGCGGAAGAAATAAAGAGGGGTTAATAGAATAAACAATGTACCTCTTCTGCACAAAGTCTTTGGCAGTCACTAGAAGGTATGTCTCAACATCATGGCCAGTAAGGTTGTAAATAGTCCGGGAGAAGAAAGTCCTCTTGTGAGGTGGAGAAAAGTCAACTTTTGGACATTTCTAGGAAGCAACCAGAAATTTTAACTCTTTTAGCTAAAAATCATATAGTTTTAGCAAATAATTCTTATGTACAACTCACTTTACTGTTCCTATATCACTTGTCATTCATAGTACACATAATAAAATTTAGCTTGAAATAGGTTTCTTGTTTTAATGTTAACTAAATTCAAATATGGATACATAAAATGTGTTCAAAAAACCATTTTTTCAGCTAGGCATTTTCCCCCCCAGCTGCTTCAAGTATACTGGGCCAGCACTAACACTATGAATTGTGCTCAGAAGCATACTGAGAGCCAGTGAAGATCCTTTAGGACCAATGTTATATGGTTTCGGTGGCCACTCCCAGTCACCAGTCTGCCTGTGCATCCTGGATTAGTTGTAGTTTCGGAGTCACCTTCAAAAGTAGCCCCACATAGAGCGCATTGCAGTAGTCCAAGCGGGAGATAACTAGAGCATATACCACTCTGGCAAGACAGTCTGCAGGCAGGTAGGGTCTCAGCCTGTGTAGCAGGTGGGGCTGGTAGACAGCTGTCCTGGACACAGAATTGACCTGTGCCTCCATGGACAGCTGGGAGTCCAAAATGACTCCCAGGCTATGCACCTGGTCCTTCAGTGGTACAGTTACCCCGTTCAGGACCAGGAAATCCCCTACACCCTCCTGCCCCCTGTCCCCCAGAAACAATACTTCTGTCTTGTCAGGATTCAACCTCAATCTGTTAGCCGCCATCCATCCTCCAACCGCCTCTAGGCACTCACACAGGACATTCACTGCCTTCAATGGTTCTGATTTAAAAGAGAGGTAGAGCTGGGTATCATCAGCATACTCGCATACAAATCCCCTGATGATCTCTACCAGAGGTTTCATATAGATGTTGAAAAGCATGGGGGAGAGGACAGAGCCCTGAGGCACCCCACAAGTGAGAGCCCAGGGGTCCAAACACTCACCTCCCAACACTACTTTCTGGACACGGCCCAGGAGGAAGGAGTGGAACCACTGCAAACAGTGCCCCCAGCTCCCAAACCCGGAAGGATACCATGGTCAATGGTATCAAAAGCCATTAACATAACACACTGAATTTAAGGCCCTTAAACTTAGACTAATATGCACACCATGGCATTGCTACAGCCCCTGTTAAGCCCGGGCTTAAGGACAACACAAGACAATATTCTTGGTTTATATGGCACCCTCTCAATCACAGGAAGTACGGTCTATTTGGAGCACATAATTCATTTCTTCTTTACACTCTTCCTTTCACTCAGTGACACACATACAAAGGCACACATGCACAGTGCAGGCCAGACAGGAAGTGGCATTAATTGTGTAAATGCAATGAATGTCCACATTTTTGTTATGTATGTGGAATGCCTGAGAAGCCTCCCAACAGCGGGGTGGGGTGAGTGAGGGGCAGGGAAGTTTGCATTTTTCATTCCCTGTCATGGTTCCATTAAGCAGAGTTAGGCAGCTGCTATGGGTGGGAAGTGGTGGCAAAATGCTGAAGGGTGGAGCAGTGTGTGTCACATGACCTGCCGTACACCTCCTAAGCTAACCAGCTGCACTCCGGGGGGGGGGGGTGTACTGTTCAAGTCACCACTGTTGTACTAAAGTTCACCTGCAGGCCCACTGAGCTTCTGAATATGGCATGACATGGGCGGGGGCACCTTGTATTTTGCCCCAGGCAGCAAAATGTCTTGGGACAGGTCTGTATGCTGTCAACAAAAATGCATTTTTGCCAACGGGAGTTTCCTTTGAAATGCAAGTAGCAGCTTCTGAGATAGGATTTTTTTCTCCTTTTTTTTTTTTTTTTTTTGTCAGGACTATGGCAACTCCACCCTTATCAGCATTCAAAAAAATGTGCACAGTGATTGCACACACAAAATTTTGCACACAATAGGATTTAAGTATACCCAGGGATAGACAAAACGTTGGAGAGAGAGATGAATTCCCAACTAAGATTGCTATATGCTGCCAAGTGCAGTGTTAGGTCTAGGAGAAGCACTTGGAAGTCAAATTATATCTTTCACCTTTTGGTTGAAGACCAGCCTTGAAAGCACCAGAGTCCAACCCTCAGCTTTAATATCTTCCAGAGGCAAATGCAATTCCCTTCTTTACAAAAGGGCTTCCAATGAGATTAAGATCACAGTCCATAGTATTATGGAGCAATTCCCACTGAGACCAGTGGGATCGGGCTGTGATGCTTTGCCTAAGTGGGATTTAAGCAGCCTAACTGTGCATAGAATTGCAACCCAAGGTTCTAAACCCACACAGCATTATTTTGAAATAAGTTCAACTGAATTCATTCTGAATACATGTGCATAGGATTGGACCATGAAGCAGTTTAAATCCATGAACTCTGTTTTAGCTTGTTTGTGAGTGAACCAGCTCTGTGCTTGTCCAGCATTCAACACATCAAGCCACCTTGGAGTCTGCAGCCTTCCCCAACTTGGTGCCCTCCATATGTTTTGGGCTACAACTCTGCTGCTGGGACTGATGGGAGCTGAAGTTTAAAATATCTGGAAGGTACCAGGTTGAGGAAAGTGGAAGGAATATAATAAAAAGAAGCATATCTGTTTATACCATAATTGGTTCCTGACTAAAAAAGACTGAAATCACAGCCTTATTTTCAATTCCAGGTAGTGACAGACAGTGGACAGCAACTCCTGTCACCAATTTATCCAATGTATGTAGCCCATGTTCAAATATGCAATCCTTGGAGTCAGCCACTTGCTCCTGAACAAGTTCCACAAGTCCCTGATGTTTATTTCATATTTATCTCCTCTCATTGAGTTTTAATTTAACGTTACCTGTCTGGTGTCTGTGCAGTTGCAGGCAGAATACTGAGCACTCTGGTTCCCACTGAACACCCACTCTCCAGGCACGTCCTCCTTGAAACATGCTCTGAAAATAAGCAGATTTAACACTGACATTTCCTGTTGGCAGGTGTGCAGATGACACATGGTAAGAAGGTGGCAGATTCCTATTTAATGCCGGGCACTTGGCTGGAGATCGCCTTTATTGATTGATTCTCCTGAGAGCCCCCAAGAAATCCCACTCGCTTCAAGGGGAGCGAAGTTCACTCAGCCTGTCTAGTTCTTAATGGTTCTGCCTATTGCTCTGTCAATCTCTTTTCAGTCATTGAATTGTGATATTGATTGCAAAGGTCTAATGAGACTTGCTTTAAATCCCTTAGCAAGAAACTTTAGAAATTAACATTAAAATAACAACATTTTCTTGAAAACATAAGGGAGCGCCTGCCCTGAGGCATTGCATGGGTAAAGCATTAATTGGATAATCCTGTGATACTTGCTTAATCATGTGCAGTCTGCACAAATACTTCCCTAAGCAACAGAATTGTGCTAAGTTGGTTCAGGGATAATCAGAAGCTACTGCCAAGGCCCAAGATGAAAATCCATCATGCTTTCCCACACACAGATCAGTCAGCACAGATGAGACATGTGCTTCAATGGGTGTTGTCAGGGGACTGCCATTGGAACAGGGGGGAGGCAGGGGGCCTTTGGGATACAGGGAGCCGCAGAAACTTCTGAGGAGCAGTTCCTCCTCCACCTCCAGTGGAGAAGAGAGGGAAGGGGGCAGCCAAGCGAGGAGAGGGCTCGAAGATGCTGCTGAGAGCCCAAGCGCCTCACCTAGCCTGGCTGGTCAAGAGGGACACACGCCACTTCCGTCGCCCAGCTTGCGCAGAGGGGTGAAACGCAAGGAGGGGAGGCGGAGGGTTGGGGTGTCAAAGTTCTTATGTTGGGGGAGAAGCTGGAAGGGGCCACTCCCGGATTCTGCAAGTGACTAAGATGGAAATGAACCCTTTAGCTCTGCACTGTAAATAGTTTGCACAATAAAACCTGTAAAAGACAGATCAGAGTCCTGCCTGGTTATTCACGAGCAACCACCACCAGCACCTGACAGGTGTGATACAGAATCTCCTACCCACCTTGGCCCATGCCATCAATGTATGAATATGGCGTGGGCAGGTAAGGCTACAACCCCACACACTTTTAACTGTTAGTGAGCCTCCTTGAACAGGAAATCCATGGCTGTAATCTATGCCTATTTTCTTCAGACTGAGTCACATTGAATGCAAAAAGTCTTACTTCAATGTAAACATACATAACTTTGGGTTGCATAAAATTTATTGAATTATGTGGGCTTACTTCTGGGTAAATATGAATAGCATTGTGAGGAAGGTTTAAATTTAGTTGAAGTCATTTGTCTTGCATCTAGGCACTGAACACAGAATGGATACCAACAGAACCTTTCAAGTAAGTGTGCTTTAAATATCAGCCTTAGTAAATGCAAAACATTTTAAAAACGACATTCTTTAACAATCTGAGGGTTGCTGGAGACCTGTTTCTAAGAGCATCATAGCTTGGCAGATGGTGAAAGGGTGCCCTTAATGCAGGATGACTCTTAATTTTTGGCCACTTCCCTTCCCTGATTAGGAATTTAAAAGAAGAAAACTGCTACTTACAAATGACTTTTGTTCACGCAGGTGCTATCTGCTCCAGGAAAAGAAAGCAGCGAAGCAACCAGAGCATCAGTAGTCTCATTATAATTTCTACGGTTTTTAAAAAGTACAAAAATTGTTAATTGAACTTTCATTAGAGTCAGAACTGATACATAGCATATAAACTGAATAAAATAAGCATAGTCAAAGTCAAACACTATTTTATATCCCACTGCATAAAACATGAAATAGATATGAAGTTTTGGCACAAACATTTGTTTGCTAGGTTCAAAGTTACACGTATAAAACTAACGGTTTGCCATATAAAATTTACAGCTGTGACCCTATAACCAGTTTGTGAGCAATTCTTCAATTATCTACCCTAAAGAAATTTTCCTGTATCACTCATAAGTCCCGTTTCAAATAAGAACCAACAGCTTTTATCTCAGAAGCAAATTTCCCAGCTCTCCTGTGTCTTTTTCAGGAGGGGGCGTTTTCTGACATGAGAGAGCACTCTAAAAAGTTTCTGCACAGTACACTGGAGTCATTCTTCTGAAGTGTTTCCCTGTAAACAGTCCCTGAAGGTGAATCCACAAACTGCTGCTTAGAATTCAATTCATCTTGAACTGAAGAAGCAGTTCAGCACAAGGAATCTGTTGATATAGAAATTCATTTTAAGGTTGGGGGGGGGGCAGGAAGGTGTATGCACAGTGATAGCAGTTTTCCTATCTGCCGGCCTTGTGCCAAAACTTTTGAAATCCAGAAGAATATAAAGTAGCAATTGAAAGTTTACTAAAGAGCTGCTGATATGAAAAGGTTTAAAAATAATTGTGATGCTCCGCATTTGTGCGCTACTGAATTAAACTTTTAATGTTTCGAGGCTTCAAATCTGTGGAATTTGTCAGTCAAGAGATTTCTGGGTAATCTCTTTGATAGGTAAAAAAATTCAGACTTAATTTCTTAGTAGACCTAATCATATTGTTGAAGTGTGTGTGTGTATACAGGTGCACACACGCAGGTTGTCAGACTGGCAACCTAGAGCCTCTTTTGCCTTTAAAGCTGCCTCTGACAATTCATGAGCTGAAAGGCAACACCTGGCTGTGGAAACCAAAGGGAGCTCAGGTCCCTGACCAACAGGTGTGAGAGGAAGTGGGACTACTGGGTCTGCAGAGTTCTGTTGTGTTCTTGAAGGGCCCTGATACACACACAAACCCCTGCCGACCAGCCAACAGCTGTGCTCCTGCACTTTGCTGACCCAGCCTCTTAGGCCATCACTTGGTAAGCTGAGGATTTGTCCCACAAGAGAATCCCAGCGGCTTTCCCAACTCTAGAAAACACTGGATTACAGAATTTAATAAAATGTCTTCCTTTTGTCCACCCCCTCTTCCAACTGTCATGAGCCAGGAGTCAGTTTTGCCTGAAGGGGCAGAAGCTAGAATGACTCCATCAGCAGCTGATCAAGGACGCAGAGGAGAAGGCGCTGGTGAAAACCAGCTGGCTTCAGCCTTCTTAAGCAGAGCTTCCAGCAGCAGTCAGATGCTGGTAACAATGCTTTTAGTTCGTGGCCCCACCATGCTGCTGCCTTCTCACCTTGACCTTTGACCCCCAAGATCAACATATTCCCTTGGACCATCTGAACACGTGGATTGCTGTTTGCCCGACCCTAGGATTGGACCTGACTAAGAGACTTCTGGTTGGCTGGGCTCCCATTCCACTGAGCTCTGCACGTTGTTGCTCAGCAACAAGACAACACCAACCATATTCCTAGTATACCTCATTGTGATACTGTTTTTTGCCCCCAGACTAAGTCCATATGGCACATGGCAGATCTTGGCCATTATACCTGGTCCATAATGCTAGCTTAATAACATAAAAAGGGATATTCACCCAAAGAAGTCTGTCTGCTTGGAGGAACCATACAAGGATGGGGAGAGGTGGAGCGCTGGATATTCCGCCACCTTACTTCTCAAGGTGCCGAGGCCCATGGCAGCAGTCACAAAGAGCACAGGAAGGATGACCTGGGCAATAAAGCCTTTCACGTTGCGGCGTGTGTGATGGAACCTCTTAATGAGCAAAGCTGTGGCCTTCCTCAGCAAGAGAGGAAAGCTGTTCGACTTCATCGGCTTCACCAGCACTTGGTCTATTGAGCAAAAAAGGGATGAGCGAGATATATAAGTAATGAGCGTTGCTCCCTCCTCACACTTGCATTCACCCAGTTTACCCGACCCAAACACGTGGGTTGGTTTAAAATGATGCTACCTCTCTTTCACTAATTTACATCAAAAATCCTTGGTTTGGGGTGGCTTCTGCACCAGTGCTGCTTTCCTAGGAGAAATCTGTGCTGGAGCCACAAGCTTGATGGCCAGCCAAGAGCCCGAGCTCATTGTCTAAAGCAGAGTTTCTTTCACACTTTTGCGACAAAGTGTGTAGGTGTGAATGCTCCTGGCACTCCTCCCGAGGCTGGAAAGGGGTTAGGCTTAACCTCCTGCTTGCTAGTAAAACTGAATTACTGTGTTACAAAATGATGCATGTCTAAAAAGTGTGTCACCAACATGAAAAGTTTGGAAAGCTCTGCTCTAAAGGATTTTTTTAAAAGTGCCTCAAATGCACTCACTTGGCACTCTGACACCTGCGGCACAAATTGCCACCTCATGGAATTATGTGCTGCACATGGATGGTGCACTCAACACGGGGCAAAGAGTTCTGCTGGCATGTAGAAGCCTCACATGAACTTTTTCTAAGTGCTGCTTACCATACTAGTAGTTTTGTACTAAAGCACCACACTAGAGGGTGTGAAATGTCCACTGCAGATAGCACCAAATCAGACAATGCAGCTTTGTGTTAATTCCTGCTGTTCATTAATTAGCTAGCCTGAACATTAAGTTTTTACAAACCTCTGAGCTCCAAGTAGTAAGGGCTCACCTCTGTAAGGTGTTGTGGTAGCTAGAGTATTGGAGACAGGCTGGGATGGAGGGGTACATGTGTTCAAATTCCTGTTCTACCATAAAGCTTACTGTATTGCCTTGGGCACATCACTCTTTCTCAGCCTAATTGACTTCACACTGTTGCTGTCAAGGTTAAAGAAGGGGAGCAGATACACTATCCTCATTCCATGGATAAAGAGTCATCTTCAAAAATAGGTCTAAGATCCTTATGCAGTCTCTATGCTTGATGTCCTCCAGCTGTGGTTAAAGCAGGAGGAATGGAATAGTACCAAAAAAAAAATTACCATTTAAACAAAGTAATTTAAAAAAAAAATTAAAAATTTTTTAAAAAGCAAATTTAAATTTTTTTGAAAATTACCATTTAAACAAAGTAAAAAAAATTAAACAAAAAGTGGCTTACTAACACTGCTGCTCCAGTGCTCCAGACTGTACAAACCCTCTGCTCAACCTCCTCCACATGTGTGAAGTTGGCCCTAGAACAGGGGCGCCATCTTCTTAAAGGGATTGAGGGGGCAACGTCACGACATCGCGCATCTGAAGTTAGGGGGCAGAGCCAAATGCCCCCTGAATATTGAGGGGGCTCAGCTCCTTAAAAAAATACTTGGGAGGGAGGGGCCAAAACTGCCTCGGCCCCTAGGAGTTGGTGCGCTCACCCTAGACCCACAGCCAAGACTGGAGGAAACCTACCAATTGTGGAAAGGTGCTGCAGTGCGTGTCAACTGACCCATCAGTATCACAAAAGAGGTGCAACCCGGCCATTCCCAAGAGTGACATGAGAGGCAATAGAGACATGTTAGTGCTGTTTTTTTTTCATTTAGTTCAATATTGACTACTCTGACAGTCAGTCAGGATCTTCAGGATCTCTGGTATGCACATCATTTGCTACTGGAGATTTTGCCTTTTTAACTGGAGGTGCCAGGGAGGGAGGTGCTCTGCCACTGATCTATGGTCTCTAAGCTCATGAGATATGGCTGTCACAAAGTTATATGGGAAGGAAGCACGAAGAGGGCATTAGCTGGGAGGTAAAATTTAAAGGCTAGAAACAGCTCAGGCAAGGAAGATTCGCCTGGAGTTTGGCTCAACGCCTAACTCCAGAAAGGAGAGGCAAAGGTCAGTGCTGCTTAATTCGTTTTCCTTGGCCTGAGGAAGAGCCTCAAGCCAAAAGCTCTGCGCTCCCTCCCAGATCATCCTGTAGCTGTTCAAAACATGATACTGGGGGTTGCAACCCAAATACATATTGCAGTCTGTATTGTGCAATTGTAGCACTCATTGGACCCACTAATATTCCCAAATGCAATGAGAAGGGGGTTGGGGTCATTGCAAAGTAACAGCTGAAGGATTATGAAAACACAGAAGCAAAGTTTCAGATTCCAATCTACATAGAGACTTTACAACAACGGCAGGCATTTTTACTTTTTCTAGGTAAAATGTTCAGCCTTTATGAACTACATCCATCGGCAATAAGCCATACTTTAAATTTGTACAAAGCAAGCCGCAACTACAAGATAATACATGGGACTCCAAAAAAAGACAAGAACATTGTCTCTTAGTATGTAAAGATATAAAATTTGCCATAGTAGAAAGGGTGTATCAGAAGGAAAATAAATGTATATTGTAATGTTTTTATTAATGCAACATTTGTGTATGTAACTGTGTATTTTTGAAATATTTTCTTACAGTTGCCTGTTGTTGCTTCAGTTTTTTGTACACCACTTAGGGACATTTGAAATCTATTAAGCGGAATAGAAATTAAAACAGTCAAATCAAATTCTCAAATCTTAATTGAGGTGATATGCTGCTATCCACATTAGATTATCTACACTGACACATAGAAAGTGCAGTTCAGCGCTCGCTCTCTCTCTCTCTCTTTAAATAATATTTATTACTTTAAATAAGCTCTCAACCAGCCTGAGTGATAAACAGCCATGAAGCTGCATATATGTCACTGCATCATGATTTTCATACCTTAAAATGCTCATTTCATGTAGTCATAGGGCCAGTTCAGAACGTTGGGTGAAAAAAGTGATGTCTGATCTGGCACAATCATGTGGATAGCAGTAATTCATGTGAACAAATGGAGCCTTATTTTCTTTTACCCGACATATTTACCCATTTTTAATGCAACAAGATTAACCACTGGAAAGCAGCGTCAGTTATCAGTGTGGCCGTGATGAGTCACAAGTTACTTTCTCCTCACAGCTGTATTTGTATTATTTGCTTGAAACTCTTGAGAAACCTTAGGGTACTGAACTAGCCAACAGAAAATAGGGTTTACCTAGTCAATTATGATACTCAGCTGCCTAAGGTATTTAAGCCCTACTTCTCTTCATGGAGGTAATTGTCTGAACGTGGGGGCTCACATGATTTGCCCATTTTTATTTGTAGGCAAGGACCTTCTCTCTGAAATCTAACATTTTTATGGAGGAATATTCAGTCATGTGAGCATCCACCTAGTAGCCCACTCAAGGCAGGGGTTTACCTCCTCAGTTGGAACTAGGCCTATAATTCAAGCTGCTTTTTCAGACAAGCAAAATATTATTTAAGCAACTTGCAGCTTCAGAGCTCTGATTTTCTTTGGATGATGCTCTCTGGTCCTAGAAAAGTTGGTTGCTAGTTGGGACTTGAATTGCTAGGTTTGCAAATGAAGCAAAAGTTACACTTTAACTCTCACCCCTTCCCCAAATGGTTGACTGTGAAAGTGCCTGTTGTGTCCTTTAAGACTGAATCCATATAAAGCTTATTTACTTGGAAAACCCCACCAAAATAAATGAGATTGAGTCCTCAATAAATGTGGTTACAATTGAGCTGTAAAGTTCCTTTACTATGGCAGATCTCTCACCCACCCAGCCGGCTTGATAAACTTCCAGCTTGTCTAAACAGAGTAGCGGCCAAGGATCTAGGAGGCTGATGACATGCATTAATTTGTGGGAGGTGGTTCCTGAGTTTTGCAAGCCTGCATTACATCGTAGTTAGTGCAACTACTCTTTCTTGCATGCTGGAAGCCTGAAACTTTTTGGGGGCGAAACTGTACACTGGGGTAAGATTTCATAGTCTTTTTTTAGCCTCTCCCCATTGAAAGATTTTCATAACAGCATAGGAAGCTGCCTTATACTATGCCAGAGCATTGAACCATGTATCTCAGTACTGTCTACATTGACTGCCAGTGGAGGAGGAGGAGGAGGAGGAGTTTGGATTTGATATCCCGCTTTATCACTACCCTAAGGAGTCTCAAAGCGGCTAACATTCTCCTTTCCCTTCCTCCCCCACAACAAACACTCTGTGAGGTGAGTGAGGCTGAGAGACTTCAGAGAAGTGTGACTGGCCCAAGGTCACCCAGCAGCTGTATGTGGAGGAGCGGGGAATCGAACCCAGTTCACCAGATTACGAGTCCACCGTTCTTAACCACCACACCACACTGGCTCACCACACTCACAGTGGCTGCCCAAGGCTGCAGACAGGGTCTTTCCAAGTCCTTACTGCAGATGCTGGGCTTTGAACCTGGAAGCGTCCACATGCAAAGCAGGTGCTCTGCATGGAAAAGTGGGGAAATGAGATAAATGATTTGACAGGGGCATCCACTATTCTTGATTGGCAGGGGGAGCAAGTGTTCCTGAGAATCCTCATATTTGTAGCACACACACCACCCCCAGAGGGGCCTCCCCTAGGAAACAGGAGTCCTTCCTTAGCTAACGCAAGTTGACAATGTAGACAATTATTTAGCTGCCAGGGACCTAATCATGGATAAATACCATCTCTCTCAGTGAAGTTATCGGCATTCATGGAGAGATCGTCGGTCTCCAGATTGCAACTGGCCGCCTCTTGGGACAACTCCACATCAGCTGGTTCATCTTCTGCCAGGTCTTTGGTCAAATTGAGAAATACCTGCATAACGGCAAAACAAAAATGCTTTTATTTCAGTTCCGTGAAGCCCTCTCACAGATGTAGAAGGGGGAAGAAGCCACAGCCCAGGCAAAATATTAAAAGCAGGTAGAGGTGGGGGGAAGGAGCACACAGAAGGGAAGGAAAAGGACTTTGAGTTTTGTTGAGTTTTTTGGACAAAGGGTTTGGTGTACAGTGCCCGTTCAGAGTCTTCCGACAACTGATAATTCTGTGAATTCAAAAATATTTCAAAAATATGTACATATCTTTAAACAAACTTCTAGCACTAAATCACCACTGAAACTAAACAGATGGGGAAACAGGAAGACTTGAGTTGGCATCTTCCTCATCATCCACATCTTCTTTTATTCCTCCCTGGAGTAAAGAGCCTTGGACGTAAGTACGGTAAATAACCCACTGCCAGGGGTCAGAAAACCCTGCTGACCAGTGGAGATGCTGCTTGTACATGCTGGCACCTTTGCCACTGGCCAGCCATTGAGTCAATTTACACCATCTTTTGCTCCATCTCTGGAAAGCAGAGCTTGGAGGTGGCTATAAATAGTCCTATGCACCTGATTGCAATTCTCCCTTTATGTCGATTGATGTATACATTAATAAATAAATTGAAAGCATGTTCATATATTTAAGGGAAAATCAATACCTTGGCTTCACCTTTGTAGCTCCCAGTAGATTTATTTATTTTAATAAATGTGTATCCAACCTTTTGGTAAAATTGTTATCAGGTGGTTCACAAGTTTTAAACTGCCCCCCCCAACAAAATTGAAACAAAACAACAGTCAATAAAACTTCAGCATAAAATAGCAATAAAACAACCAGATACTTAAAGCTTATCAGATGTTTAAAAGTGTTTAGATGCTCACTTCTTCCACGGTGCTGTCTGAAATTCCAAAGCAGCCAATATGGAGGTCACTCAAGCCACTGTCCAGACCTCTCAGGAGAGACTGGTAGGATGAGGAAACTTTACTGTTAAATGGGGGGAGTGCATATACAAGCTCGCCACCAATGTCTTCCTTGAGATAGGCTTCTGGAAGATGAGACTGGATCATGGCTGTCACTGCAGAGGTATCACATTCTTCTGAGAAGTTTAGAGTTGGACTCTAGGGGAAGAGGGGAGAAGAACACAGCGCACTAAAGCAATTGCATATGAGGATTTGGTTCTCCAGACATATTTCTTTATTAATACCAAAGATACTATACTACAACCTTGCCAACAAAGGTCCGTCTAGTTCAAGCTATGGTTTTCCCAGTAGTGATGTATGGAAGTGAGAGCTGGACCATAAAGAAGGCTGATCGCCAAAGAATTGATGCTTTTGAATTCTGGTGCTGGAGGAGACTCTTGAGAGTCCCATGGACTGCAAGAAGATCAAACCGATCCATCCTTAAGGAAATCAGCCCTGAGTGCTCACTGGAAGGACAGATCATGAAGCTGAGGCTCCAAGACTTTGGCCACCTCATGAGAAGAGAAGACTCACTGGAAAAGACCCTGATGTTGGGAAAGATGGAGGGCACAAGGAGAAGGGGACGACGGAGGACCAGATGGTGGGACAGTGTTCTCGAAGCTACAAACATGAATCTGACCAAACTGCGGGTGGCAGTGGAAGACAGGAGTGCCTGGCGTGCTCTGGTCCATGGGGTCACGAAGAGTCGGACACGACTGAACGACTAAACAACAACAACTACAACCCAGGGGCATTTAGTGAAGGTGAAAGCTGGCACATTCTGGCCAGGCAGACAAAAGAAAGTTCTTCTTGACACAGTAGACTGTTATAGAATTCATTCCCATAAGGTATAGTGTCAGCCACCAACTTGGATGGCTTTAAGTGGGGATTAGACAGAGAAATGGAGGAGAAGGCTAGTAATGGCTCCTGGCCACTATGGAGGCAGGATGCCCCTGAATACCAGTTAAGGAAAATCCCACGAAGGGGGAGTGCTGCTGGGTGCAAGCCCTGCTTCCAGGCTTCTCATAAGTGCAGGATGCTGGGTGACAAGGCCTCTTTGGCCTAATCCAGCAGTTGCTTGGTGGTTTTCTTTATTAAAAAAGTAGTTTTGGCCAGTCAAAATTCGACACAGTAGCACATACCTACTTTATTTCTTTTCCAGTCCAACAAATCCCTAACTATAAGAAATCTGCAAATATGTTAAAATAGAATTGCTCCACTACCTCCCACCTCACTCCCTGGATCAGTCTCAGAATGAAATTACAGGTTAGGCAAAGTTTAAAATTACCATATTTTTCGCCCTATAGGGCGCACCAGCCCATAGGGCGCACTTATTTTTTGGGGGGGGGAGGAATAAAGAAAAAAATTACACCCCCCCCTGAGCTTGCCGGGCTGGGGGCGGGGGAAGCCCAAGCTTCCCCCGACCCCAGCCCCCAGAAGGGGTCTGGGAGCGACGGCGAGGTTGCATTCAACCTCGCCATCGCTCCTGGAGTTTGCGGGGCTGGGGCCGGGGGAAGCCTGAGCTTCCCTCAACCCCAGCCCCCAAAACAGGTCCGGGAATGATGGCGAGGTTGCGCTCAACCTCGCCATCGCTCCCGGAGCTTGCTGCTATCCGAAGCCCAGGGAATGCGGCGCTGTAGCCCACTGCGCACCCCCGGCTTAGGGCAGCTATCCGCAAGCCTGCGGCGCCCGGCGGGAACTCCTGCAGGGCTCCGCAGGCTTGCGGATAGCTGCCCTAAGCCCGGGGTGCACAGTGCCGCACTCCCCGGACTTCAGGCTGCAAGCACCTATCCGCAAGCCTGCGGCGCCTGGCGGGAGTTCCCGCCGGGCTCCGCAGGCTTGCGGATATCTTCCTGAAGCCTGGAGAGCGAGAGGGGTTGGTGTGCACCGACCCCTCTCGCTCTCCAGGCTTCAGCAAAAGCCTGCATTCGCCCCATAGGACGCACACACATTTCCCCTTCATTTTGGGAGGGGGGAAAGTGTGTCCTATAGGGCGAAAAATACGGTATTTTCTCCACATGTTTAAAATCCAGGGTAGTCCAGGGTAAAGGTAAAGGGACCCCTGACCATTAGGTCCAGTCGTGGCCGACTCTGGGGTTGTGGCACTCATCTCGCTTTACTAGCCAAGAGAGCCAGCGTACAGCTTCCGGGTCATGTGGCCAGAATGACTAAGCCGCTTCTGGCTAACCAGAGCAGTGCACGGAAACGCCATTTACCTTCCCGCCGGAGAGGTACCTATTTATCTACTTGCACTTTGATGTGCTTTCAAACTGCTAGGTTGGCAGGAGCAGGGACCGAGCAATGGGAGCTCACTCCGTTGCGAGGATTCAAACTTCTAATCAGCAAGTCCTAGGCTCTGTGGTTTAACCCACAGCGCCACCCGCGTCCAGGGTAGAGGTTACGTAATGCTTTCAGAGAGAGAGAAAGCAACTCAGGAATGGTGATTCTGACATGGATTTCTATCCACTTGCACTTCCTCCAGTTCAACTTTCTTTTTTTAAAAAAGCAATGTAGGAAAGATGTACAAAACCCCATCCAACTATAGCCATGGTCAAATCTGCCTATTTCCAGGCGATGCAACTTTTGCAGATTTTTACTCAGTTTTGTTCTCCTTCCAAATCAGAAACCATTACAAAATGCATATTTAAATACATATTTTAAAGTCAGTTATTTCTCTTAAAACATATTTAAATGCCCCACTTGGTAACCCTAAATTTCTGTGAACTGTGCTGCAACATTTGGAGGAGTGCAAAATCTGGTGGATAGAATTATG
Source organism: Podarcis tiliguerta (assembly GCF_965153285.1). NCBI lineage: Eukaryota > Metazoa > Chordata > Lepidosauria > Squamata > Lacertidae > Podarcis > Podarcis tiliguerta. The sequence continues at coordinate 2,885,587 of NC_139534.1, forward strand.
GATCAGGCAAGTTCATATCAGGACTTGCAAAACATGCAATTCCTCAAGCATCCCTGATTTTGAGTTTAAATCAACCATCAGATACTGGCTGAAGGGGAATGGGGTGGTTTGTCACTATATTTCCTGGCCTGCTCAAAACATGCATGAAAATGTACTTTCTCCAGCAACTCAGGAAGAGACATTTTATTATTCTAAACAGCCAAATGAAACTATAAAAGCTAAATTTTTAAAGAGAGTGTAACTGGACAAGCACTTGGCCGTTTCTATACAAATAGCTAATCAAAACGTAAAGACACCGTGGGGAGAATCTGTTTTACGATCTGATCTCTCGATTTTACCATTTCCTGTAGATTCATAACAGCCACTGGATACCTTTTAAAAAAATCATTTTCATTAGATGCCATTTCTTCACTTTCCTCCTCAGGGCAACATCAGGTTTGAAAAACATTAGATATTTTCACACCCCATAACAACATTCTAGTGTTTTGCATAGCAATTCCAAACCTTTCTTTTAGTCAGGGTCAGGTGGTATCCACTGCCAAAAGTTTCCTTCAGGTAGAATGGGGACCCACAGCACTTGAGCCCACCATGTTCCAAGAATGCAATCCTGTCACTCAATACCTCTGCCTCATCCAAGTGATGGGTAGACAGAATGATTGTTCTGCCTGAAAAAAGCATACAGAAAAGGCAGCAGATATCAATCGATACGTTGCAGAGATGTTGCAGACAGCAGGAAATGCGACAGGGAAATGGGAAACAGGGACTCGTGTGATAGTGTCTGCTCTCTAGGAGATGAATTGCTCAGACTGAAAAGCAGGCCCTCCTCTGAGGCTCTATAGGTCTGTGTGGGGCTCAGACGATTGTAAATGGCATCCTCTGGGCAATCCATTTTGGCCTGCAAGTCACCAATTATGAATCCTAAATTAGCGCTTTTGTCACTTGAGTGTAACTCTAACTCTGAGGTTCCATCTCAAACTCATGTCTCTCTCCTCTTAGTTGCTGCCTGGATGGAGAGAGCTGTCAGGTGGAAAACAGGAGAAAATCCTGGCATGCATGTCTATGGGGAACAGCACTTTCTGAATGCTTGACCCAACACAGCAGAGTTAATAATGGTCAGGCAAAGAAAGACACATTTTTAGGCATGTGTTCTTTGTTGATTGATCACATCAGTAAGTCAGCAGTTATTGCAAACCCCCTTATAACACATGTATCTCTGTGCAGAGGACTAATTAATCAGATATTAAGTACCTTACTGTTATTTTTTGTAGCTAACAATCCAATAATATGCACTCTCTGTGTTTTTGTTTTTCTGTAATGTTTATGTTACTGCTGAAAACCAATAAAATACATATTTTTTAAAAGAATACTTTTTTCATAAGATTACCTAACACTCCAGACATGAGTTTCAACAATGATGCAAGCTCACCGTGACCCCCCAACCAATTTTTTATTGTGTGTATGACAGTATTAACTTCTACTTTTGCTTTAAACAGCCAGGTTGTCAACTTTTCTGTCCACATTACCTTTTCTGTTTTTTGAAATAATCTCCCAAATGCCTCTCCTTGAACATGGATCAACCCCCGTAGTTGGCTCATCCAAAATCACTACTTTCGACCCCCCAAGGAGAGCAATGGATATTGATAGCTTTCTTTTCATTCCTCCTGATAAAGAGCCGGTCAGCTTGTGACGATGGTTGTATAATCCAGTTTCCTTCAAAGTCCTTCAAAATAGCGCCCAGGAAAAGATAAGAATAAAATATGTTTCGTTGTGTGCAACTAAAACAAAAGCACCTATATATATCAAAGCGCCAACAATACAAATGAAAAACTGCTGTCTTAGAATTGGCATAATCCAAAACTGTGATTTAACATGCTCCTTGGACTTGATTTCATTTATTGTTCTTTTTAAGATGTTTCAGAATTTCTAGCCAATGTGTCGAGGTTAAGGGCTCAGAGCTGAATCACAATGTATTCTGGCCGGCTTCCAAGCCCCCCAGTGATGCAAAGAAACCACAAACTCATTTTGATTGGATGGCAAAGGTTGATTAATATCTCTAAAGTGGCATGAAATAGCCTTAGAAAAACTGGTCGGTAAAACCAAACAAAAAGGACAATAATAATGAGGAAAAGCTACTATGCAAAAGCTACTGTTCTTGGCAACAGGGATTAGCTTGTCTTGGATTAATGTCATGAAACCCTGATTTCACCACCAATATTTCAGTATTATTCTGACTCAGCCAAAGGAAAGAAGCACATTTTTTATCCAAAGTATACCCTGCTCAGAAAACCTCCTAGTAATTTAGGAAACATCATTTCCTCCATGCAGTCTTTTTATGCCACTTTGGATACAGAAATCAGCTAAGTCTTGACACAGAAAATCGGTGTGGAGATAAATGTTGTGATAACAAACAGCAAAACCAAGAAAGAACATTATTGGATTTGGATTTGGTTGTCTGCAGCTAGGAATGTGGGGAAGAAATTTTATTTGGATCTCATTTTAATGTGAACCCACCAAATTCAGACTTGTTCTCCATATAACTACTTTGATGTACCTTTCTACTTCCTCGCGTAACTCCTCCTTACTCCAGTGGGGCACCTTGATGTAGCCATATAAAAGCAGGTGTTCCTTTGTGGTTAGGTAACTAAATAAGACATTGTGTTGCATGCAGATTCCCATGTTTTTCCTGATTGTATCCTGGTCTGTTCTGATATCTTTACCATAAACAAATATAGTGCCAGATGAAGCAGGGAACAAGCCGGTCAGAATAGATCTAGAAATAGGGGAAATAAAGAACAGCTGAGACAAATATCCAGCATTTCATCCCACAAGTTATAAGAGCTAGTATAGTGTAGTCACGACACTCTGGGGTGGCCATGAGGCTGAGCTATGAATGAGGAAATCCCTTTAAATCTTCCCTCTGCCATGAACTCCCTAGGTAGCCTTAGGAAAACCTGCCTCTTTCAGTTTCAGCCATGCATCTGTAATATGGAGCTAATAATAACAACATGTCTTACGGGATTGTTATAAGGATTTCAACAAGACAATGTATGTAAAGCATACACGCTAAAGCAGAACTATGTTTGCAAACACTGCTAGATGATGAAATGTCACTGCAAAGGAAGTCACATCCTCACTCTGCCACGATCCTTTTAAGACCAGTTTACATGTACCCTGTGAGTCAGGAGGATGGATGCCTGTCTCGCTTTGATCAGCACAATGCAAGCTATTATTGATGATTGTCCAAACCAAGATCCATAGTTTTTCATTGACTTTGGTTTTCCTTTGATAACTAAAACATTTTGCAGTCTGCATCCCTCTCAAATTGTTTATTTAACAAAAAAATCAGAATTTAAATATTTCAGAATTGTCAATATGGAAAGCTATTGTGACAAAATTTCATTTCAGCTCTCTGTCATAAGGCTCCACCTTGCTGACAGAAGGCAATCACAATAGACTGATCTGTAACATATAGTTCAGATCCTGAAATATATTTAAGTTGTTTGATCAGAGATATGCTTATGCAAAACTGGAGCTCCGCACTGAGATATCATGCACAGAACAGGATGTTCCTGGAGACTAGCAAAGCTGAAAAGCTGCTGGATTTACCCCAAAGGACTTTTGCACCCTGCAAATTCAGACGGTCTTAGTTTGATGGGAAATGACAGCCACTGAGTTAGTGTGGAGGATGACTAGTACAAGCTGTTGCTGCATGTCATTCTCCCGCTATGAGCATAAAAAGAAACACCAAGCCCAGCTGCTGCAGCACACAGTTCTACAATAATTCAACAAAATGGGAACCTTTAGCATCCACAAGTGTTACTGCTGATACTTCTGTTGGCCTAGGAGCAGAAAAGCCAGCAGAAAAATCAGTAAAAATAAGAAATATGCTTTCATTTGTGAAGGAAGGGGAGACAGAAACCTGCTGAGATAAATAAAGAACATTGAAAGTATATGGCATAAACTTCAAAAAAGCAGATCTTAAAGACAACAACTGATCTGGTCTTGAAACATAAAAAGATGTTACTGATTCTGGCATTTATCTTCACTAGCTACAAAGTGGTATTTCTTGCAGTTCGAAGCAATTCCTCTTCAAAGAGAACCTACATTGTGGTAGTTTTTCCAGCTCCATTGTGTCCCAGCAAAGAAGTTATGTTTCCTTCATAAAAGTTCAGGTTGAGATTCTGGACAGCCGCTTTGGATCCATAGACCTTTGTTATTCCATACAGAGAAACTCCCACTTTTAGGTCGGTCGGCTCAGGTTCAAGGTTAGAAGGCAGAGCACCTTGAACAACTATAAAACAACAAGAACGGAGAAACCTTTTACTCTGTGCTTCAGATGGTGGGAATTTGCATATGGAATAAATGCACAGCTATCAGTAAAAGAAAACACAAAAAATGGTAAGTGTGCTAAGTGGCATGAAAATGTACCACACAGGCAGGTATGCTGGCGGAATGGCCTCTGGAGCTGGGAGTTCAAAATTGTGTTTCGTTTTAGGGAGAGGAAAGGGGCGTATGTTGTGGATATCTGCTACTGCCCAGGTTTGACATGTCAAAAGGAGAAATGGAAAACACAGCTGTTTGGGTGGATACTAAGACTTTTTTCTATGAAAATTAGATGTACATGACAGTGTAGCCACAACATTTTGTAACAAACTATAATGCATCAACGTGGGTTTTAAATAAACAGCAGATTTAGCGGCAAATTTAAGAGCAGTGAGTTGTGGTTGTCTTCCCCCACCAAAGAAATATATGGTTCAAGATGGGTAGTCTTTAAATAGGTGGAAGATTAATATGGAAATTATACTTTGTGTATATATCTAATGACAAACAATCCCTGGTTCACCTACCTGTCAGTCATCACACACAAGCCCTGCACAATCAGCTTGAGGGGGTAATTTTTGGTTTGGGATTTCACAATGCAGAGTATCCAAATAACCTACCCATATTTAAGTTTGCAAAACATGACAGCATACATATTTCCAAATATAGTCAGGGTCAGGTGAGGAATCTAAATTGTGTTGCCTTTTGTCATGACCCTTGACCCTAATGGTGCTCTGGAGAGGGAGTCGGAGGTTGTGGGGCAGCGTAGCCAGATTCAGGGCACAGAGCTGACTGCTGAAGATAGGGAGACCCTTGGGCCTGAGACGGTTGGACAGGAGCTCTCAGAGGAAAGGCCCTGACCCCCAGGGCTTGTAGGGCCAGAGCCTGGTCACTAACGGGCACCTGAGCCTGAAGAGCCAGGAGCTTCCCATGCATCACTAGTCTGGGAGAGCACCAGAAAGGAGACTATGACACAGCAAGGGAGTGTCCATCTTCAGGCCAGAGGGCTGGCCCTTTAAGCTTCTAAGGTTTTCTACAAGGAGGTGGAGCCTGGAGGAGGTAGTCTGCAGAGAGAGCCTTGTAAGGCTACAGTTTGCTCTCAGCCTTTGTTGAGCAAGTTGCTCACTTGCAGCTGTTCATGGTCCAGCCTCACCACCTTCTCTGTGCATCAGGTCAACATGCAACAACATTAAACTTTACCCCTCGTCTCAAGATAACTGCTCAGCTTTGAGCTCTGGCAAATATCTATGTTACATTTCAGTACAAGACTAATGGTTTGATTAAAGCGAGATCAGGCGAAGTGTCACCCTCCAGATATTCTTGGACTACAGCTCCCATCATCCTTGACCATGCTGGCAGAGCTGATGGGAGTTGTAGTCCAAAAACATCTCAAGGGCACCTTGTTGGGTGCCCTGGTTTAAAGTAAGCGAATCTATGAAATAAATATTCACCACATCTAAAAACTTGGAGTACGTACATATCTTTTCAGGGAATGCTGGCTCTTTTCTCAAGAAGAAATTGGTGAAAAGAAAGTTTTTCCTCTTCTCACTCCACAAGGGGAAATAGCCATAGCGCTCTGCCCAGTAAGATGGAAGGAGTGGGAAATACCACGGGGCTGCAATACCATACTTGCCTGTTTAAAAAATGAGAGAAAGAGAAAGAGAGAGAGAGAGAGAGAGAGGGGGGCTGAGAAGTTGGGAAAAGTTACTCTATAGCATGTGACGGTCTGAATTAGGTTTACATGGTCTATGCGACTGCAAGCCCAAAGAATGCGGCAGTGTGAGTTCAATGTGGTTTCATCATTTCCCAGAGTATATTGCACTTGTGTGCTGTGCAACCTCTGATCAAGTGAATGTGTTGTTTTCTTCCCTAATTTCCCAGTATCCTAAGGGTACCCATACCAGATGGCTAGAGGGCCACAGGGCTCTATAAGGACCGTGTCTGTTTGCTGCTGCCCAGCGAGGGACTTGCCTGCCTCCTTCCATCTGGGCAGAGAGGGCTCCATTTTTGTTTTTTAAATTGCTTTTTTTTAATCTATGTCATTTTAAATTGTAACTGATGTTAATGCTGTATTCTCAGTTTTAGATTTTATGATTTATGTGGAAGTTGTTTTCCATTTTGTTGTGTACTTTTTGATGTGTTTTATTTATTGCTTATGACTTTTATTACGTTGGTAATTATGTAAATCTTGTCATGTTGTAAGCAGCCCTGAGCATTGTTTTAACTATGGAAAGGCGGCGAACAAATGATGATAATGATGCCACAATGCTGTCAAAATAATTACATTAAAACACACACACACATTCCTGAATTCATCTGCCTCTAGAAATAGAGTGGGAGAGCTCACCATAATTTACATATGGAAAATTATGAGTGATACCCATTCTGGTTATGACATTTGTAAGGACTTTGTATGGCCATTCGTCATGCAAATACATCCTTCTGCACAGTCCCTAGAAGCAAAGAATGGTAGAATGTGCAATAATATAGGGCACATGTCATTTGTTAAGCACTTGCAAATGTGCAAGGGAGAGGATGTCCTCAATAGGAATTATTATTATTATTATTATTATTATTATTATTATTATTAACAACAACAACAACAATACCCCACATATCTGGCTGGGTTGCCCCAACCAAAGAATGTCTTTGGTGGCTTCTCTGTGATTAACAACACAATGGGCTGCAGTCCATAATCTGTCCCATCTAACGCAAACTTAATAGACAAATAATGCCCTTATGAGCACCCTAGTAATTGTGTGTGTTTGAGTGTGTGTGTGAAAATTCTTGCATGCACTACTTACCTGGAAAAACATTCCTAATGTACCAGCCCAGAATGAAATAAATAAAAGAATCTATCAGAATTAACCAGCACATCCAGCCAAAATTAGTCTCATCTCCAGACATAGGTGATTTATACATATTATCCCACTGCAGGCCTACAAAAGAGAAAAGGTAAGATAAAGACAATTTCTACATTAGCCAATGAACCAGACTGCACCAGGGCTGCCCAGAGAAGTGCCCACATAAGAAGAGCCCTTACCAACGCCCTGTTCTTCATAGCGGGCAATGTACTGGCTTGCATAGCTGAACGCGGTTGGAGACAGCAGGCTCTGGAAAAAGCAGGGGAGAAACAAACACACAAAAACCCTACTGAAATATTTGCATACAAATATCCAGGTAAACATATGAAGACAATGCAGATTTCAGAGACATATAAAATGTAAGTATAGATGTAAAATTATACCCCATGATTCAGATGAAAATGAAAGTATTTTTTTAAACGAAAGAAGGGAGAGAGTGGGGAGATGTGAAGGAAGGCATTCCTGAGAGAATGAGCACAAAGAAGCCTTGGGAATCATTCTTATTATCCCTGTAGACTCTTCTTCCTACAAGGAGAGTAAGGCAACATCCATGCAGTTCACCCTATACACACACACACACACACACACACACACACACAGAGCGAGAGAGAGCGAGAGAGAGAGAGAGAGAGAGAGAGAGAGAGAGAGAGTTCTAGGGACCACTGACTGAGCATCATGGCATGAGTGTGCTTTTTTGAATCCAGCACTGCACATCCAAACCAAATATTCTTGACATTTTGCCAATTCTCATCTATTTTACCCTGTATTGGATAAGAGGAAACATAGAGGTGTTAACTAGGGCCTACCCAAGACATTTTGGCACCTGAGGCAGACCCCAAAATGGTGCCCCCCCTTCCCACCAGGGAAGTAGAGATGAAGGAAGATCTACGTCAGGAATAAGAAGGAAGGAAGATCAGCACTGGTATCTGCTGGCCCTGTGAACCCTGCTAAATGACCCTTCCCCCAGCCTTCAGACATCTTGAACTACAATTCCCACCAGCCCCACCTAGCACTGCCCTGCTGGAGCGGATGGGAGTTGTAGTCCAAAACTTCTGTGGGCTCCAGGTTGACTAAGGCTGCCCCAGCACCTTCACGCATCTTAACACAGCTGAGAGGTTTACCAGCAGGCTCTTCACGGAAAAGCTGACGTGATTCTCAACGACAAGCAGGACGATGAATGGGAAAAAGGTCAAGATGTAGATGAGACAGCCCACCAAGGCAGCAATGTTGGTGTTGTTGAAGAAGACGCTGATGAGGTAGCACATGGCGATGATGGAGAAGCTGTAGTCCAGGAGGTACAGGAAGAGTATCACAACGTTTATGTTGGAAAGGACGTTCCCAAATTTGAGCATAACAATGAGAATCGTGGTAGTAATTAGGAGAAAGGTGGCACATTCAATGAACCAGGCGATGAAGTGACTGCTGGAATTGACACCCATCATCTTCATATACTATGGAGGGAGAAATAATAAAAGGATAGCCACTTAATTGAATTCAAACATGTATATTAGTTATTACTATTATTTATTATGAAAACAAATTTAGAAACCAGTTTCAAAGAGGTGCACAGGGTAAAAACAGACTAAAACACAGAAACACAGACTCAAAGAAAAATAAAATCAATTTAGCCAACTCTAAAGCAATAAAGAAGGGACGCGGGTGGTGCTGTGGGTTAAAGCCTCAGCGCCTAGCGCTTGCCGATCAAAAGGTCAGCGGTTCGAATCCCCGCGGCGGGGTGCGCTCCCGCTGTTTGGTCCCAGCGCCTGCCAACCTAGCAGTTCGAAAGCACTCCCAAGTGCAAGTAGATAAATAGGGACCGCTTACTAGCGGGAAGGTAAACGGTGTTTCCGTGTGCGGCTCTGGCTTGCCAGAGCAGCGATGTCACACTGGCCACGTGACCCGGAAGTGTCTTCGGACAGCGCTGGCCCCCGGCCTCTTTGAGTGAGATGGGCGCACAACCCTAGAGTCTGTCAAGACTGGCCCGTACGGGCAGGGGTACCTTTACCTTTACCTTTAAAGCAATAAAACCATTTACACAAACACCAAAGTATTAAGTGCTGTCGTCTTCTAAAACAGGTAAAGGACCCCTGACAGTTAAGTCTAGTCATGAACGACTCTGGGGTTGCAGTGCTCATCTCGCTTTATTGGCCAAGGGAAAATGCCGTTTATCTTCCTGCTGGAGCGGTACCTATTTATCTACATGCACTTTGACATGCTTTCGAGCTGCTAGGTTGGCAGAAGCTGGGACAGAGCAACGGGAGCTCACCCAGGTAAAAAAGGTAAAGGACCCCTGGATGGTTACGTCCAGTCAAAGGCAACTATGGGGTTGTAGCGCTCATCTTGCTTTCAGGCTGAGAGTGCCGGTGTTTGTCCAAGACAGTTTTTCAGGTCATGTGGCCAGCATGACTAAACCACTACTGGCGCACGGAGGACCGTGATGAGTGCCACAGCACACAGAAACGCCATTTACCTTCCTGCCGCAGCAGTACCTATTTATCTTCTTGCACCAGTGTGCTTTCAATCTGCTAGGTTGGCAGGAGCTGGGACCGAGCAACGGGAGCTCACCCCATCGCAGGGATTTGAACCGCCGACCTCCCGATTGGCAAGCCCAAGAGGCTCAGTGGTTTAGACCACAGCGCCACCCAGATATTCTAATTATGTACTGTAGGCATAGTAAGATGGCCATTGTCTCTTCTTTTAAAATAGAAGGGGTGACTGGTGGTCTGCAGCATTAATTTCAGTTTTACAGTCTCTGAGAGGGACATGTCAGTCCTTACCAGGAATGCCCAAATTGTGCCCCACTAAGCTGAATGTGCACACCCTAATGAATTGTGAGAAATCAGATGCTTGAGGCCACTGTTACCTCTCCAGTTCATATTTCTGCAAACTCTGACTAACAGCAAAGTAGGTTTTGTTTTGTGTGTGTGTGTGTTTTAAAAATTGGGTGTTGTAGAGGTTGCCTTACAAGGCCAGTGGGCTATGTGTGCATTGATAGGTTTACTAGTGGCAATGGCCCAGCCTATCAAGTGTGCTCCCAGCAGGGACTATTGACTGGTGCCAGGTCAGCAACAGCTCTGCCAGCTTCTTCCAACAAGTATTGTTTCCTGCACCAAAATCTTTAATGTATTATGATCAAAAAGTTGGAATCTCTAGCTTGCTAAGCTAAGGGGAAAAATGAAATAAATAAACAACACTATGGTGGAGTACAAACAGAGTGGCACTTACCTCCCAAATAGATAAGTTTCTCAAAAATACCAGCTATTCTAGTATTTTAAATTGCCAATCTGCTGAACAAATCATGCACCCCACCCTAAAATTCACTCCGTTTAACATTTCCAGGCTGTTTCTTTGGAGTGAACATTTATAACTCAAGGATTAGGAGGTAGACTTCCTTGTACGACATCCTTGAATGCTACTGGTGCATGTGTGAAATATTTTGCTCCATTTGCCCCAAATATTTTGCCTGGTTATTTTTTTAACTCGGCATAAACAAGAATGTGTGGACCATTTCTTATGTTACATTGTTGAGCCGCTTTAACACAGCTTCTTCCCTGGCAAAAACGTAATACTAGAGGTGTGAGAAGATCACACTATAACTCCTCCTCATGCCTGCATTACCACATTTTGCAAGAGAGAGTTATTCTGGCATGGCCAAGACTCTCTGAAGCTAACCTCCGACAGAGCTGCTCTGCCCTTTCCCTACAAATACTTTGAGGATTAGATACACAGATATAACTCTACAAAAGTTGAGGCTCTCCACGCTTGCTGCTGTTCTAATATTACACAAATGACATCAGAGCTGTTTCACAGTGGAACCAAACTCCCTCAGAAGGTGGTGCCCTCTGCCTCATGCAAGGTTTTTAAGCAGAGGTTGGGTGGCCATCTGTCATGGATGCTTTAGCTGAGATTCCTGCATTGCAGGGGGTTGGACTAGATGACCCGAGATGATTCTGTGAAATAGTAGTATCTCTGTGGGATCTGTTTGTTTGCTCAAAAACAATAATTTTCTTTGTTTAACCTGTGGAATCGATTGAATCCCTAATGAAAGTGCTAAAAGTCCCACTGAGTGTTAGGACAGCACACAGGAACATTTTTAGCAGAAATAGCCTCATATTTTAAATAAGTGTACACTAAATTGAGAGTAGTTGGGCTAAGGCAATAATTGATTCTGTGGAAGTCATTGACTACCAAGACAAAGAATTACAAAGCCATTTTGCTCCTCTGGTGGAAGTTCAGTTTGAAAACTAAATCAAGTTAAGAAGGGGAAAGATTTTCACATTGATCGCTATGTTGTCTCACAGGAAATCTAATCTTGCACATGCCTCACTTGAGATAATAACACATAAAACACCATGGTATGTAAGAGGTCAGGGAAGTAGAATCATGTCAGAAGAACCAATTATGAAAGAAATAATTTCTTAACAACTCGCTGATGTATCTAAACAAAATAGCGAAGAGCTTCCAATCACTGATCTTACTAATGACCTTTCTTCTATAATCTATGGGTTTCTTTTAGAGGCCCATAATCCAAAGAACCCCTTTGCTGTGTGCAAAAGTTTTTAAGAGCTCAGGAAGCTGCCTTACGAAAGGTCAGACCGTTTGCACATCGAGTTAAGCATGGTTGACATTGATTGGCAGTGGGTCTCCAGAGTTTCAGACAGGAGTCTTTCCCAGTCAGGCCTGGAAATGCCAGGGATCAGAGTGGCTCAGATTGTGACCTGTGTGGCTGTGAGGTGCCAAGGTCCGTCACTGCAGGGATCGATCCTGAGACCTTCAGTATGCAAAGCAGGTGCTCTTCCATTGAGCAACAGACCCTCCCCACCCAACTACATCCCACAGTTTTCCTCTTGATGTTTGTTCACAATGGAACTTTTCCAGCCAAATATTCCCTGTTGGAGTGCCAGGAAAGTGAGAATTATATTCCTCCACATATTTTGTCACACTGCACATTGGGGGGGAGGGGGTTATAATATGCATGATGCATAACTTGCACGCAGGACACATGGTCTTGACAGGGAAAGCTTCATGTGCAGGTAACGAGAGAGCTGGACCATCAAGAAGGCTGATTGCCGAAGTGTTGATGCTTTTGAATTATGGTGCTGGAGGAGACTCTTGAGAGTCCCATGGACTGCAAGAAGATCAAACCTCTCCATTCTTAAGGAAATCAGCCCTGAGTGCTCACTGGAAGGACAGATCGTGAAGCTGAGGCTCCAATACTTTGGCCACCTCATGAGAAGAGAAGACTCCCTGGAAAAGACCCTGATGTTGGGAAAGATGGAGGGCACAAGGAGAAGGGGACGACAGAGGACGAGATGGTTAGACAGTGTTCTCGAAGCTACAAACATGAATCTGACCAAACTGCGGGAGGCAGTGGAGGACAGAAGTGCCTGGCGTGCTCTGGTCCATGGGGTCACGAAGAGTCGGACACGACTAAACAACAACAGCCTTAAGAATGGACTGCTGAAACGTGCACTGGAAGCTGTTTTGGAAGCTGCAGTTAGTGCTGAATGAGGTAGCTGAGCTGTTATTGGGGACTGCTTATTGCCAACAATTTACACCAATCTTGGCAGAACTACACTGGGTGTCTATATGCTACCAAGCCCATTTCAGGGTGCTTGCATTGACTTATAAAGCCCTACATAACTTAGAGAGAGTGCCTCCTCCCACATAGATCTGCCTGGCTGTTGAGATCTACCAAGGAGGTTTGTCATTGTGGGCCCCAGCTTTGGAACACCCAAAGTTGTCATTTATCTGTTTTAATTGTATCCTACCCTAGAATTGCGTTGTGGTGAAAGAAGGGTAAGAAATATTTCAAAGAACAAATAATGTTAAATATGCATAATTAGGAGCAGGAACAGAAGGATCTGCTTCTGCTTTCTTGGTTTCTCATTTTTCTAACTGAGTTCTCCACATTTTGCATCAATTTATAAATGAAATTGTAAAAATCTATCAACATTCGAATGCGAACTCATTTTATATGCATTTTTGACTAATGTACACAGTTTTGCAAGCAATGTCCCCCAATGCAAGGAGTTTTCACTAATATATTCATTTTTATGGATACTTTTCCTGAATATATGCATATTTTCAAACATTAGTTGGAGAACTGCACCGCAAAATGTAGATGTGCTTCAGTTCACATACTGTTTCAGAAAGTGCAAATTCAATAGCTTCAGCTTTCACTGGAAAAAGGAACTGAATTTCTCCTGCATCCCTACATAGGAGTGATAAACAACATAGGAGCCCCACAAAGAAGACTGGAATGTCTTCTAGATCAACTGCTAGGCCCCTCTACATTCTTGGAGAACTAACTCTGTTAGCTTTTAAAGGTGCAAGTCTTGTTGGCAGTCTATCTCTCATTCTGAAAAATGAACTCTGAGACCTGCATTCTCAGGTCTTATCCAGGAGCAATTTCCACTGAATTTGCTTGTATGAATTGTTTTGGAGAGGAGCTCAGGGCATAGCTTTCATAAGTGGTTTCTCTGTCAGTCTCTGTGAATAAGTTAACAGGGAACCCTATAGACTGGATTCCTTCAACCCAGGTACTCAGACTGTCAGCTACAGCCGCAGGGTGTGGTGAATACTCAAAACTTCAGACTACCTCGTAAAGCCTCAGGTCTTTTTCTTCAACGAGTTTCTTCACAAAGGCTGCAATGTAAAGTATCCAAGCAGCCATCAACATGAATGGAAGGGAGTAAGTCACACTGGTTAGGAACCTGTAAAAAGAAAAGCAATTATTTAGCTGCAAAGGCAAAGTATTTTGGATTAAGGAGGGATAACTAACATGACTTTCAACATAAAAGCCTTTGTTTTTTCTCTGAAACTTGGACTATAGTTAAAAAACATTTGGCTCATTCTAGGACCTGGTAACTACATTCAATGAAAGAATTTTTGCTTTTACTATAGCTACTGGTTTATGGCTCTCAGAGTCCCTACATAGAGCCATGTTTTGTGCCCCACCCTTCCTTGACTGATACTTAATATTCCTCTGTATAAACCTATGTAGGGATAAAGGTATAAGGGCTCTTATACCTTTGCAAAACTCTGTGAAGTTAGAGACTGGAAGTAGTTTCAATTTTCCGCCTCAAAACAAAGCATACTATGTTTTGCAGAAATATCACTTGACGTTGTGATCTTCTCAGGAGATGAATATGAAAGCAGCAATAACATCTATGCCAGACAAGTCCTGTCCTATTCATCTTCACTCAGACTTATATCCTACTGTATTCAACGTGGCTTATTCCCTGGCAATTTCCTGTTATACAGGACTGCAAACTTAGATTTACTTATGAGTAAACATGCATAGGTTTAATTTGTAAACTGAATCATATTTACGTGGAACTAAGTCCCGCTGAAAATGATTATTTTTGCAGTCATTTATTGATAGAGCATACATAGTATGAATTTGGTATGGATCCACTTGTATTCTGAGTTTACTTACACAAAACACTTGGATCAAAGACAATTTACCATTAGCAATGCCTAAAACAGTGATAGTGAGAAATCAAACCTTACCATGGCTATCGTTAAATAATTTAAGAAGGGGAGATTCCTATCTGAGAAGTAAAAATTACTTAATTCTTAAAGTTAAGATACAGGCAACCAGATGTTGCAGGATTCCACTACAATGGGTGGGTGGGTGAGGGTAGGGAGGGAGGTGGGTAGAGGTTGGCATAAAAGAAAAGGAACATAGTTTTTCAGGGTTTTGCATATTGTTAAGGCAGTCTATGAAGGCATAAATGAAGCTTGGGTACATGAGTTGGATCAAAGCACAGACAGACATTATATCCAAACTATCAAACTGTGATTTGAATGAGCCATCCAAATCAGGATTGCTGTTTGGTTTGGAGATCTTACTTGATCCCTTTGCCAGTTGTCACATTATGGTGATTTTACCTGACCAGGAAGTGTTTTAGCAAAGAAGCCTGATACAACTGGTGACGTTGTGAGCAACCATGTTTCTGTCCCATTATAATGTTTATTTATTTATAAAAATATTTATATAACACTATATCATAATACCATATCTATATATCACTAAAAAACCCCTCATAAAAATGTATACTCAGAGATCATCTGCTATTGAGGAAAGATGTTTTCCTAATTTTCCTAATTGTCTGCATCAGCTTGGTGGCACAGAACAGTTTTCAGCAGGTTTTTGAAGGTTAAAACAGAAAGCACCTCCCAAATCTCTGTTGCATTACATTCCACTGGGCTGATGACACCAAAGACTCAATTTACTGTTGCCAGTGATGTGCCTGCAGATGATCTCAGTGACTGAGCTAGGAGATAACAGTTCAGGCAGTCCCTCGGGTACCCTGGACCTAAGTTCTTGAGGGCTTTGTAAATTGGTGCAAGGTCCTTGAAGGTGGCCCAGTAGTAGGTGGGCAGCCTGTGCAGATGTTTTAACAGTGGTGTCACATGTTGGTAGCTTTGTGCCCCCACCCAGGATCCCCATTCTGCACCAGGTAGAGCTTCCAGACTAGGCCCAAGGGCAGCCCCACAGAGAGCATACTGCTGTAAACGCTCTACCATTTATTAAACACTCTACTTATCATGGTTTAGTCAGAAGACTTACATGTCTTTGTTGTAGCAGGGGTAGGGGGTAGCCTGAACTTGTACTGCGATTTCTTCTGCGGTTTTCCCGGTCTGCAATTCAATGATTGCTCTGTCAATGCTATCCTGGATGTAGATAAATGCTCGGCTGTAGATCTGACTTTGAGAGGCTGAGTTATGTGGACCCACCGTCCAGATTTTCTCTCGTATTCTTCTGGTTGTTTGGGAAATCTTGCTGCTCATTCGGATGGTGTAGTTGACTAGTGGTGGAAGGGAAAGGCTGCCAGGAATTTCTGTCTCCTCCCTGTTTCTGTCTGAGAATGGCTTGAAAATTATACCTTTTAAAAGAGAAAGAGAGAGAAATGCATTTCACTGTAGCAGGGCTAAGGGGGGTTCGTGTCAGTAGGTTCCTTACTGGGGCCATCAGCAAGTTGACCCTTGACACTAGCCTTGAACTCTGGGATGCAAACTCAGAGGCCTCTAGACAGGGATCAGAAGTTGTGTCTGCTGTTGGTCCTCCTCACCAAAATGTCCTCCTCAGATTACACGTCTACTTGCCTCTGAAGCAAACACACATTTACTTTTCTCTCCCCAGCCCTGCAACCATGCTTCAGACAAACTAGTAACCTTTTATGTTGTTTTTCAGATATCTTGCAAGTTCCTTAATTAAACATTTGTTCAGTAACCACTAAAGAAGAAATGCCAGTAATTTGGAATCAAACTCATGCATTGCTTCATTTTAATAGGGAAACATCCACAAAATTTCTCAGGGTCCCTATATCACATGCATCACCATACAGACATTCTGGAAATAAGTAAACTAATCTGTCAGCCATTAAAACCAAACCAATCCTGTTAAATATGTTTCTCAGTTCCTTATCACCTTGTTTCTATATGTGCTACAAGACAAAAGAAAGAACTCCAACTGAAGAGAGAGAAAATGTTTTGTCATATAGAAAATTGATAATGGAATGTGAAGATTACATTTAATGAAAGAATTGATGCAACAGATTTGTGTAGTCATAAGTAATTCTTGTAGCTCGATAGTTTCATTTCATTTCTTATGGTAATAATGATCCCTCAATACTCAACACAACATTATTCAACACAACATAAATTGTTCTGGCATGATCTTATCAGTATGTAATACTGATATTCTATCTCTTTTTATCTGGTAAATGCCACTAATGTATCAGATGCTATATTGATTCTGTAGTTCTTAATTGACAATGCAAACTTCTCTTGTTTTGTGCGTTCAACTTCAACTGTTTTGCTTTGTTTAACTTGTAACATTACAAAATTATCAAAGAATAAATAGCTAAGAAATAAAAAGCAGTTACTGCAAACTTTAAAAAATGCTCTAGTCTAGGGAAAGGTGGGTGAATTGGCAGAACAGGGTTTGATGCTCAAAAGAAGTCTGTGCATCTGCCAAAAACAGGTTGAGTACAATTGCCTGGCCTTCTCACTGTTCCAGGTGTGTACACCCTTTATTTTGCTTGTGATCTCAAGCATGCTTTAATAAAATGAACAGGCATTAATATAATGTCTATTGCTATGATTCTCAGTTTGCAAAGCAGAGAATCTTAAGGATGTTAAGTTAGTATACAATAAAAACACAGGTATATCATCAGATTTGGGGACAGCTGAACTGAGAATTGATATGGCACTGCTGCCCATGTGCCCATTGGAGGGAAAAGGTGGGAAGAGAATTAAACTAAAAATTGAAGTGAGCTATACATCCGATTCACACCTGGCCACTGCAGTCCCTGGTGATTCTCGCAACAGACCTTGCTTACAGATAACCTCAGTGCATTATGCACTTTATTCCTAGACAGCTTGTTTGTTTTAAAAGATATTCCCGAATGATGCTGGAAAACATGCTACTGGGGATCAGCTTTGATTTGTCAAGTAATGTATTTCAAACCACCGATGTAACAGACCAAAATGATTCATCTCAGCCCAAAGATCCACCTTTTAACACCCATCTTGAATTTTGGTTGAAAACTATTTCATTTCAGTAAAGAAATCCAAATTCAGATGACAATACTCACTTGCAAGAAGTTCATTCTTCAAAAAGAAATCTTTTGCCACCATTTCCAGCTCCTCTACAGTCTTGTATGGACGGATACGATCAAACAACACACATGAGGAGATATTTACTGAAAGTCCTGCTAAGACGCTAAGCTGGTTTATGATGTCAGCATTATTCTGCAGTTCCCAACGTATATCATCTGGGGGTGGGGGGGGGGGGAAATGAAGCAAGAGAACCAGAATCAGTGGTGCACTTTGGGCTCTCAAATTTCAGCAGCGCCCTGTGCGAGACAAAAATCCCCCCCCCCAGCCTCTCACAATGTATTCTACAGCATTGATTTGGCAAGCCCTGCAGGATGGCAACCAGGATGACCACACCAGTTGCCAGGGCCTTGCAGAGCCAGGCAGAGGCCCGGGCCAGGTAGATAATGTGCCCGTCCTTTTTCTTTACCCTGGGGATAACTGAAGTCTTATAAATAAGTAAGTATATAAATAATTTTCACAAAAGTTATGCCGACAAATAATTTTATTTCAAGGCTTCAACCGTATCTGCATATAAAGACAAAACTGAAAATATAGATAAATATGTTGACCGAGGCCCCCTTTGGAATCGGAGACCCGGGCCAAGTGGCTCACATGGCCCCCCCCCCTCTGTCTGGGCCTGCCAGTTGCACCAACCTAAAACCACTTCTGCCATAATCTATTGATTATAATGTGACACTCTCCCGTGGAAGACACAAGGAAACCTAAAAATTAGCAGAAGTTACTTTTAGTAGTTTCTGTTCACAGATTCATAAAGCTGAAAAAGATCTAATGATTGCCTAGTTCTCTCTGAAAGGGGTAAACTTGTATCTGGCCTAGACCACTTTAGACTATAGATGAGGGCTGAATGACCCAATACTCTTCCATACAAAAAGCAAATCCCTTCACAATAAAACCGCACATTAGGGTTCTTCCCAATTTGGGTGTCTCCAGACAGTTAATATTGTGTGGAAGTGAAGGGATTCAAGTGCATACCAGAACTTTAGATTTGCATGATTAAAGTGGGTTACAGGGCTCTGTTACCCCTGAGCAACAATCCCACTTCACACAAGAACCTGATGTTTTGCAGTTTGGGAAGCAACAGGGAAGCGTGGGGTGTTCTGTCCACCCCACAAAATGTAGTCCCTTTCAGTGGGTACTCTGTCAACTAGTATGCAGTCCAAAAAATAGGTGTCTCCACAGGGTACTGCACTTATGTTTTCCTATAGAAATCAGCGGCAACCACCCACTTATGTGAGACAAGTAAAGGTGTATAATCAGGAACATCTCTAGTACTGTTAGCATGCATGGCTGTGTGCAACAACTTACCCAGCTCATCAATTTGGTTTAGAAGGTCATCAGCATCTAGTTTCACCATGAGTTTGATGAACACTTGCACAAAGGGATTCTGCAGTGCATTCTACAAAATAATGGAATGAGTGCTTGGTTAAACAAAGTATATTCAACCACTTTTCAAAATTAGAACCACAGTTGTCAGAAGGAGGAAACGAGTCCCCTGCGAAGAAGGTCTGGTCAGTTCCCAGAGAAGACACAAGCTTTTCCTCTTTCAGTGACTGGCTTCTTGTGTCATGTAGGCCAGGCCCAGGAACTGAACTTCAAGCTTTCCATTTGTAGAAGGAAAAGGGCTGGACTGGGACCAAGCCATGGAACACACCAGGATTAGCACATTTTTGCCATGATAATTATATACCAAGGCTGAGAATGTAGTGGGTTTTAGCAAACTGTCCCCCAATATCCAAAGATGACTGTCAAACCCAAAACTCCCTATATCTACATTTCTGGCATGCCCTTCCCTTCGCTCCTATTAATCTGCCCATCCCAAAACTATGCATCCAGTTTCTGTATGTCATGTAACTGTTGCTAACTCAGTTTAAAGAAAGGGAGGGATACTTCTGAACTTATGTGCCTCACATTGTCTGAATGATGGCCTGTTTTTGTTAATCAAAGTTCTCCAGGTGAGCTTATCAGTCTTCCTAGTTTCATTCAAAACAATATAGAGGAGGGTGAGGTAATACATATGGGAGAAAAGAGTCACAGTGGAAGAAATATGTAACACTACAGCTCAATCCTCTTTTTTAAAATCTTATTTTTTTTAAACTGTAAATCTAAATTAGGTCTGAGTACTAAGCAAATTTGGCCTCAGAGTAATGGCAAAATTTATCCCTCTGCAGTTTTGTTAATAGCTAGGGATGTCGGAGAGTTTTGCTATAGGCAGATGCAGATATGGAAAGTTCTTGTTCCCAATATTCAGGGATGGAATTCCTTGAAGTGAATGCAACCCACATTCACACTGCCATCTATTTTATTTTTTTCAGTACGCAGGTTTGACATAATTAATGTAATTTTTTTACATGTCACTTCACCTGATGTTCCACAATGCTGTTATCATGAAGCTCAATAAATGTTTAGAACCCTGTGGGGAGATGGCTAATTCATGGGCCATTACCTGCTTTATTTACTTTGAAAGAGAATTAACAGGAAAGTGGGGCTGATGGAGGGAGGCACTGCCAAGGTGTAAGAAAGTCACCGATGTACACAGGTGTTGCTTTTCTTTTTTTATTCCTGAAGGCAGCCCATATGCACTAAGACTGCAAACCCGAGAAGTAAATCCCATTGAATTCAGTGAGGCGTAAAGGTAAAGGTAAAGGTACCCCTGCCCGTACGGGCCAGTCGTGTCCGACTCTAGGGTTGTGCGCCCATCTCACTTAAGAGGCCGGGGGCCAGCGCTGTCCAGAGACACTTCCGGGTCACGTGGCCAGCGTGACGAAGCTGCTCTGACGAGCCTGCACCAGCGCAGCACACGGAAACGCCATTTACCTTCCCACTATAAAGCGGTACCTATTTATCTACTTGCACTTAAGAGTGCTTTCGAACTGCTAGGTGGGCAGGAGCTGGGACCGAAAGACGGGAGCTCACCCCGCCGCGGGGATTCGAACCGCCGACCATACGATCGGCAAGCCCTAGGCACTGAGGTTTTACCCACAGCGCCACCCATGTCCCTTTCAGTGAGGCTTACTCTCAGGTAAATAGAGTTAGGGATTCAGCCTTGATCTGCTTCATATTGTGAATTTTAGAAGTCAATGGAATGCAATTTTTGTTTTCATATGTAAATAAGTGATCTCTCTTATTACCTGTGGATTCTATATTTCTTCCTCTGTTAAAGTGCTAGCCTCTTTGTCAAAGTGGGGAGAACCATCTGGATTTTTGACCACTATAAAAATGCCCTTAAAAGTAAACTTCAACTAGGTTTCTGGCTACATCACGAACTCAATAGCAGTAGCTCCTCGCTGCCCTCCACAGGCAAAGGGGAGGTTCAGGCAGGGGATAGTCAGGATTTTTGAGGCAAAAAAGCCAGGCAATGTACTGCTATGTTATTCTGTTTGTTACTTCAGAAAAGAGGGGGGGGGCTTTTGATTTATTGTCAACAAGGAATTTAACAAGGGTTTACTAAGCCCTCTCCTCTCGACTGAAGCTGAATGGACTTTATTTAAAATTATTCCTGAACTGCTGTTGGAGGAATGCAGCAGGGGGAGAATGAAATGCTGCTGAACAGATCTGGCAAAGAGACTGAATTTGAGAAAAGATCTTGTTTTTAACTGTGTGCCGAGGAAGAACTCCAGAGCAGAATTTTAATGGCAGAGTTTGGATATGTATTCTGTGAGTTATTTATGGCTGCAGCTCATACGCTAGTTGGTAAACAGCGGGAAAAATGAAATTTGACCTTGTACCATCCAGATAAACATTGCAAAGAACTGAACAATGGAAGATAGTAATTAACTCTCCCAGCACACCAGGTCTGGAACAACAATGTATATGAAGGACTACACACGAAGAATGGTTTAACGGCAAGTGAAGGATGTCAACTGGACTCTAAATAAGAAATGATGTGGCAATGTGAGGAAATGATGATCATGATAATATGTTTGGAACATGAGTGGAAGACCTGATTTTAAGAAATTGTATTAATTTAATTTGGTTTGATTTGTAATAATTTGGAAAATTAATAAAAGTAATTTGGAAAAAAGGAAATTTAAATTAAAGTTCCTTTACTTTTTTCCCCTTGAAATTTTCTTGACTTGTAACTCAACTGCCTACCTCTGGTAACTGAGTGAGGGAAGCGATATAAGATGGCAAGTTTATACTGAGTTGTGAAATCAAGGCAGTGAGAGAGGCTACAATCTTAACCTCACTTACCAGAAGGTAAAGGTAAAGGTAAAGGTAAAGGTAAAGGTACCCCTGCCCATACGGGCCAGTCTTGACAGACTCTAGGGTTGTGCGCCCATCTCACTCAAAGGTATGCCCCACTAAATTCAGTATGACTAACTTCTAAGTAGGCATGGTTAGGTTTGCATTCATAGATGGTTTTGTAATGGCCAGTTCATTAACACAAGGCACAAGGATATTTGTTGTTTATCAAACTTTGAAAGGGAACATGCAGGAGAGACAATGGATTAGTAAATATAGCATAGCACAGCAGCGTAGGTCATGACAGATTGAAAACAAAACCATAGCACACAGTGGAGTAGATAGTACTGCATCAGGCATAAGTGGAAGGGCAGCAAAACAAAACCAGCTCACTTTATAGCACTTTATGAGCGTTACTAATTTTGTTTATCCCTATTTATAGCCTTGATATGCATGTTTCATATGAAGCCTTCAAATGGGCTTGAGAGAAAAACAAGCCACCATTAAGACATCATGAGATGCATGAATTTTTCTAGCATCCAGATTTTATTTCCATGTTACAAAAAATAAAATACCCCTAAGGTTTTCCTCAAGCCTTGCTATACTGACTGTGTTATACTGAATTTGACTGCTTACATGAGTTAATAAGTTCCTGTGTTATAGCTAGCTCTGTCAGATACATTGTCTTGAATTTCACATGCTACCATGAGTTAATAAAGACATCATTTGACAGAAGACAGCTGCAACTTCATAGTAAAAAGAAAATGATTGTTGCCATAGGACTCAGCGCCAGAGGGGAGTTTTAGCACTGATTTATGAAGAAGGTCTGAATTTTGTAGCTTGAATTCAAATATTTCAACTCATTATGCTACAGAGCCATTTTAATCCTCCTGACTCAAACAGGTTTTCTTAGATAATAGAGCAGGTACCAGCCTGTCAGCACACAGGTATCTCTACAATTTAGGGAAAGGCTCAAAGATATTAATTTAATCATGAAAAAAAGTATTTTAAACTTTTCAGACTGCATACTTTCCCATAAAACAAAGTTGCTCCAAGGGGGCATACAAGACCTCAAAATAATCACACATTGCAACAATGATATAACTTTTTTAAAAAATTAAGCAGCTTAATTAAAACACCATAAAGGTACAGACAGGTGAATTTGCACTTAAAAATTAGACAGGGAACTAGCTCTGTCAGCCGTTTGACCAGTTTAACCTTCCCTTGCAAAAGGCCCAAAAGCTATGTCTACCTTCCTCATCAGAAAACCCCATGTGATGGGCCAGATGGTCAAAAGTACTGCAGTACTGCAGCCTCAGCACCACTGCTCCACCAACTCCCGCCCCCAAGCAGAGAGAGAGCACTACCCCCAAATTGCAAGAAGGTACACGTGAGAGGAGACAGTTAATAGGAAGTATGCAACTATAGCTGAGCCAAAATACCTTTGGCGTTTTGTTGAGAAATTAGCAGTGGTTGGCCCATAAAGCCTGGGTTTGGGGGAGAGAACTTGAGATAGCCGGATGACAGGAGATGGAGACTCTATTGTGAAATCATTATGTCTCCTCTGGTTTCTTGCTTCTGATTAAAACCTTACACCCACCCACTCATTCACTTGCTGCAAGGCCCTTTCCCCATCCATGATACATGTGAAAATGGTTGCAAGGCTGACAGCAAGGCTGACACATCATTCATCATGGACAGAAGACTGGCACATGAAGCTTTTCAGGCCTGGGCATGTAGGCAATGCTCCCCTTTCTATGAGAGAAGGAAACACTTCTCATCTTCCACACACATTTTAAAGTAAGCAGCAGCTGAGGGGACCTTATTTTATGAATCAGGGAGCTCCGAGGTCAGCTTTGCTGGAATCCTATGCTATGAGATGTTAAGCATAATTATTAATCCAGACGTACAAATCAACTAGCACAAAAACCATAACAAGACAAAATCAACACTCGATCAGTTAAGGAGATAGGGAGTAAACATTTCATACCTTTGCTATTGGAATAGTTTCCTTTAACATATTCAGTGAGCTCATCAGCAATGGTGAATTGTCCAGCCACTCCTGAGATTTTTGTGTTAATTCAGCCATCAGTTTCAATGTTGCATTAGACTAGAGAATTTAGGTGAGAGAACAAAAAATATATGGGCAAAGAAAAATGCATATCTAGTCAATCAAGTGAATTACAGTGCTCTGATGCCTTGGTTTGCTCCCTGATTATGAGAGCAGTCTCACACTGGTTAATAGTAATTTCTTGCTATTTTTACAAAACTTCTTCCCAACTAAGTCACATATTCTGAAGGCAAATTAACATTAGGAATTCCATATGTTCCTAAGTCACTGGAGAAGCAACCTCCTAATTGGTATCTACTGCAAGTACCAAGTGTTTTCTAATCACCAAGAACTATTGATTTTATTGAGCGTGGTGTTACCTTCTCCATGATTGCTCTTGTTTCAGGGGTGTCTGGTGTATACAGAATCCTCCCAAACAGCATGGGCTTTAAGAAAGACCAAATTAAAGCCCCTGTAGGTGTTTTCACCAAGTCCAAAAAGATTGATGTGCAGAATGATGCTAGAAAAAGACAGAGTGAGAATTAGCACATATAACACAGATGCACAGTCTGGATGCAGATATTGATGCTTGCCAGATGATAGCAGATGCTTGAAGAATCCCTTGAAAGCCCTGTCTTCACATCCTGATGTGATGCCTTTTGACAAAGCTAATCCTCCCCAAAGATCTCCCATAGCTGAACTCAGCTAACAAGGTTCTTATTGTTCTAGCAAAAACCTCTTCTGTTTAAGGTTAAATGGAGCTTTTGGAGCTCAGAGGAGCGAGTGTCAGTACAGATGGAAAAACAACTCCTCAAAATAAAAGCAGTGACCTTTCTGAATACTAAA
This sequence comes from Podarcis tiliguerta, assembly GCF_965153285.1. Classification (NCBI taxonomy): domain Eukaryota; kingdom Metazoa; phylum Chordata; class Lepidosauria; order Squamata; family Lacertidae; genus Podarcis; species Podarcis tiliguerta. Next base: position 2,910,481 of record NC_139534.1, read on the forward strand.
GCCAAACTCATTGGGGACTTTAGATTTGGCAATGTATTAAAGCCACTTCAACTGCTGTCTGCATTGCTTCACTTTTCAGATAGAAACTTTTCTTGCACCAAGAAAATGCAAACCTTGCATTTCTTTGTAAAGTGTCTGCTGAAAGCTCAGCAATTCCAGCAGCAAAGTCAGTTTTTCCATTTTTGAAATAGGTCACCATAACTACATACAAACATGTATTGCAGAATTTGATCTCATTGAGACCGGAGCGCCCTTATGAACATCTGGTGCTGCCATACTGAGTCCATTCTGACTCGTATTGTCATTGGACCAATGGTCTGACTGGCACCAGGTCTCAAGATTAGGTCTTTCCTGCCACCTGAAATCCTTTATAACTGGATTGAATCTGGTCCTTATGCAAAATACACCCTGTATACGCCCTTCCCTCTTGTGGTCATCTTCCTACTCAGTTGATATAAAAGCACAGAATCCTGCTCATATAAGTGCTTTTCTAACTCTAGAAATGGGACTTTTAATTACCCTTACTAATAAGCCATGAAGTTAGAATGAAAGCTGATCTTTAAGGTCCCAGATTTCTATTCTACCTGGTGAGACAGGTGGGAGGACAAAAGAAAAGCTATTCTTGGACCAGTTCCTATGCAACTTCAATAGTGTTCACAGAGAGTATCTTATTGGATTATGATTGCCTGTGTGTTTAGATTTCATTGACCTCTAACTAATTTATAAGGGAATAAGGTTGATCAGTGGTTGAAAGAGCGAAAGGGGAAATGTCTAAAATATTTAGGACATCTTTATTTGCCTGTTTCCTCATATCAAGAAATGTAAATGGCATAAATAGGCACATAAACATGACCATGATCTTGCAGAGGTTCGTGGGATTTTGAAAAGCAGGCTATTTGTGGACTTTTAAAAAACATATTGGACAATTCTAAAGAAATAAACAAATGCAGTTTTGCACATTCCTAATTGTGCTTATGTTCTCCTGAAAGCAATGAGTTGAAATCTTAATTCCCAATTAAGACTTGTTACAACTTGCTCCCACCCAATAATTTGTTGGGTTGTACCCTGTAGGTTTTACAAGAGGCTTCAGATACCAATAGTATTAACAACTCACTGGTGTTCTGTGGGATGCCATATTTAATCATAATATGTTGTATTCGCTCATCTTCTACAGAAGAATGGTGAACATTCTGCTCTTCAAAATCTGGAAGCAGAGACTCAAAGAACAAAGGAGTGATTTCCTCATTGCAGAGAGCTTTCGAAATTATTTTAAATGTCCCTCTGTTCATTGTTAAGTTGCTCGTCTGAGACAATGCCTGTGGAAGCAAACAGAAGGCATGTTGATGGACAGAATAAATTTTGGCAAATGAGATAATGGTAACATTCAAATTTATATATGGCATAACATTTATGTGGCAACATATAACATTGGCAGCCAAAATGGGACTAGGATGGTTAGTGTTGTGTCTGGATGATACACAGAGCCGGCCCAAGACTTTTTGGCACCTGAGATGAACCACAAAGTGGTACCCATGTCCCGCTACCCCACCAGGGAACAAGGAGTGAGTGGACAGGAGAAATTGTCCACCACATTTCTTGGGACTAAATCTCTTTCTTTTTTCCTACAGTAGTTGTAATTTGTTGCAGGAAGCAGGCAGCTGCTGTGATGGCAGCTGTCCACCATTCTGTATCTACCACAGTGCCCTGGACATGACATCATTCCAGGACATTGTGACAGTGAAATGGCAGTCACAATTTTTTAAAATGGCCTTCCTTTGGGGATGGGCAGGAAAAAGAAAAATCTCAGAATTTTATAGAAAAATAAATTTTCTACTTTCTATACCACCTTTCATTAAGAAAAATCTCAAGGTGGCTCACAATAAAACATCATTTAGAATGTATCAAAATATAGTGCAAATCAGTGGAAACCATGTTAAGTTGGTGGAAATAGCCAGTGAAAGCCTGGCAAAATAGCTAAGTTTTGACCAGCCCTGAAAGCAAAGCACAGTTGGCACCTGCTCTATATCACAGGGGAGATGGGGTCACAACAGAAAAGCCCCCCTGCCCCGTCACAACAAGATGGATATCAGTACTGCCTTCAGATGTCTTCTAAAAGTCAGGTAGTTGTCTATTTCCTTGACATCTGGTGGGAGGGCGTTCCACAGGGCGGGCACCACCACTGAGAAGGCCCTCTGCCTGGTTCCCTGTAACCTCACTTCTTGCAGTGAGGGAACCGCCAGAAGGCCCTCGGTGCTGGACCTCAGTGTCCAGGCTGAATGATGGGGATGGAGACGCTCCTTCAGGTATACTGGGCTGAGGCCGTTTAGGGCTTTAAAGGTCAGCACCAACACTTCGATTGTGCTCGGAAACGTACTGGGAGCCAATGTAGGTCTTTCAAGACCAGTGTTATATGGTCTCAGTGGCCACTCCCAGTCACCAGTCTAGCTGCCACATTCTGGTGGCAGAATGGTTATGTATTTAAATACATAAATGGTTATGTATTTTTATTTAATTCATGTTAAAGACAGTTCCAAAAAAATATTATTGCTGGGGAGCGGGTAAATCTATTTTAAATAACTACCTAAACAAATCAATATAATGAATAAAATAACAACAACAGTAAAATCTTGCACATACTTTAGTGCTAAATACAGTCCAGAAAGACCTGATATACAACTGTCCACCTTCATTATGGCTCCTACTGTCCTACCTGGAATTCTTCCCCCAAAATAGACCATAAAACAACAAAAAGAGTTTTGTGGCACCTTAAAGACCAGTAAATTTATTATGGCATAAGCTTTTGTGGACTACAGTAACTGCATCAGATGCATAAAATGTATTCAGGGTAAAACACTGTTATGCATCTGAAGAAGTATGCTGTAGCAGAAATCAAACCTTATGCTGTTATAAATCCTTATGTCTTTAAGGTGCCACAAGGCTATTGTTTCGGCTGCAGCAAACTAACATGGTTTCCCTTTCTGGAAAACACATGATTTGCTATTTATACACATAATATATGTTTTGTTGATCTTTAGTTATGTTTGCTAACATTCCTTGAAACTCTACCAGTAACTAGTTTTCACAACAGTATTTATTATTTAGAATGAATTTTTGTCTTTTGCCTATTGAAAAAGAAAACCAACCTTGGACAGTGGTACATTTCTTGACTGACGTAGTTTTTTAAGTGAATGAATTGCATCTAAGAGTGGACGGACGTCTGATGCAACCTGTTCCTTGATGTGATCCAAATCCTTAAGAAGAGCTAGCACTTTATCCAAAGAAGTTTGAAGTTCCATTGGGAAAAGCACCTAGAATAGCAAAGAGAAAGGAACATCATAACCAAAACTAAGCATGTGAGGAACAAAATCAAAACAGAGAACTTCTAGATTCTAATGATCCCAATGGGAGCATTGAGCACATGCTTTTAAACCTCTCCTGCTGAAATAAATAGGACTTAAAACTGCTTAACTTTGGCTGAATTGTGATTGTATTCATTAGTAAAAAAAAAATTTGCTTTGAATGCATTATAAACATGCAACACCTGATGGCGCCAGAGAACAAATAAATTTTCCATGTGATTTTTCCATAGCGTTTTTTTCTTTTGTTATAACTGGTTAATTTCTGACTTATTTTTTCCTGTGTGTGGATCCACCCCAAATATGTTAGCATTTCCTAGGTCTGTAAAATAATCAACACTGGCTCAGTGTTGAACTTGTATAATTCAGTACGAAGGAAAGTATTCAAAACAGGCATGACTTGCCAAGAGCCTGCCCCAAACATCTTTTCATTCTTTATGGATAAAGCATATTGATTGAACAACATATACCTGCAAGTAAAACACAGTTCCGACAGTGCTACATTCTTGAGGAAACCCACACCAGCCCTACTTGGTGCCTTTTCACCAGGCGTGGACCACCGAATAGATTATCAACACTGGCAAGGAGAAGATGAAGAAGAAGAAGACGACACCAAAGTCCAGATACAGCATGCAATTTGTTCCGCTGCATTTAAAAGTCACTTTATTTCTTTTCGTTAGTCATGGGATGGGGGAGGGGGCAATAAGGCAAGCCCTGCTCTCCAGATCTTTGTGGGATTACAGTAAAAGCATCTAGAGGGCTGGTTAAGTATGTTAAACTGAACATGCATAGAACATTTCCTGCAATGAGAAACCCTGATAAGACAATCAAACAGGTTCCATCAAATACTCTTCAAAACACTCATCAGCACTTAACAGAAAGATCTGAAGAGCAGCCTGCACATCTGGGGACATGGGAAGCGGGGCGTGGGTGCTGCCCCTGCTTCCACTTACTGCAAGTTCAGGCAAATGACTGAACATGGCTGTTTTATCATTTAGATTTTGCCTTAGAATGGCTTTTAGGCAACTTAAGACAAAAGACAGGGAGTGGCCTTTTTATTATCCCAGTTGAAAAGAAGTTTTTAAAAAATCAGATTTTTTTTTAGGTTTAAGCGAGGCAGTGCAATTTTGAAGATGTATTGTTTAAATGTGTTTTTGTAAAACAAGAGAGAAGGGAAAAGTTGCTGCATGCTAAGAGCTTTGGACAGCGAAATACATTTTTCAAAGCCATATTTGCTGTAGGCTGCTGTGGATTTTAACCTACCCCAACTGCGACTTATTGTTCCTATTAATAATTTCAAGGCCATTCAAGTCTTGCAAGACGACCATTTGCACTTTTCTGCAGAATATAATAGCATACACAATAGGGGAGAGTCGAAATAACAGGAGCCTCTTGCCAGAAACCGGATCTTCTCCCCGTCATCCTAAATGCTGTCTCTTTGCTACTCCAAAATAAACCACTGGTATAACTTGAAAAAGAAACTGTGGGTGCTTGCATTGGTGTAGCCCTGCACCCTATGTACATCTTGTGGTTACAAGCGCAGCAAGGCTCTGAGACATCAGGTGCCATCCCCTGTTCCCACCAGGCAAAACTAAGATCTCTCTCCTCGCCTGCCATTAGATCCCAGGATGTGAGTCTTCGGCAACCTGGTAACCTCTCATCACATTATTGCAGTGATAGAGAAAAACTGGCTTTGGCTTCTGGTTCGGAGCTCTTATTGGCATATAAAAATGTCCCTTTTGGAGTGCAGTCAATATACATGTGGAACACAATGGATATGGAATTTTGGATAGGCCTGAGATTTTGCAGGTCTGACTAGGGAAGCAGAGAGCAAAGGAAAGAGTGGTTTATTGGGCCAAGGAAGAGGGGAAGAGGGAATATTATACAATTGCTAAACATAGTTTAGCAATTACGTTTTCAAGTAGGTAATAACTCTTGAGTGCTTCAATGCAATTTGGAGTTGGACTCAGGTTAATCATTGCTTTATTAAATTCTACAAAATCATCTGTTAAAAAAATATTCTTCAATGGGCTACATTTTAAAATACATTGTTATGAGTGCTAGACCAGTTTGCAAGGGGCTGGGGTGGGAGGAAGTACATTGATCAGGGCATCCTGATCAAATTTGCAGATGACACCAAACTGGGAGGGGTGGCTAACACCCCAGAGGACAGGATCACACTTCAAAACGACCTTGACAGATTAGAGAACTGGGCCAAAACAAACAAGATGAATTTTAACAGGGAGAAATGTAAAGTATTGCACTTGGGCAAAAAAAAAATGAGAGGCACAAATACAAGATGGGTGACACCTGGCTTGAGAGCAGTACGTGTGAAAAGGATCTAGGAGTCTTGGTTGACCACAAACTTGACATAAGCCAACAGTGTGACGCGGCAGCTAAAAAAGCCAATGCAATTCTGGGCTGCATCAATAGGAGTATAGCATCTAGATCAAGGGAAGTAATAGTGCCACTGTATTCTGCTCTGGTCAGACCTCACCTGGAGTACTGTGTCCAGTTCTGGGCACCATAGTTCAAGAAGGACACTGACAAACTGGAACGTGTCCAGAGGAGGGCAACCAAAATGGTCAAAGGCCTGGAAAAGATTCCTTATGAGGAACGGATAAGGGAGCTGGGCATGTTTAGCCTGGAGAAGAAGAGGTTAAGCGGTGAGATGATAGCCATGTTCAAATATATAAAAGGATGTCACATAGAGGAGGGAGAAAGGTTGTTTTCTGCTGCTCCAGAGAAGCGGACATGGAGCAATGGATCCAAAATACAAGAAACAAGATTCCACCTAAACATTAGGAAGAACTTCCTGACAGTAAGAGCTGTTCGACAGTGGAATTTGCTGCCAAGGAGTGTGGTGGAGTCTCCTTCTTTGGAGGTCTTTAAGCAGAGACTTGACAACCATATGTCAGGAGTCCTCTGATGGTGTTTCCTGCTTGGCAGGGGGTTGGACTCGATGGCCCTTGTGGTCTCTTCCAACTCTATGATTCTATGAAGTATGGAGACCCTTCTAATACCTGGATTCAATTGCTAGAATAGCCAGGCCAGCCTGGGTGATGGGCCATTAAGAGAACAAAAGGAAAGAGGATTCTATGCTAGATAGCAAATGGGTAGAGCTCCTCCACCCTTTCTTTGAGGGTGGAGTTTTCAGGGCAGAATTTGCTATGATGTGACCTAGAGGACAAAGCTGCAACTGAACAGGCAGGGAGAATTTCTGCTTGAATCCAAGGCTGCGATTATGAGAGGAACAAGCCCTTTTGGGGTGCTAAGGCTGTGAAGCCCTCCATCATAGGCTCAGGTTGTATATATCTGTAAAGAAACTATATATCCTAAAGACACCACAGTCTCCACTGTGCCTCTTTTTCAAAAGGGAACCCGAATCCTGGCTAAGTGCCTGGAACCTCGCACCGCTCAGAGATTGGGGTGGACTGTGACAATATACGACATGGGAGCACAGCAACAGATTAGTATTCGTAATAGCAATATGAAAGCTTTGAACAATGCATGATAAGAAGACAGGTTCCTTTACGGTATTGTTTGGGGTTATCGTGCACGGGTGGGACCCCATAAAGAACTGCATGCAGAAGGAAGATGGGACAATGGCTTGGTTGTATTTGTCTTCCTTTACCCTTTGCACTGCTAGATATTTTCACTGGTAGGTGAACTAGGCTCAGAAAAAGCTTGCCCTGTACCTTATCACAGCTACAACCATGATTCTTTTTATAATGGTTGGAGAGCCCAGGCTCACGTCATTCCTGAAACAATCATTAATGAGAGGGAATTAAGCTTGGAGTCAGCTGTCAGCAGCACACCATGACCCAGGAAAACTGTCTGCGGAAGCGGACAAACGCCGACTCCCTCGGCCTGTAAAGTGAGATGAGCGCAGCAACCCCAGAGATGTTTGCAACTGGACTTAATTGTCAGGGGTCCCTTTACCTTTACCTTATGCCAACAAATGCTATGGCCATTTAAAGCCATTTTATGAGTATCCATTGCTCACAGACATGACACCATTGCTGCACATGGGCACACAAACCAGGCTGCTTGATTTCCTGAACTTCCTTCCTATTATGTTCAAAGCAACAAAAGAAGCAGCAGACTTGTACTGATACAAACAAGCTTGGAAAATTTAGGGAGATATTTTTAAGATTCAAATGCAACACAAACCTTGTACATGAAACTGTAGACATCCAGGTAATGCAGTAGTGTGACCCCTAAAACGTAAGACTTGTGGACCCTTTCTGTGAGTGGCAGGTTGCAGAACTGCTTTGCTATGACTCCCAGCTCAGCACCAGCTGCATTAGTATCACAGGACTCCAGCTCGAGTATCCAGAAAATCAGCTGTATTGGCACAGAGGAAAAGCAAGTTTGTAAATAGTGAGCTCTCTCTAATGAGGATGAATTAAGCATCTCTCTCTTTTCGGCCCTCACCAGCGCCATCTAGCACAGTAGAGGATGGAGCAACATACAATTCTTCACACAACAAATTGGGAGTTTCCTTAACCTCTTGCATGCAAGAACACAAGTTAAAAGATTCAGGTTCTTTGAACTATTCATATTCATGACTTGTTTTGCATCTTAAGCCCACGAAAGTATTGCTGAAGGACTCCTGCATTGATTCCTGCATTGCAGGGGGTTGGACTAGATGACCCCGGGGTCCTTTCCAACTCTACAGTTGTATGATTCTATGACTCTAGCCTATGTGACTGAATCCATCACAACTCTCTGGCCAGCAATGCTCAGGGCTGGAGACAAATATTAGTTTTTGACTTGAAAGTGTTTTGGGAGAGGTTTTGTTTCCTGGGGGTGTACTTACATATTTATTTTGCCCCGATGTCAAACAGGTTTACACATTTTTAACAACTCAAAAAGCTGCCCAACCTGATTAACAGAGGCAAAAGAGAGCAGTTGTATATACACCACGAGCGGTTTTTGTTGCCCAAACTCCTAAAGGATAGGATAGGCGTTTATTGACTTAGGTTATATGGAGAAACGGGAGGGGGCCACCTTGCTTTGTACTGGCAGTTGTGAATAACGCACATGTTCTGTCATGCTCTTAACAAGCCTTCCCCCCAGCAACCACCTCTAAATTAGTAGCAGCTAGCATCTGATGAACTTTTTATATATGTCTCAGCATCATATTTTCTCCCGCTGGAGAGGCTGTCACACTATTAAGTCCACCCAGAATATGTAACAAGATGCACTATAAGCTAAAATGTTGACAAAGAATTATGACGGAACATACATTACGAATGGACAGATCAGTAAGAAACATGAGCTACTGGCTGATGTGGATCATGTAACCACATCCCATAATGCATAAGTACACACGAGCTGCACACAAGTGTTACCACCGCATGTGGAAAGCCAGCTAAGTAGACAGCATCATTCATAATAAACTTGCCTGTGTTCTGTTTTCTGGAAGAGGCATTTCCATCAAAGCATTGATACTTTCTGTCGACATTCCTACCACATTTCTGAGATCATTTTTGAGGAGGTCAACATTTCTGAAAAGGTCTATTAGCATGTCTTTAAAACATCAGAAAACAAAACGAAATGAAATATTTCAGTCTTCAGGAAACATTGCTTATGCAGAGCACTGAAAGTAGCTTCAGGGAGATGTGGGGAAAATGCCTCAAGAGTGTCACCATGTGGTACATTTAAATGCAAAGGTATCGTTCCCATTTTCTACTATTTTGCATTCCTGTGCCCAGAGAGATCTGAGGCCAGATCATTTCAAGGCCATTCAGTATTCAAAAAGCTCCTCTTTTCTCTTTGATGTATTTAAACATTTTCCATACACATTGAAATAATAAACCTAAAATAACACTGTCTTAATAAAGCATAGCCCCTGATAAAAATCAATACAGTAATCTCACCTGCTACATTTTGTCCAAATCTTCTATTTCAAAAGCCTAACAATAAACCCCAATTGCCCATAAATGTGTTTCTAATTTCACTTCCTTCTCGGAATCATATCAAATGAGTTTATTTTACCATCAGCAATGTATTCCATTTGCTTCTTTACCAATCCTCCCTAGACGAAACACCACTTTTCTATTTAAACGCTATTTCAGTCCTAGCTGATAGCAATAAGTTAATCACTAATGCTATATTTTCCTTTCGTACTTCATTTCATCCCTGGATGGTGTGGCTTATATTATTAGAACGAGCAAGTAAATGAGACCCTAAAGGTATGGCTGATGTTATTAGTCCATAATAGTATTGGATGACCACTCAGGCAACACTATTACAGAAATGAATAAAATTAGCTGTGTCATCAGGGGTTCATTCTCCTGTCCATCCTCCAACATGATAATATATCCATCACTTGCCATGAATGCCCTTCTGTTGTCTACAAAGGACAAACAGAGACTAAATGGACACAAATTTGATATAAAATCTGCACCTTTCAGAAACTAGTGGGGGAGCATTTAATTCTCCAGGATGCTTTGTTGCTGATCTGAATGTCACAATCATCTCAGAAGCCAGACTCCAGGAGGAAATTTATGAGTAAGTTTGATTCTGTTTGTTCAGGACTGAACAGAGACCAAGCTACTTATCCCACTAAAGACAATAAATCAGCATAGCAGAGATAGGAAGGTCATATTATCACCAATTACAGCTTTTGTAACTAGTCACTGTACCTTTGTTGAATATAATTAAGTTTTATACAAATATGTATAAATTCTAAGCCTTGTCCACAATTTCACAATGAAAATGGTTTGATCCATACTGACAACTAAATTTAATAAGCAATTCAATCTAAGAAACAAACAAGTGAATGTAAAACTTACCTTGCTTCCTGGAGTGTATTCTATTCTGAGTGATGTTCATTATAGAATCCAAAGATGCCATATACTGTGGGATATCACGAATATATTTAAGTTGTGGCACATCTTCTTGTAACCTTAAAAAACACACCAAATACTTTGTTACTTCAAACTAATATACACTGCTACAGATAAGACACTGCAATATACACTGCTAATATTCTGCTACAAATTACCTTGAAGAAGGCCTTACCTGTTTATTTGCTGCTGGAGTTTGTCGGGATCCCCTATGATTATGTCTCGAAATTCTCTAGACACCCTGCTATGGTTCATGAAATTGGTCACAATCCGATCACTTAGTTCTATACCACGAAGAAGCTTCTTGTGGAGCTCACTTTGTTCACACAACTCTGCAAAGCCAACGCCAGGGAGTTGGCAGGTTTGCTGCAATGACCGGATGCTCTCGTGGTCACAAAGGAGGGATGTCAAGTTTTGGAGGTGAGTTAGCTTCAAATACAATCAAGAGAGAAAAATTATTCAGAAATGAGTGGTTAAAAAACAAAAACCAGTGAGGAAAATCTGGCCAACGTGGTGAAGAAACAATGTTTCACTGGTGAGGTGATGATGGCAGTGCAAGTTATATGCACTTGTGAGTGGATGTGACAGAGGCCCAATAGGTGCTTTCCCCTAGTTTTGGAATGGGAATCTGGAGCAGAGAAGCCAAGGGAGAGGCGATGAACTCTTATCCACCTGCCGCTTTGTTGCTCTAAACTGCCACTGCCAAAACCACTTCCCACCTTCCCAAGTTCGGCTTTAAGGGGGACCTCAGACCTGGGGAGGGAGTCAAATGTGCCCCTCCAGCCTCTCTACTGAGCCCCCAGAACTGTCCTCATGCCACGCCCCTTCAGCAACTACACCTCCACTCAACAGACAACATGGCTCATAAGCCCTGCTTTGCACCCTCCTTGAGTGGTCTTCGTTTTTGCTGTGTTGCCAAAATATGTCCTTGAACCCAGAAAATGCCTTCTGCGTGCCTGGCAGGAGGATAAAGAGGGCTGTGTGAGGGTGTAGAAACAAAGGTAAAATTTACATTTGCTGCTCCATCCATTTTTGCCTCCGACCGGGGGTCCTCAAAGGGGGCTGGAAAAGTTTCTCCATTTGCATTTTATATGTATGTTTGCAATGGGGAAAAGAGAGATTTGGAAAAGAGAAGCAGCAGGTAAGATGCGTTCCTGCTCCATTTCTGTGCTAGGTTTCCCCTCCCAAAGCTGCTTTTCTCTAGGGAATGTAGTCTTCTGGTTTTTAATACACTTGCACGTTGGGCGGACCTAGGCCTTAATAATAGTTCTTACAAGCACACACAAACATACTGTACCAGCCAACATCATAAGCCTACTTACTCTTAGCATCAGGATCTCTGGAACTGATAAATCTTTCTTGTCGGTATCATGGGGAGTGAGAATAACCCTTTTCAGCTGTGCTATGCCTGGAGGAAGGGCAGCATTTCCTGTACAGAAAAAACAAACAATTACTTGTTTGTCTATTTATGTCAAGCATTCTTAGTACTTTTTTTCGCCCTAAAGATGACTATGAAGATGCAACTATCATCATCATCTTCACCACCACCACCATTTTCCTGCATGTACCAATGCAGGTAGGGGAGGATGAAATTGAGCAGACACCCCCAAAATCAAGACTGCGGCTTTTGCAGCTCCTCTTGGTAAAAACAAAAATGGAAATCCTATCACTCCCCTCCCTCCCTCTCTGCACATATACATAAATGCATACATGAATGAACATATATTGAGTTCATCTTATGGATAACAGCTAGTCCAAGGCTGCTTACACACCATACATTTAAAGCACATTCCTTCCCCCCAAAGAATCCTGGGAACTGTAGCTTATTAAAGGTACTGGGAATTCTAGTTCTATGGGGGGTAAACCACAGTTTCCAGAATCCTTACAGAGGATAATCAGCTTTGAATGTATGGTGTGTACACAGCCAGCCATGGCACATTCATACATAAAAGTGTTCAGCCATCCATAAAGGGAAGTTTCAAAAACGAGTACAGTGGTATCTCGGGTTAAGTACTTAATTCATTCTGGAGGTCCGTTCTTAACCTGAAACGGTTCTTAACCTGAAGCACCACTTTAGCTAATGGGGCCTCCTGCTGCTGCTGCTCCGCCGCTGGAGCACAATTTCTGTTCTCATCCTGAAGCAAAGTTCTTAACCCGAGGTACTATTTCTGGGTTAGCGGAGTCTGTAACCTGAAGCGTATGTAACCTGAAGTGTATGTAACCCGAGGTATCACTGTAAATTGGATGCCACTATCAACATATACATTACCTGAAAATTCCCTTTCCAGACTTTCAGAGACATTCAATACACAAATCAAGTACGATCTGAAGACATTATTGGGGGACATGCGTAAGAAGACATTTTCAAATTCCGAAAACAGAAACCTAAAACAAAAAAACAGAACAAGAAAGGAATGCTCCGACTTCTTAAGTATGCCGCAGCAAACATTACATAATGGTGTGAAATAGAAATCCTTTAAAAAAAATGTATCTGTAGCCCACTTATATTTGATTCAGTGAGACCAAATTAGCTTAAGCCAGACAACTCAGCTGAATTTTACATGAGGGTGGTAAATTTTTTAAACAACACTGCACATAGTAGCTTTCCTAGTTTCCAAATGAGATAGCAGAGTTCAGCTTTCTTGAGTAAAACAAATTTAGAGATACACCATCTGGGATAGTAGCCATAATGAAACAGATTTCTCTGTATGACACGTCACTTGTTACGTTACTTACAGTCTGTCTAAACTTCATAGATTTAAGAAATCTCACCAGCTTCAGTAAGATCCTCCCCGGCCTGTCCAAGTGTAAGCCTTAGGCTAGAAGGCTGGGAGCAGGAGACAGGCTAACTAAAACCCATTGATCCAATCCAAATGCAATCCAAAGCAAGTTTGCTCATGTATAAGTCTCATTCAATTCAACTTTCCCTGTAGTAAGTGTGTTTAGGATTGCAGCTTTAAGTACACAATTAGGGCATCAGGCAACAATTCTAAACTTGCTTACTGAGAAGGAAGTCCCACAGTAAAAAACAACAGTCAGACTTGTGTCTTAATATGCAAGCTTAAGATTGGGCTGCAACAATTATTTCAATCACTTACACATACACAGATTCCTCTAGTTTACATATTTTTCCTGTCTTGGTAACTGCTATTATCCTGGATCTCGCAGCCTCTTTTTTTAAAAAAGAAGCTGTGCATTCATTTTACCCCCCCCCCGCCCCGTCCAGCAGAGGAGGAAGCCGCTCAGGCGTCTGGGGCGGCGCACCCAGGGGCAAAACAAGCCACCCATGGGGGCAGGGCGAGGGCGGGACGGGTCACCCATGGGGCAGGGCGCACTGCGGGGCTCCAGAGTCTGCCTGCCTCCTCCAATTCAGCCACCCTACAGCTGGGGGGAGGCAGTGGGCAGACCCACGAGAGACGTGTGGCTCAGGTGTGCTGCAGGCCCCCCAGTGAGTGCCACCCGGCATTTTGTCACTTCCCTCAGTGGTGACACCCAGGGCAGCCCGCACCCCCTTCCTCCGCCCCTCCCTCTTATTTTTGTCAAACACTACAGTTTCAATCTCCAGTATGAGGGAAATGTAGTTCTGCTTGTGCTGGGGAGGTTGCCGATTTTCTCCTTCTGGTGCAATTGCCCCCAGGCCGCCAGAAAGGCTGCTCTGAAAGAATCCGTAAGCTTCCAGTCATTTTTTTTTTTTTTTTTTGCAGTTCAGCAAAAAGGGAGAGTTGTGTTGTCTTTGGATTCAAGACATTGTTTTTATCCCATGCTTAAATACCAAAGCATGCATCAGGTCCGGGCCAGGATCTTTTGCCGCCTGAGGCAAAACCTGTCACCTCTGTCACGACCACCTCCATGGGTGCCACCCATGGCAGATGAGGCAGCAGGGCATGCTTGCAGCAGCACACACACAGGAGGAGTCAGTGATGGTGCAATGGTGGCAAATGGTGTGCAACATGGGCTCAGATTTGCCACCTGACCTTGCCTCATGGGTGGGCCAGTCTTCACTTAAAATGACATAAGAGAATCCAAGGCCCATCTAGACCAGGCATAGGCAAACTCGGCCCTCCAGATGTTTTGGGACTATAATTCCCATCATCCCTGACCACCTGTCCTGTTAGCTAGGGATGATGGGAGTTGTAGTCCCAAAACATCTGGAGGGCCGAGTTTGCCTATGGCTGACCTAGACCAACATTCTGTTCTCAAAGTGGCCAGTTGGATGCCTATGGGAAGCTCGCAAGCAGGACCTGAGTGGAACAGCGCTCTCCCTATTTGGCCACTCTCTGATATTTAGAGGCACCCCAACTCTATTTGAGAACAAGGCTGAATAATCTCTGAAATGCTGAGTTCAACAACAGATTGTTACAATTACGAAACTGACTACTTACCGTCCAATCAAATTGCTTGGAGGCAGTGTTTGCGCCAGTTCATTCTGAAGCAGTATTCTATTTAGAAGCATTTCAGTGGTCATGACAGAAGGGTGTGCAACATGGTCAAGTTGATATTCCAGATTGGTTCTGTCTTGAAGAAAATGTAGATTCACATCTGCTTTTAGCTCCTTCAGTAAATTCAAAAATGTAACATTTTTAAAAACACTGGCATCAGGTACTTCATTGTCAACTAGAACTCTTTCCAAGCCACGCTTCACATACTCAACTTCCGTAATGTTCCACTTGAGAAACATGTTCCAGATATGGGGAAAAGTCTTCCATCCAGAGTGGCTGTGGATAGCTTCCCTGGCAATCTGAAGCACTTCGTTTATGGCAGCATTTGAAGGAGGGCTATCCTGCAATAGCTTGAAAAACACTGACAAATTATTCCCGTCAGCTAAGCTGTCTGTGAGATTTTGTGAATAAAATTCTGCTTCATTGGCAAAGAAAAGCGGGACAAGATTCAAAGGATCATAGTTGACTGTATTATTTGTATCACTAAGAACAGGGATTGGGCAAGTTGAATCATTTGGGGGCAGCTCGTTAGAGATTATTGCTAGAGTTTTATGAATGTCCCTTATCCATGGATGTTTATAATGAAAGAGAGTGTCCATTTTTGAAAGCAGGCTTGAAGAAAACTGTAGTGATTTGATGATGCATAACAATGCACTTGGCAAATATTCACTATTGTTTTTGTAAAGTCTTGCTAATTCTGGAGTCTGCTTTAAGTTGCTTATTGAGTCCTGGAACAATTCAGTAAATGTTTGATTGGGCATTGTTCTGTTTTCAAAGTCCCTGGAAGTAAAAGGTAGTTCACAATGACTTTGTTTCAAGGACTCAGGGACAGTGGCATTCTTAAACAACATCTGAAGTATTACGTGAATTACATCTCGGACACTGCAGTTATGTGGCCTTCCAGCTCTATGGTTCCCAATATCTAAGAAAGGACTCAGAGATAAATGCAAGACATCTATTAACTTTGCTTCTGCTAAAGTACTTAGCCCTAACAAAGACTCATTAAATTCTTTTTGAAAGATAAAGTGTGAGAAACCATACACTGCAGCAATTTTTTCTTTAGCAGTTTCTTCTTCCAATCTGCTGCCAGAAAGCATTATTGTCCCTTGCCTCAGTATGTCATATACCCTTTGGAGGGCTTTATTGCTATCATAGACCAACTGAGGGGTTGCTTCTAATTGGCTCGTGTTAAATTGGTGTTCAAAAGTTTTCTGTAACAACAGATTCCTGAGGACCACATTGATTACTTCTGAGATGTTGCTGCTTTGTGAGTCTTCCTCAGTATACTTCTGTGTAATGTGGGATAAGTGTCTAGTCAGTTCCTCCAGTTCTGCACTGAAAAGAGTATCAGAACCATTATCCTGTGTGTATAAATTTGTGGTGTTTTGGATTTTTTGCATTATTCCTGAAAGGTACGCCATTAAGGGGGCATTGTGGCTCATGCTCATGTTTGCTGTAAAACGATACTTATTCAAAAGTGCTAAGAAGTACTCCAAAATGTTTTTTGTGCTTTTAGATCTAAGCAGAACATCTGAAAACTGCAATGGAGCTTCCTGTGTTGCATCAAAGTCCTGGTTCACATCCTCAGGAAACAGTTGATTTGCCATGGACATCACCTTTTTGATATCTTCCCATATTGTTGCTAATTTAAAATTGGTCTCATTTAAAAACAGCTGATTCCAAATCATTCTACTTAAGTTTGATGCCTTCTTGGTTTCTTTCCAGTGAGGGTTCATATAAAAAAGGCTTTGAGCAAGAACATCAACAGGTGTAGACGAATTATTAAAAAGTATTTCTAAATGAGCTTTGAAATCTATGTCAGAGGTTTCACTTAGGAATAATTTTAATGAAGCAAGCATATCTTCTAAATAGGACGTTTTCATCTGCCAACTTAAGGTCTCAAGGGGCAGATGAGTTTCTGTTTTATTAGGTGCCAGTCCTGTGCCAATGAGAAGTAGAGCTTTTCTGGTCATGTCCAAGAGTCGAACATACTGGTTTGCATTTGTCACATTCTGATTGGAGCTCAACATATTTGCAACTTCACTCAATACCTTTGATAAGTTCTTCCATTTTGATTGACTTGCATCATTTTTGCTCACTTTTAACATCTTTGATACAGTGGCATTTTTATAGGGCTCATTTTGTAACAAAATAAAAGATGCAAGGGCTTGTGGTACACTGCCAGATAAATTTTGTGCACGAGGTTCTGTTTCATTCAGAATAAAAGGGCTTAAAATGTGCAAAGCAGAAGGTCCATTTATAATGTCCATAAGCCTGAGCCACGGTGCTTGGCAGGTCAGATTACTTTGGTGGAATTCATTAGAGATGGCTGTTAGACGTCTATGCATCTTTTGTATCCAGGGATTCTTGTAGCTATGGAAATAGTTCAGTTTGGAGAGAAACTCTGATGAAACTTGTAATGAGTTGATGAAGCACTGAAATTCATCTGAAAAGTATTTCCATTTGTCTTTGTGGAGAGTTTGAAAAGTTGGCATCATTTTTAAATTTCTTATCACAAGCTGAAACAACTCAGTAAATGTATGATGGTGGGCTGTTTGGTTTTCCAAGTCTGTGGCGGTAAAGAGGAAATGGCAGCTGCTTCCTCTTAAGGCATCCAGTAGGGTGGCATTATTCAACAACACTTCAAGAACAATGTGATGAACATCCTTGACAGTACAGTTCTGCAGTCTTTCATTAACCTGATTGTCTTCCCTTAGAAAAGGGGTCAATGTTAAATACAAAAGATCCTGTGCTTTTGCTTCTCCTGAAGAATCATGCTGTGCTGAAGTCCTATACAACTTCTGCAAAAGTAACATGCGTGAAAAACGGAAGAGGGCATCCAATTTTTTTATACTAGATGATTCTGTCAGCCTAGGATCAGAAAGTATATCTAGCCCTTCCTTGAATATTTGGAACAATCTCTGGACAGTTTCATTGCTGGCATCCTTTAGTGGATTAACAGGAATTAATTCATGGAGGTACCTTTCCTCCAAGTCTTCTAGCACATCCAGCGTTTTCAGAGCAGCGTCTAAAAACATTGAGAAGTTTGCCCCACTGGTGTTCTCCTCACTGTATTCTTTCATTAAATGGTTCACGAATTTGGTCAGCTGCCCAAGCTCCTTTTTCAAAGGAAGGCCAGAGCCATTGTGGTGAACATGAAGACTGTGGTGCAATATGTCCAAAACCTGCCCATAGGCAACGATATCTCTATCACTCCATTTTGCAGACCTCAGTTTTTCTGTAATACGCCAATAATGATTGAATTCATTCCAATGAGATTCACCAACGAAATTTTGAATGTCCTGCATCTTGTCAATAATGAAGGATAGCAATAAGTAATTATGACTTTTCTGAACATTTGCTACCGTGTTTAAGATTTCCTGGAGTGCCAAGAACTTCTCAGGAAAGTTGTAAATAGTTGTAGGTTTAAACAGAAAATCTGAAAACAATGATGGCACATCTTGGACTGATGCTAAGTACCTTCTAAGGTTTTCAGGCATATAAGATAATTTGTGAGAATTTATCGTTTTAATGGTTTGCCATATCTTTGTGACCATAATATTAGTCTTATTTAAAAATGTTCGAGTCCAAATGTTTCTAAACTTGGGAACATTTTTACTTTCTTTCAAGTGAGCCATTATATCAAGCAAGTGCAGCCTATTAAAGTCATTTTGAAGCAGGAGAGATGTGAAGTTGTTGATTTGGTTGATTTCTCTCCTATTAAGTGCACCTCTTAATTTACTGTCTCTGTCAGCCTCCATTTGCCACTGAAGGATATCAGTCAAGTTCACTCTACTGTTATTCTCATATTGCTTGAACAGGTTGTTCAGTTCAGCAATGCTAAACTTCTCTGGCAAAACTTCAAAAAGATGTAGAGACTTCTTAATGGTTTCTAAATCCTTTGAGAGATTACGTGTTTTGAAGTCTTCACCAGCAAAATCTGGAGGTAATATTTTTCTGAAATGAGAACAAAAATACAGAAATACAAATTCAAATGATTTGATTTATTTATCCAGTTTATATATCTCCCTTCACCCAAAGATCACAGGGCAGTTTGCAACATAAAACACACAAAACCCCCACAAAATACATAACATAATAATAAAAAGACAATAATGCCCCCTCAAGCTAGAACATGGCAGAATAAACGTGTCAGTCTTTATGCCATGGCAAATGTGTAATTCTTTAAAATTCAGTAAACAATATGTTGCTTCTGCTTGAAGAATGAAGTACACTCCCATCAGTTTCTGAATGGTGCTGCATTTCTAGGCTTGCATATAACAACAAATCATCATTCATAAAAAACAGAAGCCAAAGGTTCTGATTCCCACCTCACTGCTGCATTGAAGGAAGAGAGGAAGGAAGTGCATGTGCCCAATACTTGCGCATATAAACCTTAAGCCATAGTTTTGTGCTACATTTGAGAACAACCAATGTGCCATGGATTCTGTCACTGTGGCTGAAATCCTATACACAGCTAGCTGGGAGTAAGCCCGCTAAACACTGTGGGTAGAATTCAACATCAAGCTCTTTCAATTGTTCCCTCTACACAAGCATTTCAGTTTGCTAGATGGAACAAGCCCCTCTCCTCCCTTTGTGTACTATTCTGGGAATTCTCACACATACACACGAAAGCCAGTTTTGAGGGACAGGGCCTGCCGAAAGAGGAGAGGAAGGAAAGCCCTATTGCACAAACAGAAATCCTTGTTCAAGACTTCCATTTATGGAGCTGGTTAGTTAAATCCCGGCCAAGGTGACTTACTTCTGAGGAATCATGCATGTTACACAAATACTAACTCTCAGGGATACATTTCCCCCTAAAATCCACAGTGCGTTATGAGTTTAATCGACCAGCTTTGCCTCAACAATACAGCAGATGCTAGTTAAATGTTCATATGATCTAGTGAAAGCTATGCAGTTTTTGCAAAACACCCTTCCCACCCCCCCCCCCCCAGAATAAAATTTCACATTAGCAAAAACCTAAGTTTCACCCCATAAATAATTTATTACTCTAATCTCACCTCACAATGTCTTTCATTTGAGTCATTAAAGTTGGGTTGTTTTTCCAGTAAAGAGAGAGCCGACAAATGTCATTCTTTGCTGAGCTGCTATTATCTACAAAATAAAAATAAACAAGATAAATTCACAATTTGAGTTACTGCCTTTCAACTTTAATTGTGATGATAGTCAAACATAGCATTTGAAGGATAAATGTGAATTTTGAAGTATGGCTGTGTTTTGGAAAGTGCAAATTTGATCAGTTAGGATTTACATGGAAACTGAAACAAATTTCTCCCCATCCCAAAACTATATTCAGCCCTTCAGTCCCGGTTTGCTTAAAACAGTGTGTCATATGGGGAACACTGGGGTGGTGATGGCTTGCTAACTAGGATCTTAACAAGATCCAAGAATAAACCATGTTTAAGGATCCTGGTTAGTAAACAAACTGACATGAAACCAGAGTTACCTGTTTCAGAAAAAAATGAACTCTGGGTTAAATAATGCGCCAGAGATGGCATGTGTCAGGAGGAGATGAGAAGAGACCCTTTTCCTAGCTCTCTTAAGCATTACATACAAACCACCCCAGTATCTCTAATGACTATTAATCTTTTCCATTTATCAGAACAAACACATCAACAAGGCCTTGAATAACTTATGAAAAAATTGCTTCTGTTAACAGTAAGCATTTCATTATTTTGTGCATCTTAGTGTCTGTTATAAACTGAAGCAAAAAAACATTTTTTGTATGATGCAACAAGTATGGATTTGCAAGAGCTTAAACTTGTCCATCAATATTACTTAGATGCCTGATAAAGAGATAAGCAAGCAGCCTCACCTTGCTCTGAACAGTTCAAGGCATGCAGCAGACCACTAATCATGTTCTGTATGGCTTGCAGTCCATTGTCACTTGCAACTAGCGGAGAATCCTTTTCCACAGCCATAATAATTCTTTGTAAACAGGGGAAATAAAGCAATAGTAACACAGAATGAGCATATTATAGAGCATCAAATAGCTTTGGTTCCTGTAAATAGCTAGGTAGTGTAAGGGAAGAAATTGCACAATGTCTAGGGCATTTTAGGAAAACAAAATGGCAAGCATCAGGAGGCAGGCAGCCTATTCCCAAAGCAGTAAGAAATGGAGATAAAGGGGAGGATGAAAATGAATGCCATGAAGTCTATGAATTCTGAATAGTCAGGGTTTCCCTCCCTAAGACACTTCTACGTGGCAATCATCACTGCCCCATTTGTTTGTTTGTTTGTTTTGCTTTAATTTTTTGCATAAAAACATTCATTTCTTTCACTATGTTATTCTATTAACTCCTTTGATATAACAATTGATAATACAATGTTGTATTAGATGTTGTTGTATCATCACTGCCCATTTGAACACTATTTATTTTTATTTCCTTGCAAAAATTTCTGTATCACCAAGAACAATAAAATCACTTTAATCAAACAAGCACTACATATGAAGTCCATGTACACAGCCTAGACCTTCAAATAAACCAGTCTACTACTGAGCCACCGAAATCTCATGCTCTCCTTTCATAACACCTCCCTTTATAACTGTCAGTGGAAGCTACCACTTCATCACTGTCAGCGAAATACCAGGCATAGCTATTATGTTTTTGGTGTATAGCTTGCCTTTTCTTTTACCTGCTTGTGTTCTGAAGGGCAGCAATCATATCCTTCATAGCACTGACACCTTGAGTGATATCTGGGGCCATCAGGAGGATGCGCCATAGAGAAGTTTCATTCTGCACTTGGGAGATGAGCGATAAGAACGAAACTGTTTCCTTGACAAAAGCCACCTGGTACTGAGAATCTTGCTGCAACTTAAAACAAAAATGAAACTTTTAAAAGGAATAGATAGATAGATAGATAGATAGAGCAGTTCACAGGACCCCAGTTCTCTTTTAATCATAGCTTGCTCACAATGGAGGGAGGGAAACAACTTCAGACTGCAGCTCTGTGGGGAATGTATGTGTGTGTGATACCATACTTGGGCAGGCATCCTGGCTACTAGTCACTTCTTTGACTTCAGCGCTTGTCATTCTAGATATCTTTTTAGAACTAGGCAGGAGAGAAGAAGCCAGCAAAATTAAGAATTAATCTTGAAATGAATGGATGAAAAATGTCCTACAGAGCATCTGCTGCTGCAATAAAACAGTAGATTAAGGGTAGCAGCCCGCCCACAAAAGTGCACCTCGTTGCCCCATAGATTTCAGCAACTGTGGGCAAGACTGTGGCCTAAGATAAGTAAAACGGGTCATAGCATGACCTAAATGGATTTAGAAATTTCTCCTTTGCTATGTTATGCCTATAAAGCATGTGAAGTGTGCCTTAACCAAAGAAAGGTGCTTCAGGTTCATCACCAAACTACTGTACTCTTTAAAGGTAAAGGTACCCCTGCCCGTACAGGCCAGTCTTGACAGACTCTAGGGTTGTGCGCCCATCTCACTCAAGAGGCCGGGGGCCAGCGCTGTCCGGAGACACTTCCGGGTCACGTGGACAGCGTGACATCGCTGCTCTGGCAAGCCAGAGCCGCACACGGAAATGCCGTTTACCTTCCCGCTAGTAAGCGGTCCCTATTTATCTACTTGCACCCGGGAGTGCTTTCGAACTGCTAGGTTGGCAGGCGCTGGAACCGAACAACGGGAGTGCACCCCACCGCGGGGATTCAAACCACCGACCTTTCGATCGGCAAGCCCTAGTGGCTTTTACCCACAGCGCCACCCGTGTCCCACTGTACTCTTTAAACTTCCCCTTTTCCTGATTGCTGTTCCTCGTGCCCAGAACTTACTCCCAGATCACCTACGTAATGCTGACCCACTTCCATACTTTCCTGAGTAGCTTTTGGCTTAACCCCTTCGTTCTCATCCCGTACTGAAAGTAAAGACATGTGATGAACTGAATACACATTCCTCAGCTCAGGGGCACACCTTTCTGGGGTTTTTTGATTACTGTTCAAAGTACTTTTTGAAACACATATTTCAAACCATACTACTACTAGTAGTAAAAATATTAATTTGGCCTGATTGAAAATTTAAAAGCTTCCATACTACACCTCAAGAAAGCCCAGCTATATACGGGGTGTGGAGGTTTGCTTCATTTGCTGATGCTGCTGTGAGTCGAGAACTACAGACCTGCATGAACCTGTTCCATGACTAGGAGATCTTGTGATCTTGCCCTACCAGTTGCAAAACCTCCCAGATAGGAAGGGGAAACTGTGGTACAGGCTTGGGCTCCCAGATAGTATTGAAGTATGCCAAAGGCTTGTACTGTACTAGTCCTAGAGCATCAGATCAAATAAGAGTTGCTGGGTGATGCCCATATAAAACATGATGAAGGCACAACAGGAGAAAGCAGACACTTACGGAAAATCAAATTTAAAAAACCTAATCTGATGGTTCCACTAAGAGGTTCTTTTGAACTCAGTTCAAGGGAGGGAACATATGGCTGACCACTGCATGGCACTTTTCTCCATTGACTTTGCCAACTGCCCTTTGTTCCTCAGTTGTCGAACATTTCGGAAGTCGAACAGTCTCCTGGAATGGATTACGTTTGACAACTGAGGTACCACTGTAAACCATTTTAAGCTTCCCAAACGTGTGGTCTCTTGCTATGCTAAGGGAAGTGGGGAACTTTGGAAGCAACTTAGAAGGGGATATTTCAAAGGTCTAACAGCCTATATTTCAATGCTTTACTTTGTTGCATGCTCTGTGATTTTAAACCTCTGCTGGGCTCTCTCATTTGCCCAGTACTTGCCCCAAATCTAGGCACACAGTGAATTCTCATTTTATTTCACCACATTCTGTTTTTCCTTTTACCAAACCAATACACATTTCCACTTCAGAAGTTCTTGGTGACTGCAGCTGATGAAGACCCTTCCTCTGAGACATTGGAGAACTGATACCAATTAAGGTAGACAACACCTGATTAGATGGGCCAATAATCTGACTTTTATGGGTAAGTAATGCTTGCTCATTTCTCAATTTCCCTCAAATCCCTGTTGAATTTTCCCTCTAGAACTCTTTGTCAGGTATAACCAGGGTCAAACTAGAAAGGGCAGCAGCAAACTTATTTGTTGAAACTCAGATCTGCTCCGATCATTGTATAAAAGTGGGTGTGGGGATCCAAGCGTTAGAGATATGGAGGTATGTGGGTTGATGGAGCTGAACTCTCCCTGTACCTACTTCTCATCTTCTCCCCTAGGACAGAGTTATAAAACCTGTGGACCTCATGTCTTTGTTGGATTCTGATTCCCTTCAACACTATGCAGCATGGCCAATGGTCAGGGATGGAGGGAAACGTAATCTAATCATCTGAGAATTAAAATATCCATGATATAAACTATGTATAAGCTACAGGAAGTCACACAAAGGAGAAGGTTTAGAACTTCCTGCCCTTGCAATCGTTTTGCTCTTAAAAACAGTCCCCACAACTCCCCTCTTTTTACATGGCTGAGAAAATCTAGGTTTAAACACTCACACCTGATGCTATTGAGTTTAGCTTAACAAATATTACAAGCGTTCCCATCTCCAGCCTTTGCCCTTGACCAAGGAGAGATCAGCCTGCCTATTTTCCAACAATCAAAGATAAAGTCTGATATTCCATCCCTGCTTCTTCCTGCCATTCATTTCCAGCTATTGGAGCTCACGAAGCACAAAGAAACTGAAATGCCTCTTTCACAAAACTGCCAGCTGTTATGCAGGGTGAATGAATGGGCACAATGTGAAAAGCTACTCTGATAAGGGAAGAGGGGGAACTTTTCCTCTAAGCAATTTGATTGAGGTTATTATTTAGCAGACAAAAAAAAATATGAGTTGGATACTCACTTTAGGAATCTGACTTCTGAATTCCTGAAAGAAGGACTCTACAAGGGACAAGTTGGTGAAGCAAAATGTTCGATAGATGTTTGTTCCAAAGACTTCCCAAAGGAGATTCTGTGATGATGCATCAGCCGCCATGACTTCACAAATACCAGCTTTAAGGTTTCCTGCAGAAGACTTGTGCATCTGCATCTATAAAATAAATTTCCGTAGAAGAAGAACTGAAAATGAGGTGGTTGTTTCAATGTGTGAATGATCAATGGTTTCATCAAATTTTTTGAACAGCTACAATTGTTGGTGCAAAGGTTAGAAGATCACAATTGTTACACCCACGAGGCTAGCAAAAGGGTTCAGGGCACCAGACCTTGTAAGAAATCTGTGAACACCACTACCCCACCCCATACTTCCCAGTAAAGGCATATGGAGCATTGCCTGTCCGACTGCCATGCCTAGAAGTGACTATAGCTTGTTTGCACATGCTCACACTCAGGTATGCACATGTCTCTCTTAGACTTCATGTTCTATTTGGAAACCAGGAAGTATGAAAAGTATGAAGCTGCTACTAGCCCAAACCCCAGGCTCTTCTCAGAATGGACACTGAGATCCAGCACTGAAGGCCTTCTGGCGGTTCCCACACTGCAAGAAGTGAGGCTACAGGGAACCAGGGCCTTCTTGGAAGGAGCACCCACCCTGTGGAATACCTCCCATCAGATGTCAAGAAGAAGAGTAACCCTTAGGAGACATCTGAAGGCAGCCCTGTATAGGAAAGCTTTTTAAGGTTTAGTGTTTTACTGTTTTAATACATGCTGGAAGCCACCCAGAGTGGCTGGGGCAACTCAGTCAGGTGGACAGGGTACAAATAAATTATTATTATTATTATTAGATTGACTGTGGCTTGTTTTTTCCTGGTGTGGCGGCACCAAAAGCAACAATGGAGAAACGGAGCATATTTTAACTATGGATTCATATGAAAGGTGAACCAGGCATAGTCAAATCACATTCAATTGCACATCTATTTGTACCAGATCTCCGTGGAACAATCTAAAATAAGATCTGTTGCTATTTGAACACACCGATATAGCAATTTTGGAAACTAGAAACATGCTTGCATTTTCTTATTATAATAAACCCACGCACTAATATTACGTAACAAAA
Organism: Podarcis tiliguerta; assembly: GCF_965153285.1. Lineage (NCBI taxonomy): Eukaryota > Metazoa > Chordata > Lepidosauria > Squamata > Lacertidae > Podarcis > Podarcis tiliguerta. The sequence goes on from NC_139534.1 coordinate 2,936,121, forward strand.
CGGTATTCCAAAGGTGATCTCATTAAAGTGAATATAGAAATTACCTCTCCCAGACTGAGAATCTTGTTGAGCAAGTTAATTCTGGCATGGCTGGCTGATGAGGAAATATTTTCAGCAATGCTGCTCAGATTGACTGTTGAATCAATTGGCCCTGCAATGATTTTAAAAAACATACAAATTTCAAATGCTGAATTTGCCAAAGAATGTGAGCTCATGACGCCCCCTACGTAAGGTAAACAGTGCCTCTGTTTGGCCTAGATAAAGGTAGCCGTCATAGTCCATTACTCCAAGCAGCAGTAACTGGTAAGGCACTTTGTGGTGCGAAACCAGTAGTAAACAGTTTGTTTTGGGAGAATCATGTTCTTGCCTTTGAATAAGGGAGCTGATGGTCACCACTGTCTGCACCGTGCAATCATACAATTGCTAGCTAGCTGAGCAGTCACCCCCTGCTGATTTCAGAAGCCTGAATCCAGGTAATTATTATCCAGCCAACAGCCACACACTTGCACTTCATTCCCAATGCTTCAAAGTAAAGGTAGGATTTCCCCTCCCATCGCAGACACCCTGACTTGCAGTTTTCCCCAGGGAACAACCTCATGTCACGAGGCATCCAAGGTGTTCCCACAAAGCTTCTAAAACAACTCCCATTCACTTAAGGGGGTTTCTTCTTCAGCAGAACTTCCTTTCTCCCTTAATGCCATTTTAAGCAAGCCTGTTATCTATCTGATTTCAAACTGGACTATGGGAGCCACACATTTTTATGGCTTAAAAAACCAATTTCCTGACTTTGCCATAGTCCTGAACAAATTTTTATAGCTCAGAAAATTGATTTTCTGCCTTTGTCTGAGAAATTTCACTTTCACTTTGGCTCCCTAACCAGCCAATGAGGATACATGAAGAGAAGGAAGGGCACTTTAGTTTTGTGTGTCGAGGTCCCCAAGACACAGTGGCGTAGCGTGGGTTGTCAGCACCAGGGGCAAGGCAAGTAATTTGCATCCCCTAACCCGTGGATTTGCGCCCCCTAACCCTAACCCCCAGATGTTGCGCCCGGTGCAGACGGCCCCCCCTGCACCCCCCACACTACGCCACTGCCAAGACACCCCAATAAAAACACAATTGATACATAATTTTTGTTTCAGGTTTTTGGCATAATTTTGGCCACAACTTTATTAAAACACAGAAAATGTGAGTGGTTGCTTAGGCAGTGCTAGCAGCAGAGGCTACTGCCTCTTCCCCCTTCTCTCTCTTTCTCTCTCCCCCCCCCCCCCTTGCAGACATGGAAGGAGCAAGCAGGGCCAAAGTTGTTTGAGCTATTTCTAAGCAAATTTACTGAAATCTACACTTCCGACATGGGTTGCCATACGTCTGGACATTGTTTCGAAGGACCGAATCCCAACAATGCCTGGGAAATTCCAGATGTATGACAACCCTAATATAAAGGCACATACCTGTAACTATTCTCAATAGTTTTAACTAATAAAGCACAATCATATCAATGACCTACGGGGGGGAATCAAGTCCTACTGAGCTTTTTGGAGCTTGCAGGACATGAGACTGCACACATATCTGGGAATAAGTCCCAGTGAACTTCTGAATATACATGCATATAGGCTTCTGCTAAGATATCCTCAGCTGCTTAAAATAATTGCTTACTCACTCAAGTACCCATAGAAAACAAAGCAATTGTTTTAATGGAACTCGCCTGGGCCTTGTTCAACTACTTCTCCATGGTTATAACATTTATCTGCAGCTAAGAGAGGAAGTTTGCTAAACTCTTAATAGAATCAAATAACCTACCCAATGAACCATTCTTGCTTTTGGGAACATCAGCACTCTGGGATGATGGATGGCTGTCCTTCTCCGGGTTAGCTGACCTTCTCCGTTTTCTGATAAGGAAAAAGGAGTGAGAAGAATCCTGCATCATCACTTATAGCTACCCCTTCACTGAAGCTCCTTGCATTAAACCACTCAGGCCAAGTTCTTCCCACCAAAATGTGAATTTCTTGATAAAGCACTGCCTTTATTTCAAGCAATGGGTTGTCGTTTTGTTTAGAACCATTCTAGAACCAATCTTGATGTTATTTCCGGAGAAGCTATTTGCTTTCCCCCCTGGTGGTCTTTCTCATAGGGTAAGGCAAAAAGAGGATCGGGCCAGATCCAAGACTGCAGCTCCATCACAAGGTAATGCTGCAACAGTAGAGCAGAAGCACCCAGCATGTTGCAGGTGCAACAGTTCAAGCCAGTGCACATGGCAGCTCTTAACTGAGACAAATGCTGGTAGAAGTGAGCATGATGAAAGGAAGACTGGGAACAACAGCAAGTCTAACCACAACCTTAATGACAAGATGCAGAGCCCCTGCAACCACAAGGAATCAGCAGAAGCCCCCAAATGTGCTAACCAAGACTCACCATGAGCATGCAGCCTCTAGACAACCTGTGGGTCCCCAGCTGTTGTTGGACTACAATTCCCATCATCCCTGAGCTCTGGCCTTGCTGGCTAGGGGTGATGGGAGTTGTAGTTCAACAACATCTGGGTACCCACAGGTTGAGAAAGGCTGCTCTAGAAGGTTGCCATGAGAGAATCTGGCTCTCCAACTCTAAAGGGTTTGCCACTTCTGGGCTAAAAGCCAGGTGTGTGGAGGGCAGTTTGGGAAATTTTTAATTCACAATTAACTCTCCTATCATATTTCCTCACCTTTCTCTTTCAAGACCTTATAAGAATTTCTCATGAATCCTATCTAAGTTAATTGACCAACACCACCAAATCAGGGTCAACCATGTGATGGCCCGCCACTCTCTTTGGTGTGCACATTCCGTGTGACCTTAGGCAGGGATGCAGGGTTAGAGTATTGTATAGGAGATTCTGGGTGCAGAATAGATGTGGCTCAGTGACAGAGCACCTGGTTTGCATGCAGAAGGCCTCAAGTTCCACCCCCAGCATCTCTAGGTAGGGCTGGGAATGTCTCCTGTCTGAAACCTAGGAGAGCGACTGCAAATCAGTGCAGACAATAGAGCCAGGTGGTCGGACTTGGGGTAAGGTAAACTTCCTGTGCGTGGTCTACATCAAAATATTTCAAATCTTAAGAGAGAGTCTCAGAGGAGCAAGGAATGTGCTTGATAAAATTGATCACTTAGTTTTGCTGCAAGCTGATACTATCGTTATGCGTTTGTATGTGCCAGATCCCTCTGATCCCTAGATTCAGCAAGTGTTAAAAGCTAATCAAGCCCGGCTAGCTTCCTACAGTTGAGAGAGTTGTGGCGATTCAGAGAGCTATCTGCTAGCTCTGTGGGGATTGTTAATAGCCAGACAGATAGTTTGGGTCTATTACTCACTCTGGAGACAGAGTAATCTAGGATTTATCCTCAAGACACTTGGATCTGCACCTTGCACCTTGGACAGGAGCAAGGAAGAGCTGGCAAGCTAAGGAGCAATGCCAATAAAAGAATCTCACCCTCTCTTTTAAAAGCCCTTTAAAACATATTTGGTACAATAAAACTGTAATGAGAATCACACATCCCCTTTCCATCTGCTTGGGGAAATTTATAATTTGAAAATCTGTGAGTACTACCTTTTGTGGCTGAAAAAACAGAAAGGAAACTAATTGTTAAAGAGTTATAGCAAAGCAGACAGCCTGGTTTCTGGTAGACAACAAAAATTAAATCAGATGATAGGAAATCCTCAATCCTTTTACTTTGTTTCTTGCCACTAAAGAACCGGGGAAATCGAAAGTGATGCAGCCATAACTAGCCATGAGAAAGGAGGCAGATAAGAATCTGCTTTTGAAACAACACAGTTACAGCTGCAGAAGTCCAGGACTTTTAAGGGAGAACATTAAGGTGGATTTAATGTCTAATAAGATCTAGAACATTAAAAGCACCCAATATGGTACCTTTGGATGACCCAGTGACTGTTGGTATTGTTCAGCAGTTGATGGATGAATAATTTAAAATGATCAGATCAATGTTTGATGAAGATGAAGGGAATGATGGGGGAAAATGAGCCAGAGTAATATGAGGTCAAAAATGGAAATGGAAAGGAGGAATGCACAGAGGCTTCAGACCAAATTGATAAAATGTTGGCAGGACTGGATTAATAAATAATTAAACAGAAAGAAGCAGACGGTGATGCAGAAATGGAAATGATTCCCACACAAGGATTTGGAGAAGTAAAAGATAAAATCACACATGGTGAATTTGAGAATTATTTGAACTTGGTGCTGATAGAGTTGAGAAGGGGGGAAAGATCTGGGACTTCAGCGCTGGCCTGTCTTTAGTTCTGGCAGAGAAAAAGTACTCTGCCTATGATCTGAATTCAGAGAATGATGGTATTAAAGTTATGGTACTCTCTCTGGAAAAAGACTGGGGGGGGGGGGAATGCTAGAGCAGGAGAGCAGGATGCCACCATAAACATAAACAAAACTGGAAATAGAATATAATAGGAAATAGAACTGAACATACAGAACTGGGCATGAACAAGCAGATTATAACGGGAAGTAAAAATGGAATATTGATCTAATGTGTGATCACAATGGAGAGACCTTAACATGGATATGGATATAAGAATTTAGTATTCTGCAATATGGAGTCATGGTGGTCAGAATTAACAGAGGGGGGAAAAAATAAAAAATGGTTAACATAATTACAGAACCTATCTTGGAAAAAGAAATGTAGGAAAAAGAAATGAATAATTCTGAGACACCCTGATTTAAAAGAAATATTGTTCAACAGAGAGTGGAGAAGATGGATGTTTGTAGGAACTGAAGGTTTAAAATAATTACTATATAAGGAACATGGAAGTTCTCTTACAGCTTTTGGTAATGTTTTACTTTTGTTTTCTTCATCTTACTCTTCTCTCTTTCTCTTTTTCCTTTCTTTATTTCTATTGTCTTTTTCACTTCTTTGTTTATTTCTAATTTTATTGTATTATGGGGAAATAATACTTTCTGCTGTTCATCAGGCAAGGGGTTTTCCCAGCTGCCTTGCCCCCACCCTCCATTAGAAGAGAACTTGGCCCCCTTCTTACGTAACAAGAGGACTTACTCCCTTACCTGTTTATGGGCGATACACCATTCAATTTTGGTAGCAGGTCTTCAGGTGTATATGGTGTGCTTTTGCACCGGGCATCTGAACTACAAATCACAGTTTGAAGAAATGGAAAGAAACCTGCACTGGGAAGGTTCCGGGGGGCGAGATAACCTGGAAAGTAGGCAAGAAATAGGCGTAAATCAGTATGGCTTGGTGGTATGCATGAGAATCAGTGAAAAATTACGCTCCATTTTTTTATTATTAAAAGTTTCTGATAATGAAGAGAAGTAAAACAGAACCACGCATAGATTAGAAATGAAGGTTTTGACAGCAAATCTAAGTGCAAAGAAGAGTGCTATTTATCTCCAGCGGCCACCTCAAAGGGCAGAAGTAAGCAAAGCCTTGTGCAGACGGCCAACCAGATCAAGGGGGTCAGACTTCCCAGCCCTGTTCTCCGTGCATTCAAGGCTCCATCTGGAGAGGGTCCTGCAGCTGAGGACCCCCTGCGCATGATCTAGAGCCTGTCTTATACAGAGTACAGAAGAAGTGCCCAGGTCCAGGATGAACAAAATAAATCAAGGAAGACTAGAAGAGGCAAGAGTGGATATAGCCACTCAGATCGTTCTAGAAACCTTTATAACATATCATATACTATTCTTTGCTATGAGCAAAGAATAGTATATGATATGTCCTGCCAGACCCGCTCCTTGCCTTGCTGGCCTCTTTGCACCTGGCCTAGAAGGGCCGGGCCCTGACTGACTCCACTTGGCTGCTGAAAAGGCCAGAGGCCACCTTCGCTCTGAGTCCAGCAGGACCTGCTTCTCACGATACCTAGAGACACTTGGTGTGGGGTATTGTTTGGGGTTTTTTGTCGAGGTCAAGATTTAATTTTGGAGATGCTTAATTTTGTTGTTTTGGGTATTTTTAAGATTCATTATTGTTAGCCCTTATTATGACTTATGTAGGGATCACTTGATTTTATTGCATACCTATTGATATGTAATTTATTGGCTATTAAAACTTTTGATATATTTTTGTGATTATGTAAATCTTTTCATGTTGTAAGCCGCCCAGAGCTTGGTTTAACTGTGGAAAGCCAGCATACAAATAAACAATGATGAAGATGAAGAAGTTTAATGGACTGATGAGCATTTGGCATTCCGTTTCCCAGGTTACTTTATCCTTGCCTGGTTTCCTGGATGCAATTGTAGCAGGAACCCCCCCCCCCATCATTCAGTTTGTACAAACTTCACACACACTCAACACTCACACACTACATATGCTACACTTCTGTTATAAATTCATAGAAAATCAACCATACATCGGATTTGCACTGTTCCACTTTTATTTTACTCCATGAAGGAAAGACTACAAAATGGGGAAGGTTTGATACAGGGCGCCATAATCCCTTCACCATACCAGCACATCCACAGGAGCCCTGCCCAGTTGCTATGCCAACCCTGATGATCCCAGACAGAAGACAATCAAGATCACAAAGAACTTGCATATGGGAGTGGATTCAGCATGGACTGGAACAAAGGACAATGATCAGATCTTCCCTCAGGGGGCAGGAAACTGTGACTACCTTTTGTCTTCAGAAAATGACTCATGGGGAGGGGTAGAAGGGAACCAGCCAGGTGACAGGACACTCAGGTTACCACCTCAACTCCTCCCTCAACCCCTCCTTTCTGTAATGTATGCATGATGTTTCTGGGGGTGGGCTTGACCTAGGGGATGGGAATTTCAAAAGTTTTTATAAGGTCTTGCACACCATTTTCTGTGTCTTTCCTCTCTCCTGTTGCAACAGTTCAATAAAGGCCAAGCCTACAGGCTGCTGATTTGCTCCAATTTACTCTGGTTGGTGTCTTTACTTTTTGTCCAAGGGAGCCCTCGGATTTTTCCGGTAACACAATGCACCAAGGTTTCCCCCCACTATGAACTCTATTACACCCCAGTGTAAAAGCTGACTAAATGGTGCACAGAAAAAGTATTCAACCAAAGTCATTAAAACTTATGTCTTTATTGTTGATATTTTAAATATGAGTTAATCCCAATCACACGTGTGGTGGTATGCTTTAAAGTGCCTATCAGGTATGTGCTGAACCGACCTCCTCTTATTCCCCTCTCTTTCTCCTGCAGTCTACCCTCAGCCAGCTCACTTTTGGTACTGGAATCTGGCTGGGAGCAACGGCAGGTTTAGGGCAGTGCAAGTGGTTCCCCCACAAAGGACACCAAGACGAGGAGGCACACAATAATATATTTATATGGGGTACCTACTGAGAAGATCCATTAAAAAGCAACTGTACCAAAATGAATTATTGTGAATATAAGACATCTTTATGAGAGTTGCCAAATTTTGTCTTCACTCAGGATGCCATATTACCAAAGTCTGTCCCTGCTGGGGGAAAAGTAAGGAAGGGGTGAGTTCACACTTAGATCATACTCTCAATTGAGGAAAGCTCATGTGTAAATATTCAGGTCTGCTAAGAGCTCATTTGTTGTTGTTTAGTCGTTCAGTCGTGTCCGACTATTTGTGACCCCATGGACCAGAGCACACCAGGCACGCCAGGCACTCCTGTCTCATTTAGTTTAGCCTAATTGGCACGGTGTGAAGAAAAGCTTTTCTCCCTTGTTGTACTAGAACTCATGAACATCCAATGAAGCTGAATCTTGGAAGGCTCAGGGCAGACCAAAAAAACTCCACCTTTGTTGCATGTAGTTAAACTGTTGAATTTGGGACCACAAGAGGAAGCGATGGCCACCGGTTAGATGGCTTTGAAAGCATCTGGCCCAGCTACAACATAAATCTCTCCCATATCAGTCTCTACAGCCACAACAGGCGCTGTAACTCCCCAACAGTTTGACTTCACCCCTGAAGACACACTCCTCCTTTATTTCCCAAGACAGACAGGTGCCAACAAGGTAAATTCATGGAGCAAAAGGCTATCAATGTCCACCAGCCACAATGACCACGTTCTGCCTCCACTGTCCCAAGGCTCTAGGCCTCTGAATGCCAGGTGCCGGGAATCCCAAATGGAGAGGTTCTGCTTGCATGTTTCTCATAGACATCTGACTGGCCACTGTGAGAACAGGGTGCTGGCCTCTTCCAGCAGGATTCTTCTTATGACCCTTGAGAATTCAGCCAGAAACGACTTGTTTACTCCTCCATAGTCCTTTATATTAATAAAGGAGAGGACTGAGGGGTGTTAACTCTGCTGTAGAGTTGAAAATTACAAATGAAGTCTACCTATTAATTAATGACTGTTGGATAGCAAAGCAACAATGATTGCACAGTTGCCTTCCTGTTCTAGAAATGGATTTTGATGTAATTAAAGTAACATAACATTAAAATGACAAAGCAGTTAATTAGTGCCTTCTTAGGGCAGAACATCAGTCATGGACAAAGGGGTTCAGAGACTGGAGAGAAAGATAAATAGATCGATAGATGATAGATAGATAGATAGATAGATAGATGATAGATAGATATAGATGATAGATGATAGATAGATAGATAGATGATAGATAGATAGATAGATAGATAGATAGATATAGATAGATAGATATAGATAGATGATAGATAGATAGATAGATGATAGATAGATATAGATAGATAGATAGATGATAGATAGATAGATAGATATAGATGATAGATGATAGATGATGATAGATAGATAGATAGATAGATAGATGATAGATAGATAGATAGATAGATAGATGATAGATAGATAGATAGATAGATATAGATGATAGATGATAGATAGATAGATGATAGATAGATAGATAGATGATAGATGATAGATGATAGATGATAGATAGATAGATAGATAGATAGATAGATAGATGATAGATAGATAGATGATAGATAGATAGATAGATAGATAGATAGATAGATAGATAGATGATAGATAGATAGATATAGATGATAGATAGATAGATAGATAGATAGATGATAGATAGATAGATAGATAGATGATAGATAGATGATAGATGATAGATAGATGATAGATAGATAGATAGATGATAGATAGATAGAGATGATAGATAGATGATAGATAGATGATAGATAGATAGATATAGATGATAGATGATAGATAGATAGATAGATGATAGATAGATAGATAGATGATAGATAGATAGATATAGATGATAGATGATAGATGATGATGATAGATAGATAGATAGATAGATGATAGATAGATAGATAGATATAGATAGATGATAGATGATAGATAGATAGATGATAGATAGATGATAGATAGATAGATAGATAGATAGATAGATAGATAGATAGATAGATGATAGATAGATAGATAGATAGATGATAGATAGATAGATAGATGATAGATATAGATTATTTGCAGGTTTTCCTGATGGTGGTTGCAACAGAAACCATGGGTTTTTGCTATTTATATCATGTAAGGACAGTAAGTTTTGTTCATGCAAGCATTTCTACTCCATCTTTCTGTCCCATTACTGAAAAATCTATATATACAATAAGAGAAATACAGGAAAAAACCATAATTTTAGCCAACAAATAAAAGCAAAGAGTGTCCAATATGCAATCCCTGAAACAACAAGGAGAGAGTATAAAACTGGGGAAATTAAAATATATACAAAACACTCAAATGGCTTTAAATACAAAAAATACAGGAAAAATAAAAATTAAATCAAGGTTAAATGCAAAATTTTGTTCCATCGAAAGAAAAGGAACAGAATAGCAAGTAAGAACATAGCAGTTCATAGGAACATCAGTTTCAGATTCTCACAGCACAAAATATGTTTATTCCGAAGTCCCTCTGAGTTCATTGAAACTTCACAGAAAGTTTTAAGTTTGCAGTCTAATGGAGGAATCTCTATCTATTTTGACCACTGAGGAGATTCCTTAAGGGCTGTCAGACCTCTATTTGAAGGAGGCCTCCAAGGTGGGGCACATGGTTCTTCCTTTCTCCATTTTATCCTCATAACAAGCATCACTCCTGAGTAGAGATGAGAATCTGGTCTCCCAAGTCTCAATCCAGCACTCAAAACTACTAGCAGTTGTTTTAAGTACGCTGATCCCAAGTAGGCCTGGGCAATGTATTGATACCTCACCCAGGGCCACTATGAGGGGCAGACTGCGATGGCAGCTTCACTCAGCGAGTGAAACCACTGCCACTCCTGAGTTCCTCTACCACCAGTGCCCAGTGCACCAAAAGAGAAACAAGCTGTAGCCAGGTGCAGAGGGACTTAGGAGCGGCAGCAGTTAGTGATATACCGTGAAGCCACCATCCCACTCTGCCCTCATACCAATGCAGAAGGAGATACAAGCTACATTGGCGAGGCTGAGGAGTGTGCGGCTGCCCTTGCCTCAGTGGAGCAGTTTCATGGAGCCCCTGACCCACCACAGGCTCCATGAAACTGCTCCACTGAGGGGAGCACAGTTGCCGCTCCCGTCAGCTGAGCGGTTAACGGAGCACCCAGCCTACCGCTGGCTCGTGTGAGCCAGTGGTGGGGTGGGGGCTCTGTTAAAATGCTCCCTTCCCCCAGCTGAAGGCGCCTCAATGCTTCTCCTGCTCGTGTGCAAGCTGGAGAAGGATTGGGGCTACTCAGGTGAGGAGCGGGAGGCTTTGTGCTCTCTAGCTGAGCAGCCCCAATCCTTCTCCTGCTCTCATGCACGGTGGAGAAGGATGGGGTTGGTTAGATGGTGAGCATGAAGCTGCTTCCTCCCTAGCACTGTGAGGCGCTGGGGTGAAACCACCTTGGCGATCACACCCTGATGCCTCAGCGCTGTGGTTGGAAGCAGGGTTTTGAACATTGCAATGTACCGCTAGATCATGATGTTTGCCTAGCAATACATTGTGATGTAGAAAACCTGACATTGTCCAGTCCTAATCCCAAACACAAAAGGCTTTTGTAGATTAAAATCAGCACACTGAATTGTGCTTGGAGATGCGCAGGCTTTAGGCGTCTGCTGTTCTGTAACTGCACAGCTATTCAGTGGCATAGCATGTGTTGCCAGAGTCTGGGACCTTGCAGGGGTGGGGAGGGAAAAGGATGGAATACACATGCACATGCAACTGCCTAATTGCATCCACATCACACAGGAGATCATAGCCACAGAGATCAGAAAAGAGTAGTCGATCTGTTGTCTGTGGAGGTCACTCCCTGTAATGGCTTGGCTCTCCCACAGAAGCGAAGCGAGACACTGGTAGCAATTATCTCCGGTTTATTGCTCAAACACATAAATCACTCCTTCACTCCGTGTCTGACTCCAGGTTAGCAGTTGCTGAGTCTAAACTCTGCCCCTTCCTCTTCCTCCAACAGGGGAAAAAGCCCTTTCGCTTTCGTTCTTCTCCTCTCACTGACCCTTTCACGCCTTCGAGTTTTGGGGCTGGCTATTTCCGGCCTCTCTCCCTCTGTTTCTGAGCTGAAACTGTTAGTTTGTGTATCTCTGCCCTGGCGCCCCTTTCCTTGTCCACTATGCTCAGGGATCAGGTTACTGTCGCCATCTGCTGCCTGCTCTCTGTTCTGTGTCAGGCGGCTAGGCTGGCCCTCCTCCTTCCCACATTCCAGGGTTCTTATCTCTCTTTCTCTGGCCTCATTCCCAGCCTCGATCAGCTCCAGAATGAAGCTGACACTTCCTGGTTCTCATGGAGAAGCTGTTTTCAACCGACCCGGTGACAGAAGCACACACCTGTATCAAGGCAGCACCAAGTGTTGAAATTTTGCACCTAACAATTTTGCACCCGGGTCAACGACCCCTATGCCACTATTCAAGCACACACAGAATCCCTCAGACAACCTGTTACTTTACAAATGCGGAGCTGAGATATCCCACCTCTATACTGTGAGGGTGAAACTCACCTTGGTCACCAGCAATGGAAAACATGGCAACAGACAATATGTTCTGGGTTCTGTCTAAGACTGAAAGCGCCATGTTTGGGGATAGCCTTCCTCTAGCTAGTGTCCTCCAGGCTATTTATATTAGCTCTGCTCAGCATGGACAATGTTCAGGAATAATGGGAACTATAATCCAAACACCTGAGAGCATTAGGCTGGACAACTCTGCTTTAGGAGGGTAACACACTTAGGTAACACCAGCTTTGGTTTTCTTCAGAGTTATTGATCACAAATGTTTGTTTTTAAAGGGTATTTTTTATCATTATTAGAATTGATTATGATTTTTAAAGGAATCTTCATCTTCCCAACATTAAGCAAGGGAGTATGTTCCTGATTAGATCTTTCTTTCCAAGCACCAGAAATGCTTCCCCTCCTTGCCACCACAGCGCTTGAACTGCCTTTCTGCCCACACCACCCAGATCAATTCCAAGTCATACGCAAATTTCTTCACTGATCTCTGAGATGCTGTGGAAGAAGCAGAGACCTACATTTTCCTCCCACTGCACCTCACACCCAGTGCTTTCCTCCTGCGCAAAGTTTCTCATTCATCCCAGGAAGTCAGGTGCTCTTGCTTAGAGGCTGAGAGAAACAATCCCTAAAAAATGCTGCTTCACTCCTCCATTCTGGTACTTCTAATAATTTCAGGATCTGTTTTCTAACATCTAGTAAAGTATGACAGATCTAAGAAATTAAAACTGGCTGTCAACTGAGGTTGAAAATAAAATTAGTGAACCTGAGCCTTCAAACACATCCCATTCTTGGTCCTGAAAATCATAATCTTTAAGCATGTTTCCCAAACCCTTATCTTCACAATGAGGCTTAGGGTCTAGTGCTCACTGAGACAGTAAATCTCCCTCTAGGCTGTACTATTTTAGAATGCAGGTGGACACAGAAAACTAGTCTTCTTCCTTTTTAATTTTTTATTTATGCATGTTCACAAACTTAGTATACACATCTTACATTTTCATTCTCTTATTTCTTTTAAAGGACTTCCAGCTCCACCTCTCCATGGTTCTTTTTTTTCTTTTTCTTTTTTGCTGCATATCCTTTTTATGCCACCTAATTAATTGTATATATTTGCAGTAGTGTTTTTGACTGCTGTTCATATTTCTAACCCTTCTTGGAAATTTATTCTTTATTGTATCTCTTTAAATACATGGTAGTTTTCTATCTGTAGATCTTTAAGCTGGTATAGCCTAGGCACAGATTTACTTCTTTGTAGAGAGCAAGGTCCCAGTATTGCGTTGCATAACATTCAGACCTGGCTCTACCATTAGGCAGAGTGAGGCAACCACCTCGGGCAGCTGGTTATGGGTATCATGAAAGGGTAGCAAAGTGATAGTTCTTTTATTTATTTTATAACCAGAGTGAGGTACTTGTGGAGTTTTCTACCATGAGTGAATAACGTGTTGGTGTTTTATTCACCATTGCGGGTTTTCATAGAATCATAGAATCATAGAATCATAGAGTTGGAAGAGACCACAAGGGCCATCGAGTCCAACCCCCTGCCAAGCAGGAAACACTATCAGAGCACTCCTGACATATGGTTGTCAAGCCTCTGCTTAAAGACCTCCAAAGAAGGAGACTCCACCACACTCCTTGGCAGCAAATTCCACTGTCGAACGGCTCTTACTGTCAGGAAGTTCTTCCTAATGTTTAGGTGGAATCTTCTTTCTTGTAGTTTGGATCCATTGCTCCGTGTCCGCTTCTCTGGAGCAGCAGAAAACAACCTTTCTCCCTCCTCTATGTGACATCCTTTTATATATTTGAACGTGGCTATCATATCACCCCTTAACCTCCTCTTCTCCAGGCTAAACATGCCCAGCTCCCTTAGCCGTTCCTCATAAGGCATCGTTTCCAGGCCTTTGACCATTTTGGTTGCCCTCCTCTGGACACGTTCCAGTTTGTCAGTGTCCTTCTTGAACTGTGGTGCCCAGAACTGGACACAGTACTCCAGGTGAGGTCTGACCAGAGAAGAATACAGTGGCACTATTACTTCTCTTGATCTAGATGCTATACTCCTATTGATGCAGCCCAGAATTGCATTGGCTTTTTTAGCTGCCGCGTCACACTGTTGGCTCATGTCAAGTTTGTGGTCAACCAAGACTCCTAGATCCTTTTCACATGTACTGCTCTCAAGCCAGGTGTCACCCATCTTGTATTAAATACTTTGGTTTAAGTCAGCTGCTGTTTTATTCTGTTCTATACATTGAACTGATGTATTTTTTCTCCATATGATATGGTTTTAACTTTCACTGTAAACTGTCCAGAGTCCAATACCATTCGTATCTCACTCTCATGACAAGATAAGTTCTCCTGCACATGCTGCATTGCAAGTCCTGACATACCCCATACTACACGCCACTATAGTATACTTGCTGACTAAAAATTCCAAAACTGAGAATAATTCTGCAACACAAGGTACATAAACTATGATAATTTTAAATTTGACAGCAAATTTGAGTTTCCTTGATACAGAGTTGGGGGTGGGGAAGGGCAGGGATTGGCACATAATAGGTAGGAGCTGATTATTCCAGTAGCAGAGTGCTTTAAAGTTCTGAATGCATGTATCCTGAAAATAACTTACATAAGTTAGACTTTGGAACCGCAGGGCTTAAACCTTGATGCACACCTCAGGTAGAGGTTCGGGATAGGTAGTGGATTGTGCCCCCATCTGTGCCCCTTCCTGAGGGTGAGCCCCTTCCCGTGGGTGACATATTTTGGATCTGTGCCCCTTCCTGAGGGTGAGGCAGTGTAAGTGAGGAGACCCTGGAAGTTACCTGTGCCATTGCCCCTTAGCCATGACAGAGGCAAATCCTGTTAAAATTTAACTTTACAAGCTTTGCCACCATCGCAGCAAAATGATGGTGGTACACAGATAGGACCCCTTCCTCAGTGTGGCATGGATAGCCCTGGCACAACAGCAGATCAGGGAGAAAGGAGAGGGGAAAGTATTGGTGAGAGTGGGGAGGAAGAGGAGAATGGAGGTGGGGGTACTTTGCCCCTGGAGACGCAAAGTGTTGAGGCAGCTCTGTGCCACTCTCCTTCTTATAAAGTATCTGGAATGATATTTTCCCACAGTGAAAATAGACATTACATCACCAGCTTGAGTTTTACATAAGTATCAGTTCTGAGGAAATTATTTTCAAAGTGACATATTTCACTGGGACAAAAACTGCATGTCTTCTTTTCTATTTTTAACATACCTAAAATCTCTTACTTCTGACCTTGACGTTTATGGGCTAGTGCAGCACTATTGAGGACTGCTGTTGTGGCAGAGTTTACCAAATAGTGGTATGCAGTTTAAAATGCCATTGTTGATCATATTATTTATTTATTGCAGGAAGAGGCATCAGCTTAAGGAATTACATTATGCATTTTAACAATTGTCCACTGGAATGTTAGTGCTTTTGCCCACAGAAGTCGGGAGCAAAATACAATGTGCAAAGCAGCTCTAGATGTCAAGGTTCAACATGGTGGAAATGTGTTGACAGGGCCCTGTATAGTTAGGAGAATGAGATGGAAGTCCTAAGCGCAGCTGCAACTCAAGTTAGTAGGAAGATGCTTTGATTCACAAGGCTATTTTATGTGTGAATGTTGCAAGGGAAGCACTGCTCTGTCATTTGTAGAATGTATATAAAATACACATTGACTCCAAAATCTCCATTTAGATGGTGTGGGAGGGGAAGTACACCAAGCTGAGGCTTAGTTGCCTGGAGCAAGAAAACAGCAGGTGTAACCTGGCTATCTTCTGCAAGCATAGACAATATGAATGACGCTGGCCCTCTAGGTAAGAGGTGTGGGATCTCCAAAATATGTAGATGCCTTCTTGTTTCATAACACAACCCATTTATGTTTCTTTTGGGGAGGACAGGGAGGCTGGACATGCCTAAAAACATTAGGAATACTGCAGTTACAGTCTCCAAGGTAATCCACTACTTTACTGTGTGGAGATCTTGAGAGACCAGCTCTGCTGAGCTGGGTTGTTCATATACGAATGTCTAGCAAACAGTGGAAATTGAGAGAGGAGTGTTATTGGGTGCTGCTGAGATAAAATGACTAAGTTGTGCTCAGGTGAGGAGCAAATGGAAGTAAGGGTACTGCATGAGAAGCTGAAACACCAGCAGACACATGACAAACCACCACCCCCCTTCCAAAAATGTTCTAATGAGCTTCCACACTAGTGGTTACCAAAGATATATGATGGCTGTTTCTCCTGATTGGATTCCCCACAGTAAGGCGTCACCTGAATACCAAAAAGAAGAAGTGCAGAATGGCATTTTGGTGACAACATCATTTAGTCACTGCAAAAATGCTTATGTGCATGAGCAGCGCTGATTCCACAATAACCTCCTGCCTGGGAGCGTCCCAAGTCTGCATTGGTTTTTTCTCCTCCAGGGAGCAAAGCAGCTGGGTAGGGTTTTTAGCAGAGAAATTTCCAATGTAAACGGATTAAGTAGATCCTCTCCCTGCCCCATCAAATTTAGACACCCGCCATGGTGCAGCTATACTACCCCCAGTTTATTATTTTAAGATTACTCAGCCCTCCATCTCTGGTAAGCAAAGAAATGAAGTCCATGGCCCAATTCTTTCTAATAAGGAGAGGGGAAAATTTGGTGATACCTTCCACTCTACATAATCTTCTTCCTCTGCTCCGGAAGATGTCAAACCTGTCATGGCTGTGATTAGCTGGAAATTGCCAGACTAAAGTGGGTTCCGAGCCCTTAAAGATGAACTGTAGCCTTGCAGTTTATTTGTCCCTGCTAAACTCCCCAACTGCAGCTAATGCTGGAAGTGTCCAGCAGTGACCACTGAGACTAAGTTCTACAATGTTAGTTTGGATTAAGTGTAGGATTAGTTAGAAAAATATTCTGGTATAGTGTTTGACTTCAATATTGAATTGCACAATTGCTAATTCTTTCCTTTTTTTAATATCATGCAGAGACCAGAAACTATTAGCTAACAGGAGAAGGATCTTGTTCAACTAGTTTCATGCTGCTACAGGCACTGTTCCTTGTT
This sequence comes from Podarcis tiliguerta, assembly GCF_965153285.1. Taxonomy (NCBI): domain Eukaryota; kingdom Metazoa; phylum Chordata; class Lepidosauria; order Squamata; family Lacertidae; genus Podarcis; species Podarcis tiliguerta. The sequence goes on from NC_139534.1 coordinate 2,953,044, forward strand.
CCTACAATTCTAGGTGAGCCTGCAAAATGAATAGCTTGCTCTATGTGAGAATAAATTGAAAGAGAGATGCTGAAGAAACTCTTAAGAAACATTCCAGCAAACAGGTTATACCAACCTGACCTTGAATATAGTAAATTCAGATTATCTCTTAAGCGTTTTTGATTTCACACACATGCCGGTGTCATCCAAAAGGAGAGGGTGTGGCACCTCTACACTTCCCAAATTATGCTTAGAATCAGTGCATAAAGTCGCCATTGACAAAACCATCACACAAAATTGGGCACCTAACTTTGCTGATAATAGGAGAGGTTGCAGTAGACAGATTGGGGAGAGAGGCAGTAGACAGAAAACACCCTTCTGGGACAATGGTATCTAAGAAACTATTAAAAGCTTTTTCTTCCCAGAGTATGTTTAGCCCAGAAAAGAGGAGATTGAGAGGAGAAATGATAGTTATCTTCAAATAGCTAAAGCTTCTAGAAGTAAAGGACCCGAGCCTTTTCTACAACAATACAAATCCCATATCCATCTTTAAAGGGGGATCAAGTTACTCACAGTTTGGCTGGGCTTCTGGAGGAAATCTGGTTCGTATGATGGCCATAAGGATGAATAAAAACACAGGCCATGCAATTAATGTGAATGACCAAACCTGTGAGAGAGAAGCAGGGGTAGTATGTTAAATGGATAAAAGTGTATGTCAGTAGCATAAATGGAAAATCTGTTCAACAAAGCAACTCACACTCATATAAAATATCAGCTTTCCCATTCTCCTACCAGAATCCAATGCAACAACATTTCACAAATAATCACTAGAAACTTTATTTGTTTGTGGTCATACTTGTCCTAGGCTTCAGTGGTAGGGAATCTGCCTTGCAGAGAGAAATCCCAGGTTCAATCCTTGGCATATCCAGGTAGAAAGGAAAAGTTCTGTCTGAAACATTGAGTGGCCACTGCTCGCCAGTGTAGATCATACTTGGCTAGACCAATTGGACCGATAGTCTCAGGGCCAGCCCAAGCCATTTGGGCACCTGAGGCGAACCACAAAATGGTGCCTCCCCCTGCCACCACAAGGGAAGAAGGGGTGAGTGAACAGGAACAAGGGGGGAATCGAAGCAACCTTCACCGATGGTTGAAGTGGGTGTCAAAGGCTGTTGCAGGGCTGAAAGGGGCCTGCTCTGAGTTACACTGGGCAGGTGCAGAGCCCAGGAGACCCCAGACACCAGCCCATAGGGGTGGGGGAGACAAGCTGAGCCTCCTATTCGCCAAGAGGCCACTGTAGAGGTGGCAAGCAGGGTGGGGAGGCGCTGCCAAGGAGGCGGCAGATTGGGTCTCCAAGGAGCATGCAGCAGTGACAGCAGCAATGGCAGAAGGCACTGCATTTCTTGGAGGCTGGAGCCAGAGGAGCAGCTAGCTGCTCTGGCACCCAGGGCAGCGCCTGTGACGAGCGTCCCAGGGGGATGCCACCCATGGCGAGCGGTGTGAGTCCCAGGGGGGCGGGGGGGCGATGTCACCCCCCTCGGGGATGACACCCGGGGCAGACCGCCTCCACCGCCCCCCCTTCCTCCGCCACTGGCTGGAGCTACTGCCCCTGTGGATCCTGCTGCCTGAGGCCGCTTGTGTGGGCTGGCCCTGAATGGTCTGACTCAGTGAAACATAACTTCCTAAATTCCTAGTTCCTCTTCAACCAGCCTGATTGATATTCTACAGCCCTTTAAATGGGCTTGTAGGAGGGGGGTTATTGTTTGTTGGTTTTCTTTTAACTATTTACTTGTGTTTTTATCTTGTGTTTTATTCTGTGAACCGCCCTGAGAGCTTGTGATGAAAGGCAGTATATAAATCAAATAATAAAATAAATAACTGAACAAATAAGTTCATTCTAGGCTCAAATAAACCTGGCTTCCATAGAAGGTTCCCCAGAGAGTCTCAATCCTTGAAAGCACTGGTAAATTTTAAACTAATTCTATAATAGTTTTTGAGATATTATCCTAATTGAACAGTTAGAGGATCAGTGAAAATCCCATATTTTCTTATATTGCTACACAGCCTGCAAGTAATTCTTATTTAATTTACACCAGCTCACGGCAAATCAACTCCTGGGCCTCTTTTTTTAATCACAGGGACCTACAAGCAACGCAAACTGATTTTATATAGGCAGAAAAATGTCTCTGAAAATGATACAGAACTGTTAAGCAACATTCATAGAAAAAGAAGTGGAAGCTCCTGGAAATAGTAGCAGGAGCAGCCACTGAAGCAGCTTCAATTCACTTGCAATGGATCAAAAACACCCCTTTCTTCCATACTAGAATCATAGAGTTGGAAGAGACCACAAGGGTCATCGAGTCCAACCCCCTGCCAAGCAGGAAACACCATCAGAGCACTCCTGACATATGGTTGTCATGCCTCTGCTTAAAGACCTCCAAAGAAGGAGACTCCACCACACTCCTTGGCAGCAAATTCCACTGTCAAACAGCTCTTACTGTCAGGAAGTTCTTCCTAATGTTTAGGTGGAATCTTCTTTCTTGTAGTTTGGATCCATTGCTCCGTGTCCGCTTCTCTGGAGCAGCAGAAAACAACCTTTCTCCCTCCTCTATGTGACATCCTTTTATATATTTGAACATGGCTATCATATCACCCCTTAACCTCCTCTTCTCCAGGCTAAACATGCCCAGCTCCCTTATCATGGCAACAACTTATCATGGCAACAACAATAATATTTAAACTGTGCATCTTCACAGTAAAAGAACTTTGTGCACATTTTCTCAGTTATTTTTACAATATCCGTGTAAAGTAGAACAGCATTATTACTGCCCCATATTGCAAATGTAGAGGTGGCTGCTAGCTGGTACTACTCATGCTTCACTTATGTGTTGAAGCAATAAACCATGAGTCTCCAGCTCAAAGCTCAAGCTCATATCACAGCTAATTACAGCTTGTATATTAGTTCCCAAATGTGTCTTTTTGGGTGGCATAGCTGTCTCTTTCCTTTGGTTGGGTGCACTTTATTCCAATCCTTTGCTTCTCAGGTGGTTTTCTAAAATTTTACATGATTTTAGCATCTATAAAAGTAGGTGTAACTGGAAACTGGGAGCTTGAAAATATCCTTGTTTCTAAAGCAGTTTAAACTTGAGCCATAGGCCAGGCATGCCACATAGGCGAACTCCGGCCCTCCAGTTTGCCTATGCCTTCCATAGGTCATATATTGAGGGAAGGCCAAGGGAATTATGGGAAATCATCCTAGTGATAGTTTTAGCTTTCTCCATGCAATGGGCTAACTGACTTGTGCGAACTGGAAACTCATGGATCTCTGGCACCCTGTACAAACCAGAAGTTACATTTTGTTTCTTTGGATACCAGATAAGTTTCCAATTAAGAGATAAATGAACTTCACCCATAAGGAAAGAAAGTAGTGAAATATATTGTACAATCTGGCCTTAATTTACAAAAAACAACAAATCAGCCAAGAGACTTCTTTTGTTTCAAAGAATTCACCAGACTTTGACATGGCAGAACATGTTATAGATTTGGAAGGGGAACCCCCCCCCCAAAAAAAAAACACCTTAGAAATTAATAAATGATAGGATTTTGATTAGCTGGTATGTGAAGGGGGGAAATATAAGCTGCAGAGGAATTCCTGGGTTAGTCTATGCAAAATGACTTGGCCAAGCTAGGGCCATTAAGAAACATTACAGGGCCATTGGGAGCCATTGCCAATGCAATAAAACTGTCCTTCCTCTTGCCCGGAGGTGTGAACAGACACTGGGGCTTTGGAAGGTTGGCAGGGTAACTGGGTATGAGGTAAAAAGAGAGTTTTTAGCAGGGTGTTATGGGAAGAAGAAGGAAGAATAAAGACTGGGATTCATCTTGGGCAGGTTGGCTGAAGGCTGGCTGGGAGAGCTACCAGACTCCATGGCTGCGCTGCTGTGGGGGACAAGCTCCTCATGCTGTAAGATCTGGACTGTAAGATCTGGAATGAAGGTGTAAATAGGTGAATAAACCATATTTCTTAAAGCTATGATTGCTATCATTGCTGCTACCACTTCGCCATGAGTTTGTGGGGAGGGCTCTTCCCCCTGCAAGCCCACTTTACTAGGCCGGGGGCGGGGCCCACACTCACCATCGCCACAACTTTAAGGACACTGGTGCTGCAGCAGCAAATGTTTAAAATGTTTTTATATATTTTAAAAGGGTTTTTACTTTTTACTTTGTTGTACCACCATAAACGGTGGTTTTTATCCATGTATTTTTATTTTGTTTTGTGTTATTTTGGGGTGGGGTGGGATGGTTGTTGAGTGGGGTGGGGATTGGTTTTGTTTTAGTGTAACTGTTTTTGCTTGTTTGCTTGCTTTTATACAGTATTTTGTAAATGGAGGAGAGTATGAGGCTTGGGATTCCTACTGTGGAGGGGCGAGGGAGGTATGGCGGTGGGGGCAGATGTCATAGGCGAAGGGGATCGAGATACGGATATGCTCGTACCCCTTCCAATCTGCGCCCCATCCCGAGAGACGAGGGTAGGGTGAGCAAGGATTACTCACCTCCGTCACTGGTGTTATGCAATGCCAGGTCTATAGGCAACAAAACCGCCACCCTGCGAGATTTCTTTATCTCGCAGGGGGTTGACCTAGCTTGTGTGACGGAGACCTGGGTGCGCGAAGGGGATACTGTTACCTTACGAGAGATGGCGCCCCCGGGTTTCTCCGTCCTCCACCAGTCACGGACTGTGGGCCGGGGGGGGGAGGGGTGGCATTATTAATCCGGGAAAATTGTTCTTTCAGGGCTCTACCATCGCCAGCGATCCCCGGCATTGAATGTGTTGGCCTAGTGTGGGGCTCCGAGGTGAGCTTGGCTGTCTGGCTGGTGTACCGGCCACCTAGCGCACCAGCAGCCACCCTGTCAGGCCTGCTGGAGGCTGTGGCCGGCTGGGCCTTGGAGTTCCCTAACCTATTGGTATTGGGGGACTTCAACATCCATGCTGATGCCACTCCCTCCTCACAGGCTCTGGACCTAGTGTCTTCCATGGCGACACTAGGGCTCTCCCAGTTTGTTTCGGGCCCCACACATCAAGCAGGCCACACGCTGGATTTGATCTTTGGGGTCGGTATAGATGTGATCATGTTTCCTTCGATGAAGGTGCCATGGTCTGATCACTACGCTCTGAAAGCCAGGATTGACATTCCACCCCCACCCTGCTTAGGTGGCGAGCTGATTTGGGCTCGCCCGCAGAGGCTGATGGACCCTGATAGATTCCGCCAAGCCTTGCGGGACCTTGCTCCCCCTGGCGACTCATTGACTGAGCTTGTTGAGGGCTGGAATACCCAGCTCCTGGCAGCCATCGATGAGATCGCACCTAAGCGCCCTCTGCGACCCCGCAGAAACCGGGCTCCCTGATTTACCGAGGAGCTCCGGAAAATGAAGCGGGACCTCAGACGGCTAGAGCGAGTATGGCGGGGTGCCCGTGACGGAGCTTCAAGAACATCTTATAGGGTTTTTATGAAAACCTATGAGATGGCAGTGAAGGCCGCTAAGAAGTCCTACTTCTCGGCCTCCATTGCATCCGCTAGCTCTCGCCCGGCGCAATTATTTAGTATAATTCGGTCTTTAACATCCCTTGAAGGACAGCCAAATTTAAATAACAATTTGACACACAGCTGTGAGGCATTTGCGAGCTTCTTTGCGGAGAAGGTCCTGTTGCTCCGCCATGACCTCCCTGCCAATTTGGATACAATAAAGGAACTGGAGGCCCCCGACTGTCCTCGGGTCCAGTATTGGACCACTTTGACCAGATATCCCCAGCCGATGTGGACAGACTCCTCCAAGCTGGAAAGCGCACCACTTGTCCTCTCGACCCGTGCCCGTCCTGGCTGATTAGAGCGTGTCCAGACGAGGTGCGGGCCCCCCTGGGGGATATCATCAATTTGTCCCTTGGCACCGGGACATTCCCAGGGGAACTGAAGGAGGCAGTGGTGCGCCCGCTTTTAAAGAAAACATCATTAGATCCCTTAGATCTATCCAATTACCGCCCGGTTTCGAATCTTCCATTCCTGGGTAAGGTGATTGAGAGAGCGGTTGCTGAACAGCTTGGTAGGTTTCTGGATGAAACATCGGCTCTGGATCCATTCCAGTCCGGCTTCCGCGCTGGTCATGGGACCGAGACGGCTCTGGTCGCCCTAACAGATGATCTCCGCAGGCAGCTGGATCAAGGCGGGTCGGGGCTGCTGATTCTTCTAGACCTGTCAGCAGCCTTCGACACGGTCGATCACGAACTCCTGGACCACCGCCTTGCCGACGTGGGGATCCAGGGCACAGTCCTTCAATGGCTGCGCTCGTTTCTCTCTGGTCGGGGACAGAGGGTGGCGCTTGGGGGGGAATTGTCATCGCGCCACTCCCTGGTGTGTGGAGTGCCTCAGGGTGCGATTCTCTCTCCGATGCTTTTTAACATCTTTATGCGCCCCCTCGCCCAGCTTGTCTGGAGTTTTGGGCTGGGCTGCCATCAGTATGCTGATGACACCCAACTCTATCTGTTGATGGATGGCCATCCTGACTCGGCCCCAGGCACACTGATCAGATGCTTGGAAGCTGTGGCTGGATGGTTACGTGGGAGCCGGTTGAAGTTAAATCCTTCGAAGACAGAGGTCCTCTGCCTGGGACGGGACGATATGGGATTGAGGGGGCAACTCCCATCTCTAGCGGGGGTGCAATTAGTGCCAGCACCGTCCGTTAAGAGTTTGGGTGTAATCTTCTACACCTCCCTCTCCATGGAGGCGCAGATTGCAGCTATAACAAAGGCGGCATTTTTTCATCTCTGCCAAGCTAAGCAGTTGGCTCCTTACCTCTCTCGCCCTGACCTAGCCACTGTGATCCATGCGACGGTCACCTCCAGACTGGATTATTGTAACTCGCTCTACGTGGGGCTGCCCTTGAGACTGACCCAGAAACTCCAGAGGGTGCAGAATGCCGCAGCGAGACTCCTTACAGGGTCTTCACTGCGAGATCACATTCATCCGGTGCTATACCAGCTGCACTGGCTCCCGGTGGAGTACAGGATCAGGTTTAAGGTGCTGGTTTTAACCTTTAAAGCCCTATACGGCCTAGGACCCTCGTACCTACGGGACCGCCTCTCCTGGTATGCCCCACAGAGAAACCTATGCTCGTCAAATAAAAACATCCTGAAGGTCCCAGGCCTCAGAGAGGTTAGGCTGGCCTCAACTAGAGCCAGGGCTTTCTTGGCTGCGGCTCCAATCTGGTGGAACGCTCTGTCACAAGAGACTAGGGCCCTGCGGGACCTGACATCTTTCCGCAGAGCCTGCAAGACAGAGTTGTTCCACCAGGCCTTTGGCCAAGGCACAGTCTGACCCCCTCCTCTGGCAACCTGCACAGAATTTTGCTTAACGGTTGCCATTAATTTGACTTTAATTAATTTTTATAATGGAATGTTTTTAGAATGTTTGATTATTTGATTGTTTGATTATTTAATTGTTGTTAGCCGCCCTGAGCCCGGCTTCGGCTGGGGAGGGCGGGATATAAATAAAATTTATTATTATTATTATTATTATTATTATTATGACAGTCTCCACTGTGTATCAATTCTCCAAAGGAATACAGACCCTGGGTGAGTGCCTGGAACCCCATAGAGTTTGGCAGGGGGTGGGGAGGCACCCAACTTTATACATAGCAACCCAGTCTAACTCAGGAATTCCACCCCAGTCTTTCTGGTACTGAGTTAAACAAAGCAGGGTGGGAGGGAGGTTTATGGGAACCCTTTTGTCCCCACTGAAAATGTGACAGCCTTTCAGGTGTTTCTTTCATGCCTGTTCTGAAAGACAGCCAAAGGGAGGGAAGAGGGAATTTGACTCCCTGGCTGGAGCTTAAACAACTGGGCTGTTAACTTCCTTGACCATCCCAGTTGCTCTTTGTCGACCAGTTGCAGCAAAATGTGCCATTAGGGACTTGTCCACATTTTCGCTTGTCCATTGGCTAGAAAGCATGTTGTTTCATTTGCGGAGGAACCTCCCCATAGTTCAGATATGCTCAAGCAACTCTACATTTTACTCTTTTATTGGTTTATCTTGTAATACATGCTCAATGAAGGGGAAATCAACAAATTAAAAAAACATGGAACATGTTTTAAGGCACAGGTATTCTAAGGAAAATAATAAATGTCTTCATTATGGTCATATGACCCATTTTGATTGAAACACACAGCACAAACCAATCACACAACATGGACACTTTACAATTTATCCAGTATGACTAAGACAATCTAGCATTTGAGCTCTTATATGCATTTTTTTTTAAGTCACTTGCTCAGTAATATATGGGACTTTGTCTCAGTGCCCCAGTGAACTATTCAGAAAGTGGTGAATTATATAAAAGTTGCAATATGTGGTTTGCCAGTGGGCAGAATGGCATACAGAGAATTTTTCTGCTCTCAGTGATAGCTTAAATCATAGAAGCAGCTCTAGATTCGCTTGATTGGGTAGATGATGCAATCAGGGTGGCTTGCAGGAAACTGCAGCCTTATAAAATCAATAACAACACTGCTACAGACCCACTTCCCCCAGCCCCCACCCCACTGGATAGCGGAGCAGACATGGCATACAAAGGCCAACAATCGCTCTGGGGTGCGAAACAGCTGGCAGCCGTGGCTGACGATTAGATTGGGCAGCGGCACTGCAGCTGCTGTAGCATAGACTGCAATCTTTTTCCACCCAACTTACTGAGATCATGAAGACAGTAAAATGAAGCATAGTGTTAAAATAAAAGTACATGTGCTGATGTTTCAGGGACTCTAGTATTACATGTAACACAGCAGCCCTGTTCTGCAAGGGCTTAAAACATGGAAGGGGGCTGGGGAATGCACACAAATTCCATCCCATGTCCCCAGGCACGCAACTCTTCTACAACTCCCACCATCCCCAGCCAGTAACTTACTGAGCAGCAGCAAGGAGAGTTAGAGTTCAGCAACATCTAGAGAGCCACAGGTTCCTCATTCCTATACCAAGCAAATGATTTTCTGCTACAAATTAGAATGAGTGTCAAATCTGAAAACAGGTACAGTGGTACCTCTGGTTACATACTTAATTCGTTCCACAGGTCCGTTCTTAACCTGAAACTGTTCTTAACCTGAAGCGCCACTTTAGCTAATGGGGCCTCCTGCTGCTGCTGCTGCGCTGCCACTACACAATTTCTGTTCTCATCCTGAAGCAAAGTTCTTAACCCGAGGTAATATTTCTGGGTTAGCGGAGTCTGTAACCAGAAGCGTATGTAACCCGAGGTACCACTGTAGTAAGTATTAGTGGGCATAGCAATGAGTTATTTTTATAAATCTTAAAAAGGATACTTATTTATGTAGTAACTGAAGATTTAATAAGTAATATGATGAATTAACATGTTTAATGCTGAATTAGGAAGAAAGAATGATGTTAAGTGATCAAGTTAAGTATATAAGAATTTGGAAAACCGTTAAAATGATATGCATTGAAACCCAACCAGGGGGATATGAGGAAGTCACTTAACAATGTTAATACGATTAGTTTTAATAAGGTTTGATTTTTGTTTGTTTAGTTGTTAGTGTGTCTATAGTTTTGTGAAAATCAATTAAAAAATGGGGGGGGGGGAATTCTAAGAAACAAAAAGTTAAGTGCTGCTGTGAAATCAGTGGTTGAAATCAGTACAGTTCTGAAAGGTTCAGTCTGCCATCTTGTTTCAAAATGGCACTTGATGGTATCCAAACATACACAAATCCCTGCTTCTTGCACTGTGTTATATTTCGGCCTCTGTGTCACAGGGTGTTTTCGCATGAGGCTTAAAGCAGCTCCCCCATCAAATGGTTTTGTAACGGAAGCCTACACTAGCTAGAATGGTCATTAACATTACAAATGCCTCTCTTCTCCATCAGCAATTATTCCATATTTATATAAATAGTGGGAAGGCTGAAAGGCTAGCCGAGTCTCAAGTCTGAAATTGCTCAAAAATGGACTCAGATGGGCCTTGGGACGTTTTTATATAGACATTGAAAGAAGCCTCTGATTCAAAAACCAAAATATTCCAATTGCCCAGGCAAGCGCATTATGTGACCCATGAGACCAGCAAAATAACGAGGATGAAATCAGGCCAAATATTTATTGACAGAAGCAGGCAGGGTAATGGTTGGCATGGCATGGGGTCCTAGGATTAGTTCATCATTCCATAAGCCCTACATTGAAGGAATGGGTCCACCAGGTTTGGACCATCCCAAACCCGTTCCATGGGAGTTGGGCAGTGTTGAACCTTGCCGTGGTGCAAGCCAAGCAACAAGGTTTCACTGGGCAAACAGGGTGCAGATTCCAACCCAGCAGATACCCCAACCCAAACTTGGGGGTGCCGTGGTCAATCCTCCCCTCAGACCCCTTATGGAGGGCCCCTATACTGTGTTGACCCTGAGCAATGCAATTGCTCAGTGAAGGCTCTAACCCAGGGGTGCATGGGAGTGAAGCTCTGAGCTCCAGCGGAAGCAGTCTTACAGTATATAAGCTTTGCAAGGTCTCATGGGACATCGTTCAGAGAGGATACTAGGCAAAACCTTGCCCAGTATTTTGCTCAGTCTATGGGCCACAACAGCCAGGAAAGGGCCCCCTGCACTTATTGGGCACAGAACAAGGCCTGTGCGTGTGCAAACCTGTATGCCCCTTACCCAAAAGAAGTTCAAAGTGGCTTAAAGCAATATAATCACATGAAATCCACAAAATGCATGAAACAGCCATTAATTCTTTTAACAAAAATCTTATTTGGACAAACCTACCCAGATGCTTAGAAAGTTTGTTTCCGTCTATTGTGGTTTTAACTTCCTGTATGTTTTAAATTACAGCTTTAACTTTTTAAGTAATAATTTTATTGTGTTGCCTTTTTTATAAACCAGTTTGAGGTTTCTTTCTACAGTCATGTGGTATATAAATTTTATGCAATAAATATATTATTAAACAAGCCATAAACTATCATGTCTTCATGAATCTCAACCAGGAGGGCATTCCAAATGGCGTATTGTTACCAAGGTGGCAATAGTAAGTTTTATTCCTTGGACAGCCCAGGAATCTGGAGCAGGGCTCAGATGATGGACTGAGCATTCAGAAAGGAACATGTGGAAGAAGGTGGTCCATAGAGAACAGGGGTGGGGAGCCCTTTTGGTCCACCAGGCCAGAACACTGTTCAACACTTCAACACTGTTTGACAGGTGGGCGGGACAATCCACCTGTTAATCCTGATGTCATTGTGATGTCAGATGTCTGAGAGGTAAGCTGTCCTGCCCACCCACCCAAAGGTGGTGGTGTAACTCAAACTCTGTTTTAAAGGCTTGCCATCCCTCTGCCAGGCTGAGGGCGTCTCAGCCACCAGCAGCCCCACCCTTGAATGGAGTTTGGTGTAATTCACGTTGGCTTATCTTCCCAGAGGCATCTAGCCGGCTGAAGCTGGGGTGGGGTGGGGAAGAGGAAAAAGAAAAGGCAGCTCTCAGAATTCCTGCCTTGGCACACACCTCCACCTGCCTGCTCATTGTATCTGTCCCATTGAGTCAGAATCCCCAAAGGATAGAGATGCAGTCAAACCAGGCAGATGAAAGACTCTTCGATATAACCGACTGCCACATATTTAAGGGGCAACATTAAGACCAACAAATATCACAAGCAGTAGCTCTGTTGAGCAACAATCCAGTGGGGGGGGGGGATTATAGAAGAGAGGGGTTTTTTTAAGCCTTCAGATGGCAGAGTGCTGAGGGGAAAGTTTTGTGAATGGACTGTGATGCACATTAACATTTGACAGGGGAGAAGGATACCCTGATTTTAAATAAAAATGGCAGTGTTCATCGGATGAAAATCAGGGAATATGGAGCTGAAAGTCTCCTAGCCTTCTCCCAAAATAAAAAAAGCAGACAGATACCTGCTGAAATGGTTTTAAATTTTAACATATCTCACTACATTAAACTACCACTCAGGAAGTAGATTTTAATGCTTAGTTGTCATCACATTGTATGATACAAATGCTCACAAACTGCCAAGTTTCTTGAGGGAAATTACGGAGAAAGTTTTGCATAATCCTGGCAGCTCAATTTGTACAGCTATGAAGTAATTTTCCTAAAATCAGTCCAGGGCAGCACCTGCTCAGAAAGTAGATGCACAGGTACAGTCCTAAATAAGTACAGTACTAAATAGGTATACCTATGAAACAGGTGCAGGGGACACGGGTGGCGCTGTGGACCAGCGCCTAGGACTTGTCGATCGCATGGTCGGCGGTTTGAATCCCCGCGGTGGGGTGAGCTCCCGTCGTTCGGTCCCAGCACCTGTCCACCTAGCAGTTCGAAAGCACCCCTGGGTGCAAGTAGATAAATAGGGACCGCTTACCAGCGGGAAGGTAAACGGCGTTCCATGTGCTGCGCTGGCTCGCCAGATGCAGCTTGTCACGCTGGCCACGTGACCCGGAAGTGTCTGCGGACAGCGCTGGCTCCCGGCCTATAGAGTGAGATGAGCGCACAACCCTAGAGTCTGGCAAGACTGGCCCGTACGGGCAGGGGTACCTTTACCTTTATGAAACAGGTGCAGTGGAAACTAAAAAGTCATGAACCAATGAAAGACAGACAACCTTGATTCCTGAGGATGTTTTTTTCTTCCTTTTGTAACTTTTCCTCCAGCTGAGGTTGTAGGTAAGCACTGCTCCTTTTTTGGCCTCAACAAGCATTTGGCTCATGCTATAAGGAGCATGGCAAGCCTGGTCGACTTCTGCACACATACAGCAGAAAGAGATGGAATATGGTGGCATAATTCCCAGGAGGTAGAATAGTTGGTATCACTTCTGACTACAAGTAATCTGACTATTCTTCTACATTTTTTCAGTGGCGTAGCGTGGGGGGTGCAGGGGGGGCCGGCCGCACCGGGCGCAACATCTGGGGGGGGCGCTCGCACTCGCAGCTCTCTGCCCCTACTAAAATCCACGGGTTAGGGGGCGCAAATTACTTGCCTTGCCCCGGGTGCTGACAACACACGCTACGCCACTGCATTTTTTAAAGGGCAAGCAGTCTACTGAAGCGAGACTCCAGCCCAGACCTTTGACTGCTCTGCTAGTTTTCTCAAAGGGTATTTTTAAGAAACGTGAGCATTCATAAGCGTGACCCATCACCTGCAGCCTACAGTCGAGCAGCCCTTTATAACACTTCAACTCATTGCCACCTCATTCTGCTACACATGTAGACCAGACCACTCTGAAGTATCACCATTAAGGAACAAAAAGTCAACAGCAACTTGAACAGGCCAAATAAAGGCAACTGAGACTTTGCTTCTGTTCTGAGGCAACACACCTTTGAACATGATCTAAAATGTAACACCTCCACATTCCTACTCAGGGCTCTTCCACCAGCAAATATCTTCCACCTTAATTTTTATTTTTTTGGTCAGAGTCACAAGCCATTTCTCAGTCTGAACCTGCAAAGAATATAAGGTTTTCTCTCATTTTATTCTTATTTCTTAAATACTTACTTTTTGCCGTTTGACGCCCAGCCAGTTCTTCCACAGCAGCACCCGCAGGTGCTGGAATAGTGAAGCCATCCGTGGAATCCCCCCCAAAAGCCAACTGGTTCAGTCTTCTCTCCCCCCTCCTTGAGGTGTCCAAATGCTTATGCTGCTGTGGCCCACCACTCTGAATGAGAACTTTCTCTGCGCAGCATAGCTCTCAGGAGCTTGCTCATCAACCTGTCTCTTCTGCTCTGTGCACACAGCAGCTGCCTTTGCTTCTGCAATAGCTCCTAGCAAATGCAACAGGTTATTCCTCCAATGAGGAAGGGATGGGAGCAGCACCAGCCAGTACAGTCTTGAGTTAATTATAATATTCTCTCCCTCTCTTTGAGCTGCCTCCAGTACCTGTGTGATAAAAAATGGGTGGCATTCCAAGATGCTTCTGCTGGGATCTAAGCAGCACACCTTTTCCCCAATTAGGAACTCCCTGCCACCTACACATATTGCCTGCAGAAGATAAGTCATAAAAGAAAAGGAGCCAGGAACCAGCTTGACAAGCCAGTGTGGCCAGTCTCACTCTTTTGCCTGCTTTCCTATGCATATAAATTTGGCAGGGAGTGCTATAGAAGAGAACAGGGACTCTAACTTTTGCCTTAAAACAAAAACAACCGTGGTGGCCCTTCCTAGGGATGCATGTGAATAGATGCCAGGATAGTTTCAGCTCCTTCTTAATCATTAAGACAGAGGGTTTCCCCGCCTTTACCTTTCCTCCACACCTTCCAGGCATGGCCTGCGCTTTAAAGCTCCATGCCCAAGTGTGTGTGCTCTTTTTCTCCAGAGCTTTTTCTGTGAAAACCTGCTCTTTACTGCTAAATCAGACACTCTGTGGGAAACCTGAGTTGCTGTTTTTGCAGGGAAAGCTCTGGAGTAAAAGAAAGAGCCCTTGGACATGGAGCTTTAAAGTGCAGGTCTGAGCCTGGAAAGCACAGAGCATGGGCGTAGCCGGGGGGAGGGGGAGAGGGGAATCAATCAAAAGCAATACTAATCAATACAAATCTGAGGTTCTGCCCCCCCCCAACAAAAAAAATCCTGGCTCCTTCTATGGCACAGAGCAAAGGTAAGTGTGGCTAAGCCCTGAATGTGTGCCTTAGTCATAAGTTACTGTGGTAACACAGTTGCCAGTCAATTATATTCATTTCACCAAGCCACGAATGTTCCAAGTGGAGAGACCACGCAGGGGTGGAGAATGGCGTCGTAACTTTGCAACACACTGTGGGAGTGTCGTGCTGGCGCAATTTCTCAGAGCTCCCTTTCAAAGAATATAGGCACTGCAATTTTTTCTTTTAATTCTTCGAGTCTTTGCACTCTTCATTCATACAACATATTTTGTCCTGAATGGAGTGTGGCAAGTAAATTTAATTTACTGTTTCTATAAGATGAATAGAATTGATTAATTTTGTTAAATTAATGTAGGTTGGCTATAACAGTTTGACATTAGGTCAAAAACACTACTTCAACATTAATTAATTTCCTCTCCACAGTTGAATTATGCTAATGATTAAACAGAGGTAGGTAGCTGATTGGTTGTAGGAAAAAGAAGAAACAAGCATGGATCTGAAAGTGTTCTCAGGGCCAAGTCTTAATACCAAAACATTGTCATTCTGGTTCAAGATCTACATGAACTACAAAGAGGATTTCATCAATAAAGGGAAGATGACAGCTCTGCATTTGAATCCCTTTGTAAGGTTGGAAGCTTTAGTTCAGTGTTTCCCAAACTTTGGTCTCCAGCTGTTTCTCGACTACAATTCCCATCATCCCTGACCTTGCTAGCTAGTAATGATGGGAGTTGTAGTTCAAAAACTGCTGGAGACCCAAGTTTGAGAAACACTGCTCTATTTGAACATCCAAGTGCAATTTGCTGCTCCCCTTTCCTTAAATTTAAAAGGCCCAAGTTAGTCATGTTGGCTTTGAAAGTGGTTTTGAATTCTGGCACCACTGCATCAACTCCTTATAAACTTATGAGATGCAAATAGCATGCAGAGGCTATTTATGTCCAAAGTATGCTTTAGCCCAAAAATGTTATTGGATTGTGTTGTTGCCTTCCAGATCAATCTCCAAGCAGTGTAAGTTTCCTGGGGTTATAGGAACTTACTCAGGGTTCATGTTTCCATCAAAATGAGACATAACAGATTGTGGTGTCTTTATGATATATGGTTTATTTACACATATATACAACATGAGCCTACAATGGAGGGGTTCACAGCATTAACACCTCAAGAGAGCTGTGCTTCCCTCATAACCATAGCCTTGGATTTCAGCAGAAATCAAGCATGGCTCTCACTCACTGTCTTCTGCCTACTTCTAGCCCAGCTCACACAACTCAGCTTCAGCTATACCTATTGTCCTTCTCCCTACCAGCCATGCCCACCCATTTGCCCTCTGGCACAAAGATATTTCCTTTTGTTATACTAATGACCCTGCTTAGGCTCCTTAACTCACCAAGAATGTGGCTTGGCTACTTCAACCACTGAATCTCCCAAATTCTAATATATTGGGCTAGGTAAAAAGGTAAAGGACCCCTGGATAGATAAGTCCAGTCAAAGGTGAGTTGCAGCACTCATCTCGCTTTCAGGCCAAGGGAGCTGGCATTTGTCCACAGACAGCATGTGGTCATGTGGCCAGCAGGACTAAACCACTTCTGGTGCAACGGGATACCGTGACAGAAACCAGAGTGTACAGAAACACTGTTTACCTCCCCACCGCAGCGGTACCTATTTATCTACTTGCACTGGAGTGCTTTTGAACTGCTATGTTGGCAGGAGCTGGGACAGAGCAATGGGAGCTCACTCCTTCGCAGGGATTCAAACTGCTGACCTTCTGATCAGCAAGCCCAAGAGGCTCAGTGGTTTAGACCACAGCACCACCTGCGTCCCCAACTGCTTAAGATGCCAAATAAACTTCAAGCAAAACAGAGAAGACAAGAGAGCCAAAAAAAAAGAGGAATCCAGTTACAAGGACTGGAAATCATGAAATGGCTTAGAAAGAGCAGGTGAAGAAGAAAGGAAATGATATCAAATGAGGTCAACAGAAAAAGTCTAGGCAATATTCAATAACATAAGAGAATAATGCAATAAAATAATGATTAGCAGAATGAGGAGAAACAGAAAGTAAAAGAGCAAGAGCCCAACAGAAGAAAAGTGTTAAAATTTGAAGTTTGATCAATATGTAAATGAAAACCACCAAGTAATAAATCAATTGAAGAAGATGCCAAGAAAGTTGAATGACAAACCTCAAAATCAGAAAAGCAAACAAGGGGGCAGGATGTATATACGGTAAGTAACAGTCAAATAAATATTTGCAGGGAACAGCAATTGTCCAGCATAGAACTAAAGAAGAAGAAGAGGCACAAGAAGGAGACATTGGGCTCATCCACACTTCCTCTGGTCCTCTACCTAGAAAGCAGGGCTCCAAGTGGTTTTCAGTTTGGTGTCACCCCACTCCTTTCTCGGGGAAAACCTGCTCTTTAGGGCTAAACCGGATCAAGTGTCAATCCGGCAGTCAAGAGTGATTTCCCCTGGGGGTGGGGAAAGCAGTGGAAGAAGGGAAACTGTGGGTGACCCCAGAAGAAGAAGAAGAAGAAGAAGAAGAAGAAGAAGAAGAAGAAGAAGAAGAAAATGGCATTGTGATAGCAGAATAAAACTTGCTCGGCTCTTCCACTCCGCCAGGCAAAAGAAGAGAGTGAGAAAAGCATACTGTAAGCAACCAAAACAGCAAGAGAACAGGTGTAATCATATTAGGAGCAGAAACAGAATTCATAGTTGTTGCAAGGCAAATAAAATGAAATACATCTTGAACAACAGAGACTTTATTCCATAATAAAACTAATAACTGTCTGAAATGTGCACAACTCAGTTTAATTGCAATATAAATGTGCCTCACATTTTCAGATTGGAAGTAAGCTGGTTTGAGGGGAAATGCATCAAACAGCAGCATTCCTGGAGAAACTAGATATGTGGATTGCTGTACTCCAGAGAGCTTGTACCTGCTGTATGGTACAGTTGCTGCCACTGGGCTTATGAAGCAGCCCATTGGATCTCTGCCATCAGACATCAGCAAAGTCTGCTCAGCTTCTGAGAAGTGCCCTGCGCTTCTTTCATATGAGCAGAGCAAGATGCAGGCAAGTTCTGCAGAATGCCAGCTCTTTCAGCCCAAGGTTGCCTGCTGAATGAACTATATGAAATTACACAATGCTTTTCAGACACAGGCTGAGTGCCATACAGCTGTGTGATGCACATGCAAATTCTTTATATAAACGGCTAATAGACAAAACTCACTGCTTTTCCATTCAACTTTAGCCACCTTCGCAAGTCACCCAATTCCAGACTGAACAGCCAATCTTGGTGTCCATTGTGAAAACACCCTAAAAAGCTATTTACTCAATAAGAGTATAAACGATGAAAGAACATGCAGAGGAATATCTTTTGAAATTAGATGCAAAGTAGCAGACATGGAAAGCGCTTGGCTGCCATTTGGTCTCACTTGGAGAAGAAACGAAACCAGTCTCAGCATGCAAAGCATTCAGCCAGCAGCAAAAGGAGCAGTTGCCTTCAACTTACTTTTGGAAAAATTGTACTGACTCTGCAAACTGCAGCTAATTCAAATGATATTAGAAAATAGATGAAAGGGAAGTAAAGGCAGGTGAGAAGGGAAATGTTACCCAAGGGCAAGCACTGAAATAAGAAAGCCTTTTGGCCAGCCGTCTCACCACTTTTGGTATTGGTGCATGCCATCCCAATCTCTGAGCAGTGTGAAATACCAAGGGGTCCAGGCACCCACCCAGGATTCAGGTTTCCTTTGGGAATGAGGCACACATAAAGACTGTGGTGTCTTTATGATATATGGCTTATTTACACATCTATACAACTTTCTTTCTCTCTCACTTGGGAATGTGTATGTATAGATAGATACCAATGAAAGCATCAAACAGCACTTGTGAAATGTTTTTTCTGAATCTTGGTAGAATGCAGTTAATCACTAAAACCATATTTTTACTGAAGTGACTAACAAAGCAGAAATTTTGAATTCTTATAGGAAATGTCTCCTATTTGTAAAAGTTGTCCTTAAGCCAGAGTTGGGTATGTTTAGCCTGGGTAAAAGGAGACTGTGAGGAGATATCTCAACGGCTATCACATGGAAGATGGACCAAGCTTGCTTTCTTCTGCTCCAAAGGGCAGGACACTTGAACCAAGGAGCAGATTGCAGCTAAATATCAGGGAGAACAGTAAGAGCTGTTCAACAGTGGAAAGGACTCCCTTGGGAGGTGGTGGACTCTCCTTCATTGGAGAAGTTGGATGGCCATCTGTCATGTATGATCTAGTTGAGATGCCTGAATTGCAGGGGGCTGGACTAGATGACCCTCAGGGTCCCTTCCAACTCTACAATGCTATGATTCTATCAGCCTACGATGGAGGGCTTCACAGCATTAACACCCCTCAAAGGGTCTCGTTTCTCCCATAGCCATAGCTTTGGATCCAAACAGAGATCCATCATGGCTCTCTCCCCTGCTTGCTGCTTTGATTTTTGTTCACATCACTGTCAACTCTGCTCTCAGCACTGGCTTTATCTGTTGAGGAAGGGGGCCCCACCCATTTGCCACCTCACACTGAGCCCCTTAATACCCCATCACCTCACCAGGAAGCTAGATTGGCCACCTTCCGGAACTAGAAGGCTTGAGTCGCTTTTAACACTTGCTGGATCCAGAGATTAGAGGAGTCTGGCACATGATACTGGGCAATATCCAATGTTATGCCTTTTGATACAACAGAACTTTCCCTTCATCTCCTCCCTGCTGTGTCCACCTCTGCATCAGACTGAGGGGGGGGGGACTGTAGGGGGGGGGAGGGAATGAAAATATCACTGAGCAAACTAAAAGCCATTCCGCAAATGGGGTGCACTGCTGGTTTGTCATCCTTTATAGACAACCCCCAGAAAAAGAAGGTGCGGAAGTACTGGACTAATTCAAGAAGAATCAGTCCTCCTAAATTATATGACCATAGCTTGGCTGTTACCAACACAAAGAACCTGCCTGTATCTATTTAGAAGCTTTAAAGTAGTCTTTCCTTGAAGAACAGAACACATGATAGCAATACTACAAGATTATAGACTGAGTATATATGATTTTCAAAGCAGTAATTGGGATCTAGATAAATTTTAGCACCAGGAACAAATTATTATCTCACAAGAACAACAACTATCAAATACAGTGATCAGAAGAATAAGTCCAGAATACAGCATGGCACGTGGTTCAGAGAAGGATTAAACTTAGTTTTTTTATCACATACAGTATACTAGTTCTGGATTTGTTATGTGGCTCTGCCATTCTGTCCTCATTTTCTCGTGCATAAGCTAGTTTTAGCAATAAACATTGACTTTTCTTTTGTGGCTGTTGAGAAGTTATGGGGAAAATCTAGATGCTTGGAATGTTGCTTGTGAGCCGTCTTAAAAACCTTTCATTGAGTAATGCTGGTACACACCTTCGCTAACCACAAAAACAGTGATGCCTTGCTCTTCCGTATCATTATCTCGAGCCAATGATGATCCAGGCATGTGTCATTGTCAGGGACCCTTATCAGAGACAATGTAAACATTGTCAGAAGGCCCATGTCTAGTGCCTTCTTTTTAATCAAAGGTTAGAAGAAAATGGGTTACTCAGAATTCTGGAAAAGTGTGGTCATGATGCCCATGAGTGGTTTACCTATGGGGAACTTGAAAACAAAAGCAATCTGATAGGATTGTTTTAAGTTTAGTTGGGTAAGGACCCTCTCAATTCCTGGGTGCCTGATCCTCCTTATAATTCCTAGAATTAGTAAATGTTAGAATTTAACCAAAACTTGGAGTATTAAGAGAAGGTGCCAGTGTTGGATTTAACAGCCTCAGGCTACAGCCTCAGGTTTTTCCTGATTGGGAGATCAACTGGCAGAAGAGCCATTATGTAGAACAAAAGAAAGATAATGGGTGATTAACAAAGTGGTTACTCTCTGCCAGACAAAGAGGCATGGATCTTCAGCTGTGTGTTAGTGGGCAGAGACAAAAAAAAAAAAGGCTTTAGGATTTCAGTTTGGATTATGTAGGCTGTGTGGAAGACTCTATTCTTGCACTCAAGCCGGCTGCATCTACGGGAGAAGCAAGGGACCCTCTTGCAATGTGCAAGTTCTGACCTTTCTCCATCCAGACTTATGTTGTATATATGTGTACAAGTTTTAAAACAGTGCAACACCTGTGGCAGAAACCTATTCATTCAGCTGCAAAGGTTGGCAGAATGAAAATGCCTTCAGTTGTTTCTGGAAAGTACCTGTCATATCATCGTGAAACAATTCCCAGACCCCAACCTATAGCCAATTCTGGATAACACAGACCCAGATAAACAACAGGGAAGATAAAAATGTATGTGGAACCTTCAGCCAAATCTCCTATTTCCATATCAAAGAAAAGATAATTAAAATGATCGATCATAACAAGATTAAGCAAAGAAGCTATAATGCTGTGATAGGAATTTTATGGTATTAGATATATGGCAATGTTCATAACTGCACATACATAGATCAACATAGGAAGACCAACCTGGAACCATTTTGATTCCTAAACTGACCAAATCCTTTCCCTGCAAGGTTAAACTGGAAAAGCCTCCCCATTGTCTCTTTCCTCACAAGATATGTCTTAAAGCCTCCCCATTGCCTCTTTCCTCACAAGATATGTCTGTTTGAATAAGGTGTGACCTGGCCCAGGAAATAAGTATTTTAACACCACAAAAGAATGGCCAGGCACCCCAGGCAATCCAATCAAGTAACTTGCCAGACAGGAGATAAACTGTGACAAGGAGAAAAACAACATTTAAATTTGTGATGTAGGTGGGATCTGAGGGGTGGTCTTAGGTTACACCCCTTCTGTGATGTATGCATAATGTTTCTGGGGGTGGTCTTGATCTACAGAATGGGAATTTCAAAGGTCTTTATAAGCCCTTGCACAGCAATTCTGGGGGGTCCTCTTCCTCTCCTGCGTGTGAGGGGAGTACCATGTTGCAACAGATCAATAAAGATCAAGCTTACTAGCTGCTTTGCTTCTCAATATTCTCTGGTTGGCCTCTGTTATTTTCTCCTACCAATAGGGAACCTATGTAAGGACTCTATATGGGCTCTTGGATACCCCATAAGGGAAAAGGGCATATTTTTATTTACAACAATGCTTCATCCATGAGCAGAAATTTTCATGGTAGCCTAACATAAGGCTATACTACCTGTACATACTCATAATCTCAAATGATGAACACATGAAGAACACGATTTCACCAATTTCACTAATACTTTTCAAGATAAAGAAAGGATATCTATTTCTATTTACCATAATGCTTCTTCATAAATATCAGTACATTGTAAACTCATAACTCTGCTTTAGTTCTAAACCATATCTCCAAATCCAAATCTTTATTATGGTCCTAAGGACAGCATAAGATAAAAGCACCTCCATACATAAATAAAAGATGCTTGATAGGCAGTAGGGCAGCTGCAGAAGTAGAGGGTGCACTTCTCTACTTCTCTAGCATTGGAGAGATAGCCCTGGGGGTTACATCACACTTTTAGCGAGGTTCCTTCATGTAACATGCTTATTAAATATAACAAGCACCTGTCAAGTGGGGAGGCCTCCAATTTTTCCCATAGTTTGGATATGGAGTCAAAGGCTGCTTTAAAGTCAATAAAGACAGCATAAAGGGAGGCTGTGCTGCGAGAGCAACATTCAATGTTGGAGTACTAAACACTGGTCAGTGGTGGAGAGGCCTTCCCTAAATCCGACTTTTCCTCTGCAAGGGTGTTTTCTTGTTCCAGCCAGTCCTGAAATTTCCATTGCAGGTGCCTTGCATACAATTTCCTGATTATGCTGAGGAGGCTGGTTGGCCTATAATTAGCAGGATCATCTTTCTTCCCTTTTTTATATATTGGGATAATGATTGAAAGTCCCAAATCTTTGGGGGGTTCATAGATATCAATGCAGGTGACACCCCAAATTTACAGAAGCTGCCCCGGCTTCTGAAAGCAATCCAGGATGCCCCAATTTTCCTGCACCAGGACACACCACAACCTCCCAGAAACCTCCAGGCAGCGCAGCTGGAGGCCACTCAAGGCTGCGTAGTGTCAGGAGATAAAGCTTCCTGCGGAGGCCACTTTCGGAGGCTGAAGACAACAAGGGGGGGGCAAGCAGGCAAGTGAGGAAGGGGTCAGAGGTAGGAAGGGGGCAAGTGACAGGGAGTGGGAGGTGTCCCAATTTTTTCTCAGAAAATGTTGGGGTGGTATAGGATAGGGGCCCCAAAATCCAAATTGTTTTTGATGGCCTCAGCAGGAATGAAGTCTTTTCCTAGGGCTTTCCCCTGATTTGGTTGAGCTATAAGATTGCCAGTCTTTGTTCTTGTCACAGGATCCCACTTTGGAAGACTTTCTATGTTTTAGATATTTTGGCCACTTCCACTGTGGGGGGACCCCAAGGGCCTGGCTTGTGTGAGAATATGCTTTGTGTGAGAAACCTATAAATAGCCACCTTTGAATGAGACATCTGGGTTCTGTTAAAATCCTTGGTTCATAAAAGACACAAAGTCCAGTTGCTGCTTGTCTGCTGGAAATACCAAAGATAAGGCATTTGGGGAGTGAACTTCTGAAGAAGTAAATTCATGGGAGTCTGGCCATTGGGAGTCCGGCTGCCCCAGCTTACCAAGGACAACTTGCCCTTATGTAGGCTTGTTATCTATGTAAACATAAATCTCAGACTACAATTCTCCCTTTTAGTATGTAGGCTTGTATTTATGAAGACTTCAGAACTTTAGTAAGAAGAGAGGGGCCGTTGAAGGGGCGCCATGTCAGGGTGCTTCACAGAGAGTTGTATCCAATAAGTATTTTGCCAACTACTCTCTGCAGATGTCTGGAGATTTTTGATTGGGTTTTATATGAATCCTTTGTCTGTAAACCCTATACATGTCCAGGTGGATAACACCCCCCACCTTCAGCCTTTGTGGAGCAATCCTGCTAAAACAACAATTTACTGCAGTAAATAATTTTTTCTTCAACCCAACTCACTAGTAGTTAATGGTACAAGTGAGACAGCAGATTTGCCCTGCTACCCCACCATCAGTGTCTCTATAGGGCTCCTGAAAATACACCTCCCAAATCATTGGGGAGATATGGCAGTCTGACATGGGTGGTCTTTTGGTTGGGGAGAGCACTATGGGGTTCCATAACAGAGCAAAGTTATTGGATTTAGCAGCTTGGATAACCCTTGTCCAGTTATTTTTTATAGATTCCTCTTTTTTTTCATGCTACCAGTGGTTTATAAACCATGTCTTTTATTATAATCTGGCACACACTATTTTTAATGACCTTATGTTTTTTTAAAAAAATGCTGCAGGAAAATGCACCTGAGGGAGAACTGTTCAAGGTCAGCCCATTCCCTGTTGCTCTAGTTTTCTAATTGCAAGGACATTTAAAAGCGGGGTGGGTGGGGCTTCCAAGCAGTCAGGAGTGATATGCAGATGTGTGCCACACCCCATAGTCGCCTTTGACTGGACTTAACCATCCAGAGGTCCTTTATCTTTTCTGTTTTCTTTTTAGACCATTCTACAACGTCAGATGGAGAAGGAACTGGCAAACCACTCCAATATTTTGCCAAGAAAACTCCATGGACATAAAAAGGAGAAGCTTTGAGAAGAAAGTGAGAATTTCCAAGGCATGCTCTGGTTCATGGGGTCACAGAGAGTCGAACACGACTAAGACGACTAAACAAACAATAACACAACGTCATAACTCCATTTCATTCCCATTTCTGTTTGTTGGATTTGAAGGCCAGGCCAGAGAGTGAGAAACAAAAGGTCTGTCCTTACAAGTGTCTCTTGTATTTTGTCACCTTTTTGTTTGTCCCTTCTTGTCTCACTGTTAGTCTTCATTTGCTACCTGTAGCTTATAAAGGTCACTTTTCCTTTTGCTAAATGAAAAGGGAAACTAAATATGCCCTGTTACACCCAGGTGCTAGAATGTGATGAGTGCCTAATGCTTAATCTGTGTCTGTGTGAAAGTTGACACAATTAGAGCAGTATGTGTCATCAATGGCATCACACTTGATTGCCCAAATTGGCCGCTTACGCATCCTGGGATAATAGCTGTTGGTGCACTGTTTCTTTTGTAATACTGTAGCACCCTGCTTGTGGTTAACGCTTAGCTGGAATGAAATAGAGAATATTAAATTGAGAAATTAAAATAATAGAGAAATTAAAATAATAATTTATTTGTCAGACAAATAAATGATAGGCACAGTGGTATATGGTTACCAAAGCTCTGCACACTCCAGCCCTGATGGCCAGCACTTATATGTCCTCAGCCCAGCCCCCTTGCTCCTCCTTTGGCTGCCTCTGTCCAATCAGCCTGATTGAAATTCCTATTGGCTGTTTGCTAGAACCAATCATAAAAGATACA
The DNA here is from genome assembly GCF_965153285.1 of Podarcis tiliguerta. Lineage (NCBI taxonomy): Eukaryota > Metazoa > Chordata > Lepidosauria > Squamata > Lacertidae > Podarcis > Podarcis tiliguerta. The sequence continues at coordinate 2,978,020 of NC_139534.1, forward strand.
CCCATTTCCTATTACCTTTTATGGGAGACAAAGAGCTATATTTCCTTCTATCCATAAATGGCAGACAAGTAGCCATATATCTTACATTTGCCTCGACAAGGCACCTTAATTACCAGATCACCTTTTGCCCTTTTTGCCCTTTTGGCAACAGGGGCAAATGGCTAAAACAGATGGCTCATGGTTTTAAATTCTATCTTAAACAGAGATCTTGGGTTCATATTCTCACACACCATCAATGAAATAAGAATCTAACATAAGAATCTAACATTTCTTACTTTCTAAATCCTTTGCATCATTAAAGTCAACAAGTCTCATAACATAGATAGCTTTTTAGAAGAAAAGGCCTTTGCCTGAGAAACTCAGTAAAGAGAAACCTCTTCAATTTACACCCCCCTTTCCCAGCCAGCTGCTTTTCCCATTAGCTCTTTGCCCTTTAACCTTAGGGAAATGTGGCTCGAGTCTGATGGTATTATTTTCTGTTAAACTATTTACCAACTCTTAATTAGTGTTTTTGCAGCTTGATTGTATTCTGTAATTTGTATGGTCAGTATAACCCTTTGCTCCCACAGCCTGCAATTCCCTTTTATAACTTTGAGAAACTTGCCTCCTGCTGGTGCTATAAATCAGTGGGGCCCTTGTGCAGGAAGATAAACAACTGCAAAAGTAATAATAATAATAATAATAATAATAATAATAATAATAATAATAATAAATTTTATTTATACCCCGCCCTCCCCAGCCAAAGCTGGGCTCAGGGCGGCTAACAACAATCAAAATAATCCAACATTCTAAAAACCTTTCATTATAAAAATTAATTAAAATCAAATTGATGGCAACTATTGAGCAAGACTCTGTACAGATTGCCAGAGGAGGGGGTCAGGCTGCGCCCTGACCAAAGGCCTGGTGGTACAGCTCTGTCTTGCAGGCCTTGCGGAAAGATGTCAAGTCCCGCAGGGCCCTAGTCTCTTGTGACAGAGCGTTCCACCAAATTGGAGCCACAGCCGAGAAAGCCCTGGCTCTAGTTGAGGCCAGCCTAACCTCTCTGAGGCCTGGGACCTTCAGGATGTTTTTATTTGCTGACCGTAGGTTTCTCTGTGGGGCATACCAGGAGAGGCGGTCCCGTAGGTACGAGGGTCCTAGGCCGTATAGGGCTTTAAAGTACTCAGCCAGCTGCTTTTCTGCCTGGCATGAAACATACAAACATATTTTTAAGCTCATTTTAAAATACAGGCCTTGATCAGATGCCTCAATACTACTAGATTGGAAGGTTTCTTTAGCTTTTCCGTTTCCCTGCTAGCTTTGTTTGTTGCAAAATAAATGAGATTGTTCGGTAACAGGAGACGTGAAATGTAATCCTCACTTTTCAAGCAATGGTGAGGTGGCCAGAAGCATTGTATAATCAATAGCTATTATGCAATCTAATCTACATCCTTAAAGCTCTTCCCAAGCCTCTCTCTTTTGCAATTTTAAAGATATATTTTAGCTTCCTTTTAAGCACAGAAGATATAACGGTATATATTTGTTATAAAAGAGCAGAATCAGTGGTCTGCAGAGCCCTGAGCACAGCCCTGCTTGGGAGCCATTTTGGTTCACTTTTACTATTTTATTATTCACTAGCTGCTACACTTTAATTGGGGACTAGGAGGAATGTGGTATCTTAAAGACTAACCAATTTAATATGACAAACTTTTGCAGACTATATATATATATACTGAGCCTGCGGGATTTCACAGTTCCCAGAGAAACACAAAAACCACAAACATTTCCCTAGCCTTGCTAAGCAAAAATGGAAATATTATGGAAATGGAAATCCAAACTTTCACATTTTGGGGCTGACCTCAGGTGTTCCAACCCTGGATCTTCCGCAGAGGCAGGAACCTGACTGTGTGGATTGACTTTGGACCTTGCTTGTTGTATTGGACCTGCACTGGTTTTTGACCATTTGCACTGTCTGACTTCTCTCTGGTGTTGCCCTTGGTACTGTGTGCACTATCAGGACTTACCTGGTTCAGGACATTGTAAGATGTGAAAGCTCTGCAAGCCCTTCATCCAGGTGCAGGCTGTATATATGTGTAAGTAAAACCATATACCATAAAGACACAACAGTCTCCGCTGTGCCTCATTGCCCCCAAAGGGAACACAGACCCTGGTCAGTGCTCCTGGAACCCCTGGAATCCTGCACTGTTCCTGGAGATTGGGATGGCACGTAAAAATGCCACACTTTCTTTACAAAGAAGCCCAACGTGTTTTGCCCTATTTAAAATTTAAGCCTTCCTCGGGGACTGTATTGCAGGGGGAGGCTAAATACATCACACAAGTTCCAAAAACAAGCATTTAAGTTTTCAACCATTAAATATATATATATATATATAATGTATATTGCTTCAAAGCTTAAAACCATTGACATAATTTTGTATCATTATATACTTAAGTGAAAATTACTGATATAACCATAAGAACTTCCATTACAGTGCATGACTCTAAGGAAAGGAACACGGGATCTTCTCTAAACCACCTGGCCTATGAAAGAGGAAGCAACTCCAGTTCCTTATTAGCCCACCAGGGATGGGATACTGAGACTGAAAAGTTTGAACCCTAGCAAAAATAGATAATTCGCAAGGACATTTGCACTTTCCTGTTCAGGTAGACCACACCTTACACTGATTTCACTTATGGGTGTGATTGGAGAGGAGGTGGAGTGTAGAGAGAGATCAGAAGAAGCAGGAGAGACTTGTGGAGGACATTGGAGAGTCCTCTGAAGAGGTTGGAATGATTTAATGGGCTTCTTCCCATTTTATGGAGGGCATTCTGGCTTTACAAAATTCTGCTTAATCGTGTCCTCCATCATGGAGGGCACGTATTGCGGTGAGATCACCTAAACCGCCTCCCTGTTGTGGGGCAGGACCGTTTGGATAGCCACAGCACCCCCTTGGTTGCCCCTTGGTTGCTGGGGCAGAAATTTGGCCTGTTGGGTCGTCTATTGGCTACCGAGGGGCTATTTAAGCTGCTGCACGTTGCTAGGAGCTTTCTCTATCCTGCGCCGTGCATCGGATCACCCACCCTTTGTTTAGAGTTGTTCTTTGGCCTTGCTATGCCTGTCTAGGGGTCGTCTGTTTTGGAGCAGGGGCCCGGTAGGAATTTTGCCATTTGGCTGATTGGCTGATTCCATTTGGTTTTTGCCTACTGTGTAGCAAATCGTCACAACTTTGTAAAGTTGGTGGTTAGGCACTGGTTCAATGTTTTGTGGAGGGGAAGTGGTTGGCTGCACCAATAATTTCTGTGAGTCATACACATTTAATTATATTTAAGTAATGACTGTTCATCACATTAATTCAAAGTGAGAGATGAGCTGCCATGCCCCAAATGACTGAATCCCAAAAGAATAACTTCTCAGCAACTAGTTAGCATTTGAATTCAGTGAATTTGATTCTTGTGCCCACCGTCTTTTCTACCTTCAATGTGACTTTCATGTAGATTGTATATTTTTCCCTAATTGCTGCAAGCTTGTTTGCACCTTGACCAAATTTCAGAACATTTGACAAATGACTATAGGATATTGTGCTCTTGCATATGTAAATACTAATGAGATCTCAGTTTAAATAAACAAAATCCAGACTGACAAGAGTTGAAGTCCAGGCGGTCATGATGGTGGGAGCCATTCCTAATCAATAATACGTCACATTGTATTAACTTTTGATCCAAAATCCGCATCGCCAAAGCAGTGGGGCTAGACTGGGACAAAACAATGGTGTAAACTATTTATAAAAAATAATCACAGAAACAACAAATGGGGAACACAATTGGTAATTCCTATTCCAAATTCTACCCTAAGTTGCTGAACAGAGAAAACAAAACAAAATCCAATCTAGGATTATTATGGCACATTATGAAATGGATTCTAGACTGCTCTGATTTCATGATGTGGAAAATGAATGAGCACATGTGAAAGATGCTGGAGCAGCACAACGTCAAAAAAAATCACTCTCAAAATGAAGGTGTAAGTTTGCGAATAAATGTAAATAAGGATTCAGAGGGAAAAAAGCAGTTTACATTTGAGGTCAAAGATCAAACTTCAATTCTAAAACTTATATTAAATCTTGAGACCCAAATCATTTCCACCTGTAGTAAATTTGGAGATATTTTTAACAGGCATATTATCAATTCTGTAAGCTGCTGTATTTTTACCAAGATAAGGGGTGGTGTTTGACTTTTCAAAAAACATCTCTACAAAAAACCCCCACAAAAATTCCTGCTGGATTCTATTTAAAAATTAATTGGGACTTGAAATTCAACAAGATTAAACAATATTTGTATTCTCTTCCATACATATTTGTATGGTTTAATTTGACCCCAACATAACAAAAGACCCCTGTTTTCCTTTTCTCCAACCACTATTTTATTTGTACAGTTGCCTATAAGTGCGGGTTTTCTGTTGTCTCAGAGTATTTTGAAGGGTGTGATGTTTATCATTATTGACGTATGGCTGGCACTTGAAAGCCATTCATCTGTTGTAGATAAGCTTGATTTCTTCCAGTGTTTTGCAATCTGTATCCAAGGTGTCACAATCAAATGTATAATCATATAATAGTTGTTGTTTTTTATAGGTTGCTGCAACAGTCCTAATAATGAGACAAGAAGATTTATGGGTTCATTTTTACCTGCTGTTTCATTTAATAACTTTAATAATGTTTCCAAAAAGTCGTTGTAGATTTACATGAAGACATTTTTTGAGGTCAGAATACTGTTATTTATACCTCCAGAACTAAGAATTGCCTAGAACTGGCTGTGAATCCTTTTTATAGTTACTATGGTGTACAATGCTATGTGTGCACCACCTGGATGCAGTTTTCATTCGATTTTACATCCAGCTATTGCTTTGAAGCTAATAGGTATGCAAACCTTTGCCCACTTTTAACAAGTTATATAGAATTCTTCCACTTTCTTTTGAATCTATCATCAGAAATGTTTAACAATATAGTGATTGTATATAATTTATATATATTTTTGATAGTAAATGCCTTGTGTACCAATATTGGTGGTCTTAACTATACCGGGGATATTTGTAATACTGTGATATTGATATTAGGTAAGCACCCTTGCTAAACTGTTTTAGATGCCTGCTGAAGCAAATCTACCCAGAGATATTTCCCCAATAGCCTTATTTGTGTTTAAAGTTTCTGATGATTTTTATATGTCTGTTTTATTCATACTTTTATGACAATTTTGTGGTTGTAAATAAGAAATCTTTATAAATAAATAGCATAAATAAATATCCATTGTGTCCATCTGCTAGTGGAACAGACTTCTGCTTACACAATGGGATTTTCATGGACTGCCTATTCCAGAAGCAAAACTACTGCTTGTTAGTATGGACAATACAAGGCTCAACAGACCAAAGGTATAAGGTATATAGCATATAAGGTAACTTCCTATGTTCCTATGATATAGTTGGGTATCATCCATTACCATCTTTTCTTTCAACCAATATTTTCTATCATACATTGAATAAAAGAAACTTGAGATTCATTAGGCACATAAGATGCACCTCAGTGGGAGCTGTCAGCAGATCAGCTTTGGGTCTACAACAGTATGCAGAGTTCTCTCCTGCTCTGGATATTCCCCTCTTAAAGACAGCCAAGAATTACTGAAATGGAAATGTTTATGGAGCAGGAGTTAGGCTCTGATAACCAGTGGATATGGGATGCTGAGTTGCAATGCCACGTGAGTGAAATGACCAGGTATCCAGAAATTAAAGATAATGAGAGGGGGGTTACTGCAGCGAAGTGTTTAGCCAAACTATAAATACCTAAATTTAGAAGAGATTTTTACTCTTGCCAGATTCAATGTCCTTCCATCTGCTTTAGCGCTGGTGAAATTTGAAGGCAAGCCATATTCAGAGCAAATATGCTTATGTGGTTTGAAGGAAGTCGAAACTGCTATGCATGCCCTGTCACACTGTCACATGCGGGTGGCGCAGTGGTCTAAACCATTCTTGGGTTTGCTGATCAGAAGGTCGGTGGTTCGAATCCCTGCGATGGGGTGAGCTCCCATTGCTCTGTCCCAGCTCCTGCCAACCTAGCAGTTCGAAAGCACTCCAGTACAAGTAAATAGGTCCTCTGCAGCGGGAAGGTAAACGGCATTTCTGTGCGCTCTGGTTTCCATCATGGTGTTCCGTTGCACCAGAAGCGGTTTAGTTCTGCTGGCCACATGACCTGGAAAGCTGTCTGTGGACAAACGCCGGCTCCCTTGGCCTGAAAGCGAGATGAGCACCACAACCCCAGAGTCACCTTGGACTGGACTTAACCGTCCAGGGGTCCATTACCTTTACACTGTTATTATTACAAGGCTATACATTATATATTTATCACTCCAATCATGCAGCAAACCCCAAGAAGAACTGATGATTACTACTTAAAATACTTAATAGAGGACAGGGAGATTACCTTAAAAGTGGCTAAATTCTGTGCTGCTGCTATAAAACTAAGGAGACAACCTTTGAATGAATCTAATGGCCAATGTCTTAAAATGTTTTAAATTAGTGATTAAGGTTTTAATTTATATATATTTATATGTGAATTATTTATCGTGTATCAGCTCATAATTTTAATTTTTAATCTATTTATAGCTGTATGCTCACTGTTGCTGTATATGTTTGCACTCTGGTCAGCAACTGAAATAAATCAATTCATTAATTGATGGGGCAGGAGGGAGGGGGGAGTTGTTATGCCCCATTTCCCACCTTGACCACCTCAAACTGACAACGCATAGGAAGTGGCCACAGGGTCACAGATTCCCCATCCCTGCAGTAAATCATACAGACATCATGTCGTGCCTGCAAGTCATTTCAAACATTGGATCAGAGGTTTATTTCTATCTCTTTTAGACATAGTATGAGGGAAAAAAATACGGTACCTACTTTACCTAAACTAGGTACCGTATTTTTTGCACCATAACACTCACTTTACAAGTTACCTGTACTATGCATCTCAGAGGTGTATCATCCAATATGTATCATCTATATGGGACTTAATTGCAGACTTCTATGGATGTGATTTTCAAACACGTGATATATTTTCAAAAGGTCCAAAGGTGAAAAACCATATTTAATTAATTCCCCTGGTATCTTTTCTTGTGAGTCTCAGGCAACTTCTTATAGAACAGTTTGGGAAACAAACTAGAAAGGGTGCGGTGAGCATCCACCTGTTGGCTAAGAGTCTGTAGGTGGAAACAGATGACAGGTAAGCATATGGTGGCTGCACAAGTCTTTCGAAATTACAGCTATTTGTAAAAAGCAATCCTCAATTTCCCCATCTTAGCTCAGCTCAGCTTGTCGTCTGGGCAGTGCAGGACCTCCAGACACACTGGCCAGGCTGGTGGCCCAAGGAGGTTACTTCAGCTCTTCTAATGCAGCAGAAACAATGTGGGAGGCGGCAGTTGCAAGTTACCATGGGTCTCTGCAGTCACAATGGGTGCTGTGATTCTCCAGCACCTGGACTTCATCCCTGGAGGCACACTCCATTGTCTCTCAAGACAGACAGGGGCCAGGTGTCAACAATAATGGGTGACAGCTTTTATGATCGCCTTGCATTTGCTGCTATGCTGTGAGCATGGAGGCCTGGCTGACCGCCTTGAGATTGTCACTCACCTGTTCCATCAACAAGAAAAAAAAAGAATTACAACCATCCCTCTTCCTCTCCAATGAAATGATTCAGAGCTCATTTACATGCATGAGTGTCATACAGGTGACTAAGAACAATGACCAAGAGCCTTAGGTTCTGGTTCCTCAATTGTCTTTTTCTATAGGAAGCCTTTTAACCATTCTTAGGAGCTACTTCCTTGCCTTCCTACACTTTCTCTTCCCTCAGTCCAGATTTTCTAATACTGTACCAGGGATACTGAAAAAGGAGTGAGTGTGAGGAAATCCATATGGAGGGAGGGATAAGTGTGAGAAGGCAGTGATTTAGAGTACATGGTATGAACAATGGAGAATTAATGCAGATATGCTGTATCCAGAGTCTCTTGAATTATTTTCTCTTTCCCTTCCTCCCTTCCTTGTGTCTAGTGCACATGCATATAAATGCAGGCACATCACACACCATGCAGCATACAGTCTGCCATTTCATATACAAAGGCATATTTTCTAATTGTCAAAAAGTCATTGCAAGCCAATTATGTTTTTCTGGTATGTCTTTAGCAAAAGGAACTGCTGTATTACCCTCTTGGCTTTTAAGTCAGAAGAGGACAGGCTACTGCAGAGGCAATGGCCACGAAAGAGTAGGAAAGCCTTCAGCAATGTGTCCTAATAGGAGGGTTCACAGTGATCCTCCTTACGAAGAGGGAGGTGTTGCAAGATTGCCAATGCATTTTCATCTGTGATACATTGCTGGGCTGGGCAGGCATCCCAGCTGCTTTGATGTTGCTTGGATTTCTAGGTGAAACCTGAAAATGAAAATCAGTTCAGCTTCCAAATGCACTGGCACACTCTTGTGTTGAATCTCCATTACTACAGTTTTAAAAATGAAACTACCTGCTCCTTTTTGGGAAATGAATGTGACAAGCAGCCCTAAACACTCACCACTTGCAAGCATTTCACGTTGATTTAAGCAAGACCTCCCACAAAGGAGCTTTTCCATTTGCTTGATTTTTTAAAAAAATACACAAAATGAGCTTTCAAAAAGTGAAGCGTCTCCAGTGGAGTGCAATGTTTCATTTCCTTGGTCACAAATAAAGGAATCCTGTATCCTGCACCTTCACTGTGAACAGCAGCTCAGACTGAATTTTCCTGTTATAGTAATAATAATAGTAGTAGTAGTAGTAGTAGTAGTAGTAATAATAATAATAATAATAATTTTTTATTTATACCCCGCCCTCCCCAGCCAAGGCCGGGCTCAGAGCGGCTTACAAGCAATAATAAAAACAAGATGAATGATTACAACTTATAAACAAAAGTAAAATACAACATTAAAATAATGGAACATTAAAATATTAAAATGTAGCCTCATCGCAGGAGGAGAAGGAAAAGAAAAAAGAAAGGGAGGGAGGGAGGGAATCAAATTGGCTCCAAGCCAAAGGCCAGGCGGAACAACTCTGTCTCACAGGCTCTGCGCAAAGAAATCAGATCCTGCAGGGCCCTGGTCTCATGAGGCAGAGCATTCCACCAGGCTGGAGCCAGTGCTGAAAATGCCCTGGCTCTGGTTGAGGCTAATCTAATTTCCTTAGGGCCCGGGACCTCTAGGGTGTTGCTATTTGTGGACCTTGAGGCTCTCCGTGGGGCAGACCGGGAGAGGCGGTCCCGTAGGTACGAGGGTCCTAGGCCGTGAAGGATTTAAAATATGAATAAAAAGGAAATAAGACATTTTAGGCTGCCATCCTTTTTTATAAACCACTTTGAGGTTTTTCCTCAGTCAGGAGTTATATAAAGTCTAACTCTAACCCATCACCCTCTAACCTCCAAACCTTAACCCTAACCTTTACCACTAACCTTAATCCTAACCACTAACCCTAGCCCATAACCTCTAACCCAGACCCTTAACCCTAAACCACAACCCCTAAGACCCATCCCCTAACCCCAAACTGCTAACCCTAAACCCCAACCCCTAAACCTAACACTAATCCCAACCCTAATCCTATCAAAATTTCTGAACCAGGTTAACCAGTGAACCAGAGTCAACTTCATTGGATCCATGCCATCAAACATGGCTTGAACACAGGTCGTGCTACACATCCTCAAAAAGAGCAAATTGTTGGCCTAGATAAACACAGCTCACACAACTCTGTATGCAATTATATAGAACTTCCCAATGACCAAATATAAAAATAAGATATTTATATTCCTCCAAGTGTATGTTTCTTTAAATATAGCTGTGCCCCAGCTGTGTGAAATCCTAAGCAAGACTGCTGGATGCAAATCTCTGTTTCAAATGTCTTCCTCTGGTCAGTCTGCAATGGGATGATATGACAGCAAAACACATGCTAAAATAGAAAAGTCAGCTCCATAACAGTGAAAAGGCACTCTACTCATTTTGTAAGGAAATTCGCTTAGGATTCCACACAGCCGGGGCCCTGCCACTGTGGTTTGAGTGATGGAGAGCAAAGCTACAACACTCCCAGAGATGCGGACAGTTTTTCCCTGTCTGTGGATTATCCTTTAACAATAAGGAGATTCTTTATTGAACGAATGAATATTTGGATGGAACTTTGGCTTTGAGACATCTTGTATTGCACTTAAATGATTTTGGTATTGCATGCATAATATAAAAGCTGTATTTAAAGAAACAGGACACTTGGAATATAAATGTCTTACAGTATTTTTATTTTTGGTCTTTGGGAAGTTTGATATAATTGCATACAGAGTTGTGTGAGCTGTTTCTTTATTTCTCTGTATTTCTTTGTGTTGTGTTTGGCCTAGAGGAAGAAGCAAATTCCTCAACTGATGTTAATCATTTGCCAGAATCAGTCCATGTATTCCATCAACTATGTGTTCACCTACTCTTTAAAGCAGGAATGGGAACAGCTTTGCACTTCGGTCAAGGGTCACATTCCATCAGTGGTCCTCTGTTGGAGACTGTGTCCTGGCAGTGGGTATTCCAGTGGAAATGGAAATTGTTAATGTTGTCTTACTCATCCTAGGTCCTGAATGGAAACCACTCCCAGCATCCTGCGGTGTTCTTGTTAATCTGCAAACAATATATATGACTTCCCCATCCCCATTGTTTTTCCTTAGTATTAAAATTAATTGTTGTGGCTCCCACTCAATGGAGAACTTGAACTTATGTTGCATTTTCTACCAAAATCTTTAATGCCCAAGTCATTGCAATACATAATCAAATTGCTGATCCAAGTGACACGCCCCCTGCAACCTCGTTATAAGGAAAAGGAGCAGACACAGCTCAGCACCAGAACTTTGACATACCCATTCTGTGCTCTAGCACAACACTTTGGTCCTTCCCAAAGTCGCTTGCTAATAAGTCAAACGTATTAATTGATTTAGGGATGTGTGCATGGAGCAGTGGAGACCAAAAACGGGAGCTATGTTGCCGGCCACGAAGGGTGTTCTATGCATAGATTATTGGCTTGCTGTCATGTGCGTAGATATGATGGTGTTCTCCAATTAGTACCAGGTGCTGGTATATTTAGCTTGGGACCAGGGCACTTAAATGAGTGTCTCATTTCATATATACTTAATCCATCACTACAGGAGAGGACCTCCTCCAGATGCCATCTTAACAGGAGGTGCATTCCTCATGATAGAGGATTCAGCTTTTTCATGCGGTGGAATTCGCTCCCATTGCATGGCACACAGGTTCTGTCCCTCTTGTCTCTTTGGTGCCTGCTGAGAGTTTTTCTTTCAATGAAAATTTTAAATGGAGATCTTTATCCCAGTCTGATTCTGTACAGGAACTATTTGAACTGTTTTTATGTCGGGTTTGTTGTTGTTGTTGTAAAAATGTGTTATTTTTTGCAGGTGCAATGGTTTTTAATTGTTAAACATATTGAATTGAAAATTGAAATTGAACTTAAATACTTTATTGTCACTTGTACAACTTGTATACAGTGAGATATGGACCTGGTTTACATATCTGTTCATTTGTTTCATGAATGTACCCGTTTTGTTTGTTTTAGAACTGTGCATTTTATTGTTGCAACCAACTCTGGAGGCTTGTGTTGGAATGTGGGTAAGAAATCTAATAAAATAAAGGTTTGGGTTATAATCCTATTGTCTCATGGATGACTGATTTCTCCAATTGCCTCTGACCTTTTTCTTTCTAATCTATCCTGTTATTTGGAGAAGGGCAATGTCCATAAATTGTATGTTTTCGCTTGACTCAAACACAAGGATAGCAGCCAGGTTTAAAGATGAGATAGTGCAGGGTTCCCCTGACCATTAGGTCCAGTTGTGACCGACTCTGGGGTTGCGGCACTCATCTCGCTTAACTGGATGAGGGAGCCGGCGTACAGCTTCCGGGTCATGTGGCCAGCATGACTAAGCCGCTTCTGGCAAACCAGAGCAGCGCACGGAAACGCCATTTACTTTCCTGCCAGAGTGGTACCTATTTATCTACTTGCACTTTTGATGTGCTTTCAAACTGCTAGGTTGGCAGGAGCAGGGACCGAGCAATAGGAGCTCACCCCATCGCAGGGATTCAAACCGCCGACCTTCTGATCGGCAAGTCCTAGGCTCTGTGGTTTAACCCACAGCACCACCCGCATCACAGTATAGGGTTAGCACCTCCCAATTATTTAAATCTGCTCCTCAAAGAAACAAAAAACATCCTGGTACCTGGGCAAGGTCTCAGGCTGCAGGCCTTTGCAGCTCAAGAAGTGAAGCGGACTGTGGGGCTGAGATTAAGGGACTGGCCAGACTGAAGTCCAGATCTGGCCACTGAAACAAATATAATTTAAAAGAGAACAGTATCACAAGCAGTGGTGGCTTTAAATCAGGATTAGACCAGAAAGGTAAGGCTGTAATGGCTGCTAACCCCAGTGGCTGTGTTCTGCCTCTGCAGGCCAGTTGCTGGGAATTACAAATGGGAAGTGTGTCGCCGCACTTGTGTCCTGATTTGGGGTTTCTCTCTGCGAGAAAAGAATGTGGAATTAGATGGACCTTTGGATCCAGCAGGGCTCGTCTAATGTAGCAAATGCAAAATTTAAAAAAAACCATCCCTGGCAACAGAAAAACATTAAATGAGCAAAGAGGAGGCAGGTCACAAGCTGTTTTTGCTGTATCAAAAAGAAAAGATACATTAGTATCCTCCTGAGTTTATGTGAAGTCAGGGTCAAAAGGCATCAGGCATTCCTCATAGAATCAAGAGCATGCTGGCACTTGCTTCCTGGCTCAGACTTTGAGGCCTGCCTCTTCCTTCCCCAGATGAACTGGGACAGCAATACTGGACTAAGCATGCAACCCTCAAAGCATTTCCATTTATTTCAGGGAAGATTACAGTGAAGGCCAATTAGGAGTATAGCTGAAGTAAGCAAATGCAGTTGTGAATAAGCTTTTGTTTTTAGAGCTCTGATTCCCCGGCAGAAGTACGTGATCACCCCACAGTTCAGCCTGTGTACTTCTGAGCACATAACAAGATGCATGGGCTCCGGCCCTTCAGGTTCCAGGCCTCTTCAGGCTCAAAAGTCACACGAAACAGGGCTGCACTGGGCTTCTATGGATGCCTCTAACCAGGACTGCCCCGTCCACGAGGCAAGGTGAGGCGACCGTCTCAGGCAGCAAGAGCCACAAGGGCAGCAGATCTGTCCTCCCAGGAATGCTGCTGCTGCTGCCGCCATGGTGGTTTATCAGTTGTGATGCGCTCCTTGAAGGCCGGATGTGCCTCGTCCTCAGCATCCCCACCCCCTGGCCACCTCTGCAGTGGCTTCTGGGCAAACAGGAGGTGCTGCTGGTCTCCTCCCACCCTTGTTCCTGATGTAGAGCTTCCCTCACCCCCCCCCCCCCAGCAGGAGCAGTGCCATTTTTACGGTTCATCTCAGTGCCGAAGTATCCTGGGCCAGCCCTGCCTCCAGAGTGGTTACTCAGCTGCACATCCTGTATCTTGCTCCAGTGTCAGTAACTTGGGCAGCTCAGTTTAAATCTGTAAAAGCAACTCCACTTCCTTGCTGAGGATGGATTAGTTTTCCACTTAAATTTCTAATGTGGCTTAGTCATAGTAATATAAAGTGGCAGAGCAGTGCCACTGCAACTGCAAAAATAGGCTGCTTAGTGGCTTTCTGCGCCTTGACGCAGGGAAACCTTCTATGCTCCAGATTATATTACACTACACTTCTATGGAGCTCAAGATGACATACAACTCCAACATCCCTGAGCACCAGTCCTGCTGGCTGGGGCTGGTGTAAGTTGGGAGTCCACAAATATCTGGAGGGCCCCACAGACCTGTGGCCAGAGAGTCATTCCTCTTTCCAGGACCAGAAGAACTACAACCTGATCATCAAACTGTGATTGGTTCTGAGGCAACAAGAACTGGGCCTTCTTGGTGGCTGCTCCCTTCTTGGAGAAGCCAGACTGGCCTTCTGCCAGCAGGTGAGGACTTCCTTGGAACAGGATTTGGGGAACTGACCGTTTATTTTACCTGTAAGCCGCCTTCAGTCTCTGTCAGGGGAAAAGGTGCAGTGTAAATATATTCTTATATTAACTGGACTCTTACGGTTTTTTAAATGGCACACTGAGCGTAGCATTCAGTCAATATTCTCTTAGGCGAAGAGAGGATTATTATGGGTGGGCTGAAGCCAAATGAGGCAGTGGACAGAAATTTAGATGCAGCACCTTCTTTAATTAGGGTTAGCAAAGTAATGTTGGAAGATTTAGGACAGATTTTTAAAAAACCTCCCCCTTCACGCAACACACAAACTAGAGAGCTCCCTCCGCCAGAGCCCTTCTGGTTTTGCCCCCACTCCGCTGCCAGCTCAGGGCGCCTCTGGCATCCGGGGGGGGGCTCCAGCCCCGCCCCATTCTTGAACCTTGCCTTGAGTTTTAGGTTCCCAAGGCGCGGGGGGGGGGGGGCTCCCCAGGAGGAAAAGGAAGCCGCCCCGCGGCAGAAAAGTGTCCGCGCGCGTTCTGGAAATCAAGCCTGGCGCCCTGCTGCCCCCCCCCCCCCCCCCGCAACAGGGCAGGCATTTCGGCCGCGATGATCCCCGCCGCGGGCGCGCTTTTAAACGCGGGGGGGGGGGGGTGTTGCCTGCTTCTTGCCCGCCCTTTTAAGTTTGGCCAGGCGCTTCACTTCCAGAGACAGAGGAAGCAGCAGCAAGCCAGCCCGCGCCCAATGCAACAGGCGGAGAAGGAGATCAGGCGCCCCGCGCCCCCCCCCCCCTTCCTTGGGGCTTGCAGGACCGGCCCTTCCTCCGCGGGAGGCGCGCCCGCCCAAGTTGGCGAGAGCGAGCCTGGCCCCGCTTCCCAGCATGCACCCCTCGAGCCCTCCCCTCCCCACCCCCCTTTGGGCCCACCCCCCTCCAGCCCCATTTAGGCTTCCCCCCAGGTGGGAGCGAGCCTTCTCCTCCTGCGGCGCCTCGGAGGGCAGCGAGCATGGCTTCCAGGCAGCAGCTGGGTAATGGGCTCGGGGGGCGAAGGGGTTGCGGGACGGGGAGCTCAGGGCGCTTCTGCAAGTTGGGCAGCAGCTCCCGTAGCAGCAGCGTCCGCCCACCTGCGAGCGAGGAGGGGAAGGAAGCGCGCGAGGGGCGCCTGGCTCCTTCGGGCTCGCTCCGGGGTTGCACATCCTAACCTCGTCCGGGTCGGAGGGAGCCGTGCTGCTTCCGGAGGGACCCAGATTTAGGGCAGAGCCCCAGCAGCCGTGTTTTTAAGAAATATATATATATATATAAAGGTGGCGTGGCTGGAAGAGTTAAAGTTTTCGCCTCTGCTGCAGAATCGAGGGTTAGGGTAAGAGTTGCCAAAGGCTCCGGAAAGGGCCACCCAAATTATCAGGGAGATGGAGCAACTTCGCCCCCTATGAAAAAAGATTGCAGCATTTGGGCCGTTTTAGCAGGGCCGGCCCACCCAGCAGGCAAGGGGAGACAACTGCCTCGGGCAGCAGATCCCAGTGTCAGTCCTTCTCCCAGTCCCCCCCCCCCTTCCTGGTGTGGACGTTCCCTCGCCCCTTCTTCCCTGACAGGGAGGGAGCTGCCATTGGGGGGTCAGGTGACCAGCCCTGCTGATAGAAGCTTATGAAAATACTCACAGGGTGGAGAAAGTGGATAGGGCATGGGGAGGCAACCACAGGCTCCGGGGCCAGATCCGTCTCAATCTGGCCTGCAGATGGTCCGGGAATCAGCATGTTTTTACATGAGTAGAATGCGTCCTTTTATTTAAAATGCATCTCTGGCTTATTGTGGTGCATAGGAATTCATTCATTCTCCCCCCCCCCCAAAGTATAGTCTGGCCCCCCACAAGGTCTGAGGGATGGTGGACTGGCCGCCTGCTGAAAAAGTTTGTTGATCCCCGGGATAGGGGAACGTGTTTCTCCCTCTCTTGTAGCACTGGAGAATGTTGGAAGATTTATGACAGATAAAAGGTGGTCCTCCTTCGCACAGTGTGCAGTCTATGGAACTCACTCCTGCAAGAGACGGCGACTGTCACCAATTTGGGTGGTTTTAAAAGACCATTGGACAAATTCATGGAGAAGAGGGCACCTCTGGTTGGCCCCCGTGGGAGCAGGATGCCGGACTAGATGGGCTCCTGGCCTGATCCAGCAGGATCCTCCTTTGTTCTTGTGTAGTGAAACTGTTTCTGGACTGTGCCACCAAGCTGTAGGCAAAAAGTTGGGGAGGGGGGAATTGCCTAGAAAGTGCAACGCTTTGGAGCCTAAGTTGCAAATGTGCAAAATAACGAAGGAGTCAGCACTGAAGAAACCTCTTGTGTAGGGATGGCATAAATAAAATAAAATAAATAAATAAAACAAATCAGTGTTTCCCATCGTTTTGCTTCTGAAAACTTGTGCCTGTTACGTTTCTGGACAGACAATACAAGACATTGTAAGAAGATGGTAAGAAATAAATAGTGCGTTGCTGATAATGCCAAGATTGCAGGTTTGATCCCTGTGTGGAACAGATGCCTAGTCTTGCATTCAAGGGGTTGGACTAGATCAGCGCTTTCCAAACTCTGCACATTAGTGTGTCGGCTGCAGTGCGTAGGTGTGTTGCACAAATGCTCCCCGTGCTCCTCCGAGTTTGCGAGTAAAACTGAATTCCTGTGTCGTGAAATGATGCATGTCTAAAAAATGTGTCACCAACATGAAAAGTTTGGAGAGCTCTGGACTAGATGATCTTCAGGGTGCCTTCCAGCTATGATTCTATGACAGGGTGGCTCCACTGCGCTGTGCATTCATGTGCTCTCTGTGGCTTGACCTTGAAGAGGTTCTTTGTGTATGTGTGAACCTTTGATAAGGAGTGTGGAAATGGGCTTCAGCATCCTGCCTTCTTCCTTGGGGCTGAGCCACACATGATATGTGAGATCTGTGATCAGATTCCCCACCTTTGTTGTTTAATTTTAAAATGGGAACGGAAGACTCAAACTTTCTAGGAGCCGTGCTTCAGAGTAAGGCCCTCTGGAGTTTCTTCAGTTTAAACAGGCCTTGCGCCGTGAACCTAAAGGCATTTAGTCGGAAGGCAAGTCCATTTATGTGACTGCGCCTTATTTCTTTGCTACATTTAGCATGTTTGCTACATTTGCTACATCCTATCTTTCCTCCAAGGAGCTCAAGGCGGCCTGCCTGGTTCTTCCTCGCCCCGTTTTTATCTTCGCAGCAGCCTCTGGCGCAAGGGAGCCCAGTGAGCATCGTGGCTGAAGGCGAACTGGAACCCTGATTTCTCAGGCCTCCCACCACCACGCCACACTGGCTGGCTATAAATTATTCCATATAAATGTGTTTAGGATTGCAACCTTGCACTTTGATCCTAAACATACCTATTTAGAAAATTTCCGCTGTCTGCTTCCAAGTTAAGAGTGCACACGACTGCAGCCTTATTATGCATGCTTGACTCCCCGAGCTGCGCACAAGGAAATACAAGTGACTCGTTGTGTATTTGGGGGTTCTGCTACATGCTAGCAGTCTTTTTAAAAATGTTGATTATCTTTTGCTTTCCTTCTAGCTTTATTCAGTGTCTCAGACAAGACCGGCCTAGTGGAATTTGCAAAATGCCTCAGTTCCTTGGGTTTGGGTTTGGTCGCTTCTGGAGGAACCGCAAAAACCCTTCGGGATGCAGGCCTGAACGTCAGGTAAAAGCTGTTTGAAGGTTCACAGAATCATGCCCAGATGAAGTGTTTGAGAGTAATTGGCATTGCCTGCTTCTGCATTGCAAACTTGAGATTGGGTTTGCCACTTCACTTGTTAATGTCAAACCATGGATTTGTTTCATAGAAACGAGCTCTGTGATTCTGTGTTTCCTGTGCAATCCCTTCATCCGCTCCTTTCTTAGTTACGTGCTACTTTGCATTAATCCATCGTTTTCTGTTAGTTTGCCAGTTTGGGTGAAGTGGCAGACTCTAGTCAGTTCAAACCAGAGAGTAGGCAAATTTAAGTAAATCTCTGCATATTGAGCTGACAGATCCTAGATGATAACTTAATTTCCTTTGCTGTCCCTGTTCTCTGGGATTTTTCTCACGTTGGACTTCTGTCACAGCTTGAACAGAAATCCTTAGCTCAGCATCACAGCACCTGCGTTGCATAAAGAAGATCCCAGGTCCAAGCCCCAGGATCTCCAGCCAGGGCTGGGAATATTCCCTGCCTGAAACCCTGGCGAAGGTGCTGCCAGTCAGAGTAGACTGTATTGAGCCAGATGGACCTGTGATGTGACCCGGTATAAAGATTCAAAGGACCTGCAAATTAGTGTTGTGCACATATTTTTGCCTAGGTTTCTTGTATCCTGCAACGTGGGGGGTATGTGAAAAAGGAGGCCAGTACAAGACTTTGAAGAAATGTTCATGGGGGAGGGATGAGAGGCTTCCATTTTTACATTTATTTACATATGATGGCATGTATGTTCTGCCTTTCCTTCATGGTGACGTATGTCGTTCTCTCCCTTCCCATTTTGTCCTCATAACCATCTTCTCTGGGCAAAACATGGACTATACCACTGAGCTCTCCACCCAAATTTCTAAAGGTGTGGTTTGTTTCCACATACAAATGGCTGCTTTGAAATATAGTTGTAACTTGGAAGTCGAACAGAATCAGTTCCGGAAGTCTGTTCAAAAAGCTTGAAAACTGAAGCATGACTTCTGATTGGCTGCAGGAAGCTCCTGCAGCCAATCAGAAGCCATGGAAGCCCTGTTGGACGTTCAGCTTCCAAAAATAGTTTGCAAACCGGAACAGTCATTTCCAGGTTTGTGGCGTTCAGGAACCAAAATGTTCAGCAACTAAGCTGTTTGACTTCCAAGGTACAAGACAAGGTTGCTTTTCTTTCTGAAGATGGACTTTAAAGTGGGGGGGGGGGAGAGTGTAATGTTGTCTTGAGTTTAGAATCCTTTAAATTCTTTCCTCAATAGCCTTTCCCGGTGAAATTTACTTTAATTAGAGGAAAGGGAATGCATTATTTGGCTGTGGTCATGTGAAAGGGAACTAATGCTTTTTAGATGTCTAGAAAGGCTTTCTGAAATGAGCGGTTGAAAGCCTTTCTGTCCCCTTTCATGTAATCTGTCATCTGTTTGAGGCTGTGTGCCATTAAGAGAAGGAAATCCATTAAGATAGGCAAGCGTTAAACAAAATACCCATTCAAGACCATGATAAAGGATTACTCCAAGAGGAGGCAACACGTGCCTCCCATGGACATTTCCCTGGGCAAAAAGTTCATATTTTCCAACTCCGGTCTTTACTAAGTGATCTTTGGTCATCATGTTGTATCACACAAAGTATGTAGTATTTCTTAAAAAGAAAGGTGAACAGTGGTGTAACCGTAGTGTGCTGGAGAGTGTGGAGCTGTGCAGCATGGGCTCAACTCCTGAGCAATTTGCCCCATGATGCTGTTTCTGTTCTCCTCAGTTTCCAGTAAATTTCAGTTTATCTTCCTACCAACCTTGTGGTGTAGGCACAATGTTTCACAGAGGGGCAAGGAAGCTGTCAGGTTGCCATGGATATCTGATGTATCTTGCTCTAAATGCAAACTTGGGTTTTGGGGTTTTCATGACTGGCTGCAAAGAAGTTGGGTAAAAAAATACTGAATTTTGCCTTTACCTTGGAAAATCATACATTGTTTAGATTAAGAGGAGCTCTATTTCTAGGAGCTCAGACATTTTCCTACAAGAACTCTTTTTATTTTATACCCAAGACATTATCATGACTGTACAGAGAACCTGTGGCTAAGAAGGTACTTTGCTTATATTCAGAAGAGTTTGTTCAAATTCTAGCTTGGAAACGTTGGGTGACACTGAGTAAATAATCCTCTTTCAGCTTCCATATTCCACCTGTACATTTAAAGTAGTGATTTATCACAGCATCCTTGTCAGGCCGAACAAGGCTGGCCAAGCCAATTCATATATATGCTACAGTGACTGCCCAGAATTCAGTGGGTATCCACATGGTCAGTGCTGGCAATCCCTGTTGCATTTTGTGAAAATAAGCATGTGCTTCTTGACTTTTTGACATTCATTTAGGCAATGGTTGCTGCTGCATTTTCAGACATAGACAGAATAGACATTCATATTGGATTGTCAACATTCCTGAAATAATTGTTTACATTCACCAATTTTTGGATGTTCACTAGAACAGATACATTAAAAGTGTTATTTGATGGAGAGAAGAAGAGATGAAAAGAATCTTCTACCATGTACTTCATATTAACCAAATACTTATTATACCATCTCTATTGGCAGATCGGTCTTTTAGTCAAACAGCTTATTGCACCGAAGGAGTACTATAGAAATAAAGTAACTGACTTCTGACTTTCTTCTCGTTCTCTATTCCTCTCCCCCCTCCCCCCCTTGCACAGAGATGTTTCTGATCTCACTGGCTTTCCGGAAATGTTGGGAGGGCGTGTGAAGACCCTTCATCCTGCTGTTCATGCAGGTAGGTTGGTCCTAACGTGCTTCTGTTGGCTGTATTTTATGGAATTTGTGTGGCATCTGGGGAAAGGTGGATCTGCTGAAGGTGCACATCGTCTAAATCATGGCGGGGGGGGGGTGATTTATGGCCTCTGATCTCACTTTATGCCATCCCTGACAACACTTATTCCAGATTAGTCAATTCTTTTGCTTCTGGCTCCACCCATCATTGGCTCTGGCCACTTCAGCATGCAATCTCAGTAGATTACTCGTTGCCAGGAAAAAAGCTGCTTACCCCATTTTCAAGCTTTCCTCTCACAGAGGTGATGCACTTGGGTCTGGGCTGTTTTGCTCCAAGCTCCGTATGGGGACCTGCATCCCTGAATGCGTCCTCACAGAATAATTCCTTCCCCATAGAAATAGAGGGTGCCGCCCCTCTCCCGGAGATCCAGTATTGTGTGTTTGTGTGTGTGTAGAAACTGGAATTGGGCCTAAATACTGTGCATCTTCCTGGAGGATAATCTGTGAGCCTTATTGCGGCCCATGATTCTGACTACAGTGGTACCTCGGTTTACGAACTTAATCCGTTCCAGAAGTCCATTCTTAAACCAAAACCGTTCTTGAACCAAGGTGCGCTTTCCCTAATGAGGCCTCCCGCCGCCAGTGCCCTTCCACTGTTCAGCTTCCGTTCGAAGACCGAGGTAAAGTTCGCAAACCAGGACACTACTTCCAGTTTTGTGGAGTTCGTAAACCGAATAGTTTGTTAACAGGGCTGTTCTTAAACCGAGGTACCACTGTAGCCTATGTAAGTTTTCCACAGTGATTATATGTTTGTGGTTCCTTGCTTACAACTCCTTAAAAAGATTGGGTGTTCATTTTAGAAGCATAAAGTCAAAAGTTTTGTGGCTCCTTACAGCTGAATTAAGAGTTGGAAGGTATCATGTGCTACAGTTTTCTCAGGATAGTGGTGTCGCTCCAAAATGCATGCAAGAAACTACATATTTGTTTAAGTCTTCCTTCCCAGTCAAAAACTGCCTTCCTCTGCAAAGGTAGAATGTTGGGAATTGGTATATCAGGGAAAGGCTAGGCTGAGTTTTCTGGGTGTCAGGTTTTTGTTTTTTTGTTTTGTGTTTTTTTTAAGCATATGTGCGCTTTCATTTATGTGATTCTCACCTGCATTCTGAAGTTATATAGTCCCCCCAGGGCAGTACTATGTCATTTGTCTTTATACATAGCTCAGCCACTTTCCTATAACATGAGCTTGATGACGTGAGGGATTCCCTTCCCCCTCCTTTTGAAAGACTAGGTGTTGTGAAAATATGTTGGTTTAGAAATCCAAAAACCAATGGCATGTCAAATACTGCTAGAAACGTAGGTCAGTATTCTGTCATAATTTGGAAGCCTTAAAAAACTCACGAGGCAACTTTTTCTAAGCTCCATTCCTGTGCACAGTTACTAGGGAGTATTCCATTGAACCTGCTGGGTCTGAGTAGGCTTGAATAGGCTTGTGCTGTAAGAGCAATTCAGAGTCTGAGTCAAGTAGGTGCCTTTGAGACTTAAGGCTTCAACACTTTATAGACCTGGGTAGGAATAAGCCCAGCACACATAGTGGGTCTCACTTAGATTTTAAAATACTTTGGCTCATGCTGTCTCAACTTTGATAGCTATATGCTAAGACTTAACTGGGATGTTCATGAGTAATATTTGAGTAACTAGGAAAGTAGTTGGCACTTATCTCAGTTATGAAATCTCTACAGGAGAATCTGGCATTCTCAGCCTTAGCTAATCATACATTGGTTTTCCTACTCTTTTCTCTAATTCTTTTATCCCCCCCCCCCCCCCAATTAGGTATTCTGGCTCGGGACATCCCACAAGATAAAGCTGACATGGATAAATTGGATTTCAGTCTTGTAAGGTAAAATGTTTAAAGGGTCATTGTGAGTTAATAAATAATCATGACATAAACCTGCAACCAATCCAATGTTCACTTGCCGTAGACACCGGGGCTTCTGCACCATAAACAAGCCTTTATCTCTGTGTTAGAGTAAAAAATAGATCAGATGCATAAATTTTGTGAGATGGTGTCATTGTCATCATTTTTGGAGCGAAGGAAAGGGGAGAAAAAATAATAGCGTAAGAGACTTAAAGACTCTATACTTCTATTCATTGTTTTTATTTTGAAACACTGGCAAACATACCCTTTTGAGATTTACACAGTACTGTTTAGATTTCAACATGTAAGTCAACTTCATACGTAAGAGTGCATAAATTCAGGGCCAGAGGCTGAGGACCCTGGGGCTGAAGACTTGGTCTGTGCACGCCCCCCCCCCCGCCCCCTTTCAGTTTTGCGCCTCTTGCCCCATCCCTTAACTTAGAGGCAGCACAATAATTCTTCAGCTTCATTCGATTGGCCAACTTGATGTGGGTATGGTGCAAAGTGTGACTTTGGATGCCAAACAGAAGTTATTCATTAAATGGAAATCAGAAAGTTAAGCATCAAAGTTAAATAAAAGTGGTTCTTAACTGGCCAGTTTTGCGTAAAGCACAGTGGAAACGTAACGTGGGTCACTGTCTGGCAACTGGTCACCTGATTCTGTACCATCAGCACCCAGTGACCTGGAAAGATGACTTTTAGTGTTTTATATTTCTGGGCCACCTTAATGATAACTGGGTTTTTTAACCTAATAAAGGACAATATGGGCACAATCCAACCAAAATATTTGGTCCATCTTACTGATTTCAGAGGAGAATTAAGCATATGCGTAATACTCTTTCCCCCATCTCCTGTTAGAACTAGTGGGTGGATTGTGCCCATACTTCTCATTCTGTCACAATCTCAGCAGTGTAGATCATCTGCTGTTTGCCCACTGCTTCCTTTCAACTGGGTTCCGTATGGATGAAATGCACATTCCTGTTATTTGGTGGGCTACCTAAAACAACTTTAAGGTGATGACCTGACTCTGGATTGCTAGGCTGAGCCAGGTACTGTTGCAAAGGCTGCTCCCGTCCTGCCTTTTGAACCTGCCCTTTGGAAGAGCAGCTGCTGGGGTGGGGGTGTCCTGAGTGCCCCATGTCAGGGTCTTGTTTCTGCTTTGCTTCAGCAGGGATCCGATAAATGATCGCTTTGCATTAGGGCAGGGATGGGGAACTGCACCCTCTACAGATGTTGCTGCATTATAGCTGCCATCCTTCCTGGAGTCAAGGGCCACAGTGGCAAGGACCACATTTTCCCTCAGAAGGATATGTCTGGGGTACTGCATACCAGTGAAGCAGGTGGTGGAGGCAGACCCAAAAGTCAGCAGACCCAGAGCTTGTAGTTGCTCCCTTGTTTGTTTCTGCCACCCTCTTATCCCCTCTTTCCATTCCTTCCTGCCTTTTGACAATTCCCCCTTTCCACAAGAAAGCTTGGCATGGGTGGCTTCAGGGGAGGAGTCCGATTCTCAGGGATCATGTGTGGAGGGGAGGGGTAGCCCTTCCTTAAGCTGCCGTCCCCTATGAATCACACGCACACATATCACACAGCAGGTCGGCTTAGCAGAGCGGGGCTCCCACTTGCACAAACAGGATGTCCCGCACTTTTAAAGTAGGTGGCTGTGGCCAAGTTGGGGAGATGTGGGCTAGGTTCAGGGTGCTGTGGGCTGCATCAGCCCCATAGCTTTGCAGCTGCCTGTCTGAAGTGAACAGTTTAAAGCTTTTCAATCTTCTTCCTTCCAGAGTTGTAGTTTGCAACCTCTACCCCTTTGTCAAGACAGTCTCATCTCCAGGTGTAACTATCCCAGAAGCAGTTGAACAGATTGACATAGGTAAGTCAAAGGAACATTGGTTTGAATGGATTGTGCCTTGCAACTTTGTGCCAGCAACTTTGGGGCTGTCATTGCTTCATCTTTTCCTGGAAAACAGACAACAGGGAGGGGTGTGGAAAGGAATGCAAGTGTGGAAGCCCACCACCACTGGGTATCCTGATGTTTGTCTCGCAATGCTGCATTTCTGGCCACGTGGTGGCTTTTCTGTGACCTGGACAAGCAGAAACGGAATTGGAAATGGTTCCTTGGACAAAAAGGGTCCTTAAAATCTATTTTGTATGTAGTAATTGGCTGAATTTTTCTAAAGGTTCTCTTTCCGCCAGAGAAAATTTCATAAATTATGAAATTACTTTGAGAAGCCAATTACTACTGCTGCGTTGTCCATCTTACCCAACAATGAAGCTTTGCTGACTCAATGGACTTCCATGCCCACAGTGTGGCTTCGGCTCCTGTCCTGTCCCCTCCAGTCCCCCCCCCCCAATCAAAGTTGACTCCAGGGGGTTGAAGGACCCTCTGCAGCAGATTTTGGGGGGAGGGAGCATGGAGGGGAGGGAAGTTAAGAGAAGTCCCATCATAGTGGAACTGCGCCTATATGGTGCTTCGGATACAACCCAGTGGTTGTAATATAATCTGTTGAGTTGTTGGAAGGCTGGCTGTAGAACACATGCTATAAATCCTGCAAACCCTGTGTGCGAGAGGAAATGAGTTGTATGTGAGATGACTAGATTTGGTGTGTCTGAGATGTTGTATAGCAAGGTTAGGGAGCCTGAGGGCCTTCAGACTTCATTGGACTCTAGTACCCATGACCCCAGCCAGTATGGCCGCTGGTCAGGAATGGTGGAATTTGCAGTCTGGCAACATCCGGAGGACCAGGGCTTTTTTCCAACTTGGTTCCGGCACCTCCCCTGAGGGTTCTGGCAGACCCTGGATGGATCAGCGTGTTGCATGTTTTTGGTGTTTTTGAAGGTAGGACCTTAAGCTCCCAATCTGTGATGTACAGAGGAATGGTAATGGTTTTCCTGGCTTCCTTTTAATTGCAGGAGGTGTTGCTTTGCTGAGGGCTGCTGCAAAGAACCATGCTCGCGTGTCTGTTGTGTGTGATCCTGGGGACTATCCCACCATAGCAAAGGAAATGCAGGCGTCCAGCGCTAAGGATACGACTTTGGAAACTCGGCAGCAACTGGCTCTGAAGGTCAGCTTTCTGACTGTGCACGGTGCTTTCCCACAACTTTCCAAGTATGCTGGTGACTGACTAGTCTCAATGTGCTTTCTGCAGGCTTTCACTCATACGGCTCAGTATGATATGGCCATCTCTGATTACTTCAGGAAACAGTACAGCAAAGGGGTGTCTCAACTTCCCCTGAGGTATGGCATGAACCCACACCAGACTCCTGCTCAGCTCTACACATTGAGGTCTAAGCTTCCTCTTTCAGGTAGGATGCCTTGTAAGTCTGTTCTGAATAACCTTATAATGGTACTGTAACAATGCACGCAGATCCTCCTTTCTGAACACAGTGCGTTCCCAGGGAATCATTAAATGAGCGTTTGCATAGAATACTGATAATTTCCTATGGGAACATTTCTATAGCCTGTGATTTGTCATCCCTTCCTCCATGATTTCTGCCTGAAACTGCTGCAGCCAATCAGCAAAAGCCATACAAAGGAAAAACTGAACTCCCTGATCTCTACTGCTTCTTGATTTCTTTGATCTCTCTCCCTCCACCACGGTTTCTGCCCCTAATGGCTGCCGCCAACCAGCAAAAAACAAACAAACAAGGAAGTGGGCAAACTTTGGCTGTTTGGATATCTGAATCAGCCATTCGTGTAGTGAGGTTTGGGCATAATCTTTTGTGCTCAGATAACAGATTTTTTTTATAAAAAGAGTTCTGATAGTGGGACCTGTGTACTAGGAAACAGTTCTTTTGAATATACGGAACACATTTCTACTGTAATCTTTACAAGAACTACTATCAGGTAGGTCAGAATTGATATTTCCACATCACAGACTGCAGAGAACAACACTTATTCAGTACATTCAAAACAGGTAAAAGAGGTGAAATTAGGAGCTATACCTCATAATCTTAGGCACTACATTTCACCCAGCTCTCAGTAATGCTACTGAAGGAGGCAGTGTGCTTTAGTGGTTGGAATGTTGTCAAGTTCTTCAAGCCCTCAGATGTTTCATTCATTGCTCTTGTTAATGTAAAAGTGGAGGGGGACCTTCCTTCCTTCTTCCTTCCTTCCTTCCTTCCTTCCTTCCTTCCTTCCTTCCTTTCTTTTCCCTTGCGTTTACTACTGGTAGGATTAAAAGCAAAGAGAAATGGTTCATAACACTTTGTTCCTAAAATGAATGGCACCTTCCGCTTTGGCTGTTGGTGCCCCTACATAAGAAAGGCCTTTATGACTGAATTTACTTTTATGTTCTGCCTTCAGTTCTGAATGGCTCTCCTGGGTTTATAAACCTGTGTGATGCTCTGAATGCCTGGCAGCTGGTCAAGGAGCTCAAACAGGCTTTGGCCATTCCAGCCGCAGCCTCCTTCAAACATGTCAGTCCAGCAGGTAAGACTCTGACTTTCAAGGATGGGCCCGGTTAACTTGCTTGGCTTTCTCCAGCTGTGCTATGTCTTAAAGGAGACTGTATTTCTTGTGTTACATCTGCAAAGATGCACTAATGTCCTATCTAGAAGAACTGAGACGCTTAACAGAAAGGTGAACTAGAGCTCTGTTGTGCGCTTCTCTTTCTCAGAGTAGCTTGTATGCGTAGAGTTGGCAGGGGGCTTCAAAAGTCCCTCAGCCCCTTACCAATGCAGGGAATCTACTGCTATAGCTTCTCCAAAAAGTCACCAACCAACACCTGCTTGAAAACCTCTATGAGAGGCTAATCCACCACCTTCCAAGGCAGTCTTTTCCAGTTTCAAATAGCTTAGTCCAAGTCTTTTTGTTCTTTCTTGTACTTTGAATAATGGAATTGCGATTTGAAGCTCAGGTTCCGATATTTGCAGGTGGGGAGTGCCATTCACAAATGGTGCTGCATCTGTAGGCCTGTGGCCCTTCCAGAGGTTGGGCTACAAAGCCCCCATTGGCCACAGCCACTGTAGAGAAACAAATAATAATTTATTATTTATACCCTGCCCATCTGGCTGAGTCTCCCCAGCCACTCTGGGCGGCTCCCAATCAAGTATTAAAAACAATACAGCATTAAATATTAAAAACTTCCCTGAACAGGGCTGCCTTCAGATGTAATAATAATAATTTATTGTTTTTTTACAAAGCTCTTCTTACTGCCTTTACTTCTTTTGCCTACCAGGGGCAGCTGTGGGCATACCTCTCACTGAACAGGAAGCTCAAGTCTGCATGGTGCACGACATTCACAACACCCTGACACCCTTGGCATCTGCATATGCGCGAGCAAGAGGTGAGTGGGGACTCAGGGCAATTTACCGTATTTTTCGCTCCATAAGGCGCACCTAGTTTTTAGAGGGGGAATTCAAGAAAAAACATATTATTTAAGGGGAGCGCTGAGCAGAGCCTGTATGCATCCCCGGCTCTGCTCAGCGCTCCCTTTCACAAGCTGGGTGGAGCGTGTGTGCGGCGCTTGCAGGCTTTTCCCCGAGGATGGAGAAGGGCAGCTCTTTAAAGGGAGCGCGGCTCTTGGGGGCTTTTCTGGGAGGTGGGGGAAGGGATAGAGCCGCGCTTTGTCCCTTCCCCCACCTCCCGCAAAAGCCAGGGATAGCCGCACAAAGCCTCCACAGGGCTTTGCGCCACTAAGGCAGAAACTAAAACAGCTAGAGGGAGCACTTGCTCTAGCTGTTCTGGCTTCTGGGGTAGCCCATGAAGCCTCCTCAGGGCAGTGGGGAGCCTTCATCCTGCTGCCCTACGGAGGCTTCGTGGGCTACCCCAGAGCTGCTCAGGAGCGCAGGGCATCTGCGCACAGCCTGTCCGTTTCTCCCCCCCCCCCCCAGCCCCAGGGACCACACATTCACTCCATAAGACACACAGACATTTCCCCTTAGTTTTTAAGAGGAAAAAAGTGCGTCTTATGGAGCGAAAAATACGGTATAACATTAAAATGTGTTATAAAAATGTGACACCAGATGGCGTTGTAGAGCAGAATCCAAAGTCAATGGCAGATTGCCTTGGGAGCGTTTCCCCCCCATAGCTTTTGATAATAGTGTTTTTAATATCTGTATAGATCCAGCCTGGGTTTTCATATCAGGGTTGCATCCATGCCTTTGATCTTACTGCCCTGTGTAGAATTATTGTTTTCCCTGTTCATAGCATGACATTGTTGGGCAGCAGTGCCCTGTCTGTTGGAAATGGCCCTGGGCTGGTTAGACATTCCCCCCACATTGTGGCTCCTGGCAACAGACAGAAGAACTCCGTGGAGAAGGGATTCTTCTGCTAGTTAAGCAATTTTGTTAACTTGTGGTTCTTGGCAAGTACCACACAGGTTTGGCAACTTGGTTATTCATGCTGCAGCGAACCACTTACATCAATACGGTGATGTTGAAAATGTTCAGTTGCTACACGGAGCTTGCTTGCCCCCTGGGTAACTTGGGCTGCAGTTAAGAAGAAACCTGCCAGGGGAGACCCAAGGGAGTAAGGAGCACTGAACGCATTGGGACTTACTCAAAAGTAAATGCACCTGGGATTGAGCTGTACACTTAAGAAGCTAAATTCTGGGATCCCTGACTCTGGTAGGTGACCTTTCTGGTGCAAAATGCTACTTTCCTCCCCCAGGTGCTGATAGGATGTCGTCTTTTGGTGACTTCATTGCTCTCTCTGACATCTGTGACGTCCCCACAGCGAAGATTATTTCCAGAGAGGTCAGTCCCTGTGGCATTCTGCACCTCTCTGGTCACTATGGCCGGAGTTGGCCTGGCTACTACATGACCATAGAGTAGATGGTGGGGAGGAATAAGGTGGTTGGTAGTGATTTTGTTGCATATAATTTACTTATAGTGGGTGTTGTTCTCCCCCTGTCCTCCTCACAATCCCTGTGCTGCCCTGGGAACCTGCCCTGGTCTTGAAACCCTCTAGGAGTGCGTGGAAGGCCAGACCTTTAGGCCTGGGTTTTGCCCATGCTGCAATAAAGGACAGAAGTGAGCCCAAGGGAATGGCTGGGAGGAAGGAGTTTCTGAAGTACACAGAGGCACTGGGAAGCTTGGTTGATCAGCATGCTGAGCACTGAACGCTGCTCCTTTGTAGCCAGAGCAATCCCTGACTAAACCCCTGCCATTCGCCATTAAAAAATGAAAAAGAAATCCCCTCTCCTCTTCACAGTCCTGAAATATGGACCCAGAATAACTGCTCGCGACTGTCAGTTTTCACCAAGAGCATAATTTTACCTTTCACCTAAAACTTTTGGATTCAGTTTCAGCCTGTGACCCCTTGATTTTTATAAAGCAGCAGATGAGATGGAACAACAGGGAGTCCGTACTAATCATTTCCCCTAAATATGTGCACTTCTTGGAGAATAAAAAACATATTATTGAACTGATCTTTTCTTCCCTGCCCTTTGTTAAATTGATACTCCTAAGCCTTCGGACATAGGGTTATACCTAACTTTTATGCCTTTTTTTCCTGATCAATTTCTGTTTTATATTTCATGGGAGATACCTAACGCTGTTTGACAGGTTGTTATACAAGCTGGAAATCCCAACTGAGATTTCTTTTCCCCCCCAGACTGAGCGTTTGTTTTAAGTTGTGTTTTTGTGTTTGGTTTGGTTTTAAAGGCAGACTGTCTAACAAATCCATGGCTGTCCCTCTGCCCCCCAAAAAGGTTCATTTAGGACGAGGCTCCAGCCCCTCCTGCAGGGCAGAGTTAGCCTGCTTGGATTTAGGCTTCTGTAATTACCAGTGGAACCTGCAACAAAATGTTGCAGTAGTGGTGGCAGGGATCCTGTTCAGGCTGCTAGCAAGCTAGCAGTTATGTAGTCTTCCAAAGTATTCAGTTCAGTTCAGTTTTCTGTACCTTTCCCCTCCCAAATGTCAGACAGGATTCATTGACCACTGAAAGGGTTAACTCCTTATTGGGCAGTTTGGCGATCATTCCCTTAAGGGTCCCTTGAGCAGACTGACACCTCCCTCTCCCTCCCTGTGGCTGTTCTGCTCTGGCTACAAGAGGACTGACACTACCTTAGAATTTAGTTTGCTGATAAGATATTGGACATTCTTGGGTGGCTTAACTTTTTTGTTTTTTTACCTTTATTGGCATAGGTTTAAACAATAAAATCACACAAAGTCACCCAAATACAGTGGTGCCCCGCAAGAGGAATGCCTCGCAAGACGGAAAACCCGCTAGACGAAAGGGTTTTCCGTTTTGGAGGTGCTTTGCAGGACGAATTCCTCTATGGGCTTGCTTCACAAGACGAAAATGTCTTGGGATTCCTGGGGGGATTTTTTTGCTCCCCACCCCCTTTTTCTAAGGCACTAAGCTGCTAATAGCCTTTTAGCAGCTAATCTGCTAATCCCTTAAGCCTTTAATAGCCGCTAATAGCCGCTAAACCGCTAATAGCGCTAATCCGCTAATGGGCTTGCTTCGCAAGACGAAAAAACCGCTAGACGAAGAGACTCACGGAACGGATTCTTTTCGTCTTGCGAGGCACCACTGTATATGAATAATCCAAACACATACAATATATAAAAGGCTCGCTAGCCACCGCTGAATAAATCAGACAACTTTGGATTTAGCTTTAAAAATCTTGGCTAAATATCCCGAAACAATCTTGGTAGTTTCGGGATTATCATCCCTCAACAGGTATTGGGTTATAGATTCTTTATAAGTGGGTATTTTGAGCTGTAAGGGAGCCACTAGGACACCTCTGCGATGGGTGTCGAGAAGAGGGCAATCCAAGATTATGTGACGTATTTTATCTGGTGTTTTCTTAATATAGGAGCAGAATCTGTTCTGGAAGGGGATTTTCTGAAACCTTCCAACCAATACAGATGAGGGGGATGCCTTTGACGAGCCAACATAAAAGCTCTGCAATGCTATGGAGTATCTAAATTATAAAAGAAATTAGGCATTACTCCATGGTGAGGCTGCAATCCTAAGTGAGCAGATGAGCATACAGAAGGCTGGGAGGGGTGAAGTTTTGGGCTGAAGTTTTGGGATTTCATGGTCCAGTAGCCTCTGCTTAATAAGCGCGAAGATATGTGACTCATCCAATAGAAAAAGGGAATGTATTGTGCATACAGGTATCTGATGGGATTGTGGCTCCTGGCTATGATGATGAAGCCCTCAAAATCCTATCCAAAAAGAAAAATGGAAGCTACTGTGTCCTCCAGGTTAGTGTTTGAACTGCTACAGGATATGTGAATATGACAACTGATTTCTCTCTCTCAACTCCTCAGTCATATCCAACTACGTCCAGACTTCCATGCTCCCTCCCTCAATTTACTTTTAAAGCGTGATATTTAAGCAAAAACCAATAAAGATACACTCATGACATCTTAAAACCTCAAAGTGCAATGGCGTTTCTTAAAATTGCCTCTTAGGTTGAGGAGACTCATTGTAGGGATTCCAAACTGTTTTCCATACAGTATGCTTGTAGTTTGCAATATAAACTTGTATTTGGTGCATTGATAGTTTAATAAAACTATGAGAAGTAAGGAAAACCTGACAGTAAGAAAAAGCCTTCAGTAAGAAAAACCTGACAATATGGCTGTGGTCCAAAAGGTAATGAATGCAATGTTGCCATCAATTTAGGGTTTAATGGCATATGGTTTAAAAGTAGTTCCTGTTTCATATCTCCCAATGTGGACGTATTTCCTACTTGTATAGGACCAAACAGATTTTGCACTCAATAGTTCTGCAAAGAAATAAAATGACAAAAATATAGCTATTTATATACAAAACCCCTTAATCTGTGTGCTGGGGGGGGGGGGGTAACCCATCACATTTTTACTCTGGAACAAGTCCCAGTGTGTTGAGTGGGGCTTGCTCCTACTGAAATGTTTCTAGGACTGCAGTCCTAGTCACTTTAAGAGAAGGAGGCTAGAATCCCTGAAAGATGAATAACACTTTGGGAAGCCGCCACACAGAAACTTTCAGCAGGTGCTGCTTGCTTGTTTTGAAGTGTGTTTTGGCATTTGTGAGGACCATGGAGTTGAACATTTCTGGTTGACCTTTTGCTGGCTCCTGGTTTTCAGCAGGTGCTTTTCAGCACTTCATGAACAATAAGCAATGAGAGAAACTGTATTAAATCGACATGGCATTAAGATCAGAATCCTGCTTTTTAGATGGACCCAGCTTATGAGCCGGATGAAAACGAAATCCGCACTCTGTTTGGACTGCACCTCATGCAGAAGAGGAACGATGGCGTCATTGACCGATCTCTCTTCAAAAACATCGTTACTAAAAATAAAAGTGTAAGTGAAGGAAAGGGTGCCTTGATGGGAGAGCTGACTGACAATGCTCCTGTCAGGAATGGAAATGAGAGTGCTGCGTTGAGACCATTTAATGGTTCAGTCTTAACAGTATATAATTGAGTGACAGGACTCTGGCTTTGGACAGACAGCCCTCTTGATTGCATCCTGCTTTATCTTGAGTTGAAAAGAACAGAACACCAAACATCAGTTCTGAACAGTGGCATCCAAACACCAGTCCTCTCCAAAGGCCGATGCTCCCCCTCCCCAAAATCACCTCTCCTTCAAACAAGTCCAGAAGCCCATTCAGAAGCTCGTCATTTTCACCAAAGACAGGCAGGCACCCAACCTGTTGGTGTAGTACCACTTAAGATCAGCAGGTGGCTCTGCAGAACACTTTGCCATTAATCAGGTTGCCATTAAATATCACTGCTTGCCTGCTTTCCCCAGGCTTGTTTCTCTAATGCTCAGTCACTAAACTGTCCATCTTCACTAGTAATACAAGGATGCCAAGAAATCTGGAGACGGGCTGGAGATCCTGTATGTAGTGAGAATGGTAGAAGCAGAAGCCAATTGCTCTCTGTATTGGTGAAACTTGCTCATCTGAAAGTCCACCTTTCCTGCTCAGATAAATCCTTTGGGGTGCTTGTTGGATGTTTCCATAACCTGCTGGGGTTTGGCGTGCAGCTGTCTTTGGGTCCAGCCCACTTCCAGGTACCTGGCCTGCTCTGCAGCAGAGTAATCACGCAGCTTCCACAGCATGTGGGAGTTCCAAGACTAGCACAGAGAGTAGAAATAAATCACAGGAAATGATTGAGTACAGACACGAGTCTTTACGGTCAGTTTTAAGCGTGGCTGTTACAAACTCTACAAAACAAAGCCTCTACTAGAGCCCTGATAGAGGCAGTTTAAACTTAATGCTCAGGCCTGGCCCTAAAAACTGCCAGACCGTCTCTCACATCGTCACAGTTTGAGAGAAGAGTTTAGACTAAACATCTCTTAACTGTCCAGTACAGAAGAGTGCATGGGTAGAGACATTCTTCACAGTGACCTTGCGCCCTGGCTTCTAGCATCTTCTGGAAACTCAGTGTTGTTTCTGGGAATGAATGTCACTCCCCCCCCCCAGGGTCCCCAGCCCCCCTCTTCTCAGCTCCCCTCTTGGTCTCCAGGGAAGAGGCAGCAGCCCTGTCGAGAGAGAGAGAGAGAGAGAGAGAGAGAGAGAGAGAGAGAGAGAGACTTCACCCAGGGCTGGTGAAGAGATGTCTGTGTCTCATGGAGACAGCTGCCTTGCTCTGCAGGGGAATTCTGTTAAAGACCACCTAGATTTTTCTAGAAAAAAACTGTTGTGCCTTCATTTTAATTCAACAGTCATCTAACCACTCAGGTTATAGAAGATAATTGGTTTGCAGAGTGTTTAGAGTAAAGACTCAAAACAGTTATTAAAGTAAGTGCCCTGATCTTCCGTTTTATGTCTTGAGTAGCGCTGCTTAGGAAGTGGGTTTTTCCTTTCCTTTTGCCTCTGCAGCCAATTTCCATTACTTCAACAGAGATACCTTCACAGCCACCTCTCTCTTCTTGTTTCAGCTGCCCGAGCCAGCAGTCCGAGATCTGATTGTTGCCAGCATCGCTGTCAAATACACCCAGTCTAATTCAGTTTGTTATGCCAAGAATGGACAGGTAAATGCTTGGAAATGTTCAAGGGAGATCATCCCATTGTACTTTCTGGCCAGAAGGTCAGCTTTTGAAACTTGGTGCTGTGAAACAAATACAAGTGCAGTGATTTAGACATCTTTCTGCAGGGTCTGCAGTTAAAGTTTTCCTAAGTTTCATTTGATACATTCTTCCCCAGTAAGTCCCTTCCCACCTTTTTCTATGCTCCCTGGCTCACAGACTCCCTTGTGTGTGTTTACTATATTGAAGCCAGCAGCATAGCGGGTGATGATGGACATACATTGTAAGTGATTGAGGGCACATTCTCTGCCCAGAAAGCAAATACCTTGGTGTACAGTGAATGTGTTTTCAAACCATTTACGCCACACTGTCACTGCAGTTGTGTCTTCATCCGGAATCTGAGTGTGTTTTTGTGCACAAAGAGCGCTTCCTCTTCTCCACTAGGCGTTGCCATCTTTACTCCCCCGTCAGACTTCAGAGTGCTACTTGCATGCCTGGAAAGTGTTCCCCTTCACACCTCTTGCTTATTATTTTCTTTTTTTAAAAATATTTTTTATTAATTTTAACATATAAATTATAAAGTGTACCACAAAACTTATCACTTATACAATCTTTTTAAACTTCCGTCAGCACCTCTGATGATCTACCGTTTTAACCACTTCTTATGCATTTCTAAACTTTATATTGCCCTTACATCTCTTAACAAATTATCCTTCCCCTTCTCCATTTTTGCAATAATTCCATTAATACTCCTCACAAAACTTCTTGCAAACCTTCAAACGTCGTCTGCTCTTCACAAATACTTTTCAGATAGTCCGTAAATTTACTCCAGTCTTCCGTGAATTTCTGGTCCCTCCGGTTTCGAATCCTTCCTGTTAGTTTGTCTAGTTCTGAACCAGATCTTGTTTATTATTTTCAAGTGCATGGCAGACCTTTCTGCATACTTCCCAGTTCTGAACTTGCCCACAATTACGAGTGGTGATGTTGAGCTAGAAACTGTGTTTGGGATATTGAGTCCTGTTGAGTTGCTGCTGTCCTTCTAAAGACGGTTTGGCTTGTTGGGACCAATCTGCTGACTTTGAAAGAGTTCTCCTGCCTTTGCAAGGAGACTCGTTTATGGTGCCATACAGGCTTACTGCCGCTGCGCCATAAATGTCAATATGTCTCCCTGCATTGAAGTGCTGCTAGGGGCAGACTGGCGGGAAATCCTCTAGTGAGTCAGGGAAACTGTGGACAAAACGCCGGCTCCCTTGGCCTGAAAACAAGATGAGCACCGCAACCCCATAGTCGCCTTTGACTGAACTCAACCGTCCAGGGGTCCTTTACCTTTTTTTTTATAACATGCCAATTTGCTCTGCTCTCCTAAGGAGTCTAGGGTGGCAGTCATGTGTCCTGTGCTTTATCAACACTGTAAGCTTACAAGGTGGGAGATTGTGGGAGCTTCCCAGCAGGTCTGTCGCTGTTGCTTGCCAGGAAGGGTGAGGAGCCTGGTGCTGTGCTGGTGGTGCAGTTTTTAATTTTGATCTTATTAAAGTGCTTCAGAGAAGCCTCATGGGCTGTAGCTGTTCTGCTGCTGGTCTCACAGGTCATTTCAAGCTCATGTCCTCCCCATAAGCATAATAAATAGGACTGGTCCAGGAACAAAGCGCGTTTGCCGCTGCTCCCTTTCAAGAGCAGTGTTGAGCATCCCTCCTTGATGTTTCCTCCAGAGCCTTTGCAGAGGCAGCTGCATTTTCCATTGTTGGAGCGCTGCAATAATGACTGTACCATCTGTGATGCTGGGGAAGTAAGAGACTCCATTCAGGTTCAAGCAGAAGGAAGACTCCTCTTTGCTATTTGGGGCAAATGGTGTGCATTTTGATTCTGTTTGTGTATGGTACATTTTGAACTGTGCTTGTTTTTCTCTGGATGTTGGACTTCTACCCTGCCCCCCCCCCCTTTTAATGGTAGCAGTTATAGCAACATAATGAGCTTTTTTCTCTGTGTCAAAAGCCTCTTAGTTGACTTCGTCCTGTGATTTGTTTATGTGCTCAGGGGGCTATTCAGAGGCTGAGCTGAAAAGCAAGGGGGGAGGGGAGCCTCTGGAATAATTTAGGATTCTAATCCTGCTTCTGTTTCTTCTCCGGATAAATGATTGAACTGTTTATACCGTCATTTCAGTTGACAGACACGAGGGTGGTATTCTGTTGCAGTCTCTGCAAACATTCCAAGAGAGTTAACTAGAATACACTGAGATTCTTCGTTGCAATAAACAAGTCATTCAGACCTGAAATGGCAACTCTCCACTGGGTACTTTTGATATACCATGTACCTGGCTGGTATAGTGTTGGCTGTATAAATGTTCAGTTGCTTTTAGCACCGTTCAAGAGCCATTGAAATTTGTGGCGAATCTCCCATAAATCTTAAAGGATCAGGGCCACACCCAGAATCAACAAGCCCTTGGGCGGCCCCTTAACTTTCAGGGGTGTGTGCCATGACTCCCCCCCCCCCTTGGGATGTGCTTCAGTGTTGTCCAGCTCCTGATATTGAGGGCTTATCCACACTTCCTCTTGCCCCACTCTTTTCCCCAGGGAAAAGAGTCTACTCCTTAGGACTCAGCTGAGAACTAAGTTCTTCAGTAGCCAATTGGAGCAAACCGCCATTTGGGTTTTCTCTGGGTTGATGCTGGCTCCGTTTCAGAGGGTTTTCCCTGGGGAAGGTGCAGGGCAGGGGGGGAACAGCTCAGACCCCCATGCTTTCTAGGCACAGGACAAGGGGGAGCGTGGAGGGAGCCCTAAGTGCCACTCGAGTTTTTATCTTCAGAGCTGACAGGATTTGCTGCTTTCCCCCTTAACTAAGAATCACGGAACTCAAATTCAGTTACTCAGATGAGAGGCATATAATAAGCAACCCAGAATGCTTATGAAGGAGTAAAGGTAATAGAAGCACATAGCTTTAGCTCCTGAATTGATCTTCCCCAGGGACAGAAGGGCTGCTTCCATTCACACCCAACGGAAACCCCTGCTGTGATTTTAGTAATTTCCTGCAGACCCACCCCCTCCCCAGCCACGGCCACCTATATTTTTGCCACCACCAAAGCAAGGTAGATTTTCTAGGGGCTGCATGTGGCTTGTGGAATTGGTGGGAACTATCATGCAGGGCTAAAGAAGCTTTTTGGCCCTGGGAGGAGCAGATCTGAAGGTGGAGGTTGTAAGGAGCTGCCATGGGGCAGTTAAGGAGCAGCGCTGGGAGGGAGTTGTGGTTTCTGCCGCATGGCTCCTTGAGTGTAGAGGCTCACACAGGATCCTGAGCACACTTTGCTTGGAAGGGAAGCAACTTCACACATCTTGTCTTTCACTCAGTGACTACAAAGGAGCAAGAATTAACAAATCCAACACCACAGACCAGGTTCTCAAACTTTTTTTCTCAGAATATAATATAAATTAGCTTACCCCACATCAGATTTTTTATTGATAATAAATACATTGGAAAACACAAAGAAACAACTCCTAGCAGTGCTTGAATTATAACACAGAACACAACTGCTATATAATATGGTCATGAGACACCCAGAAAGTATAAAACAGTGCAGCTTCATAAGAACATGAATCATTTCCAAAATGTAATTATAAACGAGCCTCTTTCATCTGTGCCTTAAGTATGAGTAATCACATTTATATTAGGTGTAGTTTGAGACAAACAAACTCATCTCTTCAACACGAAGAAGCCTCTCTCTTTTCTGATCTTTCATATTTGTCAGAGTTCAAAATCCCTGTTCACAACAATATGTTGTAGAGAACTGTAGAAAAACAGCCAGTGCTCTTGCTCTCATTTTAAAAAGATATCCATATTCTGCATTTTATTTTATTTTTTAAGCTGATACTATACTACAATGAAATGTTGGAATGTTCTTTGATTGCCCTTGAATCTTCCCACCCTCTCCTGGTTCACCCATGGGGCAAGGCCTGCCCTTTGAGAGCTACTGCCATAGACCAAGCACTTGTCCTGCTTAAAGGTGCAGTATTTTGAGTGTTGTTTGATGTGTAAAATCAGCTTGTATTGAGGGTCAATGCAGTCCTGAAGCCAGTGGAGAAGCCATGTTAGGCAAAAGACCTTTCTAATGGAGCAGGCACAACATTACAGCTGCCCAGCATGCAGGACTCTGTAAATCCATTCATTGTGCAGCCCCTGAGGAATATTAAACAAGCACAATGTTGTGTAACGCCAGTGGCTGTCTTGTTAGCTAGGAGCATATTATTCATTGGCTGCTAAAAAAAGGACACAAGTCCAGATTTTACATTCCCTGTCATTGGGGAACGATCCTTATTTTTGTTTTTTAAATGATCCTGGCAAGATGTGAAATCACGGTAGGAATAAGACAGCAAATGGTTCATTTCTTTCAGTTTGGCCTTGGACTTCGGGCTTTAACATCTGGAAATGCAGCCTAACCAGCCTGGAAAATGTGAGGCAGTGGCCAGGCCTCTTGACCCAGCAAGGAACTCATCTCTCCCCTGGTGCTCCTTCCTAAAGAGCTTGTCCTTGGGTGGAAACAGGAAAACAGTCCCAAAATATTCCAGAGGGTGGGGGTGAGGAGAGTGGGAAGTGCCCTCAACCTGTTTTTAACATAGCAGAATGAAGGCCCAAACCCCAAAAATAATTGAGCTGAAAATGAAATCCATGTGGATGATGCAACTCTTGAGTTTTGGCCATTTGAGATTATAGGCCACCTCCCTGATGACAGTCGCTTAACTTAAGAGACTATTTGCTCTCTTGAGTTCCCTGTTGCAGTGGCTCTGGAGGTAGTAAGCCTTTTACTGCTTTTAAGCCTTTTACTGTGTTGTAAATAAAAATATGCCCTTTTCCCTTATGGGGTATCCAAGAGCCCATCAATAAAGAGAATATTGAGAAGCAAAGCAGCTAGTAAGCTTGATCTTTATTGATCTGTTGCAAAGCTTACTAGCTGCTTTGCTTCTCAATATTCTCTGGTTGGCCTCTGTTATTTTCTCCTACCAATGTAAGGACTCTATATGGGCTCTTGGATACCCCATAAGGGAAAAGGGCATATTTTTATTTACAACTGCTCTTTAAATACAGGCCTAAAAATGAATTCAGAATTTTAATCTACAGTAATAAGATCAATCTGAGCATATGGAGATTGCTTCAGAGTAAAAATGCATAGAGTTGCACTGCCTAAGCATGGAACTGGCATTATTATCTGAATTAGTGCAGGGTTGTGAATGTACAGTTGTAGCATAGGTTTTGAGTCCTCATTGCATTAGAATGAGGTTTACACCTTTCCCTGGATTTGTTTAGATTTTTAATCTGTCTCTTGAGTTCAAGGTGCACAGAGCAGAATGCATGGTTCGTAAAACACACACATATACACACATACCGACGGATGTTTATCCTCACAACAGGAGGTAGTTTATGCTGAAAAGATGTGACTGTCCCAAGGCTACCCCATTAGATTTGTGGCTGAACGGCTATTTGAATTTGGTCCCTTGACTCCTGATCCCAACCATCATAATTTCTACACCCAGATTGTAGTTTAGAGTGTCAGATGCTATTCTTTCAGTAAAGGTTATTAAGCCCTGCTGCTAGATAGGATTGCAGTCATGAATAATAATAACTTAATTTCTATAATTGCGGACCCTGGAAAAAATGAGCAGGGAAATTGTTATTGATTGCACTGGTAATTACCTGGTTTTAGGTTAACATTTCTCCCGGTCTGTAGAGAGGGGGAGGGTGGTGTAAGGCTGCTCTTGGCTTTACGCAAAATAAAACATATGTTGTCTTCTTCTTAAAAGTATCCTCTCCAGTCAGTCTGCTAAACTGCTCTCCAGCCCACCTGTAAAATAAATTATGTAATGACTTTTCCCGGAGCGTTTTAGATAGATATAACAGCATATTAGAAGGGCTGAGACCACAAAAACTTTGGATGCTAAAAGAAGCTTGTTAGCCAGACTTCGCGCATGAGGGTGATTGCCCCCCATTTCGCTTTCTTCATTTATTAGTGGACTTACAGGACAGCCATTTGAAGTAGACTAGTTTCTTAAGAACTTGTCTTCGCAGGCATGGGTTTTCTGATGGATTGCTGCTATTTCTGCTTCAGATTGAGCACATGCAGGCAGGTAGAATTTAGATAGGAAGAAACTGGATTTGCTACTAAGCAGAAAGGCATTAGCTTAGCAGAAGAAGTTGTCTTTCTGCACCAGTTAATTATTTCTGGCTTTGGCAATGCCCAGTATAAGTGCCTCCATAAGGGGCAGGGGGAAAATTGTGACCTCGCAGCAGCAGCATTGTGTGTAGCTGTGGGGCTGCCACAGCTCCCCTGGAGCTCCTCTGGCCTAATGACCACAGCACCACCATCCGGACAACATCCGCCATTCTCTCTGCCCCAAGCCATCACTGCCAAAAGGGATGGTGTGCCTCAAGGAAATGACTTTAATATTGAATGGACTTAGGAGGCAGCCTTGATACTGAACAGCGCTCTTTGGGAACGTGGAAATGTGTGACTGCAGTTGGCCCCCTGCGCAGCCAGGCTTCCTGCCTGGAACTGACTGGAGAGCACCTGGAGTATATAAAAATCCAGTCTGCCTTCTAAATTTCATTTAGATTCCGCCTGCTTTTCTAGTCCTCATTGTTGCGAAAAAAAAGTTTGAAAATATATGTAGAACTAAAGTGGAAACAGCAGGAAAAAATATGCAGGGACGGGACAGTGATTGGAGCTCAAAAGTTTTGGATGTTGGTATTCTGCATCTCTGCTTGCCCCCCTCTTTCTTTCTCCTTAACGTTAGAGGCCTATGAGTTGTGTCTCCCCACCCCTTCAAAAAAAGCTCAGCAGTTTCTATGTATGTTCCAGCATTTTTGTAAACCAAAATGGTGGGTTTTTTGTGCTTTTTTGCAGGGGATTTTTTGCAATCAAGCAGTATACAAAATTGTATTAAAGTAATGAATAAATTTCAGCTAGAAATTTATCTACTTCTCCTGAGCTGTGTATTTTCATGCTTGCAAATCTAACCTTTGACAATTTTCCTATATGTTGTTTTGCTTACGTGGACAAGTTCATATAATGCTGGACAGCATTAGGTTACACAGCCTGTGGTCCTATTGAACCTGGTAAGACTGAATTCCAAGGAAACATCTTGGAGCTTTATAATCCCCCTTTGGGTTGGGGCCCCTAATCTTTTCCAGAGGTTCAGGGCTGCAGTGAGCCTTCTCTAGGCCAGTGACACCTATTCACTCAGCCAGAGTTGACTCTCGTTGGCTGCCTTAAACTCCTGCACTATCTGCCCATTTCAATGAAGTCTGTAGTGATTGTGGAAATTAAGAAGGCTTACGATGTAGTAGAGAATATTACAGCTTTCTCCATAGTGGTTGGGACTCCCACGTTGGAGAACGGCTCATCGCAGACCACGCAGTGCAACTGCTTTCCCAGAGCAGGCTAGATGCCTAGAAACTCTCATAACTTGAGTGCTTCCTTTTCCTTGGCTCAATACATAGATTACTGAAGAAAAAGCAGTCTTGTTTCCTAACTTAACAAATATTTTGCTTCCCACCCCGGCGGGTGTGTAACGTTCAAGAATCTTGTTTCTAAACTGGTACATATTGGTGACACAGTTTAAGGTTTGGCTTTTCTGGTGAGGCAGGCCTTGAGTGAATTTCTTAGGAAAAGGTGCCCATGGAAGCGTGCCCTTCCTCCAAATAATTATAGTGCTCTGTCTATTTCAGGTGGTTGGCATTGGGGCAGGGCAGCAGTCCCGAATCCATTGCACCCGACTGGCAGGAGACAAGGCAAACCACTGGTGGCTCAGGCATCACCCACGGGTGCTCTCCATGAAGTTCAAAGCGGGAGTGAAAAGAGCGGAAATCTCTAATGCTATTGATCAGTATGTCACAGGGACCATTGGAGAGGTAAGCCTGGGGGCATCTGGCTAGAGACAAAGTCCAGAATCTGTTCAGGAATGGTGCTTGCACACCTTTTGTTTGTTTGTTGCATTTATACCCCTTTATCCAGGGAGCTCAGGGTGGGTGGCTTACATGATTCCCCCCGGCTCCTCACTTAATCCCTACAACAACCTTGTGAGGTAGGTTAAGCTGAGAGGCAGAGACTGGCTCAGGGTCACCCAGTGAGGTTCTTGGCCGAACCAGGGATTTGAACTCTGGCCTCCCAAGGTCCTAGTCTGGCACTCTGACCACTAGGCCACGTGCAACCTCTACTCACGTAGGAGGCACCTTGGAATGCTTACAACCCTGCGAAAGCTCTGTGCCAAGGGCTGCCTTATTCAGATACTCAATAGGATAGCCAAAGCCTAGGGAGAAAGGGATGTGCCTTGCATATTCATGTATTTGGGATGGGAGCTCTTGGTTGTGATTGCCATGGCTGGATCTATGTGCTGTTAGTTATTGAAGCTGCAATTCTCTTGTTGCTTTTATATAGTACTTAATTACAAAAAACAACAGTATGAAAAACAGGCAGGTTTGTTCCAAGTGCATTAGACTTCTTAGGGTAGCACACCCCCCTTCAAGTTAGATGATCCTTGGAAGCCTCAGTAAAAAGGCCAGGCATCTCCGCATTTCTCAAGGCAGACAACACTCCCATCATGAAGTGCATCTGAAAGGTAAGTCAGATGCAAATAAAACTAGGATCAGTATCAAGTGTCTTCCTTCCAGATCTGGGTTTTTAAAGAAAAATAGTCACACATCATATTTATCAACTGATATTTCAGAAGATCCAACTGGGTACCTTTATAGCTGCTTCCACGAGAAGGTCTGGTTCATAAAGAGGGAAGGTTCCTAAAGACTTCAATCTGAAGTACCAGAAGAAATTAAGTCAGAGCTGCCGCCTAGTTCTCATCAGAGATCTTTAAGGGAATAAATGGACCACGAGTGGCAACTCTCTGGTTGAAAAGCTTGTGCCGAAAGCATTAAAAACAAATATCCAAATTTGAACACTGCCCCCACCCCCTTTAGCTGCAGAAGGGTGTTTGACTTCTTATTCCAATTACTGGAATGCTTCTCTAGGAAGTTCAGGGCTTCCACAAACGTTGCATAACTTGGTAAACTACACACTCCTTCGGAATGCAATAAAGTCTGAATGCAATAAAGCAAACAGGGATGTGGTTAAAACAGACATTCTGCAAATCATGTCAGAAGTCTGATTGCTTCCTTGGGGCAAACGGCAGCTGGATCAGTGGCACTCAAGACAGAGGACAGTGAGCCAAAATCCTGTTTTGTTAAATGTTGTGTTGGGCTCCTTGTACTAAATGGTCTGTTTGGGTGCTTTGATGTTTACTCACTGGCTGGAGTAGCAGAAAATAGGCCAAGCAAAGCAAATGACTCTGAAATGAGCAGGGTGCTTTGTAGTAGGAAGCTGTAAGGGTACGTGTGTGTATTAGTTTAAACAACAAAGGAACCAGAGGGGCTTAGAATTTAATAAACCCCTGAGTACAAATTTTGTAGCAAGGTGTTACGTGGCTGTGACCTTCCAGTGGGGAACTTGGAGAAATGTTTGCATTCTTGTCGCTGTATTTGCCTGCATTGTTGAATTAGATGCCGTCAATGAAGCAGGTGAATTTTAAAAATGCCCCTTTGCAGGATGAAGATCTTGTCAAGTGGAAGGCGCTGTTTGAGGAAGTCCCAGCTTTGCTAACTGAGGCAGACCAAAAGGCATGGATTGGGAAACTGAACGGAGTCTCGCTCAGCTCTGATGCTTTCTTCCCTTTCAGGGATAACGTGGATAGAGCAAAGCGGGTAAGGCTGTGGAATTGGCGGGGAGGGGGGGTGACTGCGACTCTTAATGACTAACGGGCCTAAGGAGAATATGTCCACTTAGCTGCTCTCACTCTGCATACTGGCTCCCTAAAGTCTGTTTTGCAGGTTACGGTTGCAAGTAAGAGGTATCAAAGTGGAAGCAGGAGTAGCTGTAGGGAAATTTAGTCCTGACATGCATTTCAGGAAAAGCTGGTGATACTTACTCAAACTCGGACAGGTTGCAATTCTCATCTTTCAGCACCTTCCAAAGAGAAGATTCACCACCCTTAGTATCCTCTCTGACCTCCGTTTAGGACAATCTTCCCTAAAAGTGGTTGACAGCTTTTGTGGGTACCCCATATGTGCAGAATTGTGCAACAGCTAATGAAATGGTTCAATAAAGCTGATTTGTTTTTGTCTCCCTCCTCCTTTTCTCTCAGAGTGGAGTCCAGTTCATTGCCGCCCCTTCTGGTTCAGCAGCTGACCAAGTTGTGATCGAAGCCTGCGATGAGCTGGGAATAACTCTAGTTCATACCAGCCTCCGTCTCTTCCACCACTGAAGCTTC
The DNA here is from genome assembly GCF_965153285.1 of Podarcis tiliguerta. NCBI lineage: Eukaryota > Metazoa > Chordata > Lepidosauria > Squamata > Lacertidae > Podarcis > Podarcis tiliguerta. The sequence continues at coordinate 3,022,635 of NC_139534.1, forward strand.
CCCACGTTGCCAGACATTCCTCCTTGCTCATTTGCTTGTCTCTTTGCTTGTGGAAGCATCCTCATTAACGGGTTCTTGCTTGCTTTCTAAAAAGCCAGTCTTCATGGGAACATTTCACTTTATATTCTACATATGATACCCATTGCTTTGAGAAAACTAAAGTAGCTGATGCATTTCTTGAAAAATTAAAGGACAAAAGTGTTTGTCACTAATGTGTCTGAAGTCAAATTCTTTATGCATTCAAGGCGTGGACATTGGTTTTATTGGCTTTTGCAGTATGCAGATAATCAGCTGGGCATTGTATGTATGGGAAGCAGATAATCATTGTACTTTGATATTAAAATACCACATTTAATCTCATAATAGTCTCACCCCCATTTTTGCAGCTCTAAAGTGGGTTCCAGTGCTTTCCCCACATAATAGTTGCAGGGTATAATTTGACAGCAGGAGGATCTGTGGAGCTGGGCTGCCGATGGTCTTGATTGCTGGCTATTGACTGGGAAGGGCAGTCAACCCAGGTGCCAGATTGCTTTTGCCTCTCTGGGTCCCTCCATCTGTTCATGCCTCTGGGCGCGCAAGCTGCCGGAGGCCTGTGCAAACTTGGCAGGCGTGGAACTCCAGCGCCCCACAACGTGGCTCACACCCAACCTCTGAGGCCTGCGGCTCCTCCTGCCCACACTCTGGGACACGACGGCTTCCACCCACCTTGACGGCTTCCAGCCATTACCGTAATTCACTACATAATGGTTGCACCCCCCCTTTTTTGGGGGGAGAGCATTAAAAATGCAACAATGATGCAGTGAAATATGGTATTTCTATTGCACTCTTCGAAGAGCAAGTTACAATTGCTAATACAATAGGTAAAACAAAATGTAATGCATCAGCAAGCATTAACAATATAAAATGGTAGCAAGATAAGTAAACTTCACAGCAGTGGGAATAGAGGCAAAGGCCTGGGTGGTGGTTTTAAATTGGTGCCAACTGTACAGACAGGATATTCTGAATTTGGGGTGATGTTCACTGGCCACTCCGATTGCAGCTTCTTCTGTGGTTTCTCCTATCATGGTTAAATAGGATGAGGTGACTGGCAGCTACAAAACTTACTCTGCACCCTCAGCAGACGTTACCTCCACAACAGCTAAACCTCTTTTTTAAAGGGATGGAAGGATTTATAGACCTACAAGCATGGAAGAAGCTGCACTCACACGGATAAGTGAGAATTTGAAGGGGGTCCAGCACAAGGAATATAATACATGTTGAGTAAATTTATAGAATAAATGTCGTAGTTTGTAGCCATGCCGTTATAAGCAACCACAACACATTCTTTTGTTAACAAGGGTTGGGGAACAACTGCAGGAGTATCTGCAACAACTTTGGTGTGGGAGTGTCTGAAGCTTTATCGGGCCCCTGTATGCTTATTCTCTGTATCCTGTGCTGGGTACCTGGACACAAACTTGTGGTCCGACTATAAATATGTTAAACTCCAGAATTTGCACCGGGACATCAAGATGCTCTGTGCAGCTTCTTCTACTCTACATACTCTCACATAAGACCAGGAGAGATAAAGACTTACAAAAGCTGAAGCCTCATCTTTCTAAATGTTTGTTTCCATTTTCAAAACTCTGAAATCAAAACAGTGAGCTACAATATGGAGCAGTGGTGCGTCAATCTGCTGCTTTAAAAAGATTTGCCTTATGCTTAGTTGGAATTATTAAATGTGAACTGTCTTTGGGGAGGTGTATTATAAAGTGATGGAAATAACGTCTGCCATGCTGACAGCAGAATACGTGGTAAGAGTAGGCAATTTTCACTGCCAAGGGGGAGGAAACTGGCAGCATGGTTTCTGCGTGTTTGGTGGTTTATTAAAAAATGTCTCCACTGTGAAATACTCTGAAGCATGTTTTGCTGTGCTTGTCAGATCAGATGTTCAGTTTAAACAAAGGGCTCTTGGTGTCAGAAGTTATTTGTTACAGGCATGAAAGTGACCAAGCAACAAAATTGACTCAATTTCTAAAGGGTTTTCCCCAAAGTGTAAGAGAGAATTGTTTTTTGTGTTTTTTTAGGGAGTTGGGTCAGCACTTCTGTCTCCTTTAGGAAAGCCTTTAATTTGCCTGGAGAAAGAAACATTTTGGGCATATGCTCAGTGTGGGTATGTTCACCTGGGTACGGTAATTCACTTTAATCTAAATAGACAAGAGCTTTTGATTTTACTTTACTTTCTATACCAAAAACAAAGTCAATAGCTGGCGAGCTAAAGCTTTTTAATTTTTAATTTAACCAATGACAAGTGTTGAAGAGATGGTTCTGTCCAGCTCATCTAACACTCGGTGTAGTTGAGATGCAATGGTAGATGAGAATGAACTGCAGCTGGTGGAGAAAAACCCTTCATAGGCTCTTGCTAGACAGGTGTGGTGTAATCTAGAGCACCAAGTTACGCTGGCTGTATTCAAGTGAAGGAGAACGAAACTTGGAACAGAAGAGCATCCACCTCCCTGACTCTTGGCTCATTTCAAGTTGTGCTGTAGTTGGCTAGGGGGACACAACCTGTACAAGCAGCACTGTCTAACAAGTTTCTCGTTTGGAAGTGCACAGCCAAAACAAAGACTTCTGTAATCATACTTGGAGGAATCTCCATTGGAGGTGGTGGGACTTGAATGAATTTCTCTGAAAGCAAGGTTTAACGTGGCCCAGCCTATGAAGGGAATGCTTTGTGCTGTTTGTGACTCTACAACTATGCGGTTGTATGAACTGGCCTTGGATGACAAATGAAGGTAGGAAAATGTGCTTGGTGGTTTCTCCTGTTGGCATCCATCTGTCTCAAGGGACAATGGAGTGTGCCTCCAGGGGTGAAGTCAAACGGCTGCATTTGCAGCACTGAGTGACCTCCCCAGGGCACAAGCCTTGGCAGGGTGTATGTAGGTCTTGCGCTGCCCAGACAAAAAGACCCCTCTCTGCCTCACTGATGTGCCCCAAAGGAAAGCAGGACAATACATGTGGCACCAGCTTGGTGCCAAACATACTGAACTGGTGGCCTGCATTGATTAAAAAATAAACTGCCTTTTAGGACAGTTTTACTAGGAGCAAAAACAGTCATCCCCTTACTTGCGCACAATTGAGTCACATGCGACTGCATACATGCAGCATTGTGAAATAAATAAAGAATACAATTCTAACCTGAAATGGTGGGGTTGAGCTGGAAAGTCCTTGTGACCCCCAAGGAGACACTCCTCAGAGGCCGTAGAGTATGCCAGTGAGCCAAAAGTCCAGAAAAAAAAGACTCCCAAGAGCTCCAAAATGGTGTGCGGACGCTCTCACTGCTGCCACACTCTCCCACTCAACGGCGGGGACTTCTTGGAAGAGAGAGCTCATTCTGAGACACTCCCACGCTACCCAACAAATCCCGCTACCCCCACAAATGGAACCTTGCTAAAAATGCCAACAATGAGACCGGGGTCAGCAAGTTTTACCTCGCCTGGGCCGGTTCACTCCAGAGATCCCTCTCTGGGCTGGATTGCGCACACACCTGAGCACACGTCCGTGTGATTTCCGGTGTCTGCGCAGATGCAATTTCTGGTGCCGCAGAAGCGAGTCCCCACATCGTGCTGCGCCGGTTTAGCGCAGCGCACGGGGACTTGCCGAGCAGGCAGCTTGGTTTGGGGGTGGCTCATGGGCCGGTTAACCCCCGTGGGCTGCTTGTCGCCTATGGGGCTTAGGTTGCCTACCCCTGAACGAGGCAGAAAAAAGGAGGTGAAAACAACCTGTCCTCTTGGAGGAAAAGGAGGAAGTCCAGCCACAAAGTGGCTTGAGCGCCAGCCATGCAAACGGTAGGAAGGGGCAAGACAGTCTCCCTCCCTGCCCACCGCTTCCCTCTCCCACTCTGGACCCAACATCCCTGCCACCAATCAACCAAACCTTTAAACAGCTGTTGGGTGGGAAGCTGCAGTGGGTTCCCCACTTTCGCTTATGCACACAGGGCCCGTAACATACGCCCCGCCCCCCGGGAAGTTTCCTGTTGTCAGAGAATGGCTGGGTGGGAGGCATCAGCTGAGGAACCACCAAGGGAAACCCCAGAAGAGGAAGGCTCAGAGCCCAGGGATTGGAGATTGCACACAGGAGAGTTCAAGGAGTGGACTGCTGTTGGGTCAACAGGAATTAGTGAGCAGGGCAAGTTGGTGGCAGCGAGGCTGAAGCAGAGGAGGGCAGGCAAGAGGCTGCAGAAGACGACAGGAAGCCTGCCTCTCCTGTTAGTATTTGTAATGTATTTCACAAAGTAAAGATTTATATTCAACCATTTATGTATTCAACTATTTTTGATCACAAATAGCTAACATTCACTCTGACAAGCTCCCCCCCCCCCTGTCTCAAAGGAGACGCAGAGGGATGCGTAGGCCAGAACAAAGATGCCCAGATGCAGTTTGAGACTGCTTGGAAACATCTGGCAGAGAGGAGTCTTAGAGGGGGTAGAAGGTGGGGACAATCAGTCCTGGCAAGACCTACTCAGAGTGTTGTTGAGTTTATGCTTGTTGCCTTGAGTAAAGTTAACTTCACTCACAACTGGCTCTGCTTCTTCTGGCCTGCATCAGACTCCAGCCCTGACACCTGCAGTAAAGACTGCAAACAGCAATTTCCATGATAGCAACATTAACAGTATTGCAAGCTATACTGTGTAACAAAAGCTGTATTACAGTATTAGCATTTTGTTGTTGTAATCATGGCAGTCTTGGGTTCTGTGTGTTTTTAGCCTTGTGTTTCATGTTGTGACTGAAGACGGTTAAGATCTCAGGGAGTACCGTTGCCAAATGCCTTAAAAATAGGGTCAGAGTCACTGGGCGTAGAGCATCAACATTCAACACCAGCCCCTCTTGTTGCCCTAAAGCAAAATCTTTCCATACCATCACCTCCTCCCCTGACTAGTTCAAATGGTCTAGATCAGAATGGGGCAAGAGTAGAGAAAAGGCCATCAAGGTAGGCTACAGGTGCCTCACCCCCATGATAAATTCAGGGTGGGCTTTCTTCACCTGTTTCACAAGACAGGCGTCTTATAGCAATAAAGGCGAAGAGAGAGAATTTCCTTTGCTGTATGAATTAGTGATTCCAGTTTCAATTTTCACTCAGCCACAAAGCTCATTGGGCAGCCTTAGGCCAGTTGCCACCTATCAGCCTAATCTATCTTACAACAAGGGATGTAATGAGCAGGGGAGACATGACTGGTGATGTTTTGAAAAATAAAAAGCTCAAAAAATATAAAGGAGATGTATTTTTATGTTGGGATAGATCCACGCTTGCACCAATGGTGCTATACAGCACCTGTACTTCAGCGCCTAGAAATGGGATGTAGAAGAGCTCTGTGTTCTGGTTCCAGGGATGAGCTACACAATCCAAAGAAGAGAGAGACAACTAGACACACAGCTGGATTGTAAATCTTTTTATTAAAAGAGTTGTCTCCCACAGTAGTTAAAGCTTTGGCACTTACAGTATAAAAAATAATCACTGATCATAATTATACCAAATTCCTCTGTCAATGGTGTACTAAGTGTCTTTAATATATTTTCCTGTTAAAAAAACACTGAGGGGGAGGGGAGGGAGCAGGGAAAGGAAGAACAATGTTGATAAATAACAGTACGAGATACAAACATACCGCTAGGGAAAGAAATTAGGATAATTTAGAAAGATTAGGACTGTGCATATTTTCAGATATCACAGTGATGGGCTTTGCAGTCCCTATTGGTAGCTGCGCAATTAGATGAACACAAAACTTTGGATTTTCATTCATTCCCTATGGCAGGAGAGCCCCTCCCTTAATCCCTTAAGGCTACTGGTTGCTGAGCAAATTATGAGTTAGTATGAGTCATCTTCAGGGAAAATACTGAATGGTATTGAAACACTGAGCAAAAGAGAAGACAGTATACAACTATCCTTTGTGAAAAGAAGTCTTGAGACTTCTCCCTTGGAGAAGCTGTGAGTTGAGCAAAGCCGAGAAAGGCACTCTGGCCACCCGAAGCAGACCTGCTTTCCTCTAGCAGCATTCTAGAGTGGATGGTCTTGGCAAGAAAGACTTTCCTTGGCTGGTGTTAGTCTCCTCGTCGATTTGGCGTCTCTGCTTGTAGATGCAAAGGGTAGAAGCATTCAATGGGGCAGTGAACATTCTGCTGGAAGAAAGGAGGAGGAAGGAAATCAGAGCTCAACAGGTCTAGAAGGTGGAAAGTATCTTGCTCAGCCAAAATACTTGCATCTCTTGACATTTCACAATGCAAACCCTTAACAGATGAATTGTGAGAATCCTGACTGTTGTAGTTTACCCCTCACAGAATTACACTCACGACACAAACTGCATTCCAGTCTTGTTTCATACCATATCATACCGTAGGATATTGTGGGAATTGGAAGCCTGTGGCAGTCAGACTAGGAACGTTTGAGTAGTCATCACATGAAAGTGGTTTAGAACTGTTTTAGGCTGGCCATGCAGACGACTAACTTATTCTAAATATTTTGGTGTTGGACTAGAAGCACTTGATTCTGAAGCTGTGCATCTGATCAGTCTCTTAGATTAGAAACTGCTGGGAGACCCATGATGTTAACAGAAGTTGCCTGTCTATAGTGGAAGACTACCAGGAATTTGCATTCTTAGTAACGATGGTGAGCAGTGCTGAACAGCCACTGCTGTCAGATGAATGGGGCTTCTATACTTACAGTATTTGAAGTTTGTTGCTGTCTCTGTGAGTACTGTGAGTAGGTGTGACCAGGAGAACCTTCAGGTGAGAGCGCAGCACCTGGCCGACGACAATTGTCACAACGCCAGCCCTTTAAATAAACAAACACTACATTTTAGCATGAGCTTCTGAATGGGAGATGTCATATATATCAAATTTCAAATTTGTCCCTGAAAAAAAGTGGCATACACAATTGTTTCCCTTCGTATCCTAAGGGAAAAGATCCAGTCAAAATGAGAAGTTGATTCACTAGGTATCACAGGTTCATTCATACAGGTAAATTTTCACTGATTTTAAGTGAATGGGAACTCAGAAGTCTGTGTATGATTACAGTCTTAGTAGGCAGAGGAACTAACAGCGTTTTAAGGTCAAGGTCCATTTAAGTGTTTTCAGTATAGGCTTTCAGTATAGTACTGATCATTTTGGAAATAATATTTCAACGACTACAAAAGCTATCTGAATGAAAGGCACGTTAGGAGACAGGAACAGGACTGTGTCACCCAGGCAGCTCTAAACAGCTCATCCACAATGCTGCAAAAGTACTTTGTTCTGAAAGTGGCATTAGTATTGGTAAATCAGACTTCATATACTGAGCATGCCTGTAAAACCGGGAAAAATGCATAATGTCACATGTTTATTTCTGCTTTAGGCTCCCCTTTAACAATTTCATTTGTAGTGCTTGTTACTGTAGAGTCACTTAAAATGTAATGAACTCTTAACCTGAGTGGGCATTATCCACAAAATATGTCCAGATTCTGCAAGTATGTCATATTCCCCTTTCAAGAAGCTTTGTGAAAAAGACTGATAGAAATGTTGTTTAAAAAGAAAGGTTAAGATTAAGAGATATAATGTGCAATATAAATGTAAGAAATATGAGACGTAGTGAGGGTATGGAGAATTCTCAGATAGGCTGATGGAAGTCAAAAAAGATGTTTATGTCAAAACAAATGTTAAATCTGGAAAAAATGTTTATTGGAAAGTGAATAAAAATTATTTATATATAAAAAAAGTATGTCATATTCCCTCCTGCCTCCCCCCGCACTCTCTCACACACCATGCTACCTGTTATAAGTCACAGCACTGGTATTAAAATGCTTACCTGCTGTCCTCCATAGCAAGTACAGGAGCAGATAGCCCCAAGATATTCCTTCTGCCACTGCTCTCCTACATGGTACATTTTGCCCTCATCATAGCAAGTTGCTTCATCTACAAAAAAAAAGCCAAGGAACAAGCAGTTCTTTTAATAATTGGCATGTACTTTGTCACTCGGAGGGCAAAACATCTCCGGTATTAAATCCACCTTAACAGTGCCAACCTATACCAGGAAGATTCTTAAGACAATTTAGGATGTTATCTCCAGTGTGGTATTCATCAACAGGTTGGCAGGATTTTGTTCAGGTTTTCTCCTACCTGCCAGCCTGTGGAAAAGAGGAGGAAGGAAGAAAACCTAGTTGAGTACTGTTGATTTGTGGCTGCCAGCATTGGCAGTAGGGCCATGAGTTGCCAGTGCTTTGCTGTAAGAGGGAGCACCTAAACCGGGCAGAAACTTTATCCTGATGGCAGGAACACATTTTTCTTGCCTTTTGTGGTATAAAGAATGAACAACCCTGTGCAGAACACCCTCGTTGTCAGTTAAACACTCCTGTAAGAAGAATTGTCCCAGAGGACAGGAATCGGACCCCAACTTTTCATTTTAATTCAGAAAAATAAATCACTAGAGGTGGCATTTAACTACGCTTAACTGAGAGTAGATCCATAAGTTTGGCCCATTAATTTCAATGGATCTACTCTGAGTGAAACCCAGATTTCACTTCTAGGTTATTTTGGGGACAAGCACGAGCAGCAGGAATGTTGTTTTATACATCAAGAAAGGTAATGCCCATACGTACGAGGTTCGCATTTGAATTCTCCCTTTCCATTCCCAAGGCAGGTGCAGCTCATCATCTGTCCATTCTCTCCTTGCCGGTCCCACTTCTCACCAATCTTGTAGTTCACAGCGTTGTCATGACACCACTCTGAATGAACCAAAGAAACAACAGGTCAATAAAGTGATGCTGAATCCACACTGAGCCCTGTTTGACAATGTGTTGGTCACTTGATGTATTCTGGGGCTTAGGGTCCCATAGACAAAAGCCTCAGATTGGTAGAAGGAGCTCTTTACAAAGAACAATATTTCAACAAAAAAGAGCTCTTATCCAGTCAACTGGCAGCTAGGCACAGTTTGGAAGTAAAAGGGGGCCTGACATGCTTAGTATCCATAAAAAGTAATTCCTGTTATTGTTCCCAGGTTAACAGTCTCCGCCTATCCAAAAAATAACTCTAGGGTGTTTCAGCCACATCCATCTGCGGTTGGTCGTCTCATTACTGTGATTGCTACGTGAAGCTGCTTAAACCATCACTTATCCCAGGGTGAGCTAGAAGCAGTTGATCTTGCTAAGGGTTGAGCAGTGCTTCGCCACTGGAACATATTATGAACATATTTAGAAAGTGAATTGGCTTTTAAGATTATTTTAGAAAGCTCTAATGCTGCTAGGATACATATGACAAGGCTGGGAATGAGGGCTATAACTTGCAATATGATCAAGACATAGTATTTGGGTTTTATCAAATTGTCTTCAGGTTATCAGGATTTATTTAGTTGTTGATTTGGCTGTCAGTATCTGTAAATGTGAAGCACACACAGAAGAATCAATGTTCAATTAGGTGTCTTATTTTATCTGGGGGGGGGGGGGGACGTAAGAATGTAAGTGTTTGGTGTCAGCTGGTAAAGTCCTGAAGCAAACAAAATACTGAACTTTAATTGGAAAAAAAACTGGTGTAAATCAGAATTAGTGACAGCTCTTGCTGGATTATGTTTTATGGTTTAAATCCAACAAATAGCAGGGTCACTTATATTTCACAGTTAATAATTCCAGTCCAACGCAGGGCCAACTGAAAGTTTTTTCTTCAGCTTTTGTTAAGGGCAGATATTTAAACATCTCCTGAAACGATAGGCATTGCGGATGTTTTTTCAATGTGCTGGACCCAGTAGAAAATATTCTTTTATACTGTCCATTGTACAACCAGCTACGCAAATGTGTGCTATCCCCTTTTCTGGGTTGTCTAACATCACAGCACAATGAAAATGGTGGTGTGTTAACCAGGGCATTTGGGTGTTCCCTAGTTTGTCTTGTATTTCTTGTGTCAATGTGGGTTTGTTGTTTTTGTAGAAGCCTGCTAGGCGGTATAAGCCTTTGGCTTGCCAGGTTTTTATCTGGAGGTTTTGTGCTGTGTGGTGGAATAGTGGGTGGTGAGCCAGGGGGGTTAGTGGGGATGGGGTTGGGGACAGTTTACCTGCTTCTTCCTTCCATGCTTTAAGCATGGTCTGTGTGAACCTGTTTAGTGTAGTGGGGATTTGTTTGGGAGGAATGGGTATGCCACGGTGGGGGTATTTTCGATTACGTCTCTCTCCAGGTGTACCCATTGTTTTGTTTCGTCTTCTAGAATGCATGGGATTATGTGGTGCACTTGGTTGGTGATGCAGTATAGTTCTGTGCTGGGAATTCCTCACCACCCTTCTGGGGGGGGGAGGTGTAGGTATTTGGGGTTTATTGCCTCAAATTTTAGAAATGGAGCCAAATGAATTCAAGAAGCTACTCACTTGAAGAGTCACATCTGAAGTGTCCACTGCCAAGGCCTAAACATTGGCACCAGAGTTTAAATCCAGTTTCAGACATTCTTTCCCATTCCTCCCCAACAGAGTAGAAGGAGCCAGTGAATGTATCATAACATGAGTCATCTGTTGGTTGGTTTGATGTTCCAGGAACTGGAAAGGACACAGAATGAAAAGTAGCATGACAACATGCAGCACTTCTTAGCAAACAATCCCCCCCCACACACACACACTCAAAAGGGTGCCAGTAAGAATGAAGTCTCCATGCAGCGATAAATAGCACAAAATCTACCTTAATTATCTTTGTTCAGATAATGATCTGGATTTCATTGCTTAAACAGGCTTCCTCTCCCACTAAGATTATTTGAATATATAACTCAGAGGAAGCCAAAGAACAGGCAGAAATGTATGCTGAAAGATACACAATTGAAAGAGGAGTTTGAGGGCTAGAATGGTGCAGTGGTTAAGAGTGCAGTAGTGGGGAGATCAGGGTTCACATCCCCGGTCAGCCATGAAGCTGGCCAGGGTCACTTTCTCTCTCACTAACCTCCCTGGGAGGTTAAACTGGCATGTGGCATGGAGACACCTATGAATGCCATCCTGAACTCCATGAAGGATTAGTGTGATACAAGTGTGAAATCCAACCAAACAAGGACACCATAGTTATCAGCGATCCTAAACCAAGGTTATGACACAAAAGAAGAGTGGAGCCCTTCCCCCAAAGTGCTCCCTTTCTACTTACCAGCATTGCCCACTGTGACCACCTCTTCAAGGACTTTGTGCCTTTTCCTATTTTTAATTGCCTCCACTATGATGTTGTAGGTGGCACCTCTAGTAAGACCAGTAAGTGTAGCACTTGACGATGTGCCAGGAACTCTGAGCTACAATTTGAGAAGATGTATAAACATGTTGAATTTTGCTTTCTTGAAGAATGAGACACTGGCTCTGAAATGGCTGTATATCAAGTCGATTCTCTAGAGAGCAGGGTTCTGGGGTCCAATCCAATGAGGATATGGCTTCTCTTTACCCAAACAGAGATGAGACAAGTCTCCCTTATTCCAGCACCTTTCCCCCTTCTTTTACAAATGCAATGATGTGGCTACCTGGATCTACTCAAGTTGTCAAGAACAGGGTGAGATTTGAGCAGCCAATTTACTGATTGGCCACTTTTTGATGTCACCTTCATGGTGAGGAGCTGCCACAAAGTCGTCTTCCTGTGCAGCTCTAGTAACGTTGAAAGAGGAGCTTACAGTAAGTCTCTTTCCCACACCAGCATTTGTCCCAGTTTTTTGCAGGAGTGATAAGCCCATCCTGTTTTGGACAAGGCATTTCCTATCCAATAGGACAGAGATGAGGAACCTGAGTGGCCCCACCAGATATTGCTGGACTCCAACTTCTATCAGCTCCAGCCAGCATGGCAAGTAGTCAGTTATGACAAGTGTCATGATCCAGCAACTTCTGGAGAATCACAAGCTCCTCATTTCTGCCTTAGACCAAGAAAAAACCCCTCTTCATAACCATGGATTCCCATCTGTAGCAGCAAAAGCATGTTACTTTTGAAGTATTCAACACATTTCTCCGGTATCTTAGCTCTCATTTCTTCTATCTGTTCTGTAGTCTCTGCTCCCTGTAGCTCTACCATTACCTTAGCAGACTAATTAGCTGCCTGCAATGACTCATTAAATGACCTATTTTCCATTACTGCACCTTATGCCAGGAATTTCCTCCCAAAATGTGTATTAATGCCATTTCTCTGCTTTCCTTCTCCCTCATCCTCAGGACCGCAAAACCTCAAAGACCGCCTCTCCCCCTATGAACCAACCTAGACCCTGTGATCATCATCCGAGGCCCTTCTTTGTGTGCCTCCTCTGAGAGAGGTCCAGAGGGTGGCAAAACAGGAATGGGCCTTTTCTGTCGTGGCTCCACATTTGTGGAACGCTTTCCTCAGGGAAGCTTGCCTGGTGCTTTGAGGCAAAAGCATTACACTTCTCCCAGGCCTCCAATTAAACCACCTATGGCCTTTGAAACTGGAGGGGGGGGGTTGTTGTTTTTGTTTGTTATGTCATGTATTTTTGTGTTTTTGTATTGTAAACCGCCCTGTGATCTTCAGTAGAAGGGTGGTATAGAAATTTAAATAGTAGTAGTAGTAATATCCAACTGAGATTAAAGTACGTGTAACTTCAATGGGTACATTTAACCATTACCTTTAGCACGCCATCCCTGTTTTCATCATTGTCTTTATTAGATTGCAAATTCCCTGAGAATGGGGTCTTGAAGACAGTTTGCCTATGAAACTTGGTAAAGTGCCGGTGAGGGTGTTATCTAAACAAGCACAACGGCAACAACCCTTTTCCAGAATTACCACTACATTTTGGAAATTAACAAAACCAAGTTACCTCTACAGGCTCTTCCTCGGCACCAACAGGTTGACAAGAGATAATGTATTCCGTGGTCTCTGAATAGGGCGTCCAAGAAATGGTTGTCTGAGAAACTGCTTCCTGGAGCCTCGTGTGATTATTCTTGGGCAGAAGGTTGTGGGGATAATAAGCATGTTCATCCACGTCTGGTAGGTCTCCAGGCTGTACATGTGGCCTACGCCCCACTGGGGTGGTGGCAGTTGTAGGGGTCCGAGACCCATATACTTCCACAATGACTTGTTGGCCCGGCTTGCTCAAGATAGTCTGCTGACCAGAAGTCCCTGGAAGTTGGATACCATTTCCATTGTCATGCGGGTTGTTGGTGAGATAAGGCGTGTTCTCCACAGTGCTGGGCACATCCAGGTTCTCTGAGACACCTTGGCCAGAGTGTGGCAGCGTTACCAGCTGGGGAAGCTCATCTAGCCAAAGAGAGGTTAGAAGCAGTCAAAGCCAGGTTCTCAAGCACCCTTCAGCAAGCGCTGCTTTCATTATGAAACAAACGAAGCAGCTGCTCCATAAAACACTGCCTAATTCAAGCAATTAAACGTTAGCAGCATTCTCAAGGGTCCTGAAAAGTCATCATGCAGTTTCTCTACAGAGGCTACTTAGAGCACTTCAGCCAGAAGGCAAAAGCATGTGCCCACAGAACTCAAGATGAGCCAAAGTGATGACAATTTTTGTACCTTTGAGATGATCCCCTATGAAGCAAAAGAACCTTCTTGCCACAAATGATCTTTTGCTGAATGAATGAATGAATGAATGGCAGGACATTTCTATCCTGCCACTCTTCCACCATGGAAGGCAGACTCTCACCAGGCTGCATTACGTACCCTCACATTATGCCCTGGGACCACTATATTCAGTTCCTTTGATGTAATTTCAGCTAAAGGCAAGAAATATTATATACTACATTACTCCTTACACCTATTTCCAAAATCATTTAGCTTAGGGTGATAACACCTGAACTCCCCTCTACTTTACAACTACTTACCAAACACTTCAAAGGTGAATCTGGTTTGAAACTAACTGAGAGTTATGTCAGTCATCCATGACTGAAGCTCTTGACTCCCTTTCTTCTGAGAAAAAGCAACTCTTGTGTCTTAATAATGTATGAACAAGTCACTCAGACCAGCATGCATCAACTGATATCTGCTAGTCAATATAGATTTCTCCTTTTGAATCTATAAAAAGCTAGATGGTTTACAATCTAGCATTTGTAGGTTCCACTGATTTACAGTTAAGGAGAGTTAAGCAAGTGCCTACCTCTCACCAATCAAATTAAATGCTGAGGATGCAACTCCATATACTATTGAATGTTGTGAAGCTTAATTCTGAGCAGACATGTTTAATTTGGATTGGAGTGTACCCTCAGTTTTTAACAGATTCAGAGGTAAGCAGCAATATTAAATCAACATCTTAAAAGTAGGAAACAAGAAAGACAAAAAGTGAAAGGAGGTTTGTCAACCGCAGCCAAATCTATTGAACTGCGTTAGTACTTTGCAGGTCAGGATTACCAACTTATCTGAATATATGTATACAGATTGATGAGTGTCTCCACTTGTGTCCAGATATAGAAAGGAAATTTTAAGCAGTGATGTGCCATCAGTTGTGTGGCAATGGCATTAACTGAAATTCAAAACAGAACTGCACCTAGCTTCTCTTTCGGGCTCAGTAAGATTGAAGGTGTTCTACCTGTTTTGGTCCTTCCAATCAGTGGTTCACTCTTCTGATTATTCTTCACAGCAAATACATAGATGACATATTCTGTTCCTGGCTCCAGACCTGACAAAGGATTGGCAGAAACCCATTTTTAAAAGGAAGCAGTATTCAAAAGAAGCAGTATTCAAAGTCGGCACAACAGCTTGCAGTGCAATCTTATACATGCTTACTCAAAAATAAGCCTCGTTGTTTTTCATGCAGCTTACTACCAGATAAGTGTTTATAGGTTTCTAGTTTTGTACTCTTTACACACACTGCTCCCATTTACTACCATCTAGTTATTATTCAGATAGGCATTTATCTTGCCAGGATAACGTTTTGCTGGTTTAACTTCTTATATTTTAATATGGTTTCTCTGTTTTTCTTGTTTTGTTACTTTCATCTCCCTGTTATTTAATACTGTTCATCTGTTGTCCTGTTTAAGTTCAGATCTTGTAAATGCAGTCACAGTGGAAAGATGGGAGATACATGTTTCTAAATAGATAAATAGATAGAGGCAGGCTTCAAAAGGTAAGAAGCGCTAATAAGGTTCATATTCTGAAACAACTGAACCAAAGTGGTCCATTGGCCTGCTACATTTTAGCATGGCCAGGATATGGTCCCAGACTGTTGCTATGCATGTAGGAGCAGGCTTAGTTCTCAACTGCTCCTATTCAGGTCTTTGGGACAAAATGCACTAGTTACAACGGGCAAGGTTGTTGAGGCAGGGTCAAAAGTTGTCATTATCAAACCCCCAACCCACCAGGGATGGTCAAGCAAGGAACAGGCTCACCCCACCTCTCAGCTGAACAGCTGACTTCTTTGGGGAGGGGTACCTACCTGTAATAGTGGCCTCCGTAGTGCCAGGGCGGGGGCGAGGAAGCACTTCCCTAGGCTGCCCCCCAGCCTGCTCATATTTGATGATGTATCCTGTGATCTTGGCCCGGGGTGGCTGCCAAGTGAGCAGCAGGGAGTTGCTTGTGGTTGTAAGGAAGCGGAGGTTGGAGGGGGCGTCAATGGCTGAGGAACAAATAAAACCATTGAGTGCATGTATTTTAATATGACATCATATCCCTCAAGGGGGAAATACAGTTTCCATATGTTTCAGCTACAAGTCTGAGAACATTCTGCTTCTTCCCCAAAGCCCAAGCGGCGGGAAGAGAATCATTGCTGTAGCATGCCACAGATGATTTACATGATCAAAGGAAAGGAAACCACCATTTCAGTTAATATGAGTTTTTATAAACTACCCTTACCAGTGGAAGCATCAATCACTACTGGGGAGCTGCGAGCATTGCCGTTCAGAGTGTAGATGTATATCTTGTAGTCAGTGCCGGGCTGCAAGCCTGTGATTCAAAGTGAAATATTAAAAATAAAATAAACCTTGCTCATATAAAGTACTGTTCTGAACATCATTGCACCTCAAGTCAATAAAAACATGTTAGGAAGGGCTTCCAGGGAAGTTGGCTGACAAGCCCTAAGGGTGGCATCACCATGAATGGCGGGGATGGGAATGAGGGCCTATTGTGCTGCTTCCTATTGAAGGTGAGCAGAGCTTTTGTCACAGACATTTACACAGACATCCCTGCTGCATTCTGAAATGATACTGAAAAGTACTGGAGGTCTGGAAAGGAAGAGCCAAGGAGACTCAGACTCAGAGCCAGGGCGCAGATGGGACGATGGGCAGACACAGAGGTGCTGTGAATAAGTTCACATACCAGTGATAGTGTAGGGTTTAACATCAGGGCCAATTGTTCGTTGAACAGGATTTTGACCATTTGCTGGGACAGCATCAATATGGAAACCAGTGATTGCCTCAGTCTTGGTACGCCAGACGACTGTGATGGTCCTCTCTGTGACATCCGTGACACGTGCCCTACGGGGAGGGCTGACATCTGCACATACACACAAACACCAAAAGTCAGGCAACCGTCCGTTAGCACAACAGTCTGCTAGTACCACAGTCATACACAGCTGTTTGGAAGACTTAAGGCTGCAGACACACTATACCTTTAAAGCACACTCTACACATATTTCTTCTCTCAAAGAATTTTGGGCACTGTAGTGAAGGGTTGCTGGGAACTGTAATTCTGTGAGGGGTAAACTACAACAGTCAGGATTCTTTGGAGTGGGGGATAGTGCTTCAAATGTGCTTTAAAGTTAAAGGGTGCATGCAGTCTTGCAAACATGCATTGAGGCAAATTCCACCAAAAGGCTGCTTTAGAACTACCACTTATTTATACCTCCAAACCCAATCTGCCTAGTTCTCATTCAGGATTAGAACTCGTGATTCTAGGAACCCATTTCCAGGCTCGCCCAACAAATATGAGAAGAGGGATAGGACCAATCTAGACTAGCATCCTGTATTCCAACAACGACCAACTAACTGTCTGTGGAAAGGAATGAAGCAGGACACAACAAGGGCAAGAGCCCCATTGGTGCTCCCCAATGACTTCTATTTGGAAACCTGCTGCCTCTGACCCTCCGACAGACATCATGACTAGCAACTGTTGATGAATAATCCTCTTTTATTGACGTCTAAGTTGGTGGGCCTCACAGCAGATTGTGGTAGAAAATTTGCTATTTGTGGTATGATCTTCCTTCGGTCTCCCCTGAGTTTTTCAACACTCAGCCTTATTTGATGGTCCTGGGTTCTAATACTGGGCAATTGTGGGGACTTATCTATCCTCTTTCTTCACACCATGCATAATTTTATACACCTCTATCATGTCCTCCCCCTTCCCATCTATTTGCCTTTTCTCGAAACTGAAAGAGCTCCAAATGTTTTTGCCTTTGAATCAATGACTCCATGGCTATTTTGAAATGTTGAGTAACTTACTCTCTAGGGTAGTGACTACACCCTGGGCAGGTCTGCTGGTCAGAGAGTCCTTCAGAGCATAGATGCTGACTTCGTATTTGGTTGCGACCTAGATGTAACAAAACCATGGACGGTTAAGAGATTTACATCCTCCAGGAGGTCACAAAAAGCTGACGCATAAGCCACTTCAGTAAGCCTGCTCTTCGTTTATATTCTCTAACCCAATGCATTGTGAAGTGTTGGGAGCCTTATTGAGCAATCAGAAAATCAGATGGAGCCAAATATTCAGATGACACAAAAGAAACGAGCATTTTTCAGTGACTTGCATCCCTTGCTAATTAGCTTTTATCTGCTCTTTTGGAGAATTGCATATTCCACATGTAGAGCTTTTTTTCTGGGGGAATTCAAGGGTATGCAGTTCTAGCACTCACCCACCCCAAACGTTAAAAGTATGTCACTTACTGTAACAACTTCATGGTGAGAAGCACCACCTTCTTTCAAAAAAGCAAAACCCCACTGTCCCTATGCATCTTTTATGAGATATATAGAATGAAAGTTACACATGGCAACAGTGACTGCAGTCCCAGGGCCTGTCAGGAGATATACCCATAACTCTCTGTCTTCAATGGAAACCCCTTTTGGAGGAATGGAATATTTGCTTCATTCAAATGCAGTTATGAGAGAGGGCTGGATGTGTAGTCAAGCTCAATAGAGGTTGAACTTCTGCCCCAAATAATGTTGTGGCTTCAAAACAATTATAACCAAATGCATTTAAAAAGAAGAATTTTACCACAAGTGGTGGTCATGTAAAATAATCCAGGAATTATGGGAATTAAGGGGGGGGGCGAATACTTAAGAGAACATTTCCCAAGAAACCAGAAGTTTTTCTTCTGGGAATACGTAACAGAAGTCCCCAAGAATACAAAAAGGATTGGAAAATGTTTGTAGAGTATTTTTTAAAAATCAGTGTAAACAAGTGGGCAGATTAGAAGGACTTGAAAAAAATCAGCAGTGTAAGAGGAAGTAGGAGAAAATTAGTACAAAGAGTAGAACTTTGGTAACTAAGAATACGCAGAAGAGAGAGAAAAGAAAAGATACCAGAGAAGGAGAGGAAGGGAAGTCCTTAGGTGTTTTGCGTTGTGTCCTTGGTTTGTAGCGGTTTTGTTTTCATTTTCTCCACTTATTCTTTACTTATTCATTTTGAACTGTATGTAAAAACACAAATAAAAAATCCTTTCAAAAAAATAAAAGAAGAATTACCATGAGTCCTGAGACAACAGCCGATGTGCTATCTGGGGAGAGGTTAATTTCTTTCATTGGCCCGTTCTTATCCTTGGGATTCACTCTGATTCGGTATCCAGTAAGCTGAACATTAGGTGCAGTCCAGGTGACTGTCAGGCTGGTTGGAGCAACCTGAATAAACTTCAGGTTCATAGGAGGTGGGATTGCTGTCAAATTCAGGATTAAAAATTTAGATTACTTCGGGAGTAGTAATGAGTACAGAAATGGCTAGTCCTGCTGTGAAGTCACCGGTATCGTTTCAGGTGACTGCAGTTTTGATGATGTGATCAGGTATCTTTAAAAAATCTAATAGAAAGGAAGTTTCAAAATCCAGGTGCCGTGAACAAGGCAAATATGTATTGAAATATTTTTATACATGGATCATCAGTAATGGAAGATAGTTGCTGGAAAAACAGGGAACAACTAAGCTACAAAGTCATCTTTAAACAATGCTGCCACCATTTAACTGAGTAATACACACACACACACACACACACACACACACACGTGTGGATGTGATTGGTGCTGTTTTCTAATGTCCCTGGGTTACAGATTTAGAATTTTAAAGAGTGGTTATAGGTATAACCAGGCAGCAATCTGCTGTGCCTGCTCCAAAACAGGGTCAATTATGTGATTTTGGAAATATCATGATGATTTTATAGAATCAACAATAATCAAGATTATATGACGGTAACACGTTACAGAGACTTACCAACATTTATTGACTAGGCTGGCAAAGGGGAATGCCCCAAATCAGTCAAATTGTGTGCTCAAATGTTCTGTGCGAGTACTAGTGAAATTAAAAGGATGTGCAAGGGAGGACTGTGGGCATCGGCTGCAATGGTGATCAAACTGGTGAGAAAGGGCAAATGGAAGTGTCATAGGGGACCTTCAGAACCCCTGCCCAAGGCTTTTTTAAAAAGTGAAAACTAATCACCTTTTCTTTTATCAAAGGCAATCTTTTTAAGGGAGGAAAAGGCTACACGCCCCTTGATTCCAAAGTGTGTTTGTGTGTGTGTGTGTGTGTGTGTGTGTGTGTTACTTCTTATATCCTTCATTTTCCATGCAAAAGAAACCCATGTCTCTATGACCCCACACCAAAGGCGTTCCCCTGAACTGGGGATCTCATAGATGAGAAACCAGCAGCACTTGGAAACTATTCTGGCCAGCCAGGCAACGAAGGCAGCAGCTGCCCTGGCCACCGGGTGGCATTGCTATGTGTGTACCTGTGGACTGGGTCCCAATCAGAGGTAGGCTCTCCAAGCCATTGTGCAAGGCAACGATGCGGACAGTGTACTCAGAACCAGGCCTGAGGCCATGCAGCTCTGCAGTGTCGTCTTCGCCATCTGGAGCAGGGAATAGCTCATGGATTCCATCCTCAGGGGTTGAGTAGGTCACCCTGTACCTGGTGACTTGCCCCTGTGGGCTTTCCCAAGCAATTTTGATGGAATCGACATCCACCTCAGTGAATGTCAGTCCTTTAGGGCGATCAATGTCTGTTAGGCAAATTAATGATGAAAGATTAAGTGGAGGGGAAGGGTGGGGAAGCAGGTTTGGGTAGCACAAAGCACTTTGTTATAGGCATGCAAAGCAATCTTCTATTTCTCCACATCCCGAAATAGAAACTATTTATTTATTTTATTTTGCAGCCTGCAGAGCCATTTACAGCAGCACAATGGAGGTGTAGCAGTTAAGACTTGTGCCATGTTTTTCAGCTGTATGTTATGCTATTGCAAACAGCAATCAGCATAAAGCACAAGCTTTTTGGGAATCGAATGGCTGGTAGTCACAGCAGCACACCTCTGATGGTTTCAGCTGATCTGACCATTAAAAAGGTAAAGGTACCCCTGCCCGTATGGGCCAGTTTTGACAGACTCTAGGGTTGTGCGCCCATCTCACTCAAGAGGCGGGGGGCCAGCGCTGTCCGGAGACACTTCCGGGTCACGTGGCCAGCGTGACAAGCTGCATCTGGCGAGCCAGAGCCGCACACGGAAACACCGTTTACCTTCCCGCTAGTAAGCGGTCCCTATTTATCTACTTGCACCCGGGAGTGCTTTCGAACTGCTAGGTTGGCAGGCGCTGGGACCGAACAACGGAAGCACACCCCGCCGCGGGGATTTGAACCACCGACCTTTCGATCGGCAAGCCCTAGGCGCTGAGGCTTTTACCCACAGCGCCACCCGCGTCCCTGATCTGACCATTGCATTGATGCTTTTGCTGCAACCCAGGCAGATGCAAGGAAGGAGCCTGGAATCCGGCAAGCTCAATTCAGAAAATAGCCTTGGCTCAAGACCCTCCTCAAATACTATTCCCACGGACCTGCAACTATTTTTGCTAGCCCAGAACCTCTTTGATGGAGGAACTGTGTTTCCCAAAAGCGCTCTACACCAGCCAGATCAGAGACTCAAGCTGATCATTGTCTTGTGCTGCTGTAAGTGACTGCAGAAAGGCCTCAAGGTAGCTATTTCAACAAATTAACATCCACATATCAATTTGTCAAAAAACACACACCATTCTTGCAAATTATTGCCATAAGCATAGATAATAGGCATACGAAGCCTTATCTTTAAATTAAAGATTGTATTTGGCAGACCAGGATGTTACTTTTGATATAACAATTTCAGCATATTAGTGATTCTGTTTTTCCATGACTGAAAACAGCCTGCTGGAAGGCTTAGTATCAGCTCCAGGATAGACATGGACTGCTTCAGAAGTCCTGGAGTTCATATATTTTCTTCCATTCCTCAGGATGTTTGCAAACACAGAAGTGACTTCTGGGAGTGCTTCCATGTACCTAAACAGTAACATCGGAAGCAGCTCTTAGGCAGCAGAGAGCAGCATGGATCGCTTTCCAAGCTGTCGGTAAAACTAGCACTGCAATTCTATGAATACTTACTTGGGAGGAAGTCCCACTGGACACAATTTACCTTGCTGCTGAGTAAGTATGCACAGAATTGAGCACTCTGCCAGTTTCCGTGAGCCAAGGAGAAGTCTTTTCATTTAAAAAGAAGATTCAAATGATTGCATATTTTGCCACCATTGACAGCAAAGTGATGTCAGAGTTGTGCATTTTCTATGCTTTCCAGATAGTAAAGGTGACTTCTTTTGCACAAGTCTGGGGTTTCAGAATGCTGTCTTGTTTCTCTTTCAATTCCAGAGTTCTTTCCTTAGCTGGGTTAATTTCTCCCTTCGTGGGCACAGCACCTGTGCATGGAGGAGCCCCTGGTGCTCAGTGGAGCCCTGCTCTCCTCTCCTTCCCTAAGCAGGAAACAGAAGATCTGCTCACACTGCCCATGTCTTCCTTATGAGCCTCCCAGATGCATCTGGCTGGCCACCTGTGCACAAGCTGGACAAGATGGACCTTTGGTGTGATCTAGCCGTGCTCTTCACATATTATTATCCAACCCTCCCCCTATTCTGCTTGTTCAATATGTGCAGGCAAAGGAAGGAAGGCTGGATGGGGATATGGAAGGTGCACATAGACTTCCCATTCTCCTGTGAATACATTGAGTGGTGGGGGGGGGGGCAAATAGAGCTCTGTTGATCCCACACAGCCGGAGCGCTTGGACATGGAATGATCATACCCTGACTGTATTACTGTGGGCAAGTCTGCCCTGATTTGTCAGGGCACAGAGCACATGGCGAGCAGTAAAACTCACCAGCTGATGAATTCACCAGGAAGTATTTGTGCCTCAATGTGCATTGCTAGTGTGCAGATTTACTTCAGGGTTTAAAATGCTGGATTGTGCTCCACGCAGAGAGAGAGCTCGTCTCCTCCTTCACTTTGTTTTTCATCAAAATTTGATATGCAGATTTAAAACTTTGAATTTATGCTTTCAAGTGACTTAAATTAATTTCACTGTTATTGCTTATTTACCTCCCCACAGGCTGCTGACAGGAATAAAGAAAAGAAATAAGCAACCTCAGCATTAGTATCTTTGTCAGATAGTATGTAAAAGGAGTTTGTAATCTCCAGCTGTCACCTTTACTATCTTACCATAGGAAGTACAATATTTCGCACACATTTAAAAGCAATTAAGAGTCAAGGTTTTTCATTTTTTGCATTGACCATTTTTAGCCATACTCAAAGCACATCTTCTGAGGCTGGGGTGAGCAACCAAGTTTTAGCAGCCTCTCTAGGTTGTATCAGTGGGAATGATGCTGTTTTCTGTGTTTTGCACTGATTTCTGAAAGTAGATATGTCCAATGAATTCAAGCATTCAGAGACACTGTGTTCCTGCTGTAAAACTCAGAAAATGCAAAATACATACTTGTAACAGCTGTCTCAACCAGAGGCTGGCTTTCTCCATTTTGACCTTGGGCGTAGACACTAACTACATACTCAATTGTAGGTTGCAGTCCATCAATTGTAACTTCAGTTTGATCTGCAACAAAAGGCCAATAAAACATTAATCAGGAATGAAATGTTATTTATGGATGGCCTCATTCTGTCACAACTGAGACCCTTGTGCAAGTATTCGTTTGTGCTCCAAGTGGAAAGGCGACTTGCTCTAGATTAACACAAATAGTTCCAGATCAAAAGATGCTTTGTTAATGGATTCCACACTCAAATTTCTTCAGAATGAAAAATGCAGAAATTCTTTGCTCTATAAGCCAGTTCCAATGAAATATATTGTACACTGGGGGCTTTTAAACAAACATTTGCAAGGAGGAAATCAGATGTCTAATTAAAGGTGAATAACAATATTTGCAATCTTGACAAAAATACTCTTAGGATGCTGCCAACACATCTCAAGACCACGATGCTTGTCCACTGCTGCAGACTTGTTCTGTCATTCTAGAAGAGGTATACTAAACACCATGTTGGTCCAGAAGATGTTACCTTTATGTACAGTGCCTTAGTCTCACGTGACTATTAAATGGACTACAACTCCCATCTGCCTCAGCCAGCATGCTAGAGGGCCACCAAGTTGGGCGAAGCTGTTCTAGAACTAAATGCATGAGCCAGAACAAACCTGAGCAAAGCCTCAGGCTTGGGCACCTCCTCCTGTTTCTCCTAATCGGAGTAGAACTTGATTTGTATGAATGGGGGAAGAATCAACGTCTGTAATAAACCATGATTCCTAGGTTCACACACATCAGTGCGATGGGAGGAGAAGAGAGGCACACCTCCCTGAAGCTCATTCCAGCTTGTGCATAGAGCATTACACCATAATTTAGCATCAGATGCAAACACACCTAGGTATGTGGAACTAACTGCGTGGTTCTTTAGGTCCTGGCCATTGTGCCTCTCCAGGGACCACGTTTTGCCTCAGTCATGTACACAATTCTGATTTTAGCATGTTATCTCAGCCCTTTGTGGAACTCCATGGAACATTCTGGTAACTGAGGAAGACATTGCTATTCTGCCAAGGCTTCTTATGACCTGTAGGCTTTTAATTTTTTTTATTTCTGTTTATGCTAGTGCATTCTGAAAAAGCACAAGAGAGAGAAGCTGGCCTATGGGGAAGGTGCAGTGGTGACCCAACATTTTGGCTTGCGAGTAAGTCAGGCTTAGATTATGGACTTTTCCTTCCCTTGGGTGTCCCTCTCTGAGTTTTATGTGTGCACTGTTCTTACCTGCAGAGAGAACTCTGGTTTTTGTGGGACCATGGTTATCTTTGGGAACAGCTGTCACTCTGTAACCGGTAACTGGGGAAGAAGAAGGCTGCCATCGCACAGTTATGCTGCTGTCCTGAACATCAGTCACTTGTAGCTGGGATGGTGTATCAATCTCTGCACGTAAAAGAATTAAAATCATTCACCTCTCATTGGCTTCTGTGACAGACCTTAAAGAAGACTGGCCACCTTGTGTTCAGCAGAGGTGTGGCCATGTTGGTCCTCCAAGGCCTAAAGTAACTCAGTTAGAAGACATTTCTCAACGACACTAAATAATAGTCTGAATTTCATATGGAACCTGCAGTGGTAACACCAGAGCCTTGTTTCTCCATGATGTGGTCTTGGGGAACAAGCATTCAAAAACTGTAGATAAGGAAGTTGGGGTGAAGAAAGTGGGAGAGGGGGAAATCAGCAGAAAGCTTTAGTCTGCAAGCTAAATCTTGGGATTTTAACAGATAAGGGGAATTAAATAATGGAATATATATACATTACTCCTTCTCCGAGTTTTCTTCACACACAAAAATGTTATGGCAAATTTGAACCTGTGTGCCAACTATGATAATCATTATAGGCCTTTATCTTCACCATCAGAAGGGAGGTGGGTGGCTACCCCCAAAACAGCTCTCTCTATTATGGACCCCAACTCTGGAACACTCTTTCCACGGGGAACCTGCCTCAGGCTTGGCCTGTTCAGTTTTAGGTACCAGGCTAAGATTTTATTTACCCTATAACTGAATGATTCAACAGCCATTGCTCCTGAGACTTTATTTGTTACTTTATCATTTTAGCTTTTGCACTAATGCTTAATTTGTCGTTTTATACTGGTGCTGCCAAATTTTAAATATGTTATGTGATTTACTTTACTTCATTTTATGCTACCTTATGTTGTATTTTTAGAAGGGTCTTTTTTCTGAGAACTTCATTTTTGAGAAGGTGGGGTATAAATCTTTCAAAAGTACATATTAACAAAATTAATATATATGGTTGAGCATAATATTGCTTTAATCCACGGCTGTGTTAGCCACTTTTGGGATCCAGCATAATCCTTAAAACCATGGATTGCCACCATGAGGGACCTAAACATTTTGCTCCTCTGCCAAATCACTGATGCTGTGCTTTCCTTTGGCTCCACCCACTCACCCTCACCTATCCCATGTAAGCCTCTCCCATGCTCTACAATAATTGAATAGAGCCTCCACATGACCACAACATAGTGAAATATCACATGTGGAAGCAGACAAGGGGCCACTGTTGCCCTTCTCCTTTGGGGATTGGTCTTCCAGATGCATTTGACTGGCCATTGTTGGAAACGAGCGTTAAACTAGATGAATAAGAACGCCAACATTTACTGCCTGCCACATTTGCAGCGCATTTGGATTCAAACAAATGGAAAGCACTGTTGTGTTACCATCCTGATGTAAATCAAGAAGTTTTAGAAAACAAAGCCATAGTTTTTGCCAGCAATCTCAAGCTCATCAAAAAGCAAGATGCAAGGGTTTTAAATGGGTTAGAAGTCTTTTTGCATGATGGACAGAATTGTTGAATTAAGCCAGTGGGGTGAATAATTTGGTTTGCTCTCCCACCCTTTAAAAAAGAAAAGTGAGCAGGCGGAATAAATAGTT
Organism: Podarcis tiliguerta; assembly: GCF_965153285.1. Lineage (NCBI taxonomy): Eukaryota > Metazoa > Chordata > Lepidosauria > Squamata > Lacertidae > Podarcis > Podarcis tiliguerta. The sequence continues at coordinate 3,048,452 of NC_139534.1, forward strand.
CTTAAATGTCCATTTGTCTTACCTATTCTGTAGTCGACAGTGACTGGTTTGCTGCTGGCAGGACTGTCTCCACGTCCAGTGACCGCATACACAGTGATGGTATAGTCTGTTCCAGGCTTAAGTCCAGGGATTGTCGCAGTGGAGACATGTCCAGGCACAGTGAACTCTTGAACAGGCCCACTGCCACCTACGAGCAATAGCACAAGATGGTCAAAAGCTCACAGCTGTTGTTAAAAATGACGATGGTGGTAGTACATAGAATCATGGAATGCAGAGTTGGAAGGGACCACGAGGGTCATCTAGCCCAACCCCCTGCAATGCAGGATTATTTTGCCCAACATGGAGCTCAAACCCACCACCCTGAGATCAAGAGTCTCATGCTCTACCGAATGAGCTATCCTGCTAATGGTAGGAGCTTCCCAGGTCACAGGAGCCAACACCTAGGAGCCGAGGGGTCTTGGCCCCCCCTAAAATATTTGAGGGGGCTGCCCCTCTGAAGATGATGGGCATTGCCATTCAAATGTGCACCACATCAAGTGATCAATTCTTTTATTCGATTTGGCACTCCTGTCCTGGTGGGGCCAGGGGGAGTGACATGCAGATCAAATTTAATAACTAAATTTGCAAATGGTCTTTATCCCCAAAAAGGGTTCAAAGCAATTTGCAGAAAAAATAACAAGCAATAAAACAATCATGTATAAGATACATAGAAAGTAGCATTACAATCCCCCCATGACAATTAATGCCACCAGGATGCCTAAATTAGATCCTTGTAATGCACATGGTGTGGGACTGTCTTTGGGAAACCCATGAAGATTGCGTTTACTACCAGTTAATACTGTGTATAATGATGACAGACCAGCAGGTGCAGAAAAAGTCCTCTCAAATGTTAAGTTTTCAATACTTGGACAAATTAAGGGGTACACAAATGTCCCCTCCCACACATATACAGTCCCCACCACTGACATTCATCTTTTTAGCGTTAGTGTGAAAGGGGTTTGATACCCACAAGATGCTCCGTGTAAACATCAGCCCCTTTCCCTTGAACATGCAGCTGTCAGGGCTGTGCCAGTAGCTCTGATCCCTTTTACCTCCCTTCTAACTTGTATTTGAATTGTAATTATCCAGTGTCTGTCAGAGCCACAGCAGTCAATCAAAGTGTTGCAGTGTTCTTAAGTCACTGAAAACCTTCCCTCCAGAGTCTTGCTTTAACTTCTAATACGAGGTATTAAGACCATCTAGCACTGACCTGTTTCGCCATATGTGATCCTGTAGTATCGGACGGTAACGGCAGGAGCCTCCCAGGTGATGACCAGGCTGGTGGGGCCAGTGGGAGTGACGTGCAGATCTCTTGGAACATCAGAAACTAGACAGAGGGGTTTAAGAAAGGGAAAATTAGGAATATTCCACATCCTCTCAGTTCACATGCCATACTGTACAGTGCAACTGCCCAGTAAAGCTTTTAGATTCCTTTTGCAGACATCTTTCTAGACAAGGTAGTATTTTAGAACTATATTCTGCACTGGTTCCAAGGCAGGCAATGTTTCATCATTGTATTCCCCCTCTGAGATGCCTCACTAGCACTTGCATGTTATTGGAGTGGAAATAATTCTGAAGGAAAGTAACTAGCCAAGTAACTGCAAGCCCGCTAGAAAGCTGCCATTTAAACCCATATCTGAATCTTCAGTTGGGTTTTGATTCTGTGATTGTACCAAGAATCCATGGAATTGGGTACTGGACATGTGATATTCAGCACTTTGAAAACCTATGGTCCAAAGCAGACAATATAAAACAAATACTGCCACTGAAAGTCGGGGGCGGCATGTCCTGTTTCACCACTTGAGGCAAATGCCCTGCCACTGCCACCTCCGCTGCTGGCAGAGAAGTGACCCCGGCATTGGCGTCAATTTCAAGCAAGATCTCGCCAAAATCATAAGATATCTTTGCATGCTCCACATGATCTCCCACAATTTCATCTGAAATTGGTGCCGATACTGGCACTGCTTCTGCACCAGCGACAGAGGGGCCCTAGTGGGGCTGCCACCTTGGAGGTTTCTGCTGCCTGAGGCTGCCACCTCAGTGCGCCAATTGTAGAGCTGGCTCTGCTCTAAGTCCTGCTTACTCTCTTCTACTTTCTCCAGAAATGCTGTTTTTCCCCCCAAAAATGCAGCAACTTGAAAAATCACTGTGCTGCGTGTGTCCCTACCTACACATGAAGGGATTGGGAAACTCAATAAAATGTCACGTATTTTGCCTCCATGTTACTGGGAAGAGCAAGGGACATGAAGCTGCTACTTTCAGCATCGTGTACATATGCTGTATATTGTTTAGTTCCGTTTTCTAGTCTTTTCTTAACACCTGCCAAAACTTTCTAGTTCTGGAGGCCACACTGATAGGGTTGAAAATGTGCCTGAGGAAATCTCAGAAAGGATGAAGAGAGGCCTTGACTGGCTTCCTAGCAGTTGGCTGCAGTCCCTTCCACAACTCCATGAGTAACAGAAGCAGAATAAAACTGAGAATGATGCCTATAACTCCTGAGCTGCCATTCAAAACCATCCAGTAAACCTGTAGGTTCTTACTGTTATATGGTCAATGCCTCACTTGCAATCCATTGTGAAATTTCTTGACTCGATTTCTTCCCCTGAGCTGTTAGAGGAATTGTCCATATCTAAGCCCAAGAAGGGAGATATCTGATGTTATGTGTTCCATTTCAATTAACTCTGTGACCTGGTCTCAAGAACTTAAAAGCTGTATTTTATTTTCCTTGTCTAGGTCTTACCTGTACTTTGCTGTCCCATCAAAGGCAAGCTCTCCTCTTTGCCATTGAATGCAGAAATGCTCACCACGTACTCAGACCCTGGAACCAGGTCAGTGAGTGTGATGGAATTGCGAGATGGAGCAATGCGGACTTCTTTGGGTCTGCTTCCCCCCTGCTCAAGGGAATGGCGTATTTTGTAGCCAGTGATGGTGGCACGAGGAGCAATCCAATGGACGGTGAAAGAATGGGCTGTTATTTCTGAGAAATCAAGCCCAGTTGGGGAATCAAGGCCTATTTTCATAGGAAAATAAAGGAGATGTAAACCAGCTGAACAGTAAAGTCAATGTCTTTTTTTGTAGAAAAAGCATGCATATACATTGGATATATATTAAAATAGATAGGAAACATTCAGTCAAACCAAAGTCCCATCAACCACAGCTCTTAAGAGGTAAAGAGTAACTTTAGCCTGGAGGTAAAGGTAACTTTAGCCTGGAGGTAACTTTAGCCTGGAGAAGAGGAGGTTAAGGGGTGATATGATAGCCATGTTCAAATATATAAAAGGATGTCACATAGAGGAGGGAGAAAGGTTGTTTTCTGCTGCTCCAGAGAAGCGGACACGGAGCAATGGATCCAAACTACAAGAAAGAAGATTCCACCTAAACATTAGGAAGAACTTCCTGACAGTAAGAGCTGTTCGACAGTGGAATTTGCTGCCAAGGAGTGTGGTGGAGTCTCCTTCTTTGGAGGTCTTTAAGCAGAGGCTTGACAACCATATGTCAGGAGTGCTCTGATGGTGTTTCTTGCTTGGCAGGGGGTTGGACTCGATGGCCCTTGTGGTCTCTTCCAACTCTATGATTCTATGATTCTATGATTCTATGAGATGTGGGCCATAATAGGTTGTTCAAACACCAAACCCTTCCTCTACTGAAAGGGGAAGGAATAACAATAGTGGATAAGGCTATGAATGTGGAGTCCTAAAGTTATGAAATTGTATTGGACCAACTTCAACAGAGCCATCATGGCATGATAGTTCTTTCTAAAACTGGCTTGCTAAGACCAATTTGTAAAGCAAAATCTACACAAAAAGTTTCAAAATCCTTAATATTTTTGAACAACTGAAATAGCAAAACAATCTTAATAAATTGATACCACACAAATCTCGTTTGAAATAAAACTAGTAGAAAGAAAGTGAAGACATTTTCAATATTTGTCATACTACAGACCTGTTTTCTGCTCTCCGCTCAGAGGTTTACTCTCACGTTGTTCATATACACTGTAAACCCTGATCAAATACACGGTGCCAGGGAGAAGATCTGAAGAGTTAAAACAGCAACGATTTAGGATATTTAAATTTCTCTTGAAACAATTACAAATCTCAGCTTTTTACCCAGCAGAGCTCCTTTGCTAAACAAAAATGGTCATTTCCAGCTATTTTGTTTAGCAAAGTTCTAAATGTTACATTACCTGAGCATGCAGCATTATATGCTGGGGGAAAAGCTGGTTCCCTCCCCCCAATGGATCTTTCCAGCCTACAAAAGAAGTTTCTCACTCTCTGACAGTTTTGCCTATTGTCATTTATTCACAAAGCATTTCCAGGTAGAATTTCCATATTCTTTACTGCCCTGAAGCTTGTACTGTTTCCATATCTACTTCCATCAACAAAACTCTTTAATTTTTTCTACCAAGGCCTTGGCAAATTGTGTACTTGTCAAAAATGCACATAAGAACTAAAGTACAAATGGCACCAACTCTTTAATTCTGACATTTTCACTGTCTGGGAGAGATGAGAAACACTGCCAGCAGAAAATGTTTAACCTAAGAGCATCTCAGAGAGTTTAGGCTGGGTCAGATGTGTCATGTACTGTTGGCCTACCAGGACTCAGGTACTGGTGACAGAGCTCATATTCTATTGTGGGATGGATAAATTCCAAACAAAAAGAAACATAATTTTTCAGGGCTACCCCACTGTGTATTTATAATTTAATACAACGTTTCTTCCAGTACATGATTTCCTCATAAGAATTTTTGCATAGAGTTTAAAGTAGTAACAACAAAGAGAAAAATGAAATAAAGGCCATCAAAATGAGATTTGGTGAATTGAGGGGGGGGGGATGAAAAATAGCCATAGAAAATGCAGATAAAGAGTGACAGCAAGAGTCTAAAGTAGACGTCTAGCCAATCATCTCCCCCAAAGTCTACCAATTCCAGTATCAAATCACATCAGTTTGATGACTGGATAAAACGTATCAATGAATCTGTCTCTTACTTGTTAAAACCACTGCATTGTCAGATGGTGAGATAGACAGCTCTGCAACATCCTCCTCTTTCTTCACAGGTGAGAAACGAACAAGGAAGTTGGTCAGTTCAATGGATGTTGGTGGAGTCCAAGTTACTCTTATAGTGTCATGGCCCACATTGGTAAAACGCAGATCAGTGGGAGGAGGGACAGCTGAGGTAAAAGGACAATATTTTCAGTAATTTTAGAAGCACCGGAATTCGATTCAATAGTGTTTCAAAAATATACAAACAATCCCATGCAAAAAAAGGGGGGGAGGAATCCATTACAAAATCAAACCCATGCAAATATACTACTAAACTATGTTTCATTCCATGAAAGTAAGCTGCAGTAATCTTTCAGTCTTTCATTACACAGTTAAAGCTGATGTAAAGCACCTTTAACCTCTCAGCAAAACCGTTATGGATTCCAAATGTATTCCATAATACTACTTTTTTAAAAAAGAAAAAAGACAAGCAGTGAGTTCCTGTATTGTTGTCTTTTGCCTGGATCTTGCAGTCCGTCTCAAATCAGAGAGGCCCAATGTGCTCCACAGCAGCTCAGAGGCGGGAAAAGGCACCACTTCCATAACACTAACATGCATACAGAGGGGAGGGTGAACAACAGCTGTGAAGTCTCTAGGACTCTACAACTACTTACATAGGAAAAGGTTATAAAGCCTTACCCAGCGAAGGTGAACATACTAGTCTTTCCATGCAAAACAAACTCCCAGGTCATTTTCTGTACATGCACTACAGAGGTTTCAAAGACTGCCATGCCTGTCACTAGCGTGATTGGAGGAAGCCTTCTTCCCCAGACCATTTTGGGGGAATCACTTGAACTCTTGGGCCACTAAGTGAGGATTAGGACAATGGACTCCAAGATATTGCTTTTGTATTTGGATTATTTCATTTATCTCCATTGTGGCTAGGAAAGCCAATGAGGATACATCACATAGGTTCTGAAACTTCTGAGATGTGGGTTCAAGCCCAGCTCAGATACGCACAGTGAAATGATAATAAAGCTGTGAGAAGAAATGTTAAAGAGAAATGTTTTCTAGCCACAAAAACATTAGGAGATAGAATTGCAAAAGCCAAATAAATTATCATCCCCTGAGAATTTGGCAAGATGCTTCAACCTGCTATTTAGATGCAAGATTCAACCTCAAATTGGTGGAAATACTAAAAGGAAATTATGTGTATAATATCTGTTCCCATTGAACTTCCAAAAATGTCCCCTGGCCACCTCTCCCTAAACAAAGCAAGAGGCCCATTTCTCCACTGAGAAAACCAGTCGTCCAAGCAGCTAGTGACAGCATGAAACAGTCCTCTCAACACAGGAGGTCTTCAACAATCACCAGTTTGCTGAGTCAGCGTAGCAGGGGCACTCTCTCCGCCATTAATGAGTGTGATTACGCTGATCTCATAATCAATGCCCGGCTCCAAGCCTGTGACCGTATAGTGTCCCTCTGAAGAGTCCACAAAATCTTCAGAAATGGGGACACTTTCTCCTGCTGCAGCTACTGTGATGCGGTAGCCAATAATGGTGGAGGCATTTAGTGGGGTCCACCTCAGGCCGATGCTTGTATCAGTTACGTCAACAAAGCTTAAGTCAGTGAGGTGGGGCACCTCTATTGTGTTACAGAGCAAAACAGGGAGCCAAAGACAAACGGAGGCAAAATACAACAAGAAGGAAGAGAGAGAAAAAGCAGTGATCATCAGTGAATTCAGCAGTGAATTAAAAGTGAAGAACTAGCGAAGTAATTGTGGTGATATGCGATATTTCCCTATGAAAAGCAAGTCCACCATTTACAACATACAGCAATGGGTTAGATAGCTAAACCCTCTTACAATACCTGCAAAATATCTCTTCTGAATGTCATTAGAGCTGTTCTGCAGGATTTGCAGCCAATTCTCATGAAACACTCTGCCAGCAAATATGTTTTCAGGATGGAGCAAAATGGCACCTGCTCCAGCATATGTAAAACAACAAAGGAGCCCATCTCTGGGGGGCCGGGGGAATCAAATTGGCAGGAATGTATGAGACCCTATCAACTAATGATTGAGCCCCACAGTCTTAAAAGTTTGCTTCTCCAACTAACACATATGCTTGCCCGTACCAAGTTTTCCTTGTACAAATCATTAGTGGTTAATGACAGCTTGCCTGGGTTATACATGTTCCACACAGATAATCAGGTTCAGATTGTTTTGCCAGATGCAGTATTACTCGAAAGCAATTGCCTTGGTTAAATATTCTACTTTCAATTAGGATAAAGTGGGGAGGAAACAGTTTCTATGTGTCATGTCACAGACCAGAAGGCTGTAGACTTATGGGCGGGGGAAGTTGCCAACCAGTACACAACCGAGAAGGCACTTTAAAAAAAGAGCGACTAAGGGGACTAATATTGCTTCTTTCATACCTGCTTTTTTGACCTGCACTACAGACGTTCACTCCTATCAACTTCAGTATCTAACAAAGCCATTCTTTTCTGAGTGCAAACTTTTAGAAAGATCATAGCCTTGAAACATAATCCTACCTCACTTTGTGTTTGAATGTAGGCACAGTTTTGAGGCGCTTACGTAAAATATGTTATGTGCTACTATACTATAGAGGGATGGGAAAGATGTTGAAAGGGACACAGCCTGTTTCAGGGCAAATGTGTGTTTTAGTTTTCTTTGGTGGGAGGAGTATACAATTCTTAAATTGATAAGGAATCTTTCAAAGGTGGTCTACATCTGGTGCAAAACATTGGTTTAATAATTGCAGAACCTTTTTCCATTCTGTTATGGAGAACCACTGAGCAGAACTGAAAAAGAAAGTATCAATTTTCTACCAAATAACCACTTATCTTTGTGGGATATGCTTACCATATCACCTGTAAAGAAAGCACTAAAGACATACAAAAAGTTTTCCCCCAGTGCTTCTTTGTGTTAGAAAGTGGCATTGGGTTAAGGACCTGATTGTTGAATTAACTCAAACCAGGGTGTTAGTTGCCCATAGGAGCAAAGAGAGACTCAACAAGAGCACAGAAATGCCAAGCAGTGTTAATGGCAAGCATCTGTGAAACACGGGAGCTGGGAGCCATTGGGGTGGGGATAAGGCAAAATCCCATAATGACAGGTTTGGGGTTTTACAGCACTACAAGCACAAGGCTAGACTGAGACATCCCAGACCATCATCTTCTACAACAGAAGAAGGGCAGGGTGTACATTTTCAGTCATAACACATACTTCTGAGCACAAATAAAGAGCAAAGAGATACTTTTTCTTGGTCTATAGCTGCAATCATATGCACATTTACCTGTGAGCAAGTCTCACTGTTAATAAAGTAGGGCTAACATCTGAGTAAACACAGATGAAGGCTTAATATTTTACTAGGGATCAACTGGACCAACTTGCTCATTTTGTATTTCATGATATCTGGGATCAGCATGACAACAGCTCAATACAGAGACGGTACACTTGACTCTTCAGTGAGCTTACCCGGCAGCAGAGAACATTGGTCCTCCACCAGAATCCTTCTAAACCTCAAGCACTGTTGATTTTCAATGGGCAATGTCACCTGAACAAATAAGAACCTTATTTTCTAAAACATTCTTCACACCTCTGACCATTATTAACTGGTGCTTGATCTGGTTTGTCTAGATTTGATACAGCAACACGGAAACCCACACAAAATGTAACATATGAATAAACCAAAATGTTTAGTGATCCATTTCCCCTGAGTCAGAGGCAGCGAATCCAAGGCCAGTCTGCTCAACACTGTTGTATACCTATGCAAAATAAGACAATAGTATAAAAACCATACGGAATGAGCAAGTATGTTTGTCTTGGTGTCCAGGGCTGTGATCCTAATTAGAAGTAAATCACACTGAAATGAACAGGATTTATTTATGAATAAACATACACACAACCAATGAAAAATCTTCACCGAAAGATGTTCAGGTACGGCTTTCATAAGTACAGAAATTTATAGGATGGCTCCCTGTGAAATTTGTCAAATCTGCTGCTCAGTTTTTAAATTTTACCTTGTGTGATGGTTTCAAAGATGGGCGAGCTCTCCTGGTCATCTTTGACTGTGTAAACACTGACATTGTATTCCACTCCAGGACTCAGATTTTCAAAGATGCAGGATGTCTGTTCAGCATCAACTTCTTCCTCTAGAGTGAAACCTTGTTGTCCATTTGTAGGGACAGTAGTAATTCTGTATCCAGTTACATCTAAAGCACAGAAGTAAAGGGCTTAGTTGGCACTTATACTGTACTTCCTTAAAACTACACAGGAGCACAGCTATTTAAAGATGTTAAATGGTCTTAAAATCTGGAAATCTGACAGCAAGAAGGTCCCCTCCAATTGCCTGTGACACATAATTGTTTTCACAGAATGTGGGGCAAGTATGAAGCATTCTGATGTTTCCATTTGTTATAGACTTATAGAAGTTGCAGGAATATATACTTTCAATATAATCCAATGAGATGTGCTTCATGAACATACTGAGACACAGATCTATGGTGTGTTTCAATGTTAATTTTCCATTTTTCTGCTAAAGACATTATTTTTAACACAAATCTTGTGAAAGACAACCTTTTAAAGGTGTTTGATAGCTTTGAGGGGGGGCATTCACAAAGAAATGCAATACGTTGTAGAAGAGTTACCATATTCTTACCCTCCTTCTTTTCTTAGTGGGCAGATTTCAGTGGTGCTATTCTTTTTCAAAATGCCCTCCTTTCCCTCTGTACTAGAAATGGCACAATAACAGATGTATCCAGTATCTGGTTAACAATGCCCCAAATGACAGCTCAGCTTGGTATAAACCAAGCAAGTAAATGAGCAGGATTGCTGAGGATCTTCAGTCAAAAGGGCAGTTACTAGCCATGCACAATATAAATACCTGGAGATGTGCTTCTTTCCCATGAGACAGTGAGGATTCCAGTTTTGGGGTTGGAATCAAGTTCCAAGTTGGTTGGTGGTGACAGAGCTATAAGTAGTAAAATCATTGTTTTAAGATTTCACTAGATAGGCAACAGAAAGAGTTTTCAGTATTAGTTGCTTTTTTCAAAAATGAAACTCAACGTGACTTACAAAAAACATTAAAAACAATGATTAAACAGCCCAAACTACATACATATAACATGTATAAATAGAATAGACTCAAACTCCACCCCACCCCACTAAAAGAGAAGCAGAAAGTTAAGATCCAAAGGTATGGATAAACAAGAATGCCACCACAGAGAAAGCCTATTCTCACGCTGCCCCCCTTTGCACTTCCCTTGCAATGCAGGGCGCAGATTAGATTATGTGGGGAGAGACAGTCCTTGAAGCATTGGGGTCCTAAACTGCATATGGCTTTAAAGGTAAAAACCAGCATTTTGAATTGGGCCAGGAAATCATCTGGCAGCCACTGCACACAGGCCAGGATTGATGTTATGTGCTCAGACCATCATGAGCAACCTGGTTGCAGAATTCCCCACATTTGCAGTTTCTGAAACCTCTTCAAAGGCAGCCCCATTACAGTAACCTAACCTAGAGGTTACCAGAGCAGAGACAACACAAATATATCCCTGTCCATCTAGGGTAGGGGTGGTGGGGCCAGCAGCTGAAGCTGATGGAAGGCATTTTGCACCACCAAAGCCACCTGGAAATATAAAACCTGAACATCAAGAGGTTCCTCCAAGAGCTATTCTTCCAACTTACACTATTTTCTCTGAGTCATGGACTGCCCTGCTCTCTAACCCAGCAGCACCTCATGGCAGTCTGATCCTTATGGGCTGGTCTGCTGGAGGTGTCAGGATGTACCAGGCCCAGGTTAGCAGGAAACAAGTCTTGTCTGTGGTAGGAATACACCTGTGCTACCCCCTCTTCCACATATACTGGCTCAAATCTGCCCGATTTATTTTACAAAGAAACCACTCCAAAATAATTCCACAGACTTCTGTGGGGGATAATGGCTTTGGGATCTTTGGCCTAAAAAAGCAGTGTTCATTATGTGATAGTTAAAATATGTCATACGTGTAACTATTGTCTTGGTGATGGGTGTGATCCTCTCCTGACCATCCATGAGTACTGTGATGGTGTAGTCGTAATGCACCCCAGGGGTCAGACCCGAGATGACAATGCTCCCAGACTCAGAGATGACCTCCCTTGGAGCTTCTCCACCTTGGCTTGGTCGCACACCCAACTGCAGTAGGAAAAGAATGAAGAATTATTCACAGCTAACAATGGCTGCTGTAGTATGTACTCCTGTGAAGAACACCAGTATAGCTTAATGTGGATGATCAAAACTATTAGAAGTTGAATTCTGCAAAGATATATGCATGGTGGAACCCGAGCTTTCTGAGAACTTCAGGATTTCATTTCAGAAAAGTAGATATCTAGTCCTCAGTATTGTAGAGAGCAGAGACTAAAGCAGGGAGGGAAAGGGAAAGAGTTCTGTGGCTCTAACAGCTTCTGGTTTCTCTGCTGACTTTCCATTCCTACCCATATTGCCTCTGCTGCCCCTTCTCCCTTGGCTTCTTAACCACTCTATCAAAGAAACCCACAACAACTCTATCTGCAACCAAATGAAATACCAAGTTTGGAAATGTTTAATTATTTTTATTAAGCAATTTTATGCACTGTAGAATTGTTCATTCTGGGCTCAGAACTAAGAGTTTTCTTGAAACACAGCCTGGACTTTTTTTTTTGGCACAAGAACTACTAGAACTAAGAATGATTAACAACAAACATGAAATCTTATGCACACTGGAGCAAGGTTCCCTTTTTGCACCAAGGCCACATTAGCAGGATAACATATGCTAGACAACATTTTCACAACTTCATTTCATCAGGATGCTTTGTGCGTGTGTGATTTCTTGTTATTTTTTGCTTCTTTGTTAGCTGCTTAGGAGATTACATTCAAACCACTTTTAACTGTGGATTTTATAAGTCATAAACAAATGTTTGTAGCTGCTCCAGGCTGACCTTTGAATGAATGCCACCTCCTTTAACTTCTACTCTGTTACATCAGGCTTAAAACAAATGACGTTCAGCCAGTGTATCAATTGCTACTACAAGTTGTCAAATAGCCATGAGCCATTAGTTGTAATAAGCCCTTTTGAACCAGGGGTCTCTCCCCCTGCTGAGGTAGATTGGTTTTCATGTCTGTTTAAGTGATACCTGAAGTACTGGTAGGGTGGGAATTTGTGGCTGTTTTCTTACCTTAAACCCAATTCTTGGAGCTGGTGTCCAGGTAATAACAATAGATGTTTCTGTCACTTCAGTGGTATAGTGAGGAACAGAGCCTGAGGGCTGCACTGTAAGAGGAAATCACAAAAAGAGCTCCCATTTAAACAACATCACGACACTTAGAGATGCCAGCTTGCCATGAACTGTATTTTATATTTTGCCTCTTATTGTAAGAGTGTCACATACAACTCCTGGGGGCAAAGCTGGAAGCAGCCGGCATAAGGCCTGAGCACTGTGCATTACTTCTAGTTTGCAAAGCTTATTTACATCAGCTTCAAAGTGAGTTCAAAGTACTACCCAGCAGAGAAAACAACACCGCATGGCTACCAAAACAACGGGTTCCCTTCCTCTGTAAACAAGTAAAATGTTGCCAATTTGGGATAAAAATCCCTAATTAACTGCCTCTGAAGGAATGTCTGCAAGACACACTGGCTGTTGTGTAGTAGCAACTTTAAGTATACACCCAAATGCACTTAATTAAATAGACTTAGGATGTGGCTCCAAAGTTAGGTCTGGTGAGCCAGCTGAGCTAGTATAAAAAATGTAGCCAGCTGCCCAGGAATCAAAAGCTATATTAAAAAGACACCTATATACCAAGTGTGTCCATCTCTCCCAGACAGATGACAGGGTGACAACTTCTAAAATCTGTCGCTGGTTCCTTCTGGTGAAAGCGTCAGACCACTTCTGAGTCACAGCCTGCTATCACTTCCAGCAGTGCTAGACCAGAATGACTCTACTGGGCGGGGGGGTGGGGACTGGAAGCAATATTAGAGTATTAATATGTAACTTAGATCCTGGTTATCAGGCACATTTAACTTGGAACAGATACAAGCCAGCGGACAGCTAAAAAAAAACCAAGGCATCAGTTTAAAATCAGGAAGTTTCTAAACCAAATATTCTAAAAGTCTGAACCAAATATGGCTCTTTTGTACATGTGTTATGTCATTGATCAACTCAGCCTTGGAATCAGCCTGAAGCTTTAGTCTCATCTCAAAACAAATTGCAGAGACACCACCTACAGGTGACCAGCAGAGTCTACTCAGGTCAACATAACTTGTGGCATGCAAGTTGGTTCCAACAGTGCATCACCGCCACCCTGACCTTGCCACTATCCTGCCCCAGCCTCATAAGGTAAGCTGCAGCGATGCCTGCGTTGGGTGTGCTACTCTGACCCACCACACTAGCCACTGCTGGAGAAACCTATACCCATGCTTTGTTTTTGCAATGCCAGGAAGGCTGTTGCATGGCCAATCTGCAATCTGCAATCATATTGCTGGATCACAAGCAGTTCTGATTGGCATTTTCAGTGAGGCACAATTTCCCTTGAAGAAATACAACAGGAATCATAGAACTGTAGCACTGGAATGGACCCCAAGGCTCATCTAGTTAAGCTCCCTGCAATCTCAGCTAAAGCATCCATGACAGATGGTCATCCAACCATTAATTCTATCACAGTAGAGTCAGGCAATTCACATGATTCTTGCACTTCAAGATGGCTTTTGGATCTTGTGGTAGAAATCTGCATTTCATCATGCAAGGTGGCAATATGTATCCATCAAGGTTGATCTTGCTGAGCTGTGGTCATCAGATTATTACAGGCTATGATATGAAACCAAAACTTAGAACTCTCTCTTCAACTAACAGGTAAGTAATTCCCAAAACGTGTTAGGCAGAAGCTATGCTCAAAATACCAAGGAACGAAAGGGACCCTGACCCACTCCTTTGCCTTTTGTACCGGCCACCTTAGATACTGTTCTTAAGGAGGTTCCAATGGAAGACTGGAGTAAAGGAGTAAAAAATGGGCGGCAATTTCCAATGCTAATGGAAGGTGATCTGGTAGTATTAGGGCACAGGGAGGAGCTGGCAGTTTTATTATTTTTATACTCCACTGATGACAGCAGGTATCTCAGCACACACAACTACAAACCTTACTACGTGTAACCTCACACAGCTTCATGTTCCATACTAATAAATTTTTCTCTCTCTTTTTTTAGACACAACCTCATCATAAGCCTGGGAAATATCAGGATAACTGAAACAATATCCAAAACGGCTTCTTGCTTACAAGTTGTGAAGATTCCTGTTTCCGGGTTGCTTTGCTGGTCTCCTTTGATAGCCACTAGGGACACAGTGTACTCAGAGCCAGGCTGCAAGTTCCTCAGCTGGTATCTGGTGACTGATGGCCCCACGGTGAACTCTTTGGGTTGCCCTCCTGTTGTGAGGCTCACAGTAAGCCGGTATCCTGCAATGCGGCTACGAGGGGGCCTCCAGGTCAGCAGCACAGTAGAGTCCGTCTCATTGACAAAACGCAGGTTAGTTGGACCATCCAGTCCTAGTAGGGAAAGCCAAACAAACATTTTACATCTTCTTAGGAAGCCATTGTTCTTCCCTCCTCCCCCCCTTAGCATATAGAGCAGGGCTTCACACAACAGTTGCTACTGCTACCACTAGTCAGTATTTATTTCATAACAGCGACCTTTTATCAGAACAGATAAAAGAAAGTACTTCTTCACACAGCGGAACTTGCTCCCAGAGGAGGCAGTGATGGCCACCAATCTTGGTGGCTTTAAAAGAGGATTAGACAAATTCATGGTGGATGGAGCTCTTGAGGACTGCTAGCCACAATGGCAGCAGTAATGCTTTAGAATTCCAGTTGCTGAGGACCACTGGATGGGATGCTGCTCTCCTGCTCCAATCCTGCTCCTTGGTTTCCCACAGGCATCTGGTTGGCCTCTGTAAGAACTGGATGCCAGTGGCCTGATCCAGCAATCTCTTCTTATGAACCACTGGAATCTGGGCTCTTCTCCAAGTTGGCACAGTGCTTTGTACTTGTCCTGGATATTTAGAGGTATTTTAAAGGGGTGCAGGTACCTAATCTTCCTTCCTTGGGTTTGTTTCTTACATAAACACATACTGTGCCAACTATTGTACTGTTCCCCATATGCAGAATGTCTTTAGTTACAGCAGTTAACAACCATGATCACAAAATCTACAGTTCTATCCCTTCATTGCATAGCCAAGAGGCAATACTTGTATGTTTCCAAAACTTTTAAAATAAATTGTGATTATATATGTTTGTTGTATAGATGAAATCCATAGATTTCATAAGCAAGTATTCAGTTGGTCTGAAGGACTAGTTATCTTGAAGGACTGTGGTGGGGGATTATTCATTG
Organism: Podarcis tiliguerta; assembly: GCF_965153285.1. Lineage (NCBI taxonomy): Eukaryota > Metazoa > Chordata > Lepidosauria > Squamata > Lacertidae > Podarcis > Podarcis tiliguerta. Next base: position 3,063,881 of record NC_139534.1, read on the forward strand.
GGAAATCTTGTCTGTTCTCTTTTCCCATATACTGTATTTTGCCCTAAAAAGTAAGGGGAAATGTGTGTGCATCTTATGGAGCAAATGCAGGCTGCACAGCTATCCCAGAAGCCAGAACAGCAAGAGGGATTGCTTCTTTCACTGCGTAGCGATCCCTCTTGCTGTTCTGGCTTCTGAGATTCAGAATTTTTTTTCTTCTTGTTTTCCTGCTCCAAAAACTAGGTGCGTCTTGTGGTCTGGTACGTCTTATAGAGTGAAAAATACGGGTATTTCAATTATATCACAGGGTTTATGTGAATGTTTGTCAAACTGTGGTTTAGATGAAGCAATTCTGGTCATGATCATAATGAATGGAAAGCACAGTTGCAGACACCTGTTACCAGCTCAAGCCTATTAAGAATAGCTGTACTCAGCACTACATTTAGGATCTGGTCCATCACTGCCCTCAAAATACACAATTTTAAAACTGTATCACAATGACAGCACAGTAGATTGCTATTTTGCTTTACCCTGACAAGATCATGTGGACATTCTGCATTAAGACGTGTTTTGAGTTTTACAAAGACAGTGACTGTGACCAAGAATCCTTCACTAAAGCTTAGGTGTGAGTTCCTATGTTATGTTCACAATATTTAATTCAACAGTCTCCACCACCAACTCATGATCTCAAAAAAAAGGAAGTTTGAAGTTCAGTTGGAAGGAACTCCTGAACCAAAAAAGCAGCTTTTGATAAATAAATTCTCTTGCTGAACTATCCCGGCCACTAACGTCCACATTTCTAATTGTAAATAAATATTTGTGAAATATTGAGATTTCTGGCAGGATGAGGTTGGAACAAATATATAAACATAGTTAAAGGAAATGTACTTACTGGTTGTTTGTTCTCCCGTCAGTGGCTCACTTTCTGAGCCTTGTCCGAGGGCGTAGACCTTGAAAACATAGGTTGTTCCAGGCAAAAGCTCTGTGACCTCAGCAAACGAATACCTAGTAACGGGCAGCCTCTGGCCATGTTCACCAGGGCGGTTAACTGGGATCACTTCTACGCGATAGCCGGTCACAGCACTTTCAGGGGGGGTCCACATGATGGTGACTTTGACATCTGTGACTTCCACAAACTGCAAATCCTTGGGTGAAGGAATCACACCTAGCCAGAAAGATGCACAAAGCACACCCCTTACTGAACTGCAAAGTGACCGCAATGACAAGGGGGGGGGGCTAACCTGGACCCCTATTACAACTGCCCTTTTCATGCTGCCACATTTTGAAAGTAGCTGCCAGGTGGGAATGGTTTAAATGTAACCAAAACTAAGTAAAAGAATGCCCATTACATCCCACTACCATATCACAGAGGAATTGATTTTCCCTTTTCCAACATCCCTCAAAAGTCCTTCCCATTGTGTCACTCAAGAAAACCAATCAGCTTCTGGTGGAGTTGGATGAATCCAGGAAGTCCAGTTCCTCTTTCACATTTGGAGGGTGGTATAGCTTTGGAGGGACATAGGGAAGAGCAGTGGAAATATAGTAGGCACTACCTTCCTGTGGTGCTCCTGTGGTCGTCTTCTGAATGAAAATAGGAGAGCTCTCCTGATTCTCTTCCACAGCATAGATACTAATATTGTATTGAACACCAGGCATCAAGTCACTGAGTGTCACCGAGGTAGCAGACTCTGGTAGGTTGAGTTCAGTACTGCTGCCTTCCACAGATGGAGTATAGACAATTCGGTAACCTAAGGTAGCCAGAAATGCATGGTTATCCCATGACACAGAAACAAAACCAAATGGGAGACATCTGCTCACCCCTATGTTGAATTAGCCACTGTTATTATTCAAGCCTTTATTTGATCCTGCACATTTCAGAAACTGAGGCCTAGTGAGCCTGCATAAATTAAAATTTAGGAGGACTATAACCTTATGAATCACAATACTTCAGAGCCCTCTGTTTTTATTAGACAGGCAGCAGGACTGATAGTCACCTCCTGCATGCCTGAAATATATACTTTTTGGTGTATAAAGAGTTTAGTCCTCGGCTATATCGCCATGTGTTTGCCTCTCTTACAACTGAAGAAAAACAAGATGCACCAAAATTTAAACCAAGAGAAGTAAATGAGCCAGACCTGTGATTGGAGCTTCTGGTCTGTTCCAGCTCACGACTATTGAAGTGTCATCAACCTTTTCTACATGGTGCTCAGGGGGAGCATCAGGTGCTGTTTAAGGAGAGAGAGAAATATGAAAGTCCAATGGCACAAAGTGAGCAGCTTCAAAGGGAAAACATGGTATCTTTCCTGGTGTCTTTCCTTGCCAAATATTGTGCAATCCAACATACCCGTTGTCTGTGTGGTGGACAGAATTAAATCCTGCTCTCCCTCTTCTGAGAGCTCATAGACCTTGACAATGTAATTGCGACCCGGAAGTAAGTCGGAGATACTAACTGAATTGACTGTGCTTGGAAGATCTTTAAAAAGAACAAATGAAAAACAGGGAATGTTTGTTATGTGCAAATAAACAAACAACCAGGATTCTAGTGCTACAATCCCATGCACATACTTTGGTGTAAACCCCAGTGAATTCAGCAGGAATTCTTTTGAAGAAAACATGTATCAGATTGGACTGCACTGGGCACTTCTGAAAACTCCAGAAACCTGGAGTGAAACTCACTTGGCAAGAAATTAAGAGGCATGATCTGCCTGAATGAAGCCTCCATACACAATTGTATGCAGTTTCAGAAAATTCTAAATAATTCATATATCTATAATTATGAGACTTATATTTTCAATAGCAGAACAAAAGTTAGGCAGCAATCCTTAACATATCTGGGAATTACTTTTGAGTAGATATGGCTATGAGGACAACCATACTAGATAAGCTTTATAGGCTGAAATGAAATTAACCCTATTTATGTCATCTGTGACTCATCCAATCTTACCCAAGTACTTGGGCTCATCCCCATCTTCACTCAGTTCGTATTCCACGCGGAATCCTGAGACAGTGTCTGAAGCAGAAACCCAGGAAACCACAAAACTATTGGCTGTAATTTCTGTGATGGATTCCGAGATAGAAACCACAGAAGGAAGTGCTGTTGTCTCTCCTATCACATGAGTACCTGCAAGGCAAAATTAATATATAAGCAATAGTTTCATGGAAGGAAAAACAGAGAAAATCAAGAGCTATTGCCTTACATAGGCTTTGATTTTATGCAAAAGTATGTTTTAATACAGACTTTTAATACTTTTTTATTTTTGTTAATTAAATTATGAGTTAAAACTGATAGTAAAAGGGCTGAACAATGGGGTGATTTGGGGGGTATTTCTCTCCCCCCCCCCGAATGAAACCATGACATCAATAACCCCTTGCAACTTGGGGTGGGGTGTTCTTGGCTGGCTCCCTGATGGCAGAACACTCAAGACCTCTGGGTTGGTGTTGGGTGTTGTCATTGTTAAAGCACAGCAGTAGATTATTAAAAAAAAAAGGTTTAAAGCTTCATTTATAAATCCTACATGGTTCTTTTAGCAAAAAAACTGCGAAACCCCAGGGCTCTTGAGAAGCCCATAGGCAGCGTTCTAGGCAGGCTCACATTGTAAGGCCAACGGAAGACACAAACATGCACTCGAAAGGGAAGACCAAAGGGCAGCTATAGATTTTAAGATGTACAAGCAAATATGCATACTACTTGGCGACCTCTTACTTTAAGGTAAGAAAGACCAGGGAAATAAATACCCCCTGCACCCCTCCACATAATAAGATATTATGGTGGAAAGCGAACCACTTTGACTTCACCCACAAAAAAAGCCCTGCATTTGCTTGTTTGCAATTTGGCAGGTTTAATCCATTGTGGAGGAGCTTGTGTGCCTATGAATCTCTTCCACTTTAGCAAAAAGGTGAAAACTTTACAGCCATTTTTAGATTCCCCATCATAGTGAATGGCGAACACAGAGGTTTGTTTTATACGGAGGGTCTCAGAACCAGAAACAGATCAAAGCAGGGCTGGGCGCGCGCGCGCGCACACACACACACACACACACAATGATATATCAGCATATCACAATGTTATACCAGTGATATGTGTCACAATGTTGAAAACCAGATATCGCCCAGCCCTAGATCAAAGCAGAGAAAGCACAGAGTGACAAGGAAGCAGACTGGTATTTTTTAAAAATGCACAGAGACAAGGTGAAATGTGAGGCTACTGGATACCGTTCTATGCCATTACTGTTGGTATAAGAAATATTATGGCAAACAATACTGTAGAACTAAGGCTGGCCGTGTGCTAGCAGCACAGCAACTATCAGAAGTTTCAAGACTGTTTCAAGACTGATATACATTAAAGCGAATACTACCAGCAACGCAAAACAAATTCATTAATTATTATTATTAATAATAATTATTTATTGAATTTGTCTACCGTCCTGTACCTGGATGTTAGCATCTGTCTGTCTTGGGAGAGAATGAAATAATACTTACTTGAAATAGCTGTGGTGCTAGAGGTGGTAAATTCAAAACGGGTGACCTCTCTCTGGCCGTAGTGCTGAACACTAATGAGCTGCCCCTCATAAACGATACCAGGTTTCAGGCCTGAGATAGTGTAAGAATTATAATAGCCTGGGATGGTGGCCTCTTTCCACTTCACTCTAGAATTTTTCTAAAGGAGCAAAACACAGAGGATATTAGGACAGGAATGTGACAACAGAAGAAGTCCATGTGTTTCCCTCATTATGAGGAAGATTCTCATTTGCATCCATTTCTAAATATCATCTGCATTTCCTTTATGGGACAATGATATGGAAGGAACGCAGAAGAAAAGCTTCTTTCAACATGTATCTCATGGACCAAGCCATATTTTGAAGAGCAAGTGACACAGGCACCATTTTGAATGCATGGTTTGTGATATATCCACTGCTGTTCACACATGTCATGGGAGCCGGTCCAAAGACTTCAGTGAAAAGGAGGAATGTACCGTAAACCAACTAAACAAAAAACCAAACCAAACAGATCCTAATAGTTCATATATGGCTTATTCTTTTCCTCATGGTGCATATTCCGTCCCTAAATTGGCCAGAGAACAATGTACGCAAGGCTCCTGCAGTTTGTTTGTAGGAGAGGAAATTGCGTAGTTTTAGCTTGTGTGACAAGCAACACCTGCCGAAACCCTCTTCAGTGCAACTATTAAATGTGCAGGAGCACATGCCCTCTTCTTCATTTGGTCCCCAAACAGTCTTTAGTAATCTCTTTCATTAGAAGGCTGGATCTTTTGAAGTGCCTCTATGTAACCCCTTGGAGGCCTGACGTGCAACGCATCCATTAACCGCTGCATGTTTCCTATTGCAGCAGGAGTGAGGTGAAGCAAGGAACCACTAGACTTCCATCTGACCCCATGAAGCTGGTGGCTCTACCCCAACTCCCCCGACTGAGCCACTCATTGCCAAATACATGATATTTGGGAAACTTTGCTTGTTTCCAAGACCTAATCCCTGCCTCCCTTGACAGCTACTTTGACACCATTCTTTTCATCTCAAAAAAGGTTCCTTCTTCGCTATACAACCCAGACAAATTATGGGTCATTGGGTGGATGTGATGGCACAGTACCACTTAGCCAATCAGATTTAGCTGCATCTCTTGACTTTGCTTGAAATGACGGAAAGGAACATATTCCTGTAACTATGGCAATGACGTCACTGCCATTTTTACTGACTTCTGCTTAGGAAGCATCAGCCAAGTGATCACAGCAATGGAATAGGCTCCCCTGTCTACCATGAACATTTTCACCAGTGCCCACAGTCCTCCACGCAAAATCCAGCTGCAAAATTGAGGATGGGTGTTTTAACCCAGCTCACCCTCTTCGTTTAGTCTAGGCCACCAACCTCAGCACACTTACAGAATATATAGATTGTTAAGTACTGAAATGAATTAAGCCTTAAGAGTAATAATTACTTCTATTGTATTGTCATGGTAGATTGCAATGACAAATTTCCATTCTGCTTGCAAGGCTTCTAGATTCCTGGGACTAAGAAAAAGTTGTTCCACAAATGAAACATGTGCTTACTGGTTTCCATCGGATGATGTACTTGGAAATGTGAGAGGATTCAGGTGCCACCCACTGGACAGGATGAGAATCAGGATTAATTGGGACATCTGTGATAATAACTTGGACAGGGCCAGTAGAACCTAAAATATAATTTTTTCCATTAATTTACTTGCAGCTACATCTATGCATCTTTTTCAAGTAAATTTATTTTCATATTTCCCGCCTGTCTCCAATAATCATAACCCACCTACATTGTACAGTAATATAAGGATTGTGTTCAACTTTTTTTCCTTTTTGGCAAAACACAACACAATCTTCAAGGGTTACTGGATTTTTCCATGTATAACACGACCCCTATTTTGGGGGACTTAAATTTATGAAAATGAGGGAATATGACCCCCGTGTATAAGATGATCCCTGTTTTTTAACATTCTTTTGGAGTAAAAAAAACCTATACATGGGAAAGTATGGTATTCTTATGGTGGGATTCACCAGGAAATGAAATGTGGAAGCAGGTAATATATACAAGTTTTTGTGATATTGGCACATCACAAAAGGAGTGTGATATGGCTGCTGCATTACACATGCAAGGGCTTTCCAAATGTATTGCATTAATTTCCAAATCAACTCACACTCAGAACTTATTGGTTCCCCTTTTCCCTCTTTTATGCTCATAAGAACCAGGTGAGGTAGGTCAGGCTGAGGGTTAGTGATTTGCCAGGTCACCCACGAGCATAAAAAGTTATTAAATTCACAGCCCCTGTTTTTCATTTTATTGATGCTCAACTCATTTTAACCTTCAGTTTGTTTGTTTTGTACCACCTGCATCAAATTTCGAGTTAAATGCTGATTCAGTACAGCTTCTGAATGAGTATATGGTGTTTAGTGAGCAAGACTTAAATCCCCACAGCCCATCAGCACGGAACTGTCTGGCTCTGTGGAACCCTCTGTTATTTTAGCAATTAAATTCTTCCTTTTAAAGAAGTTTCCCTTTGCAAACTTGTTTGGACAACTGTACAGCATACATACCTGTGGAAACTTTTAAAAGCTTCAATAAAAACAAGCCCCCTCCCATGCTGGGGCTAGCTTTGAAATGGTCTCAACTGCCAAAGAGATACTCAGGAACTCGGTTGTTTGATTTACCCCCACATTTTCCATCCACCGTGTATCTAAGAAGAGGCCTTTGCTACTATTCTGAGGGTACACATATTTCACATAACTCCTTGAGATGGGTTGTTGTAACAGTTGCACAAGAATACCAGGACTCAATTATAACTGCAAAAGCCAACCAGAGAAACCTGAGGACTTGTGTTTTCATTTCACATGCCTCAAGATGTACTATTTCTCTCAACAGAATACTATCACTTTGGAGTAGTGACACTCGTGCCGGCCACACTCCACCTCATGTTCTATGTCCTGAGTCTCACTGCTCAACCAGCCCCAAAATAAGTCTTGCATTTTCAGGGCTGCTATCTCAGAATTGTTATCCTGAGGTAATAGAACACTGCCTACAGGAACAAGGAATCCCAGGGTGCTTCAGCCCTGAATGCATGCTGACCCTCCAGAGTCAACATTATGGTTCCTCTGGTGACCCACAAAGTATACTTTGTCACAAATCTAAGAAAATCAGTCCTTAATTTTCCATCTACTACTGTCCCTCAAAGAATGTTAACTGGCAGCAGTCATGGGAAGAGTCAAATCCAGTTCTCCGGCTTCCTGTGGGAACCATCTTCCATGTGAACAGTTATAGGAATTGTTTTGTGCAAAATTACTCAACAAATAAATAATCTTGAGTGGGGCTGTGAAATTGGTCTGGGCTGCATCTCATTCAACATTTACTGTTCCCATCTCAGTACAAAACACACATATTTTGCAACAGGTGGAACATAGTGCATGCATGTTTAAATGTATGCCACTTTCTACTACAAAATTCATAAAAATGGAACCCAGTTCTTTCCTGATTACTACTTACTTTTCCCAAGAAAAGTTTGTGTTACTGTGCCATTCTCAGCTGATGCAAGTTATGCGTACTCAGTTATCTACACCAGAGAACAAAATGTACTTCCTTCAACCTCTTAGACATTCCCTTGAATAAACAAATTAGAAGCTCCAACAAAATTATGGACTATTATCTCAGAAGAATGACTATAAACCATTCCAAAATTGTAATGGACTATTAAGGAAGGAAGGCAAGGTGGAAAAAAGGTCCTTAATTTTGCATCTACTACTGCCCCCCATGTTGAGCTGGGAATGTTTTTCCCCACAACACTAGAGTTCCATATTGCTTAAGGAAGGGAGATCCACTTAGTAGGCAACATCTTACCTTCCACTTCGAGCACCTACTAGCTCTGGATGGTTTGGGTCAGCGCATGATAAGCACATGATGAATGGATAACCCTGCCTTGCAGTGATAGGATTTAACTACCTTTTAGAACTTTCTGGCCATATAATCCTGCAGCCAAGTTCACTGACCCACAGCAAAGCAAGACAGCAAGACTGTCTAGGTCTCCCCCTAACAAAATACTGTATATTCATCACTGACTCAGCCTGGAACAGAGGTGTGTTTGTTCCTTCATCTTCAATGGTGCAGGATATGCAACTATGCTTGAGTTACACACAAGTCTTCAGACAGAGCTCCAGTCCAACCTCAAACCCTGTCTAATCCTATATTAGCAAAAAATTGGGAAGAAAAAAGAGACACTTCCCAAAGCAAATCTTGCAATTCCTGGGCTATAATCCCAGAATCAATATGCGGAAGCAATAAACTCCTGCTTACTCACAAGTTATTTATTTTATGGGATAACTAGGCCACCACTAGGCACTGTTATGCTCATCCATAAATTTAAAAGCTCGTAAAAACAAAGCTGCAAATGCAGTTTGAAAGCCCAAAGGTCAACTCAGCAGCCTCTCTTATCAATGTATGCGCATAAGGCTGGAGCTGAACAAACAAACTCGTATCAACCACATCTATGTAAAATTCCTGGAACTGGATGATCAGGACAGTTCAAACATTTTGTTCAGAAAGCTGGTCAGGCCAGGTACTAAAAGCTATCATCCTTGCCACGAAGCTGTTAGAAGCATAGAAGCAGCCCCACCAGGAGAAAAAAAGTATCTAACAGTGAGCTTCAAAATCCATTAAAAAAAAATATCAGTCTGGACAGCTAAAAGAAGGAAAGGTGTGTGCAAGTAAAGAGTAACCATTGCCCTGAAAATCAATATGGTGAAGAGGCAGCTGGAAGGATGCTAAAATGATAATAATTTAAAAATCACAATGTGAATGGTATAGAGACCCAAATGTACAATTCAATGGAAATAACATTAAAGACATGCAAGTTTGATTCTTGTAATTCATGGGACACATGTTTTGGACCTGATTACTTTCTAACTTCTCTCTCTTACATTAAAAATGTGATCAAAACCATAAAAGATAAGATTCTTAGGAAACAGGATTCTCTGCAAGAGAAAAGCGTCTTATGCAAAGTTCTGCTCACATGGAATCACTGAAAACAAGAAAACATGCTCAAAGGATACATACTGGATCCTTTAAGAAACAACAACCGGTTGTTCATACCACAGCTTCCTACCTGTGTATGCAGTCAAAGGCTGGCAGTGCCACTCTCCAATGCCACGTCCATAACAGTAGCACTGATATCTAACACCATGAACGTGCTTTTCCCACGAATCCCCAATCTGGTAAAAGGTCTGGCTTTCAGAATCTTGGCACTGGTCTGGAAGCAGAAAACCAAGTAGGAAATGTGTGGTTATTTAACAGAAATTTCAAGTGTGGGGTTCTTCAGGCTTACAGACTCAACACTCCTGTTTCCACATTTCCATATGGCCCTTTGAAATTCCCATATTCCCCCCCCCAACTTGCCTGTGCTCTTCACAAGAAGTGGGGTTTCAAAGTGGGCCCAGCTGGGGCTTCCCCATCTGTTGCAAAGAGCATAGCCTTGGCATGTCTTTTAGAGGGGCAACCCATCAGGATCCATTTCTCACTTGAGTCACTGGCCCAGGGTTGGAACCTTATCACCAGCAGGTTCCTGTGCCTGAATGGAATGAATTCCATTCAAAACCTTGCTCCTTCCCACCTATTAAGGGAAAGTCACATGCCCAAGGCCAGATAGAAAGACTACAGCAGAGAGCCCTTCAACACAACTGTCACACAACTTACCATTATTAATTCTATCATGCAGACTGAAAACTAAAGCTGGGAGGAAAGGATTTAGTCAAGGAGTCTGCGGCTTTCTGATGTAATGTCTGATAAGTAGGACACATGTGCCATAAATAATTGTGTAGAAGGGAATCATTTCGGTGGGAGCAGATTTACTCCTATTTCTCTAGGATTCTATTATGAAAATGTGAAAACAGCAAATAGTGCTTTTGGGGTACGTGACAAATATACATCCCATTTGTATCTCCACCAATGGCCAAAATTTGCTTTCTTTTAAATTCTGCTTCTGCTGATAACATGAAATAGCAAAATTTCAATGTATTTTAGGGGTGTAGAATCATGCCATTTCAATATTTAGATCTTTGTATTCTCTTATTCACTGTCCCTGTAATTCTAAACTATACTATTAGGAGCAGAGTTTTAAGCGGAAAGTAGATTCTGAAATTCCAGAATACTTAAATGAGCCTTAATCATGTTGCTTCACATTTATCTTAGTGCATTGCAGATGGGAGCTTTATTAATAAGTTTTACTAGGTGCTAACTGCAGCAATTTTCCCCCCAAAAATGCATGGCAAAGATGGAAACAGCCCATTTTACAGAACTTTCTAACTCATTTTCAAACAAAACTCCCTTTCCCCCAAGGAGCCATTTGCAACAGCCTCACATTTACTAAGCTGCAGAATGTGGTTCAGTAAACCTGCACAGATCTATTTTAAACGAAGAAGAACTTAACCACTAGGACCTTATAAATGCTTGCCAGGAAAAACATTAAAGCTCCCCAGGGATTAAATAATCAGCTATCAAACACCCAGGCCTAAACATGCAAACAAAATTAGGAATGTATTTTTGGTCAGAAAACAGCCATGTGTTCATTCTTAGAAATAGTCTTAGCTATGACCAGGTTCAAGAGTGCTGTTCACACAATTCAAATCTTCATTAGTCCTAGCAGAGTACAGTCAGCCAAATAAAACAGGCTTAGCCTCAGGTAAGATAATATTTGCTAGAACAGGCTTTGAAGCTCTTTTGGTTCAAGAGACTAGAAAAACTTCATGGTGAAAGTTTCAAACTGTGTTCCCATATGAGGAGAGGCTATGCTATTGGGGCTTTCTAGTTTGGAGAAAGGTGAGTAAGAGGGTGGATCGGGTCAAAGAGAAACCAAAGTCATCTCAAAACGTTCATGGGAGCAGTTAAAAAAATTATTCCAATTTGCATCTTTGAAAATTAAATGCTATGGCCCCAATTCATGGGCAAGCAGGGAGATTTGTGTATACTACAGGCTTATAAGCAGCCTACATTCAAATGCTGTGAAGAGGTGGTATATACTAGTTACATTAGCAAAGTTTTAGGTAGGCAGTATTTGGTAACAGATTTTTGTAATAGTTTTACAGAGAATGCAGCCTTTAAAAGATGGCGTGATCTGACTTTTAACATCAAACACAGCTTCACTCATTTATTATCATACCTGCTATCAAACTGGGGTTTGGCAAAAGCCTAACTGTTCATTAAGTGCTTCTCCTTCCCCTTCTCTCTGTCTCTCGATATCTCAGGAAGTTCAGCTGAGAATGGACTTACCCACAGGATCACATTTCCATCTTCCCCGACCTTGACCAAAGCATGTACAGTTCAACATGTGTCCTTCCTCATGGCGTTTGTGGAAGGTCTGGTTTACATCATAGGTGACCCCATCAACTATACACTGGTCTGTTTTAAGATACAAGTACAATATTTGTGCTATTGATTACTTTGAACAAATACAGGTTACTGAGCTCTCGCCCGATTAATGGTGCTCTATTGTGAAACAAGTTGCACAAGTTTTTCCAAAGCACAGCAAAGTCACCTACAGAGAATTAACTAATTTTCACATAAATACAGAAAACTATAGGTTTACACAATCAGGTTAAAATACCCCCTGCTCCACAAGCTTGCATTTTTTCTTGGCACTGAGCTTCTGATGAGAGAAATAAAATCTAGACAATATGCAATTTCTATAAAGGGCTCATTCTCTAAAACCCCTTAACCAAGTCTCTGACCACTATCCTGCTGTTTCTTCTACAAGGCTATTGAACATCAGGCAGCAAAGTACTACTACTGAATATAACGAGTATTATATTTGGGACCAACGTGCTTTCTCTCTTGCTTCAATCCTTAGTCTTTGTTAAAAAACCAAGCTGCAGCCAGTGCCCCCCCCCCCCACAGCCCCTTTTTCTCACGGAGCCAGTTGCATGTGACGGGGCTTCTGTTCACCCAACACTCTTGTTTGTGTGTATGTGTGTTTTAACATTGGTTCTTTCATGCTATAATTACTCTCAGTATCAGTCTTCTAGGCCTGGGTGATATACCAATATATCACCCAGGACTGGTATGCGGGGCAGACCCCAATAATAGTTTAACTCAGTGAAACAGCCGCCACTCCTGAGTCCCTCCAGGGCCCAGTGTGCTGAGGGAGAAACAGCTGGGCGTCTGCCCTCATGCCAGCGCAGAGGGAGAAACAAGCTGCATGGTTGGGCTCCCTCCATCTTTGGGCAAGTGTGTGTGTGTGTGTGTGTGTGAAAGCTGCCTCTTTCTCCTGAGAGAAGCAGGTTGCTTGCCCGCCAACCCGCCCATGCCGGTGAAGGTGGAAGAAGTCCTGCAATTGGAGTCTGTCAGGCTCTATCACAGGATGGGCTCGCTCAGCTGTGGGGCAGGAGCCCTCCTACCCCCCAGCTAAGTGGAACTGGTTCAGCTGCTTTGGCCCCAACCAGCAAAGCACTGGGGGCAATGCATCTTTTTTCAGCATCACGGTATATCAGCAAAGCATGATGTTTGGCTGGTGATACACCCCAATGTTGAAAACCCAATATCGCCCAGCCCTGTTCCCAATTTCTTTACAAAGGTTTGAGGGGGGGATACTGAATTTCATAAAAAGACTGAAAAGCCGACACAATTCAAAATCTTAAAATGTGTTTTGCTTTCCTTCCAACACCAATCCCTCAGGTGTACAGAATAACAACTGGATCGCCTAGTAGCAATAAAAATCAGCTTTAATTCTGAATCACCACTTCAGTGGAGAGCACACAGCAGGGCGAGCACAACTAGAGATCACTCTAAGCCTACCTACACTTTGGGCAACACTAACACAGGGAACTGGGAAGTTACGGAGCTACATAACGAGCCAAAGAAAAATCAGGAACAGACTGTCCCCTATAAATTATATTCCATTTCAGCAGCAGCTGGAAGTTTTCTCTCCACCCTGTTTCTTCTAAACAGTAATCCACTGGTGTGAGGCAAATGCAAGATGATGAAATGTCTGCACTCTCACCTTCTTTTTATTTTTCTTTCAAGCTGTCTAAGCACTTCTCTATCCATAGACTCAGGAACTTTCAGTAGAATTTCCTACCCAGTTTTCCTGTAGATTAGTGATTCCTCCTCATCCAAGGAAGATATCACTGAAGAAGGGAGAGTAGCTCCTTCGGCACATCAGTACCAATCAAACTAATCTGGGAGTGGTGTCTACATGGTACCAAAAGGGTAGATACAGGAGATCCTATACTAAAGCGCCTGAGATTCTGTTTATGCAAATTAGTATGCATGCATTTCATCTGCACATGCTTTATCCCATTTCAAAGGGAATGTATTATATTTACTCAGCAATTCTTTTCTTTTTTCAAGGTCAGAAGTCTGAATGCTGGCTTTGGGCCCCATCCAGCATTGGAGTACAAAGCAGCATTTGAGAAGCCAGAAGATCAGCCTGAGATCTCAAATTGCTTGCGGTGCGTATGGCAAAGCAGCAGAGAAATGAGTGCAGGCCCACTGCCATGCCATATTGTGGAGCTGCTGCAATTTACACCATCCCAGCAGACTGGCAAAGGACCACCAGCGTCACCTAAACTTCCACCCCTTCATGGTGGAGCCAGTTTGGCACTGCCTTGTGCTGACCATCGGATTTCCAAGCCCAGCCTCACGCTCTCCTGTGGGCAACCGCAAGGAGACAAAAATGGTCTGTACCAAGCCTCAAATGCACAAATGGTAAAGAAGGATTCAAGAAGCTTGTGTGTGAGATTTTTGTCTCACAGCAAATGCCTATGTGTCTCTAGCGATTTTCAGGAACTGAAATTTTCCACCAGAGACTACTACACTCCTCATAAGATTTCGCTCAGGAGAGCCTTGCCCATTATTACTCATAGCTGCACTAAATGCCCTGAGTTTTGCAGGGATTCCCTCAATTCCCAATGAAGCCAATGGAATAATGCAATCTAGAAATTAATAAAGAATTAAGAGCGCTTTACCATATCTGAAGAAAAGCAATGACAAACCTAGACAGCATCTTAAAAAGCAGAGACACCACCTTGCCGACAAAGGTCGTATAATTAAAGCTATGATTTTCCCAGTAGTGATGTAGGGAAGTGAGAGCTGGACCATCAAGAAGGCTGATCGCCGAAGAATGGATGCTTTTGAATTCTGGTGCTGGAGGAGACTCTTGAGAGTCCCATGGACTGCAAGAAGATCAAACCTATCAATTCTTAAGGAAATCAGCCCTGGGTGCTCACTGGAAGGACAGATCGTGAAGCTGAGGTGCCAATACTTTGGCCACCGCATGAGAAGACAAGACCCTGGTGTTGGGAAAGATGGAGGGCACAAGGAGAAGGGGACGACAGAGGACAAGATGGTTGGACAGTGTTCTCGAAGCTACCAGCATGAGTTTGACCAAACTGCGGGGGGCAGTGGAAGACAGGAGTGCCTGGCGTGCTCTGGTCCAGGGGGTCACGAAGAGTCGGACACGACTAAACAACAATAACAACAAAATCATATCTGAAGATTACCTACCCCCTTGAACCCACATCACATGACCACTCTAGATTAATCCTTGTCATACAGACTGCAAATGGATGTATCAAGTTGAGCATACAAGCAGAAATGGGAAAATACCTCTAAGCTGAGAATAAGCAATGCAGGTCCACTCTCCACGCCCATTTCCCATACAAGTGCACCTCATCATATGGCCCATGTCATGCTGTTTGTCCCACTGGTCTCCAACACGGTACATGACTCCATCATTGGTGGTACAGATTTCCTCATGAGCTGTTCAAGGAATAATAAAGAGTGAGGTTTGTTTGTTGGGGCCTATGTTTGTGTATGCCATACCTCATATTAAGCAAAGTACAGTGGCAATCTTCTTTTTTGAACAAACAATTTTGTTAAAATGTTTGAACAAATTTTCATTCTGTCTTACTGATTCCATAAGAGTTTTGATATCAATGTGTTTGCTAAAGTTGTAATGTAAAACTATTTCAGCAACGCATATCAAATGAGATTAATTTACATTGGGAGGGGGATGCAATTTGGAATTTACAGCTACTGCTGAAGCTTGAATTAAGAACAAGATGCATTCCCACAAGGTTCTAGATTCCAGAATGGAATATTGGCTGAATATGATTGAGGCTAATATTTATAGACAGCTGCTGAGGCTTAATTAGTGATCTTTCAGCATCATATAGACAAAATTCTTTCACAATCTGCAAAGAATTAGAGCACCAGTCAAACATCTTAGTACTGGACTCTCACTAAATATATGTTCAACATACCTGCCATGGGACAAAATCCAAATTTTTGATCAGCATCATAGTTTGGGGTGGTTCCACACCACTTCATACTGTCTCTCCGTCCCTCAGAAGTGCAGTCAGTGTAATTCTGGTTGTTGTAGAGGAAGGGGAAGTGGCACAGGGCACCATTGGAGTTGCCACCACGTGTCTGAACCAAGACTGCAAGACAGAAATAGCCATTCATGGAAGTGGACATTGCAAAGCCTTATCATGACTTCTTAGCATGACTGCCATTCACAGAGACCCATCTCCATAACATCACAATATCCAGGATAGTGGTGTTTTTGATATGTCACTTTAGAGTATGCAATTTGCTGCAATACAGAGTCTTTGCTCTTAAGAAAGCTTGATTTGAATTCCAGCTCAGCAGGGCATTCCTTACAGAGTCCTAATCCTACTCAAAAAACCTATACAGAGTTACCCTCAACTAAGCACATCCCCCCAATTATTATGTCCATCACTTTATTAGTTATGTGATTAAGTTATGTTCTTTCTGAAGAAAAATTTAATAAAATATTAAAAGAAATTTGTGAGAAGACTTCATGTATCCTCAGATACAGCCTTTGGTTCCAACATAGGGTTGTTGTGAGGGTGAATGGAATAAACTAGCAAAGCATCTAACCAATATGGTCTACACTCTTGTTAAGTTGCAAAAGCAGTCCTCCATCTGTACACAAATGGTTTTCTCAAAAAAAGTTCCTGGCAAATGTGAAAACCAAACTCTGCTCTCAAGAGTTGAAGCCAGATATGACTCCTGTGCACCCAAAAATTGTGAATCTAATACAGTCATCATTTTCATTCCCTGATGCTTCAGAAATGCAGTTGATCCTCAGGCTTTTTTTTAAACAAGGCCTCATCTATGCTCTAATCCAGAGACTGGGTGGGAAAGATCAAGACACATCGCTGGAGCACTGGAAAACCAGAGCAGAAGATGTGCACTAAGAGACATCTCTCTGCTCTTTTAATTTTTGAATTTTTCAAATTTTACAAAACATCAAAAGGAAAAAAAAGCAAAGCACATATCCTTTGACTTCCCTCCTACCCCTATTTTAAGTTGGAGGCAATGGGAGGTCTTAACTCACTGACTTTACAGCTTCATCATAGTGCAGAAGTAGCTGCTAGGGCAGGGCAGGGACAAATTTACTCAAATTCTGGAAAATCAGTGGGATGGTGGGCAGATTGCCTGAGAGCAGAACCACTCTCTAAGCCTTTAAATAAGATCTTAACCTATATCCCTAATTACAACCCAATGGTTTAAAATAGTCAGTAAGACTAGGCAGATGCTTCTGTGGTTCTATTTTAATTATTCTTTCCCCTCTTCCATGTGGACCTTTACAAGGCAACATTATAATCAATGCCACTCCCAGTTGCTAAAGGAAGCTCATTCTTTAAAAAGATCAAAGTGGGATAAAAGTAGGTGCAGCATAAAAGTACTGCCCCAATTTCTGGCCACAGAGTAGGCAGGCACATGAGAACTTGGTTGTATTGAGTCTGGTATGTTGTTGTTAGCAGCTGTTGTTACTTTTGGAAATGAAAGTAATGAATGAACATTAAGTAAACAAAGGAATGAAACACAGAAATGATGGGGCAGCAGCGCTTACCTGACCGCTGGTTGGCTGTATTGCTGCTGCTTGCTGAGATGGAGGTTGAGGAGGAAGACCCAATTGCACTGGTGGAAGCACTGGACTGGTTTCGCTGGTGCATTTGCACCATGCCAGTCTTGCCTGCTACCTCACTCCTCTCCCTGCCAGTAAGCAGCTGACCACTGGTCCTGTCAGTCTTGCGTGCAACCAGCTATTGCACTTCTTGTTACTAGAAAGCATCACCTGAACTCAAATGCTTCCAGGGTTTTTTATTGCAACTTAAAAGAGCTAGTAATATACTCATTTGAAGTAAGAAGGCAGATTACTAGCGATCCAAAGTAATTATTAGATTATGCACTGGAGAACACATTTTACACAGATCATGACATTACAAACTTTGATTTTGATTAACAATGCAATCCCATCAGTTCTCCCTTTCATGTGATCTTTTAACCAGTGTGCTTATTTATTTATTTATTTATTTATTTATTTATTATTTAGGTATTCTATTCCTTTCCTGCCTTTCCTCCAGGAGCTTAAAGTGATGAATATGGGTCTTCTCCCTGCTTCCTGCCCCTGCACCTTATTCTTACAAACCTGCAAGGCAGTGAGCTGACAAGGTTTCAAGGTCATTCAGAGAGCTTCAGGGTCAAGTGCATAAGTGGTGTCACCAGTGCTAGAGCAATACTCTATAAAAACTTGTGCACCTTGATAGCCTGTAATGGGGGACTGGAAACTGGAAGCTATAGCAAATTACACCAGCTCAGCTGCACTAACAATGGAAATAAAAAATGGAAGACACATTGTGGAGCAGCACCGGCACATTAGCAAACAGGATCAATTAACTGAGAACCCTAAAATCTGGGGAGAAATTCAGATAAGGAGACTCCAGCTGGCATCCTTTATCTGAAGCACTTTAGCACTGGGTGTATTTCTTTCGTATAATGGACAAATGAATTGTTTAAAAGCATGAACATCATTTGGACAGGCAGCTTCTGCCTTGGTATTATAAAGCTAGGAGCTCCACTCCCTGCTGCGCTATTTCGCCTTACAGGCAGATCCCTGCTTTAATGCAAATTTCCCTCCCCGTCTCAGAGGCAAAATGCTTTGGGGTGGGGGTGGGGGGAAGGCCACATAAGACTCAGGTTCTGTTTGCTGCTATATATGGCAACCTGGCTGCAGATTCAGGATCTAAGGAGTGACATCAGAGCATTGCACGGATCATACTCATGAGACATCTTTCCCCTCAGGCCTAATATGGACATAGGACTTAGTGGAATTTGAAAAAAGGAAAAGAAGCCAGTCAGACAACTACAGAGAAAGGGCCCTGGATCAAGGATGCAGAGCTCTATTCCGACTATCAGCTCCACTTCTACCCAATCTCCTTCCCCTACAGGACTAGAAGGAGCAAACTGCCATCATAGGGGCTGGGGTATTCTTTGGGAGGGGAGGGTTGCTGCTGTTGGTCTCTTGTATCTTTACTTTTGAATTTGTTGTGATTTATGCGGAAATTGTTCGGCTTGCTTTTGTATTTGTTAGTGTTTTATTTATTGTTTATAATTACATTTTATGTTGTAGTTATGTAATTTTATGTTGTAAGCTGCCCTGAGCATGGCACGAACAGTGAAAAGGTTGCATGCAAATATACGTAACTGCACATGCACATATATTCTAACTTCACATACTACTCCTTGTGCATTTCCAGAAACCAGCTGATGAGACACAGGGCAGAAGCACATGAGTGAAATTGGAGAGTAATTTCCAAGCATTCCTTAGCCAATCGTTCCTAAGAAGAATTCTCCAACCCAATCTCTGGAAGTGCAGTTTTCCCAAGAAGAAACCAGTTGTGAACCTGAGTGGCGGATTCATTTATTTAGATTTACATTCTCTTCAGACTATGGTCTGAGTGCCAGTAAACTGGTGAGTCATATTACTATTAATTCCAGTCTTATAAAATGGAAACATGCAGAATAAATAACCTGCCTGTGGCTATTTGGCAAGGACAAGAGATTTGAACCTAGGTTTCTGGTGTAGAAAAATATTTTCTCTATGGCACTGAACTGGTTCTATTATGAGGTCATTATGATTCAAATCCTACTTCTCATCCCACTCTACCAACACCCACCAGACTTTTATATTCTGTGTTTCTTGCAGCTGTGTCTTCCTCCATCCTCACAAGTTAGGGGGAAAACAGTCCGTTACTGAATTCAGTGGAGCAATGGCAAATTTCAGTTAATGGGTCCGTGCCTCCGTGGACAGTGCTACCCTCCCAAAACCTTCTTTCTCCCAGGTATGTATTCCTTTTAAAGAATTTTACCATTTTGTTCTGTGCAGAAAGAGTATTTCTTGTCCTGATCGAAGTCTGAGGTTGTGCTGCACCAAAGAGTCCCATCAGTCCGGCCTTCAGAAGTGCAGGAGTAGAAAGTCCTCCCATTATAGGTGAATGGCAAGACACAAGGCTCCCCATTGGCGTTGCCACCGTAGGTTTGGGTCACAGCTTTAGAAACAAAACTTTGCATCATTATCCTATCATCTAATCACAAGTACAATGCAATGTCTTCCTTCACAGTGAGCTTTTTTCTCCTTTTCCCTTTTTCCTGCAGCTTGAAGCTATCACAACTTACTCTACAGCACCATCCAACTGTTGTATTCAATGCTCTTGTATTCTCCTCTTTCTCTGAGGAGAGATGTTGAATGGGGAGACTTGCTTCTCTAAACTATGATCACATTGTAGCAGTAAGTCTTACATGGCGACTTACATGGTGACTCAGGCATAGCAGTCAAAGGAGATCAAAGAAATAAGCAGGGCACCTCAGTACCTTTACATGATCCAGTTGAGTCCTGCTGCGGTCGGTAGCCGTGAAACAGCTAAGGCGTGATCCATTCTCCTAAGGTGCGCCAATCTTGAAAAGACCTACCTCAATCAAACCTAGCCCCTACAGTTAGTCTCAAGTATCCCTAAGTGATAATCTTTTAGGAATTTGAAATGCCTCGTACCTGTTTCCTGGCAGCTGACTCCATTGCCCAGGCAAGTACACAGCATATGCTGGCTGCCCTGTGTCTTCAGCCATTGCATCCCCCAAGAATAGACCATGCCATTGTCAGTCATGCAGTGCCCATAGGGAGTAGGCTGGGACTGAGGTTGGTAGAGCGCCGTTCGCACATCTGTGATGGTAGCAGACGCAGTTCCTTCAGAGGAGAGTGTGATAGCAATTAAACCCTGCAGTTCACATTGCATGAAGCCAGGGCTGTCCCTTGATTAAATCATATTTGCCAGTTAATTATCTCCTTTGAGTCACTTAATCAACCAATTAAAGTTTCATTAAATCTGCAAGATTTGAAATGAGGAAATAAAAGTCATTAACTGTTCAGCCTATTTTGTTTTTAGAACACGTTAAAGAAAAAGTAAAGGCTTCTCCCCAGCATGTGGTATTCAGAGGCTTCTATTTCTGTGACCAACTTCCTTGCTGGAACAGACCAAGGGTTCTTATCTTCTATGTATTTTGGGAAATGGTTTGCTCATTTGTTCTGTGTGTTCAAATGCCTCTCCAGATATATTGCCATGAGGGTTCTCACTTTTCATCAATGTTGGGACCCCGGCTCTTATTCTGAATCAATATGGCGGTCCAAAATGTGACTTTGGCACAATGAGTTCAAAATGTGCCAATTTGGAGACCACTGAAAATATTGTTGCCCAGTTTGGTGGTACAGTTCCAACCTGTGCAAGTCCGGATGCCACTTGAGACATCATTGCCAAACTTGGCACAAGGGTTTCCAAGGAGAAGGAGGTGGTCTTCATCTATGTTTGCAGGCCGGGTGCCATTTTTTAATCAAGCTTGTGGACCAAATGAACCCAAATTAATCATTAGTTCTTCCACCCCTTAAAAATTATTCAGGGCAAGGTCACGTGGTCAGAGTCCTGGGTTGGTGTGGGGGTGTATGTGTGTGCACACAGCCCAAACTCTCACAAATTACACTATCAATTTATAAGTCATCATATGTTTGGGTTTCTTTGAATACCTGGGCCGCTCCAGGAACTCCCTGCTAGTAGTTTATATACAGCATAACAGAGGACAGCCATGGCACCTGAAAAGCCCATAGGCTTTGTAATCTTCCAGCCCCCATCCCCACTCCTGCTACACACAGCCTGCAATTATTAAGAGCACAAGTGCCACTGCCTCCTACTGCTCCTCCCTTCTATACACAATCCCAGCTTAACTGACTTCTTCCCACAAGTAAAGATAAAAGGTAAAGGACCCTGGACTGTTAAGTCCAGTCAAAGGCAACTCTGGGGTGCTGTGCTCATCTCACTTTTCAGGCCGAGGGAGCCGGCATTTGTCCACAGACGGCTTTCCAGGTCATGCGGCCAGCAGGACTAAACCGCTTCTGGTGCAACGGAACACCATGATGAAAGCCAGAGCACACAGAAACACCATTTACTTTCCCATCACCTATTTATCTACTTGCACTGGCGTACTTTTGAACTGCTAGGTTAGAAGCTGGGAGAGAACAATGGAAGCTCACTCCGTCATGGAGATTTGAACTGCCAACCTTCCGATCGGCAAGCCCAAGAGACGCAGTGGTTTAGACCACCCGCATCCCTCTAAGTCCCACAAATAGAACAAGGACTCTTTTGTGAGAGGCTGAGGAAGACGTAGGAAGGAGGCAGGAAAAACAAGCAAATCAGTTACAGCACCAATGTGATGCATTTAGATTTCATGATCATATCCAGGTTGATCACCTACCTATGCCTGTGGTTTGGAGAGATGAATGCCTCTCGCACTTCCATTCCCCTCTGCCATTCCCTGTGCAGATGCACTGAAGTAGATTCCCTCTGTTGTCTTTCTTACTCCAGGTATCTCCAATTCTGTAAGATGTTCTGGTGTCCTGATCATTGCACCTGTCTGTAAAGGAAATGAAAACACACAATGGGGAAATGAAGCCCTTGCCATTTCAGCAGCCCATGTGCTACAGATACCTTGATCCACTTGGACTAGTAAAAACGTTTGATTTTTTTTCCACACAGTCATTGATCTGTCATACAGACAGATTTAATTAAACACCAACAGTCTATTTTAGTTGCCAAAGAATCAAGCGGAATTTATTCTTCTACTACCTTGAAAAATGCACATGCTAGTTAACAATGGATTGAGATAAATCACTATTTTGATTTTGTATTATAGGATTAAAACAGAGAGATGAGTCAGTTACCCAGTGACAGATGTGGATTTTTTATCGAAGCCCATATGAACAACTTCAACAGCCTGCTGCGGTTTGGACAATTATGAGAGGATAAATCCTGCCATCCAGATACACAGGCAACACTCCCAGTAATGGCAAACATATGTATGAGACTATTAAAAATATACCTTAGGGCCAAAGAGGGGCATACTCTGCCACTGGTCATGTACACTGGAAAACATACCTCCTGTGCCCTAGGAAGCAAGTGCCCAAGAAAGATACAAACTGGCCCATCCATTGTTCAGTGAATAAATATTCTGTTCCAATGCTCGCCTTCCTCTACTCTCCTCCTGCCACATGCTGATAGCTTCAAGTCTTTCTCCTGCACACATTACCACACTCACCGCACCTCTCTGTGCAAACACACATCACCATTCATGCAGCTGCTCTCCCTGAAACAAAGTGGCACCAGGAAGTTCCTGCCCACTGTGCCTGACAGCTGAACCCCACCCTTGAGAAATGCAGGGTCATGGGGTGGGCACCCTCTGGAGATACTGGGGCTGGGTAGAAGAAAACCTCTGAATCACTCCAAATGGTTTCTCAGCTGTTGCACTTTGGCCACAAAAACCAACATGTGGGAAATACTTGAGAAAACCATGAGATCAGATTGACAGAATACCATGGCCTGGAAAGGAAGCTGGTCTGTGGTTTTATACACCAAGTTCATGTGTGTGAATGGAATCCTGGGAAAGCACTTTTCAAAACATTCAGAGCTGGGAAACAAGGAAACTTCTGTGGGAATAAAACATGGTGGTTTGTTCTAAGAGGCCTGCTCATTTACAAGATCTCCATCCTTGGGTGGCCAGTGGCTGCATGCTTCATATAAAAGCTTCAATAAAACTAAGCTTTCTAACAGTACATTCCATCGGAAGTATGTTATAATGAGCTCAGTGGGGCTCACTCCCCTGAATTGATGCCTGAATTTGGGGGATCCCCCAAAATGACTACAACAGTGTGGCAAAATGAGAACAGAGGCTGTGTTATTGTGGGTGGTGGAGCAATTCCATAACAACATACAGAAAGGGCTTAAGTCCACAGATATGGTTATCAACATAGACCAGGAATCAAAATGCCAATCAATCCATATAAACAAACCCAATGCCATCTGCAAGCAGCTCTTTCACATGCCGTATAAGGACGGGGTCCATTTTCCAGCCTGCGAGAGATATTCCCTCATCAGCAAACTTTCTGGGGACTACACAGCAGCGGTGGGCTGGCCAGAGGCAAAAATGGACAGTGCAACAGATGTAACCCTTAGTTTTGTACAACAAGCTACATGCCAACCACACAAAGTCAGGCATTTCTACAACTCCTCTACAATCGCTCAGCTTCTCAACCTCCATCCAAGAAATCAAGCGCCATTATCACAGTTAAAGCCAGGCAAAAAAGTGGTCAAAGGCAGCATGGAGCTGGGCCAGTGAGGTATGTGGTCTGGGGAAGTCCCCAAAGCCACATACAGAGGCCCCAAGAGCCACCCTGGGCCTCTGAGCCAGAGGTTCCTCATGCCTGCTATATAAGCCCAAGAATTTGCCTGCCTACAAGGAACAGTCACTGCCTACTCCGTAGGGCTATTGAGATAATCTATGGGGCAACACTGTAAAGCCTGTGATTATTAGCAAAGATGGATCTACCATTTGTATTGAATCCATTGTTTCCATTTTAGATTTGTAGAAGATGCTTCATTAACTTTCAGAAAGATACTGAAACTTTCTGTTCTCTCCTACAGTAAACTGTAGGAGAGAAATCATGATAGACAAATCATGTCATGGAACAAATTGTATCAATGTCAAATAATTGGATCATGTCTTTTTACTGGCACTTGCAAACATTATACCTCCTGGTCTTCCCCATTTGGTAATGCATATGTATTGTCACCACAAGTCAGACTGCAATTACAAATGAAAGGTTGTCTTCCAGGGCTTTAAAGTTTAATCTCATATGAACGTAAAACCGAAGACGACTCCTGAAGGACCAGGTCAATGGCCCATCTAGTCCAGCATCCTGGTCTCACCGTGGCCCACCAGATGCCTGAGGGGAACCTACAAGCAGGACCTGAGGAGAAGAGCACTCTTCCCACCTGTGGTTTCCGGCAACTGGTATTCAGAAGCATTACTGCCATGGAGGCAGAGCAAACATACTTTGAGCGTTTGGGCATTATTAACTATTGTTTATGCTAGTAAAAAGCCATGACTTTGCCTCACCAATTAAAAACTAAAAGAAGATATCACAATGTTTAGGAGACCAGATGTTTCCAAAGTCAGATTATATGGGTTTTAAATTCAGTCAGTGATCTCACTTTGAGTGGATTTTTTTTAAAGGAAAAAAAAGAAAAATATGGAAGCTTTTCTTGTAAACATTTCACCGGTTCAAACTCCAGAATAAAAATGCTTCCTATGTATGCCAATGGCTCCATCACCTATACATGGGATTCCCCCCACCTCACAGTAACTGCTCCATTTCAGAGCTGTTAATACAGAGGACTGCATATCTACAATGCTTGAGTACAGGCAGTTCACTGTTTTGGTTATCTTTCAAATTCCAGTTCTAATCACAATGTGTCCTCAGATAAGTTAACTTAAGTAACTGCATGGAAGGAAAAGTACCCATTCCCTCAGTCCTCAACCTACCCCACACTGTTTAGGAGGCCCCCTCACCACCACCACCACGTGGAACAGGTCCTGGGGAAGAGGGACACAGGTGGCTGGTGCAGAGAAAGGCCAGGAAACTTTCCTTCAATGAACTTCCTCACTCTAAATTATTCTAGGCTCCAAGGCAGCGCCTTCCTAGTAAATTCCAATGAAGACAAAACCACAATTTCCAACCAATGGTTTTCTGTAGATACTTTTAAGTTTGTGGCAAAAATAATTGATGCAGCACTAAATTATCTGTCGGTAATTCTGAGTGTATCTGGGAAACAGAATTAAGAGAACACTCTAGCTGATTCTGAAGATCACAAGTATATCTCCAGTTTCTCTAAAAGAGAAAGGACTGGTTACAGCTTTCCTGATCAAATTTTACAATATTCCTAGAATGGGAAAACTTTTCCCAGCATGAAGTACAAGACCAAAGTGCGAGCAGGAAAATTACCCTGAGGACAATTACAGCGTGAATGAAAGGTGTTACATCAAAAGATAAAGCATGATTAGCACTTCATCCACAGACTGATGTACACTTAAGAGCCACAGGACACAGCAGGACACATGGTAAACATGCACAAGATTGCACTGGTGTAGCACAATCCTACTCAGCTTTAGAAGCAAGCCCCAGTATGTTCAATATGGCTTACTCCCAAGTAAGTGTGTGCTTAGTCTTGCAGCCTGTGCATTCCACTTAATACTTTACAGCAGGTATGGAGGACCTCCACACCTTTGCCCCCCCCCCCAAATACTGCTGGACTACAACTCCCATCTTCCCTACTGGCCATGCTGTTCAGAGCTAATGGGAGCTGGACTACCACAAAAATCATACTGGTGGATGGCCATCGTTCTGCCTTAAGGTGATACTTACTTCTGGAAGTGCAGGTAATGCGTCCACTGCCTTCTCCTAAGCAAGTACAATCCACCATCATCCATCCCTGATAGGGCTTCTCCCAGATCTCTCCAACAACATAGGAAGTCCCAGCAGAATTATCGTAGCACCGCTCAGCTACAGAAAAATATTTGTGAAAGATACTTTGGTTATTAAAGTTCTTCAGTCAAAAGATGAAACAAGATTTCTTAATTGAGGAGGGGAAGGAGAAATTGCTTCAATTATCTCCTTCCAAACTGCACTAATAGGTGAAGTGAAAAAACAGCATGTGGATATCTAGAAAATATGTCAAACATGAGGCCCAGTTCTCACTACAGTGTTCACCTTTCACTTCAGACTTCATGTGCAGGAATCACATGAATGAATCCTTTTCCATGCAAAGAAAAAGTAATGCTCTGAAGTAGCTTGAATGCTATATTCATTTTCTATGTGGCAGGAATTGTTTCGTATTCGAGAACATTCAATCATGACTCTCCCCAGATTCAGGATGACCGCCTGAGTGAGAAATAG
Source organism: Podarcis tiliguerta (assembly GCF_965153285.1). Taxonomy (NCBI): domain Eukaryota; kingdom Metazoa; phylum Chordata; class Lepidosauria; order Squamata; family Lacertidae; genus Podarcis; species Podarcis tiliguerta. The sequence goes on from NC_139534.1 coordinate 3,090,512, forward strand.
GCCCAATTGCCATACCAGCTACATTAAGTGATTTCCATATATAACAGCCTAAGGATGTTAGAACATACTCAAAGCAATAAAATAGGGAGGAGAAATAGATACCGTATTTTTTGCCCTATAGGATGCACCGGCCCATAGGACACACTTATTGGGGGGGGGGGATAAAGGGGAAAAAATTCGCTTTCCTGGCTTCGTTTTTAGCCTTGGGGCTGGAGGTCCAGGAGCAAAGGCAAGGTTGCACAACCTCACCATCGCTCTCGGAGCTTGCAGGGCAGGGGGCGGGGGAAGCCCAAGCTTCCCCAGCCCCCAGAAGGGGTCCGAGAGCAATGGCGAAGCTGCGCGCAACTTCCCCATCACTCTCGGAGCAGGTGGCGGGGGAAGCCCGAGCTTCCCCCGACCCCAACCCCCAGAATGGGTCGGAGAGCTTGCCGGGCTGGGGGGATAGCTTCCTGAAGCCTGGAGAGGGAGAGGGGTCGGTGCGCACCGATGCCTCTCACTCTCAAGGCTTCAGCGAAAGCCTGCATTCGCCCCAAAGGACGCACAGACATTTCCCCTTCATTTTTGGAGGGGGAAAAGTGCATCCTATAGGGCGAAAAATACGGTATGTGTGTATACACACACATTTATCTTTGAAAGAAAGTATCCTGTCAAAGAATCAAGAGGCCAACATCTACCTCAAACCATTGCCATAAAGAGCTTTGTTTACTGAATCTGAAGCACCTGCAGATCCATATTTGATATCTCAGGAACAAACATAAGCCAATACATACCAACTGGTTTGCAAGTCCATTCACCCTTCCCGTTGCCAAGACACACGCATTCCAACATGTAGCCCCCTGTCTCATGAGGCCTTCTCCAGGTATCCCCAATCTTGTAAGACTGACCTCCTTCATGACAGCGATCTGTAAAAATTGCACATAGAATTAGACAGAACTCCTTTATACCAAGACACTGGATTGCTCCATCCAGTCCAGCATTGTCTACTCTGCCTAGTGGCAACTCTCCAAGTTTCTAGGCAATTATGTTTTCCAACCTTGCTACCCAAGACCTTTCTAATAAGTTCTGCATGCAAAGCACATGCAGGGGCAGAGGAAGGGGGTGCAGTGGGGGTGGACCGCTCCGGGTGTCTTCGCTGAGGGGGGTGACATTAGCACGCCGCCCGCCCGCAACTCCCAAGCCTACCCCAAGCCATTGGGAGAAGGGGGAACTGCGCCACTTTGCCGGCGGCATTCCCCCCTTCCCCCTTCGTTCTGAAAGCTGGGGGAGGCTTGGGAGTCACGGGCGGGCGGCCCCTGGCTGCAGAGTGCTCCGTGCACCCAAGCGGCTATCCCATGCCTGGGAGGGCACCCTCCACACCACGCCCCCCTTGGGATCACGCCTGCCCTGGGCAGTGTGGGCATATGCTCCACCGCTGAGCACATGCCCTACCATTGAAATACGGCTCCTCCCCATAGATGAGCAGAAGCATCGCTGACTCCCTAGAATCCTGTATCCAATTCAGTTGCCCTGCAGGCCAGTGTGAGGTGTTATATAAAGCAGCCATTTTCCTCAACAGTCCTACCAGGCAGTCCTTCTTAGAGGAACAGTCTGAGCTCTTTTCCAAAATGGGCAACAGAAATAAGCATCACTTAACTTGAAAAAATGTCTAATGACCACAACTTGGCAAATTCCTGTAATATCAGAAATGTCTTATGTTCCAATCTGGAAAACCTTACATTTGTAGCAGAGATTGCTGCGTTGCCAATTAACACTGCAGGTTCTTTAAAGGATCTTTGGTAGACAATATGTAAAGGGGGAACAAACAGCAACAACAAAAAACCCTCAAACAGTAAACCTTCTTAAACAGCAATAAAAGCCCTCTTACACTGAGAAATGACCCCAAAGAAACTATTCCCCCACAGGTATTCCCCCACATACAACACCCAGTTCAATTGTATGGAGTGTTTGGTCCGTCATCCTCTCAGATCACGTTGCCCTGCACCATTCGTACCTGCCCCAACCAGGCCGATTGGGGCTCCCAATCTGGGCACTCCAGCCCCAGTTGGGCCACCCTCTAGGGCAGGAGCGCTCCTGCGAGGACTCACAGGAAGGGTTGACTGCACAAGGCCAAACCTACACCTCCTCAATCTTCTTGCACATTTTCTACTACAGATAACCTCTCTGCTCTTGGTTTTTTTATGCATGTTACTTTACAGTGAAATTTATGGTTCAAATTCTTTGCACCAAATGGAAATAAAAGCTAATCATTTGATAGAAAGAATACCTATAAGTGTCCACTAAAAAGAAATAATTGACTCAAGAAATATTTTCTTTTATGCATATCAACAAATAAAAACACTTATTCATAAAGTTTGCATGTTATAAAGGCAAGTTGCTTCTCTTTACATAGTAGTTATAATTATTCTGATATTGGGGTAGACAATGGAAACCTTGTGGCTTCTCTATAGCATTCACATGCTAAGTTTCTAACTGAACTGTGAATTCCTCCACTGAGAAAATTCCTTACAGACTTGTGACATTGTTTGCTATTCCTGCAATTTGGTGGTGGGCAATGGTGGACTTCTGTAATGCCCCAACAGTGTCAGTAAATGTCTTGAGCACATGAGACATTTGCCTTTGAGCACCTAGGCACCTCTCCATCTCCAATACGTACTTGCAATAGTGCAGCTGATTCTACCGCGGCCAGCCCCAATGCAAGTACAGTCCCAGATCATGGAGTCCTTCGGGCGTTCGTAAGTCTCCCCGACTCGATATGTAGCTCCAGTGTATTTGTCAAAGCAGGTTTCTTCCGCTGAGTGGGAAGGAAAGAGTAGGTCACCATAGCAGAATATGTAGCACGCAGGTTCTAATCCCCCTCCCCAACCATTCAAATTGTCATGCATAGAGGGATCAGGGGGTGGTGACTGGGTCACCTAGGAGGTGAGGCAGGCAGAAAAGTCTCTGGCTGCACTTGGCTCAGCTTCTTAGATCCTAGAGGGCCTAAGACAGAAAGAGCAAAAGAAGGGAAACACACAAGTTGGGTCAGAGAAGGCAACCTGAATGGTGGAGCGAAAGGGAAGGGTCTTGAGAGGGAAGGAAAACAGGAAGGGACTGGGTAGAGATCAAAGCAGAGCCCACCCAGAAGTGAAGTTCACATCTTGATTTGAATGACTCAGCCCAATAGTCCCACCTCAGGTCCCTCGTGGCATAAGATGCCATCTCATAGACTAGGAGTCCTTCTTTCCTCATGGCATTCCTCATTGCCATGGTTTGTACTGTCCTGGTTGCTCTTAAAAAGGGCATAGCCATCACTCCATTTGGGAGAGCTTCTTGATCTCCAGCTAATCTGCTTTCTGCCTGTAGCTAATATGCATGCTGCCCCTCAACTTCCCCTTCCTTGCCAATCTTATCCCCAAAATAAAAAAGCCTGACTCAGTTAGCTTTAACACATTGCCATCTATTCCACACTGTGTGCACCCCCCACAAGTTCCTTCTAGTTTAATACTATAATTTCAAGTGCCCTTCTGCACATGGTGTAACCAAAGCACCTGGCACCTGCATTCCTAAGAGGAACCCAGCTGGATCAGACCAAGAGTTTGCTGCTCCAGAACCCCGTTTCTCTCCATGTCCAGTCAGAAGCTTCCAAGAAGCTGTCCAAAATCTTCTGAATCTGGAGGCTCAATTTAGTGATTGCAGATATTAGCCACTAATAGACTTGTCTTTCCTTCCCCTTTAAAGCCAAGTAAGCTAACCCACACATTTAAGGCAAAGGTGGCACCAACACCAACTCCTGGAGAGTGCCTGCCCATCCCCACAAAGCTTTCTCTGCAACTGAGTGCTAAGCATTTCCAGGCTACTCTTCTGGAGACTCCTCAGACAATGAGGCCCAAAATGTTCTGTGTGCCCTAGAACATCTTCTGCAGCCCTTGCTGAGAGCAATAGGGAAAGGAACATTCTCTGTTGACCACGTAAAGATTCCCTGGCAGACACATCATTGTAAGAGAGGGTTTGCTGCCTGTAGTTTGTTTGAAAATCGCTTCACTAGCAGCAGTGCAGGGCACAAAATGGTACAGTGGTTGGCCGGAAGACTTCCACATGACAATAGACAGGGGAAGCAAAGGTACACTCACTTAGGGTTGTCATACTTCAAAAAGTAAAAACGAAGACACCCCCCCCCCAAATTGTTGAGCTTTCTTTTATGAAAACGCAAAAAACCCACGATTTTCCAACTGACTTGCCTAAGATCCAGGACAAAGTGCCACCTTGCCTTTCAGAATTTTCCCCGGACATCAATTCCGCCTTTGAACTCCCAGTAATGTCTGGGAAAATCCGGATGTATGGCAGTCCTACACTCAGAGGTATCAAAGCCAAACAAGGTTGTGGGGAGGATAGTCAAGAAGTAAAATGAGTTAAGAACAGGCTACCTTTAAAGATACTTTCAGACAAAGTAGCTCTGTTTATCTCAACATCTTTTGTTTTGAAAAAATGTCTAGTTTCCCCAGAATATTGTTTTTGTAGGAGTGGCGGTGGTAGTAGTAATAGCAATCTTCTGCTTACCCTCTGGCTTGCTTTCGCAGTTGAACCCTCTGCTCCCTCCATAACAGGTACAGACCAGAATTTTCCCCAGGTAAATGCGCTCCCATTGCTGGTTTATCTGATAGTGCTGCCCATTATCATAGCAGCCAGCTGAAAAAGAAAGAGGAGTCTTCAATTACATTCATTTGTCTGGACCACAAATGGTTCCCCAAGCAAGGGGGAGATGTATGTGCAGGGGGGTGGGGTGGATCTGAGCTTTGGCATGCATGGAATATACATTAGCTCCAGAGGCTGCATTCCTTTTGCATCCTGAAACCTCAGTAAGAGGATGAAGGTTTTTAGGTGCATGATAATCAGCGCTCGGCTTGAATTCAAAACGATTTTGTCTGTCTCTTTTCCACCATGTTTCAAAATGAACCACGGGAGGTTTCAAATTCTGAAGCAATGCATTAACAGATGGAAAAGATTGCTCAGCTAGGAGGCCTAGTCCAAATTTTCATGCAAGACAATGGAAAGACCCCAGTGCATTTGGACAAAACTCTGACTCTCTCTCTTAGGCAGGCGTGTCTTTGCCAAGACACAGCACAGTCTTCCAGTTCCAAGCATTTTCCTCACTTATAGTTTTACATTAAAAGCACTGACACTTCCCAGGGTAGAGTGACACTTTTTTCAAATAACTTTTATTAAAATGAAAAACAAATGTTACATCCTGCATTTAACTCGTAAAACATAATTTGTGGCATTCTAACAAACTCGCTGCAGTAAAGGCTGCTTTTCTAAGCAGAAAAAGAAGAAAATCCATAAGGAACAATTATTTGATTTCTGAGGGAAGCCGGATATTACAGATATTTAGGCCTATCAACTAAACAGCGTGGATACAGTGGTACCTCGCGTTAAGAACTTAATTCGTTCTGGAGGTCTGTTCTTAACCTGAAACTGTTCTTAACCTGAGGTACCACTTTAGCTAATGGGGCCTCCCGCCACCACCACGTGATTTCTGTTCTCATCCTGAAGCAAAGTTCTTAACCCGAGGTACTATTTCTGGGTTAGCGGAGTCTGTAACCTGTAGCATCTGTAACCTGAGGTACCACTGTAGTTACTTTCCATTTCTTGCAGAAACACTGTTTGGTTGAGCAGCTGCTGACTTTGGTTCTTGAAAGTTCTGGACATTTGCCCCACAGACCAACACACCTGCAGTGGACCCTTATCTTTGAGGAAGTAACCTTGCTTAGTGTCCTTTCATGAGAAAACAGACCCAAACAGATATTTATGGATTTCACAGTGGCCTCTCTTCTCTCTAAGCATTTATCACTGTGTAGTCCAATAGCTTTATGGGCTGCATGAGTAGTTGGGTTAAGCTCCTAGATAGCTTGGAGCCTTTATTTAGCCATCTACTGTCCTGTTTAATTGTTGTAGCAAATAATTAATATGCACTCTTGTCTTCAGGAAGTGTGTGAATTTTAAAAATGGGAAACTTGAGTTAAATCAACACAGTGCAAATCTAAACATGTTTACTCAGAGACTCCCTTTAAGATCAATGATATTTAACTTTAGCTTTCTGGCTTAAGTGGACCTGGGTCTTGTCACGGCCTGGATGGGAGCCTGTCTGCAAGCCCTGTGAGGTTATGGGTAAATTCTATGCACCCTATTTCCCTAGAACGAGTATTTCATGTTTAACAGACTGGAGTGCCAGAAAACATTCCCCTCACATCCACCTCCTCGAAAGCTTTCTCTCCCACTTCTGATGGTTTTAAGTAGAAGGACTTTGGCAAATGTCTCAGTTCTTTAGGCAGAAGCAAATATTTCAGGATTCTGAAACCCCATGTGTTGAATAGTGCACACACACACACCGCACAATTACTGTTAAAGTACTAAGAAAACAGGTAGGGAGTTGGGCAAGAGTACCCTTCCCCGACCTGCTGCCCTCCAGATGTTTCAGACTGCAAGGGGACTTTTAGTCCCAAACATTTCGAGAGCACAAGGTTGGGGGGAGGGCTGAGGGAGAGGAACAGGAAGACTTCCAGATCAATTCACACCTCTGCCCAAAGCACAATAGGATTGCCAGATGTCTCTTCTCTGAAAGGACCCTCCATTATTCAGCAACACCCCAAACACTACCGATTTTTTTAAAAAAGCCAGAACCCCATGCAAGGTACTGGATGAGTCTTGCTTGAGACACTAAACATCAGGATTTAATTACTTTTTTAAAACAACAGCGCCAACTAATACTGCAATTCAGTGAGTTCACTGGAGCTCACTCCCAGGTAATCCGTTTGCAAGTTTACAGCGCTCAATAGGCGGGTGAGATAAGGAGCTTTGCGAGCGCATTTGGCACAGGCAGACTTCCTGTGCTCTCCCGAGTTTCTCAAACCCTTCGGGAGACACGGGTGTAAAACAGAGAGACCCTCGGAGGAGTTTCTGCCTCCTTCACCCGCCTCAAATTTGGAGGGTTCCTGGGATCTGCATGCAGCGGGCTCTACCCTGCCCCCCCCCCCGAACTTGGCTTTCTCTCGCTCCCCTCGGAGCACTCACGCTTGCTCTGGCTGGCCGGCACCGGGGGCTGGACGATGTGCTGGGCTTGCCGGCGGGTCTTCTCGGCCGGGACCTTGGCGCCCTCGACTCCGGCCCCCAAGGAGAGGCTCAGCAGCACCAGAAGCAGCCGGCGGGACGGACTGCCGGGCATCTTCGCGATCTGATCGGGGGGAGCAGAGCGGACTTCGGAGAAAGCGCCTCTTCCTTGCGCGCTGGGGGGGGGGGGCACCTTGCTGCTCGCCCCTCTTGCTGCTCCGGCTGCCTCTTGCTCCTTTGCGGGTGCGCGCTGGGTCCCGGCGGGCTTATATGGAGCTCCTGGCGCCGGAGACCCCGCGCGGGGGGGGGGGGCGGGGAGGGGCGCCGGGACACCCCTTTGGAACGGCCAGCCGCTCGCTGATTGGCCCGGGCCGGCGGGTGACGTCGTGGGGAGTTGCATTCCAGGGCGAACAAAAGACGCGGCTGGCGGGCGGGCGGGGGGCGAAGTCGAGTTGGGGGGCCGGGGGGGGGGCACCCTCGCCAGATCGCCGCCCGCAGCCCCGCCCCAGGGATCTCCAGCATCAAAGCCGCCCAGGTGGGGGGGGGGCAGAGCACAACCTGAAGCAGCGGGGCACTGCAAGACATTGTGGCACCTGAGCCGGACCCCCCCAAGTGCCCTTTCCCCCCACACTTTGCCCGGTCCGGGAAAAGGGCTGAGAGCAGATCCGCCTCCGGAACAGGAGAGGAGCAGATCGGCCGCCTTGCCCCCAGCCAGACCATTGGGTCCATCGAGCTCGGTGCCGCGGACACGGGCTGGCAGCAGGGGCTCGGCGGGGTTGGGGACCAGGAGATGCCGGAGATGAACCCCACGACCCTGTGCTGGCAAGGCAGGAGCTGCGGGGCTTCCCCTAGAAACCCCGCCCCCCGCCTTGCACAACCCCGCCCAAGCATTGCGAATTAGGGTTGCCCTGCGCCCGGGATTTCCCGGACACAGACGGAAATCGGCCGTCGGAAACAGTGTTTGGGTGGGAATCGGGTTTTTTATGTCCGTGAAAATGTGGGTGTATGGCAACCTATGCCAGGAGTGTCGATTTTGACGAATGTCATTAAAAATAGCTCGAAAACGTTTCTATTTTTCTACATTTTTCAAGAAAGCAAACTCTGGGCGAAACTTTAAAAAGCTCAAAAGCTTTTACTGGTCCAGTTCATCTCAAAAGTAATATACAAGCTTATGAGTTGCACAGGTAGAATGCCCACAAAGCAACAGAGAAACAAGCAGCACTCCTCCTTAAGTTTCTTTCCATGTTACTTTGCATTCTCCTAATAAACTCAAAACCAGATCAACTTCAGAACTTCATTGACTACTTTGACAATATTGTTGAAAATGCTCCCACCAAGCAATGTGTATGACACATTTATAATTCATTGCTTTGAGTGGCAATTAATTAATTAATTATAAATTTGGATACAGTCTCTAGTATGTCATTCAGTTTGACATAAGCCTTCTGTCAATGCAACCCTCGCGTCATTTTTATTTTTATCTAATAAATAAGAGAACTGCGAATGTGGTTTGTCCCAAGTCATGCCAGTGAGGGAATGACTGAGAAGTGAACCTCATGATTTGGTTGTAAAATAATTGTCAGAATCCTTTCCAAAATTGTATTTGTTCTAACACAATTATTTCCAGTTGTTTTTGCCAACTGTGCTCTAATTCAAAATAATCTTCAAAATATCTTCAGAAGTAGACATCCAAAACTGGAAATACCTCACATATTCATATTCAGGATTAAATGTTCATTTGCAGAATGGAACCCTTGCTGTCTGGTTGTGTAGTTTTCTGTAAAAAGATGCATAGTTGAACATCTACCCCCACAAAGAAATACTGCTTATACAATTTATTTAAAATATTTGGTTAGTGGCATCTACAAACTCTGAATCTGAAGATCAAGTGTCTTATGGGAAGGCATGTGGAAAGGCTACCAGACGCTGCACCTGCAGGTGTGGATCATAGCCCTCAAGGAAGAGGTGATGTTACAGTCTGCTCATGCAGCCACTTTCTCCCAGAACTGAATTGGGAGGGGGGACGGGCGTTCCGGAGGACTGGCTAGCAGACAATGGAGCTCCATTCATAAATACAGTCAACAGCAGACTGATCTGGCCATGTATATATACCAGACTTTCAACTTGGATACCAGATGGCTAGGAGGTTCAGAACCCATGAATTACCCCAAAAGGAAGCATAGAGATTAGCAATATAGAAATATTTTCTAAAGAACCCATGATGCTAATCTTAATTTCCCTTGGTTTTTCACATGTTTCCTAATATACAAAACCATTCATTTTGGAGAAATTTCCGATATGAAATGGCTTGATATTTTTCTACATGTGTACCTTGCAGACACTAACCATGTCACCTCAGAAGTAATTTCTGTTCCATTTAATAAGGCTTACTGTCAGCTAAATGGGGTTAGGATTGCAACCTTGGAAAACTTTTCCTGCAAACTAATTGTTAACAGCAACACAATTTCTTTCCTGGTATAATGTTGAAACAGCTAAATAATTACCGTATTTTTTGCTCTATAAGATGCACCAGACCACAAGACGCACCTAGTTTTTGGTGGAGGAAAACAAGAAAAAAAATATTCTGAATCCCAGAAGCCAGAACAGCAAGAGGGATCACTGCACAGTGAAAGCAGCAATTCCTCTTGCTGTTCTGGCTTCTGGGATAGCTGCGCAGCCTGCATTCACTCCATAAGACGCACACATATTTCCCCTTACTTTTTAGGAGGGGAAAAGTGAGTCTTATAGAGCAAAAAATACGGTAAATTCTAAGGTAAAGTCTTTAAACAGCATTCATGAATATTGGTAAGTCCATATTAGACATGTCTGTCAGAGGGAGAGAAAAGGATTCAGCTTGCAAGGCAGGTCACTATTGTTATCTTCCTGTTGTGAGAAGCTTGGCTGAAACAGAGTGGGTTGCCTAAGGCCACCAAGTGAGTTCATGGCTAAAGTCAGAGGTGAACCGTAGTTCTCAGCTTGCCTTGTGCCTGCCACACAGCAGTTCACTTCACTCGCACTCATGTGAGGTGGATGTGATGCAATGGATAAAAAGATGGGCTGCCCAGCAGTGATGCTCACTGGGCGAACTTGGTCAAATGTCTAGCCTCCAGTAAAGATTTAATGGAGAAATCAATGGACAAAACTAGAATTGTGAATACTATTTTAGAGATGATTAATCTGATTCTTAAATTACATTTTTCACATAGGTATGGGTTCAACTCACAATAATGAATCTTTGCCTTTTAAAAATCACATCTGTGACCTGACTTTTGCATTCTTCTGCTGACATTATGCTAACTCATTGTCCTTAGATTGAAAACCAATGTAATCTTTTGATATTCACAAGCTCGACCATCTTGGCTTGGGTCTGTCAAGTCAAAGAAATCCCATAAATCTTTACACCACACCAAAAGCATTAAGTGGGAAAATGCTTTGGGCTGTTAGACATCAGATTTTTCTCCTGCCTGTTTTAGAAAGTCAGTAGTGTGTGCTCTGGTTTTCAACTGGGATTTTAATAAGCCAATGGAGATTAAAAATAAGTAACCTTCTGTATCTTTGCTTAATGGTAATGTTTAACCCAAACATTTAACTGCCTTTTAGTTACATTTCCTGACCCTTAATGGGGTCAAATGCCCTCCGTTTCATCTGGTTACAAATTCTTGGGCTTCAGACGGGACAGTCAGAGGGACTCTTTAAAAAAAGTCCTTTTCCTTTTAGATTCCTTGTTTATTCTAGAAACCACCCCAAGCATGCTTAAGATATTCTCCTGACTCGCCTTACCCAATGGGATTGTCTGCCAATAAAACTCACAGCCAGTAAGATAAATTCTTCTCTCTTACTCACAGTGGACAGTCTTATTTACTTGGGATTACAAGTGTGGGTGACTGGGAGCACAATTTGTTCCATTGATCAAGCTACTCAGGCTGCATCAATTCCAGGCAGTATTTGGGGCCAGATGAGTATGGGTGAACTCCCACTTATGGTTTTCCTTCAGAGATAATATCTCTTTGTAGACGCAGGGCATCTGCTTTGCCTCCTCAATCACACCCCACGGGCAACCATTTCCCCACTTCACGTAGCAACAAGGAAGGGAACACAGATAGCGGCGCTATGGCCATCTATCAACTGATCTAGTTACTCAAAAGCCTAGAACCTTGTGGTGATTCCCATAATGTTGGTTGTCTAATTATTTTATCCTCAATACCAGGCAGCAGACAATTTTAAACCTGAGAGCGGAGGGGCAACCTTATGTCTGAATTGAGCAAGCACAGGAAATCATTGTGCAACGTGCAATTATTGTGCAATCACTGATTTATCTGGTATCTCCTTCTTCTCCCTGTCATGTGGAAATCTCACTAAAACAGGATTTCTTCCCATGACACATTGAGACCCAGCAGTGCTGCCTGGAGTTATCAGATGTTTTGCAAGAGCCGCTGTTGTGAGCTGGAAGTGAAACTCTGTGAGGCCAGGAGCTGAAATCTTTGCATTTCTGGTGCCTGGCAGTGGCTAACTGAATACTGAATATTCAGCAATAAACATCAGGTTTTCATGGGGAAAGTGGCAGGATGGGCAGTGTGGGGGGGCACCACTCAGACCTGTGATTTGAAATCACTTGAAATCATAGGGCAAACGGAAGTTAGGTTTTGTAGAACTCAACAAGGAAGAAGCATAAGGACAAAAGTCATTGGCTCTGGCTCCACATACCGTTGGGCTCCCTGCCTTCTGTCCTTCCAGTTCTAATGGACGCCAGCCACCACACAGTGATGCAAGCAAATGTTTGGTTTTCTGGTATTCCCAGAGCTCTGTTGTACTAGAACTCTCAAATGCCATTATGCTACCACTCTGAATTCAAGACAAAACTAAACATTACAAGGAAGACAAGGGGGGTGGCTGTTGCCGCAGCACCAGGTCCATGTTAAGTTTTCCCCTCCCAGTCTGTAATATCCAGTACAGCTTACCTCATGTCCTGACATCATTACAGTGTACACTATCAGTGACTGCAAATAATGCTTAATTGAGGCATGGAAACACACAGTGGAATGACATTCGGCCATGGAGTACCGTAAGTTGGGGTAGATGTTATGGTGGAATTCAATTTAGCTTGGTCCTTTTGGGAAATAGCTCTGGGTTCCTTGCAGTTAGCATTGCATGCAGATTAAATGTTTTGCTGGAACTATGTAGTATTGTTACTGAGAGGGATGCAATAAGCATTTATATAACACAGTTTCCTTATTCAAAATGCTTCATGTACATTATCCTGGTGTAATCCTAACAACTCTGCAAGTTAAGTCAGAATGATTGTCCTAACATTAAGACTGACAGGTTGAAACAGAATGAATGACCTGCTGCTTAAGCCCAACTAGTCTGTTCATGGCAGGGATGAGAACTGAACCAGGGACATATCCTGATTTATTACTTTTCCCATTATATTACCTCTCTAGAGCTTGCCTTCTGATGGTCAAAATTCTTGCATGTCTTGACTAAACCTAGAAGACTCCTGACTTGCTAGCACTCACAACCAGCAGAGTGCTAATGTCTCTGCAGGCTAGATCCATTTATCCCTTCTTGGGTGGGCAGCTTTGTGGGTGTGCCCCAGGCCTGCCTTGTGAACTGGCATACTGCAGGCCAGATCATCCCCCACCGCCAAATGGTGGCAGAAATTGGAGGGCGTTCCCTGGGCGTGAAACCACGCCCGATAGTGGCACTTGGCCCTGCACCCAGGACCAGGATAAATTCTGGGCTTGCCAGAATCTTGGCCTCTTTTTTCGCTGTGCCGGTTCTCCTACCCACACTCCCTCAGATTATGGATGTTGCAGATGGTACAACCTTGCTATGGATGATGTTGGTCACCATATTTTGGGGCCAGGCAGGAATTTCCCCCATCTGGCAGATTGGCACCAGCCATTTGGTTTTTGCCTTCCTCATAGCAATCGTCACAACTTTGTAAGGCATTGAGTAAGCATAGGTCTTGGTTGGAGGGGAGGTTTAGCCTCTGCCTGCCCCTCCACGGGTAAAAGTGTATCCTGTTAAAAGTATCTGGGAGGAGTGGCTCCTGTCCGGTGCTCAGACAGGGGCTGGGGCCAGACCACTCCTCCAACTTGGAGGCGCTCCAATTTGACGCAGGTCATAGGGCATCCCTTCCAGCTGGCTTCACCCTTAGTGACACCACCAGCAGACGGGCTGGCGTGATATACGCACTTGCTTACCCCAATGCCTATAGCCAAACCTTCACATCTGTAACCAATAAAGTTGTGGCCTTATTTGATCCCAAAACCAATATTCTGTGTGTTGTCAAGTTATTTGAACCCTAGGGAACTAAGTGGTCACGGGGCCTCGACACGCAAATATACTGTATTTTTTGCTCTATAAGACTCACTTTTTCCCTCCTAAAAAGTAAGGGGAAATATGTGTGCGTCTTATGGAGCGAATGCAGGCTGCGCAGCTATCCCAGAAGCCAGAACAGCAAGAGGGATGTCTGCTTTCACTGCACAGCGATCCCTCTTGCTGTTCAGGCTTCTGAGATTCAGAATAATTTTTTTCTTGTTTTCCTCCTCCAAAAACTAGGTGCGTCTTGTGGTCTGGTGCGTCTTATAGAGCGAAAAATACAGTATGTTTGCTTAAAAGGGCAGCCCCATTATTTTTTTTACAGTACATGAGATTCTCTGGGGATACCCCATTGGGACTTCACCCCACATGCAAATGTGGCTCTTAACATATTTTCATTTATCTGCCTGCAACTAAAGTGTGGCTGCAGTTACTTACTGTTTTCTTCTACACCCTGGTGTGAAACCTCTGGTCAAATTCTCCCCTGCAAATGATTCACAGCAGCAGTGTACTAGCAGTGGTGGAGGAAGCGGAGTGCGGGGGTGACTGCCCCGCCCCTGGCAGCGTGATCCTGGTGGGGTGCCATCACGGCTGCCCCCACCACCCGCACTGGGCACCATGCCCCTGCAGGCAGTGTGCCATGCCCCCAGGACTCACGCCGCCCCACCCCCGCCTGTTCTCCGCCCCCCGGTGCTGGAGCATGAAGCTCCACCACTGAGTACTAGGCCTATTATTTGAGAGCAAGTTTCCTTTGTAACTTAGTAAATGTAACTTCCATATAATGTTTAAGATATTAGTTACAGTTGGAGCATATTGGAGTTTTTATTGATGAAATCTAAGTTTTTCTGTGACATCCAAAATACTTTTAAAAAGCTGATCTTTGATTTAACAGTGGGTTGCAATAATAACTAAAATTTAGTTATTGCAACAACTGATTTCATCTCCCAATTATACTCAAGTTGTATGTAAGGCACTATAGCCCTACTGATCTCAATGGAGCTAAAGTAAGTTTGCCTTAAGTTATTTGTGGATTAGTGAGCTATGTGGAATTAAAACTCAGCTAGGACTGAATCCTGAACCTTTAAAAGTAATTGGACTTCTCCAGTCAATTTCAGCAGGAGCTGGATTGCTTGCTAAGACTTAGGTTAAGAACCGTTAAAGGAAATTATCTACTGCCATGTACTTAACAGAAGTGAAGTCCAAGAGAGTTCTGCTTGTACCGTGGAAGGCAAAAATCCAGTCCTGTGCTTCAAGAAAAGAAGCAGAAGAAGAACAGCTCATCCCGTGTCACAAGTGACCCTGGCAGATGTCAGTACAGATGACATTTGAGATCCAGCTATTGCGGTGCTACTGTTGAATTAAATGCTGGCAGTTCCACTTGAACAAAATGATTAATATACAACGCCTTTGACTTTTTTCTGTAGCACTTGAACATTTTGGGAGTTGAAATGGTTCAGGATGTTTTGTCAGTTCTGCTGCCTGGTAATCTTGAATCCAGCTGCAATCCAGCCCTTAGTTGCCAAACACATCAACTTTATTAACTTGCACCACTTTCTCTGGGGCAAGACTAAATGTTATAATTCTAAGGCACTTAAAATATGGCTACTTTGTCCTATTTAAGGGGTGCTTAGAATAATTTTATAGAAAGGTAGCATACAATAATATATAATCAGGCTGTAGTCCTAAATAAGCTTCCTATGGTGTGAACTCAGATCAGTATAGTGGACTTTACCTGTGAATAAATATGCATAGGGTTATGCTGTTAAAAAAACCCAGAACCCAACCCTATGAAGATCTGTGCCAAAAAATAGTTTATACATCCTTCACCACCCAAATATTTATGATTGCATACAAATTTGTAAACAATGCTAAGATTTGGAAAGAAGATCCAGGAATCCTTTTCTAGGATCACATCTGCATCATACATTTAAAGCAAATGACTTCCCCCAAAGCATCCTGGGATCTGTCACCTCTCACAGAGATACAATTCCCAAAAATTACAGTTTCCAGGATTCTTTAGGGAAGGTTTTCAAACTTTTGGAGTCCACGGCTCCCTTGACCAACTCCATTCTTTCTGCAGCACCCCTGTGGGGCTCAGGAGCCCAGTTATGTCACCCCTTGCCTGCAGAGCTTTCAGCCTCTCACTCTTTTGTGAATTTCTCCCTTGTGGAGTGTTTCCTCAGCCTCCTCTCCTCTCCCCTCTCCTTGGGAGTCCTCCAGGCTGCTGCTGCTGCTGCCGCCCCTGGTCTCCCTTGCTCCAAAGAGAGGTGCCTCCCAGAGCCACCATTTGCCTGTTGAGTTTATAGCCAGGGCTGCTACAGTAAGCAGCTATGCAAGCCTTTGGGAGGCAGAGACGCAAGAGGGCATCAGAGGAGGGAGGCAAGGAAAGAGGGAGAGAGGCCAGTCTTGCCCGCAGCACCCCTGACTACCATTCAAGGCACCCCAGGGTGCTACAGCACACGGGTTGAAAACCACTGCTTAGGGGAAGCCTTGCAGATGCAGGACCAGCCCAAGACCTTTTGGTGCCTGAAGTGAACGACAAAGTGGCACCCCCACCCCAGCCATGGAAGAAGGGGTGAGTCAAGATCTACATAAGGAGCAAGTACTACATTGGGATCCACTGCCCCCTGCCACTGAGGCAGTTAGGAATCTTGCCTCACAAGTGGGCTGGTCCTGCGTGGATGTGACCTAAGCGTGCGCTTGCCATGCCTTCTACATGTAATTTTACAATGACATTGTAGGCCAGTTGTAATCCTTGCATGTTTTCCCAAGGTTTGTCCATCTTTTTTCTTACAGAATAAACTCTGAGATTCGTGTAGCTTAAGCTGCAAGACTGCAATTTGCTAACCCTTTGCTGCAGACATTATTGTAATTTTTTAATCACACACAGCAGAATAACACAGGGACCAAGAAGAGAAAATTAAACTGAAAAGTTTTGTAGATGGATAGGGAAACTGAGTAGATATGACTGGATCCAGCTGCGCCATTGACTAGCTCATCAGATGTCCAATGGGACACCTTTAGTCTGTTTTATATATGTTTTTTTATATTGTAAATCGCTTAGGGATGCCTCATAGTAAGTGATTCATAATTAAATAAACAAATAAACAAATTGATCAGACGCCATCATGTGAAATTCAGGTGGGATTTACAGCCCAATTTGTAAGAAATCATCCTAGCTGCGGTCCTTTTAGCCTTTTTAAAATCAATACCACACACACACATGCAATTTTACTGCTTCACAAATTGTAAACACACACACAAGCACACACCAAAAATAGGGTGCCAAAGTGGCACGGAGAGGAGCAATGCCATATTGGGAGAAAGGTGTATGTGACAACCAATCGGGAAGGGAGGGGTCAACTCTGCCCCAGCGGCTATGCCATGCCCAGCATGAGAATGGAAGACAGCAAGATACCCCTAAGTGTGGCTGGTGGTGGATTAAAATTCCTCTTGTAGCCTACAGTGGAAGAACAATGGTTGGAACCCCCCTTTTCTCATATTGGTTTCTTGCAGATGACACAGGGAAAACAGAGCGTGGAGGTAGCCTGTCTGCACATTGGTTCACAAACCTAAGAGGGCCTTTAAGCATAGACATGTGTCGTAACCATTGACTGTCTTTTCCCCTCTTAGCCACATCTGTTCCTCCCATTGCCTCACAAACCACTGAAGAAATTCAGACAAGTTTTGGCATGATGAGCAATATGCCCCTCTGAGTTAGGGAAAGTTCATGTCCAGTTCACAGCTAGGAACCCTTCTTTCTCGAGTCTTCATTTGGAGTAGCACTTTTCCAATACGTACTTTATTGTGAAGAGACTTTGTGATTCAGTCCAATGGAGCCAAGGAGCTGGTCTGTATGCTATATTCACTAGGGAGACTGGTAGCCTCATTATCTCTCCATCTCGTTCAGTTTTCCCATTCCAAAAGGGGGGGGAACAAGGCCACATGCAAACATTCATACAGGGCCAGCCCAAGACATATCGGCAAATGAGGTGAATAATAATAATAATAATAATAATTTCTTATTTGTACCCCGCCCATCTGGCTGGGTTTCCCCAGCCACTCTGGGCGGCTTCCATAGAAACAAAAAATACAGTAAAATATCACAGATTAAAAACTTCCCTGAACAGGGCTGCCTTAAGGTGTCTTCTAAATGTCAGGTAGTTATTTATCGCTTTGACATCTGATGGGAGGGCGTTCCACAGGGCGGGCGCCACTACCGAGAAGGCCCTCTGCCTGGTTCCCTGTAGCTTTGCTTCTTGCAATGAGGGAACCGTCAGAAGGCCCTCGGAGCTGGACCTCAGTGTCCGGGCAGAACGATGGGGGTGGAGACGCTCCTTTAGGTATACTGGGCCGAGGCCGTTTAGGGCTTTAAAGGTCAACACCAGCACTTTGAATTGTGCTCGGAAACGTACTGGGAGCCAATGTAGGTCTTTCAAGACCGGTGTTATGTGGTCTCGGCGGCCGCCCCCAGTCACCAGTCTAGCTGCCGCATTCTGGATTAATTGCAATTTCCAGGTCACCTTCAAAGGTAGCCCCACGTAGAGCGCATTGCAGTAGTCCAAGCGGGAGATAACCAGAGCATGCACCACTCTGGCGAGACAGTCTGCGGGCAGGGAGGGTCTCAGCCTGCGTACCAGGTGGAGTTGGTAGACAGCTGCCCTGGATACAGAATTGACTTGCACCTCCATGGACAGCTGTGAGTCCAAAATGACTCCCAGGCTGCGCACCTGGTCCTTCAGGGGCACAGTTACCCTATTCAGGACCAGGGAGTCCTCCACACCAGCCCACCCCCTGTCCCCCCAAAACAGTACTTCTGTCTTGTCAGGATTCAACTTCAATCCATTAGCCGCCATCCATCCTCCAACCACCTCCAGGCACTCAAAATGATGCTCCCTCCTGCCTGGGAAGAAAGGGGGAGTGAAGAATAGCGATGGGGAGGAGACCAGCAGCACTTTCTATTCACCCAGAGGCCTCTGTAGAAGCAGCATTCAGTGGGTGGGTGGGGCTGCCAAGGAGGGGGCAGATCCAGCCTTGAAGGAGTGCGCCACAGCTGTTCCTGCCAGCTGCAGCAGCTGCAGCATTTCTTGGAGGCTGGATCTGCTGCCC
The DNA here is from genome assembly GCF_965153285.1 of Podarcis tiliguerta. NCBI lineage: Eukaryota > Metazoa > Chordata > Lepidosauria > Squamata > Lacertidae > Podarcis > Podarcis tiliguerta. The sequence continues at coordinate 3,109,028 of NC_139534.1, forward strand.
CTGTGGATCCTTCTGCCTGAGGCAATTGCCTCACCTTGCCTCATGGGTGGGCTGGCCCTGGATTCATCCACATACAGTCCCGTATACAACTGGAGAAGCTTTCTACATGCATGGGATCCATTCATTCATTAATGCAGGGCAAGCATCATGCACAGGCAGCCTAGTATATACTAGTGTATACTATATTCTAGTGTATACTTATGGCCTGCTTTGCAAATAACACCTTGAACATGTAGAGGCCAAGGTCTGAGCACACAACCCTCTGTCCTACCTCTACACATTTTTACCTGGGCTAGGTTCACAAGGTAGTCAAAATATTTCTATTTCTAACTCAGTCTTCCCCCAAAGAAGGCTTTCGAACTCTAACCCTAGCATATCTGCTCTGTGATTTGTGCATTGAATTAGTCCTGAACTTTTAGATATTCCTTATGGGGAGTTCAAGTTTTCTTTTGTTGGCACTGAAAGTTGATAATTGTTTGCACATGTTCTGTTGTAATCACTGCAGCACTCGTTTGGATAGCTCTGCCAAACGTATTAACTCATAACTCATTTCTGTGTTCACGAAATGAAATGTCTTGGTAGCTTGGCATGCCCAACATGGGTATGTTCAGCATGTGGCATGTTCAGCTTTACGGGGTTTATTGTATTTTGTCAATATTATGTTTACACAGCAATCCTAACCACATAGATGCACATATAAATAGGTTGGATATAAAATTGAAGGGTCCTGCTCTCCCATTAGCTTTTAAATGCCATAGCAAGTCAGGGCTTTCATTCTCAGAGTCTCCAATCCCAGGATTGCCAGTTTAATGCTCTTTTTCAGAAGCAGACACCTTGATGTTGTCATCACCTGCAGCCGAGGGAGAGGAGGATAAGGACCCCCACAAAGGATCCCCAGCTATTTCGTTTCTGTGGCAACAAGTTTCTTGTACTTGGCCAGCTCTTTTGTTTTGCAGGCAAAAGAGATTTTCAATATGAAGCTTATCTACCCTATCTGAGTCTATTGAGTCTAACCCCAATCTCAGAATGTTACCCCAGTGACTACTTGGTTGCTCCACTTTCATTGAAGAGCCTGCATGAACAATATCTATTGTAGTACATAACTTCATATTGTCTGATATGGCAAGAGGAAAATAAGCCTTACCATATGCAACTAGTCAGGTGCATTTGGCAATTCATCTAGCTAGATTAGTTAATCCCTTTTTGCTGTCTGTTATATGTTTGTAAAAATTATAGAATGGGGTAAGAGCTTTGGAGCCTGAATATACAGAGTACTTCTGCTTTGAATTAACTTGAAGGTACATGACTTGGAAAGACAGCAAATCTCATACTCTCCAGTCCAAACTCATATTTTCCATCTAGTCTGTTACTGTACAGTAATGTCATGGACATACTGGGTAAAAACAAAATTCCTTAAACAGTGTATCTTACAGATCTTCGCATTCATGTATTAAAAGGTAACCTGCTAAGTAGGAGAAAAGGTGTAGTGAAATATGTGAGGGCAGCATGGAGCTCCTGTTTCTATTTCTGCTGAGAAATATGGCATTTCTTTACAATGACCTTTTTGAGAGGTGCAATGAGAGGAAAGAGTACCAGCCCTATCAATACTTTCCAATTAATTAGGAACATTAAGCTGTAGTGGGATTTTAGCAGCCTAAATGGGCACCGAATGGTAAGTGCTGAGATCAAACTTTTAATCGAAATATTCCTTGTTAAATTTCATGTTACACACCCACCCACAACCACAGGCTGCTGTTTCTATGCTGGCCTTTGTCAACCTGGTGCCATCCAGATGTTTTAGGCCAGGCATAAGCAAACTTTGCCCTCCAGATGTTTTGGGACTACAACTCCCATCATCCCTAGCTAACAGGACCAGTGGTCAGGGGTGATAGGAGTTGTAGTCCCAAAACATCTGGAGGGCTGAGTTTGCCTATGCCTGTTTTAGACTACAACTTCCATCAGCCCACGTCAGCCCCTGTTTTCCATCAGCCACAAAGATTACTTTGGGACAGCCAATGTCTCTCTGCCTAGCCTACTTCACAGGGTTCTTGTGAGGAGAAATGGAGGAAGCATATATGCTGCCTTGAGCTCTTTGAAGAAAGGGTGGGGAAAATATCTAAATAGTAAAAATAACAACTAAACATCATTAATCCCCCATATACCTTTGTGCAAGGTTTTTCTGCATTGGGAGAGGAACAGCTGGGGTGACTTCAAGAAGAAAGTCAGTTGGCAGGAGAAGGGTCAAGGGCTTCTGGCTTCATCTCCACAGCTACTTGCTCTTCCAGAAGCCGCTTTGCCAAGAAGAAGCTACTGGGGGTTGTTACCTATCAGTGATCTTGAATCAATGGGGATTATTTCCATGTAATGTCTACAGTTCATAAGTTAAATGGAAACTTACATCAGGGAGCTTATCCACATGTTGAATTGTTGTCTGTTTGTCTAGGGCTGGGGGTTGCAATTCCATTCATGCCTAAATTCATGTTCACAAGTGTCATTAAAATTTTTAGCATTTGCCACATTCATCATTCAATAGAATGGACTTAGAACGGACTTAAAACCGTTTGCTTTCCACTTGCCATCCTGTGTGAACAATGCTCACAGATGCGATGCACGAGTTTGAAACAAGCGGTTGGGCCAATGGGTTTAAGTTTTCACTACGAGAAGCAGAGTTGTAGCACAGAATCTTACAAATCTGACATTAAAATGACCTCAATTTTCTAAGCATCCGGGTAGTAATTCCATGCAGGGCAGCGGAACCATTGTCCGCATCTCAAAGCTCCACCCCAGGTGCTGGCAGACATTGCTACTCTGCTGGATGGGTTACACTTTGAACTGTGTGAAAATGCTGAGGGTAGTATTGAACTAAGTTTTATTTAGAGTAGACCCACTGAAATTAATGGGCCTACCTGAGTCATGCTCCTTAATTTCATTGGGTGCACTCTGAGTGAAATTTAGTCAATTACCATGCTTAATCTCTAACTTGGAAGACTTCAAAAGATATGGTGGAGAAATCTATAGGTCAGTCTTGCACTATCCATAATATGGAGCTAATAAAATGTAATTCATTTAGAGTGTTCCCAGGGTTCCTTTGGGGAAATAATGTGCTTTAAATGTATGGTGTGAATATGACTCCCATTGTGTGATCCTGTGCACACTTACCTGGGAGTAAGCTACACTCCAAGTTTCCTTGGACTTGCTTCCAAAGAAGCATGCCTACAATTGCACTGCTAATCATTTATTGGAGATTTAGGTTTATCAGAAACTCTAATGACTGTTTTAATTACATTCACAAGTGTGAGAAAATCTTTATTGGATTTACCATTAAAGGGAACCCTTAAATAGAAGTCTCTTATTAAGATAGAAGGGAAGTACGAGATTCTTATCTGAAGCATGCAGATTGTTGGCTGAAGCTTCCATTGTCTGCTTTTAGAAACAAACACACTCATCTCCCAAATAAATATCAGTTATCTTGATTAATTATTAGAGAACAGCAGGCTCAACTCCATTACATATTGTAGACTTTAAAAATAATAATAATTGAGCAGATACAGAACCTTCTCATCAGTTTCATGAACACGAAAAGCAATGCATCTTTGATTCACCAATTTTATCAATTCAAATCAATCCATATCAAATCAATTATGCTTGGATGAAGCATAGTAGTTTTCAGAATTGTTGGACTTAAAACTGTTCACTTAAGACTCCAACACATAAGCAGCTACAGCATGAATTAGTGTCTGAAGCTGCCAGAATGTTGAAAACATTACTTGCTGCCTTGTTATACCTAGAGTTGGAAAATGGCCAGTATCAAGTGTGTGTGTGTGTGTGTGTGTGTGTGTTGCACATGATAATTTAACAGCAGTGAAAAGGAAGTCTCTGAGCCATAAGCAACATTTTTTATAACTGCATGAGGATAGCACTGAATGTCTCACAATGGAAAAAAAATGTTTAACTGCATGTCCACTTCATATGCATTTAGTGAAATTCTTTTGTTGACCATCTTTCTTCCAAGATTTCAAAGACAGTACACTGGATTCTTGCGCTGACATCATCAACAGTGTCCTCTGCTACTACCAGTAGCCTAGAAATGTCATTCCTAGTGATTGAAGTTTACAGATTTCAAATGTTGGTATGAAATGTGAAGTTTTGATACTTCCCAAAAGTATTGTGAAATTCCTCCTCGGCTTCCTGACTTCCACATCTCCTTTGAAGAACCTGGAATCAACATCCAGGCTGAAGGAAGGAAGCAGCCATCTGTATTCCTGTGAGCATTTGTCACATGCATCTGCCAGATGCACTTCCATTAAAAATATGGTTGTTCCCTTGTGATGATAACTCATCCTGACTGCTGTTGGACTAAATGCCATGGTGGATGTCAACAAACATAAGCAGCCACAGCACCACCCGGTCACATTTAAGCACTTTAGAGATTGTAGCATATATGGAACTCTTCCATTCAAGCCAATGGGACTCCTGCTAGATTGTGCCTCTCTTGTTTTATACACAAATTCGCTCTGTCTGCTTGGAAGGAGAGCCAAATATCCTACTGTATCTGCTGCTGCTGGCCTCCTCCCTTGGACAGCTCTTAGCAACTGCTGGAGAGCGGGCAAGGAGGGAGGTTGCTGCCGCCACAGCCCAGACCCATATGATGCGCCAGCTCTGAGGGGCAGGCAGAAGACCGGGCCGCCTTGAGCGGGAAGAAAGAGGGAGTGGAAGACAAGAAGTCTTGATTTTTAAAAAATAGATAAATGCTTTGTGCGTCCGCATCTAATCTTGCCCCTTTCTAAAGTTTATTTACTGGTGTGTGCTTTTCTTTTTATAAATCTACCAAATAATAAAATAAAATTGCAGTCCCTGTTTTCATCTGAGGAATGTTGGAAGATATGTGACTGGTGAGGTGTGCTCATTATTAATGGCTCTCTTTATGGAGCCACAGCCATGGAAGTAGCTGCCTCTAAGGGGAGGCCTGTAAGAGCGTATCAAAGTTTAGATCAAGCCAGTAGATCTCCTGTAAAATGACTGGAACCTAGTTAGGAAAAAAATATGTGGACTGAAGATGGCTGTCAGCTGGCTCCACCCCCAGATGGATTTAGGCAGCAATATTGACTGACGCCAGGCTGGGGTCAATATTGACTGACCCCAAATCAATCAAGTCAGTCAATATTGACTGACCCCAAGAGAATCTGTCTTTCAGCCACTGCCACCATCAAGACCCACCTTCCTTGCTGTGGCTTCATCACTTCAAGATTATCGTGGAATGTGAAGTGTCCATCTAAAGGAAAACTGCTCATGAGGGCAGAAGTGGGGTGCTGCTTCTAGCTCTTGAGAATTGAAGCATTTCACGTCTTTCAAAGACAGGGTGGAGAACAGGAGGAAAAGGCACCAATATTTAACCAGTAATGGCATACAGTCGTACCTCGGCTCCCGAACGCCTTCAGAGTCGAACATTCCAGCTGCCAAATGATTGAAAACTGGAAGTGTGATTGTTCTGGTTTTCGAACGTTCTTTCAGAAGCTGAACATCCGGCAGGGCATTCAGAAGCCGCACTTTGGAAGTCGAACATTTCTAAAGTCGGACGGACTTCTGGAACGGATTCTGTTCGACTTTTGAGGTATGACTGTATTTGAATTTACTGCTCTGTGAGGAAGACTCTCTCCTCTGTGGGTGGCAGGGGTACTGACTTGGGCCCCAGGTTATGGGTGCCCAATGACGTCTGTGACGTAACGTGATGTAACATGACACAACATGACATTGAAGTGGCTGGGAGAGATCATTAGGGGGCTTGGGCTGGGTGTTCACCAGTATGCAGATGATACCCAGCTCTACCTGGAATCAGTGAAGGTGGTGAATGTCCTGTGTAAGTGTCTGGAGACAGATGCAGGATGGATGGCAGCTAATAGATTGAAGTTGAATCCTGACAAGACAGAAGCACACCTGGAGCACAGGGGGTGGGCGGGGTGGGAGACTCTCTAGTTGTGAATTGTGCTCCTGAAGGATCAGGTGTGCAGCCTGGAAGTCATTTTGGACAGCAGTCCATGGAGTCACAAGTTAATTCTTTGTCCAGGGCAGCTGTCTACCAGCTCCATCTGGTACGCTGGCTGATTAATTTCCTTTTTAAAAATTATGTGCCTTGTCTTCTTATGAACTCTTTAGGGAACATGGTTATTTATCTATCATCTATCTATCTATCTATCTATCTATCATCTATCTATCATCTATCTCTATCATCTATCTCTATCATCTATCATCTATCATCTCTATCTATCATCTATCTATCTATCTATCTATCTATATATCTATCTATCTATCATTGAAAACTGCAGCTAACTGCCCTGATCTCTTGGGATGGGATAAGATATAAAGAGTGTATTCAACTAAGTTCTACTCTGAGCAAACCCAAAGAAATTAACAAGTCTAATATTGCACATCTATTAACTCTACTGGATCTACTCTGAGTAACACTAGTGCTGAATGCTACTCAAACAAGCAATACTGGCTGAAACAATGCTTTGTTAAGGTTGTAGAGTACATTTTTTTTGTAAATTGCAGTTTTTACATCTAAGCAGTTGTGTCAGCATAACAGTAATGTAAGCAATGCAATTTGGACTTCCATGAGTTATCAAATTCCCCGTACCCTTTTTCTAATGTGCGTCAGCAAGTTTTGGGTATGATGCAGCGGGGGGGGGGGGGCGGTGCACAGAAAGTAATGTATTAGTAGACACGTATTAGTTCACACACACACAAAAAAGCCCAAATTGCTTAGTCTGTATTAACCAAATATTATTGATGGTCATATTCTGTATGGGACAATGACAATAAAGATATCGTATCATATCCTGGTTCAGATTTGCAACCTAGGGATAGAAGATGCTCTTACCCCACAACTCTACAACTACACTTGAAATGGCAAACAAATGGTAAGCAAGTGTAAAGTGGGCCAAAAAATAAAATGATCCACATATAGATCCCATGGAACTGGTAGATCCTGGGTTCTGGTAGACAGCTGAATGAAAATGTCAAACCAGTGTGTGGCAGCTGTGGAAAAAAGGCAAATTCCACGTTAAGGATAATTAGGAAAGGAAACTAAAACTGCTGTTATACAAACTGCTGTGGTGTGGCTACCCTTGGAGTGCTGTGCACAATTCTGGTGCTGTACCTCAAAAATAATATTCCAGAGCTAGAAAAGGGCAACTCAGATTCACCAGGCAGTTGAAGCAAGTCCCCTACAAGGAAGAAATTCAACACCTGAAGCATTTTATCTGTAAACAAGCATGAGTACAGGTGGGAGGAAAATTAAATGAGTAGTCATCCAGAACTGACAGAAAATCATTACAACTACTGTAATGTTGTAACACAAAATATACCATGTAGATAAATTCCTGAGGGGCAGCAGTCATAATCTGCTTGGGAAAAACAACATATGGGGCCTAACTATACCTTACATGATGGTTATTCCCAACTTCTTTTTGAAAAGCAAAACTCCTATTGGTGGCTTCAGGTTGAGTGGCAGGTAAGGAGGATATTTTTTAACCTTCATCTTCCCAGCCATTTGTCCAAGTCCCTTCAACCTGCTCCAGTGGGAAGGATTTTGGAACAAGGGATGAATTTTGAGTTGACAAATAGCTGGCAAAGGAAGGATTAAACATCCTACTCTCAGCCCCACCTCATCCACCAATTTTCTCAACTTGAGTTCATAGAATCATAGAATCATAGAATCATAGAGTTGGAAGAGACCACAAGGGTCATCGAGTCCAACCCCCTGCCAAGCAGGAAACACCATCAGAGCACTCCTGACATATGGCTGTCAAGCCTCTGCTTAAAGACCTCCAAAGAAGAAGACTCCACCACACTCCTTGGCAGCAAATTCCACTGTCGAACAGCTCTTACTGTCAGGAAGTTCTTCCTAATGTTTAGGTGGAATCTTCTTTCTTGTAGTTTGGATCCATTGCTCCGTGTCCGCTTCTCTGGAGCAGCAGAAAACAACCTTTCTCCCTCCTCTATGTGACATCCTTTTATATATTTGAACATGGCTATCATATCCCCCCTTAACCTCCTCTTCTCCAGGCTAAACATGCCCAGCTCCCTTAGCCGTTCCTCATAAGGCATCGTTTCCAGGCCTTTGACCATTTTGGTTGCCCTCCTCTGGACACGTTCCAGTTTGTCAGTGTCCTTCTTGAACTGTGGTGCCCAGAACTGGACACAGTACTCCAGGTGAGGTCTGACCAGAGCAGAATACAGTGGCACTATAACTTCCCTTGATCTAGACGCTATACTCCTATTGATGCAGCCCAGAATTGCATTGGTTTTTTTAGCTGCCGCGTCACACTGTTGGCTCATGTCAAGTTTGTGGTCAACCAATACTCCTAGATCCTTTTCACATGTACTCCTAGATCCTTTTCACATGTACTGCTCTCAAGCCAGGTGTCACCCATCTTGTATTTGTGCCTCTCATTTTTTTTGCCCAAGTGCAATACTTTACATTCACTGTATTTTTTTTAAGGCAGAAAAAAAACATAATTATGGAATTACATGTGATAATGTAGTTCAATTACTCAAAAGCACTCTTTGCCTTGAATGTGCCTCTAAAGACAAAGTTAGTCTGCTGGAGCAAACAAAGCTTTGCAACAGACATCTGCCGTCTTCCTCCCTGCTTCCAGAGAATGAATTGGTCTTCATATGTGGAAGTTTTTGTTTTAGTTCTCTAATTCAAATTGCTGATTCACAAAGTGAGGCCAAAAGTTCAAGCGATGCAGCAGATAGCGATAGGGTTGTCGCCATCTTGCAGAGCACAAATTAATATAGAATCCCGGCAAGTGAATGTAAGATCCAGCCAACATGGGTGAGACTCAAATCCTGATGAAAATCTACTGGTAACAAATAGACATGGCAAAATCAATAATGTTAAAAAAAATCAGCTCATGGGAGGTGGAACAATTATTTTCTGTAGGGAACTAGACAGTCTCAGGATTTCTTAAGATCAAGAGCTACAGTAGCTGCATTTTGACATGAATGTTTGAATGGGTCCAATGTCACATCTGCTAATAGATTCCAGTTCAGCATGATACAAGATGCCCTTTGTTCACATGAGGTATTTTACTGGTATATTGAGCATCACTCTGAGAACTGAGGTGTAATGTAACTTAGGTGTAATGCAAGAGACACTCAGTCAGAATCTTCATCTACCTTTTTAAAGTTAAAAGCAGAAATGTATTAGGGAGGGAGAGCAGATCCAGGCCGTGGTGCCGAGAAGGGAAAGTTTAATCACCACCTGCCCACATTCCCGCCCCCAAATCTAAACTACTTCTCAAAGCTGGTCTTTAAAATGTGGGTCCGTGTTTGTTTCCCCTCATACAGCAAGCAGCTGTTTCTGGGAGAGGATAAGTGTGGGAAGGTGGCATGGAAGGAAAGGTTTAAACAACTCCCTACGGCACCAAGGCTCAGAGCCCAATTCAAAACATGTACAAAACACAGTTTTCCTGCGTCTCACCTAAGCGTGCACCCCAAAATATGCTAAAGACTCTCCTGGGGCTGCAAAGTTGATGGCCGTTGCGGCAAGTTGTCTTTCAAGGAAGTTTGCCTAACATCATTACTGGTTGCCGCGTGGAGATTCGAAGGAACCTCGTACACTTCTTGAGAAGCACTGCTGAAATTTGGCCTTTCTTGCCATTTTGCCCTCCAGATGGTTTGAACGACAACTCCCACCAGCCTGTCTGGAGGGCCCCCTGTTAGGAAGGCTGCTTAACTGGTCACGCCTCTGATTACTTTCTGAACTATTTGTTACTCATAATTTAAACCAAATAAAATCAAAATCCAACAAACAAATCAGAAAAATCACAGATCTAAACGGTTATGAAGGCAGCAATTTATTAATGGATATGACAGACATTATAGACCTGTGGTGCAGAAAGTCAAGGGCTCCAGAATGTCTGTCTACTGTCAGGGCTGGGGATTTGTAAATTATAACAAATGGCAGTTAAATGTGGCACACCTCTGACTTCCCCGAAGATAAACTTCTAATCTTCTTTGTAGTGCTTGACTGAAACAATACCAAATAAGGAACAGCATGAAAGTTATAGCTACATGAGAAATGATCTCTTTTTTTAAAAAAAAAACAAACCACTTAATTTCAGTTACAGTGAGGTCAAATAACTAGAGCTAACAACTGCTGAGGTCACGCTCCGACTTTCAGCTATTTCTCTGGAGAAGCTTTCAGGTTTTCCTTTTTCTGTTCTTTTCTTGCATTATTGTAGATAGCCAGCCAGATAAGATGTCTTTTGAAGAAAGAACAGCAGTGCAGACTTAAAAGATCTTTTGTCTGCTCAAGTCAAGACCAGAGATAGGAACCTTGGTACACAGTTGTCTAGCTGTCTGGAATTTTCTTTTTCCTGTGATAAAACATACACTTCATTCTCTCCGATTATTATTAACACTGAAAAGCAGACAACACTTGAGAGCAATAATTTTCTTAGTATGGAATTCTCAGGTGCACAAAATAAAGGAGTAAGCCAATTTACACCATTTTGCTTCCCCCAGTTTCCCATTTCAGCAGGCAAGTTTCTTCAGTTTGAACTTGTTCCTGGGATTTGTTATTGTTCTCCCAACTCCTGTTTCTTGACTACATTTAGCAGCTAGGAGTCATATTTCTCCTGCGCACTATGAACCTCAGTATAATACAACAAAATCTATTGATTGGCAAAATGTTTAGAGACCTTACATTTTTCTGTTGTTTTCTGGACCACTTGAACTGACCATGTGAGAATATAAACCTGCATTACTTTGGAGTTGGGTCTGCTATAGCCATTTGATAACCCACTGAAGTCATGGGTAGTCACAGGTATGTGGAATATGCACAAATAGTAATCCTTCCAGTGGTAGCTGGTGCCCATTTAGGTTGGTAGGGCAGAATGCAAGGAGACCATTTATCTGCCAGTGACAAACAGAGCCAACTAATTCTAATGTTGCCCCATCTTACACCTTGCTGAGGTCTACAGGGCAACACTGAGATTAAGGATGAGGAAGCCGATAGATTGGTTGCAAATAAGAATGGTCAAGGGCAGCGTTAATTGGGCAGTGTCCCATTTCCCCCTGATGGACCTGCATCCACTGCAATCTTCTCATCCAGAACAGCTTCATCATCTCAGATGGAAAAGTCCAGTTGGGAAATTAAGAAAAAGAGGATGACAATAAGGTGAATTGCTTCACAAAATAGAGGGGGATGGGAAACAAAATTGCACCGAGAAAGTCATCTGCTTCCGTACACATTCCAATGAGAAACTGGGACCTGAAGATGGACTATATCACTTTGTAGCAGTGATGGGGAAAGAGTAAACAGGGAGGGTTAGAGCTGAGAAATAAGAGGAGGGATCAGACAGACAAGCAAAGGGACTGAAGGTATCTGCCAAGGGAAAAAGAAAGGGAGAAGAAAACAACACCAAATTAATGAGGTTGTGTCATCTGGAGGAGTCCAAGTGCTTTGGAGGAGCTGGCCGCTGAAGCTGTGCTGCACACCACGTGCTGCGTGTGATGTCTAAATTGAGGGGTCCCTGGCCCTTTCCAACAAATATTGAGGGGGGCAAAGACTGGTAGGAAAGAAGAAAAGGATGACAAAAAGAACCATAACATATACAGTTCACATTTCCCACACATGCCTGTTGGGAGTTGTCAGGCAGCTGATATTTGTAGCCCCAGGGCAGGGAGGTCCTAGGGGACATTTCTGTGTCCCCTCTGCTGTGGTGGTGGAGTCATTTTTTGATGTTTTGGAAGGATGATTTTGAACAAACAAAGAATGGCAAGGAAAAGAGTGGAGCTGCCTGTGCTGCTCTTGCTGTTGCACTCCATTCCTATCCATTCAAACAAATCAGTCTGGTATTGTTCACATATCTACTCTAGTTTGTCCTAATTGGGCTGGAAGTTCAAGTCTTTATGAGCTGTTTTCTCTTTATCTTTTTATACTGAGAGTCAGTGAGAAAACTCCTAATTCTCCACCAGTGTTGGTGATTTATACTTACTGTTGCATCTACTAATATAAAGAGGATGACCTAGGACATTTTTTTTCAATCTAGGAACATTTTCCTTTTGTACGCAGACCTAAATGCAGCCTCTCCGTCCCAGGTCAGCTCAGCAATTGTGTTCTCTGGATGCAGAACAAGGCACATCCTGTTTACAAAGCCTCTCTGGCTGGATGCAAACAGCTGCTAGCACTTAAGTGCAGAGGATTCCTTCAGGGCTGATCTTGCCCCCAGCATCCCCTCCAACACTGCTCTGCTTCTCCTGTGCCTCACTGACACAGATATGCAAATTTGACTAGCTTCTTACTAATACAACTGTTAGTCCCAACTTCTGAATTTAAAGTGATTGCAATTGGTGCTAAATGTAAACAAGAAGTGTAAGCACAGATGTACAAGCAAGGCATCAGGGATGTACAAGCAAGGGAATGCGAGAGCCACAGATTTGTGCCGTATAAGCTGTACGTCGTGTATAGTATATGGAAATGCCAGAAAAGTAAAATAGCCAATGATGAAATTGCCATGTGATGAAAAATTTGAACCTAAGCTGCGCGTTTGCTAACAGGCGAACAGACAGACCCACGCCTCTCTCAGCCGGTGGACACTTGCATATAGACTTAAATAGGAATTTAATTGTGTTGGTGACCTTCCAGTGAATTGAATTTATGATGCTTTTGCAAGAGTAATGACCCTGTGGAGACAGAAAATACATGGATACTTTAATGGCATAATCAGCAAATGGGCTGTTAAACCTATGAGAATGAAAACAGATCTCCTGCCAGGATGACAACATTTAACAAATGTGACCTTTCTTCACAGTATACCGGTAAATGTTCTGACTTTGGATACTTTGTGTCATACCATCCATGGCGCAATGGTGCCCAGGTGAGAAAAAGTGGATGGCTGCCAAATGAAGTTCAAAACTAGGCTATTCCCCAGATATAAGGAAATTCTTCACTTGCACAAAAGGTGTGTGGAATCGGCAGAGCGTTTGTTGTATCAGCTGCTCCTCCCTGCTGCTCAGGGAGAAGGCAATTGAGGGGCAAGGAGGGGCACATAGAATGGCAACATTTTCTCATGCTGACAAACCAGAAAGCTGGAGGATTTCCTGACCTGATAGCCAAAGTCCAGCATTTCCTTTTCAGCTTTTTATTCTGTCTCCTTCAGAAACCAAAATATCATCATTCAGAAAAGAACTGCATCCCATCCCTGACTTACCTGATCTGCATCCATTCACACAGTGACCAAATTATTTATTTTATTTTTTAAAAACTGGCCATACTACTGTTACTGACAGGAGACACAAATTAATCAGAAGATGCCTTTTTATCTGGGCTAGAAAAACAATTAATTTCTGTACACCAAGCTGCTTTTTAATTCAGTAGCAGCACAACATGCTACCAAGTCAAGCATGCCAGTGGCATAGCGTGTGGGAGGGGGCTGAGGGGGCTGTCACCCCAGGCCAGGGGTGCCAACTATAAAGGGGGCTGGATGCCTGAGCCCCCACAAAAAATTGTTGGTGGGCTCAGCACCCACACCACAGGGGCCCCGGCGCAACTTCTGCGGAAGACCTCAGACAGCATCTCTGAGGCCTCAACAGGCCTTGGAGATGATGTCTGAGACCTTGCGAGACCTTGGAAGATGCATCTCCAAGGTATTGTGCCACTGGAAGTCAGGTTCCGAGGTCGGGGGCGCACTGGGCACCCATAACCTGCAGCCCAAATTGGCTCTCCTACCCTGGGCACAGTTTTATTGGGTGGGGCATCACAGCACCCTGCCCCGACATGAGCAGTTCTGTACTTCTCAGCACCCAGATGGAGGGCATCTGAGAAGGGCACAACAGGCGTGCACCCTGGACACTGTGAGACCAGTGCTATGGTGCTGCTCGCAGGGGCCAGGGCACGTGCCTGTGCCCTCCCTCTCAGCCACCCCCAGCTGGAGGGTGCAGTGAGGACGCAACAGCCCACTGCACCCTCCCTGCAAGTAGTGCCACTCACAAAAGCAGCACTGGGCTCACAAGGGCCAGAGCGCATACCTGCTCACGGACCCCACATACTCTGTGTCATTTTCGCATTTTTTCAAGTCTTGGGAAATGATGCAGGGCTCCCAGGGCCCCTTACTCATTCTGGGAGGCAGCAGTAGCAGCAAAAGATGCCGCCAGGCCTGCATGGCAGCAAGGCTCCTCTACGGACCCGGACACTCAGCTCCCAGGCAGGCCTTGCACACAGCAAGTACAAGAAAGGCCAGGGCGGCGTCTGCATTCCTGCCCAGCCTCCCACTTATCCGCCCATTCTCAACTGGCTGGCGGACGGGCTGGCTGGGCTCCCTCACCCACTTGTTTGCCTACTCGGAGGCCACCTCAGCAACCAGCACCCCACAGCCAGCCCCAGGGGCACCGTTTGCATGTGCAGCTTGGAGCCAGGGCCACTGCAACCACACGAGCCTTTGGGAGGCAAAGACATGAGAGGGCATCAGAGGAAGGGAGGGAAGGAAAGAAGGACAGAGCCCCCCCCCCTCTCTCTCCACACACACACACACACACACACACACACACACTTATATATACTACATAATGTATTCTTTGCACATAGAAAACTAGAATGTCAGCAAGAGGGCTGGACTAAAATTCTTATACTTTGCATGCTAGTTTTCTGCATGGATATTAATCTATTTTGAGGGTGTGGAGGAGCATTTAATCATGTGAACCCTTACTTGTGGTCCTGAAGTGGTCCTTCCAGCAATGGCGTGACGTGGGTTGTCAGCACCCGGGGCAAGGCAAGTAATTTGCGCCCCCTAACCCGTGGATTTGCGCCCCCTAACCCGTGGATTTGCGCCCCCTAACCCTAACCCCCAGATGTTGCGCCCGGTGCGGCCGGCCCCCCCTGCACCCCCCACGCTACGCCACTGCTTCCAGACACATCTTTGCCAGCTATAGCACAGCATTATTGGCATAATTATTTACAAAAATTCCAAACCTTAATTATCAACCCAAGCTTGTCAAATAAGTAGATTTAGGGGCAGGGATTGTGGGTAGATTAAGCAGCCAGAGCTCAGGATATTGCTTTATCTCAGATACACAGTGATTAGCACTGTAGTGACTAAATGCAATCCCTACAGTTCAAGAGGCATTTCTTCTTTGTTTATTATGTATCAGGTGTTTAATGGCTGGCTGAGTCTAGCATTCTTAAGATAACTCTGTGTTAGCTGAACAGTATCTGCTGCAAACCAGTATTTCCATGCCCTAAAATTAAGGAAATAAATAGTTTCGGAACTTGTAGTGTTTTAGATCAGACATTAATTTTGGGTACATGTATGCAAATGTTAGTTTGTGAGTCTTGGAGCTGCGCTGCAGGTTTTGTCCCCACACATTACAATAAATTTTTTTAAAATAATATTTTATTAAGTTTTACAGTCAATAAACAGAAAGAAAAAGCACAATACACATTAACAAATAATACAAAAAAGACAGCACAACAACATACAAATACCATACAGTAAAAAATATTAAAAGGAAAAAGAAATAAAAGTATTAAAAACAATCATTGTCTCCTTATAATCTTTACATTAACTTGTTTCTGCGACTTCCCCAGACCTTCCCTCTCTGTATTCCAGATCATATATTCTGACAGTAAATTCCTTCCCTCAGTCATATTTTAGATTCATCATAATCTTAGTGTCTTAATATAGTTACATTTCCATATATCTTTAAATTTATTAATCTTTCTTATTCTTTAAATTTTTATACTAATAGCCTTTTAAATTCAATCTGGTGTCATCAAACATTCATTATCTTGTAGTGTTTCTGTAAGTAGTCTTTAAACTTCCTCCAGTCTTCCTTCACCGTCTCGTCTCCCTGGTCTTTGATTCTGCCAGTCATTTCTGCTGATTCCATGTAGTCAATAACTTTCATCTGCCATTCCACACATTAGAATAAATAATGCCAAGGACATTTACTCTCTCCCAAATCCAGGATAGAGTTTCAGCCTCAGATTCTGGAGTTCCAGAATTCCCTCAGAGGACTCTGGTCAAGCTTGACTGTACTATGGCTGAGGCACAAAGGTCTCCTTGGGAACACTTTGCACTGGGGTGGAGAGGTTTATTGAAGATGTATTTTCCAAAGGCATGAGTAACATTAAGGTTACTTCCCTCAAGTAATAATAGTAAAGCTTCTCATTCCAAATTGGTTAATCCACTAGTGTTACAACCACAATATTATTGTCATTCCCATCATTCTTATCCGGACACCTTATGAACACACTTTGGCTTCTAGAAACCAGCCATATTTAATAAATAGTTTGAAATGCAAGTGGATGAAACAAGACCCAAGTGACTCAAGAGCATAATAGTTTTCTAAGCTTGGAGGAGTGCCAGTCATTCCTTAGTCCGCTGTTTTCCATAAGCCTGGGACATTTATAAATCAAACTCTATATAAGCAAAGATAACAGGCAAGCAATACAAAAGAATTAGAGTGAAAAGTAAACTTTGCTTGGAAATTTTCATTAGGCATACAGCTTAGCAAAATGAAGATTGTATTTGGAAAGCGCCGTTAATGGTTTCACATTTAGGGTACACTTGTGTTGGGGGTCAGCTGGCGATATGGAGAAATGGGCATGTACTTATGGGGATTACCGGTAGTTGGGGTGCAAAGTTATTTCCTCCTGCTGTTTTGTGCCATTGTTGTAAAACTGTTTTGATACCACTCAGTGTTGAAGAGCTGCTACAATCTGGTGTCACCTCCGAGGTCTCCCTGGCTGGCAATAATATCTGTAAGTAATTTCATACAGCCAATAATGCCCATTGTGGAACCGCTTGAAACATAATGTGAAATGGATCAAAAGTTTACCGTATTTTTTGCTCTATAAGATTCACTTTTTCCCTCCTAAAAAGTGAGGAGAAATGTGTGTGCGTCTTATGGGGTGAATGCATTCTGCGCAGCTATCCCAGAAGCCAGAACAGCAAGAGGGATTGCTGCTTTCACTACACAGCAATCCCTCTTGCTGTTCTGGCTTCTGAGATTCAGAATTTTTTTTTCTTGTTTTCCTCCTCCAAAAACTAGGTGCGTCTTGTGATCTGGTGCGTCTTATAGAGCGAAAAATACAGTAAATCAGAAAACAGGCAGGTATCATTATGCACGTATGGCTATGGCATTGTTTCACTGCTGAGTCACAAATTCATTTCAAAGAAGTGCAGACAAAAAATGTTGAGTCTCAACAGAGCCTAAAGTAGTGTTCAAGTTGATTAAATTGGGCGAGCAGTTCTAGCTTGCCTCTTCCAGCGGATCCTTGTGGAACCCAGTTTCAGCCAATGGGGTGGCCTTCATGCGGAGAAAATAATGTTTTTGTGCATGGGCCATTGATAGCAACCATCTGCCAGCAGCAAATGGTAAAATGTCAACAGTTCAAAGTTCTGCAGATCTCTGCATGCAGAAATATATTCAGCGACAGAGCTTCCTGCCTTCCATTTATTTCATTTATATCATCTTACGTTTGGAAGAATCTGAGAAGGAAAGGATGAGGAAGCATGAAGAAGAAGAAAGCAACTTTGGCTCCCATGGACCAGATTCTCAGAATAACATCTGTTTGCAAAGTATTTAGCCAAAAGTAAATAAAATAGTAACACTGCAGGATGTCATGGGAAGATTTTTCTTCTTATACTGTGAGAGAAGAAGGTTGTTAAGAGATTCATATTTTTATTTTTTTTAAAAAGCTTAGTGGAGAAATGAAATGAAATATTTAACTCTTTAGTTACTCATTCCATTTTCTGGGGATGTTTTATAAACCACATTGTTTACTTTGAACATTCCTTCTCCATTCACTTGAGTGAGTTGGATGCAGTATCAGGTGACCCTGATCAGGGACCTGCATCCATTGGTACAGTAGTCATAGAATCATAGAAGTGGAAGAAGTGGAAGGGACCACCAGGGTCATCTAGTCTAACCCCCTGCAATGCAGGAATCTTTTACTCAATTTGGGGCTTGAACCCATAACCCCGAGATTAAGAGCCTCATGAAGCACTGCCCTGCTGTAGTTGCTTAATTGTGTAAAGGCCTAAGGCCTTTGCGACCTTAGTCCATATGCTATGTTAAAAATTTTTTACCAAGCATTGTAACAGACATTAACTATACATTCTTAATAAAACTGGACCTGATTAAGACAACATTTTAAATACAATCATTTAAAAATCCATAGTGCAATAATTGCTGCCTTTGTGAATCTATTCAGTTTGATCAATAACGTAATTAGTTTTTTAAAAGTATACACATAGCCTTTATAATGAACAATTCCACCATGATTGTGGAAGATTCAACCTGTATCTATAGTTTTGGAAAAGCAACACAGTCTGTTTTGGAGCCAAAATGTGTCTTTCCAATTAGATCTGTTATTTGGAATCAAATTAAATCTATCAAAGATGGGAGTCTGCTCCCCATCCCCATTCAATATAATGGTTAATCTAAAACCTACTATTAATTTCTCCCCTTTTCACAGAACTGAATGAAATTTGCAGGCATACCTCTATAGACTGTAGAATCCTTACAGAGTGGATTAAGCATGCCAGTTTGTGAGCAGATTGTTGGGAAACGCCCTGGGGGTGTCCCTGCAGCCCCGAACTCTGAGCGTTCTCCAGTATGCTCAGCTCTGGAAAAGGCATTTCCCTTCTTCTCCAGTGCGCTTCAACGACATATATCAAATGATATATGCACACTAATCTTCCAGCATAACACAGCAAGAAGCGTGAGACATCGTAGAGCTAATCTACATATTTATTTACACACTATGTACAGAAAAAGGACTCATGGGGTCCTCTTTCTCCAGCTCCGAGAGAAGAACAGGAACAAGTAAAATCAAAAGTACAGTACAATAGTACATACAGCGGAAGAGATGTTCCAACACTCTTCCCAGACAGGCATGTGATTAACACCAATCTCATCTGCAGCATCGGAGGTGTGGAATACTAACGCAGATACATTGGGGAGGGTGCGGATCTGCATGGCCACCCCTGATGAGGCAAACAAGCCGACCACTCCTATGAATCTTAGGGTGGGTGTGGGTTGTGTTTCAGTTACTAGGGATACAGCCTCTTCTCCCTGAGAGAGAAAGATCTCTCCCCTGACTTTCATGGGGGGTGAGGATGGTGGGGAAAACAGCACAAATCCTCAGGAAAGACTGAGCAGGGTGTTACTCCCTCTTCAGCATAAACTCCGTGACCCCAAGGTTTGGTGGCAGGTGGGCTCCTGCCTTCCCATGGATTGGGGGGGGTCCTACCATTGACTTGCATGTTGTTGTTGTTTAGTCGTTCAGTCGTGTCCGACTCTTCGTGACCCCCTGGACCAGAGCACGCCAGGCATTCCTGTCTTCCACTGCCTCCCGCAGTTTGGTCAGACTCATGTTTGTAGCTTCAAGAACACTGTCTAACCATCTCGTCCTCTGTCGTCCCCTTCTCCTTGTGCCCTCCCTCTTTCCCAACATCAGGGTCTTTTCCAGGGAGTCTTCTCTTCTCATGAGGTAGCCAAAGTATTGGAGCCTCAGCTTCACGATCTGTCCTTCCACTGAGCACTCAGGGCTGATTTCCTTAAGAATGGATAGGTTTGATCTTCTTGCAGGCCATGGGACTCTCAAGCATCTCCACCAGCACCATAATTCAAAAGCGTCAATTCTTCGGCGATCAGCCTTCTTTATGGTCCAGCTCTCACTTCCATACATCACTACTGGGAAAACCATAGCTTTTACTATATGGACCTTTGTTGGCAAGGTGATGTCTCTACTTTTAAAAATGCTGTCTAGGTTTGTCATTGCTTTCCTCATTGACTTTCATAGGAAAGGTATATATCCATGCTAAAAAACAAACATGTTTCTATACAAACAATGTGTGTAGGATTCTTTTTTCTAAAAAAAACTTGTACTGATTCAACTGCTGAAGCACTCTATACCCCTATTCATCTACTTTTGCACAAAAACAGATAATAAAAGATAACATTACCTAAATACATTTGCTAACAACGATTTTCCTCTACATATGCAGGTAGGGAATTTGAGGAAAATATGGGGTTGAATTTCATTTGGAAATACAATAATAATGGTCACAATTTGAATGCTGGAGAAAAACCTTATGTAATGTAATGTTTTCATATGACAGCTCTGAAATAAAACTCAACAGCGGTGGGAGCTAATTTTGCGCATTTGTGAAAGTTAAGTGAGCTGACATTTGTCTTTTGCCCTTGCTGCTAAATGCTGTCCCCGGCATGGAGTCTCTGCAAGCTAAAATTGTTCCCTTCAATTTGCTCTGTGACTGCTATATCGGATCCGTATCTGATGAAAGTGACAAATTCCAGAGGATTAGCCTGACTTAGTCATTGGCCAGCAAAAATTACAAAAGGTTCTTGTGGCATCTTCAGGACTAAGGCTGTGTACACACACTATACCTTTAAAGCACATTATTTCCTGCAAACAAATCTGAGGGTCCCTGTAGTTAGTGAAGTGTTGCTGGGTGTTCAGAATTTTTAGAGGGAAATAATGTGATTTATTTATATATATATATAATTTTTTATTCAATTTTCCAATAAAAGAAAAATTAATACAATTCATACATCTTTTTTACATCCAATCTCTTTTTTTGACTTCCCTCAACTTGACTGATACTCCTTCCCTTCTTAATTTCTTACACATTTCTGAAACCTCACCTATTGTTTGTAAATTAAATCTTGTTTCACTCATATTCTAACATTTCTTTTTAATGTGATTTAAGAGTATTCACCCTTGTGCAAATTAATTGAAACAAAGCATGTTTTTAAGCCACATCGATCAGTCTGTCAAGCACCCACAAAAGAAGATATTTTGGGGATGCTTCAGTTATTAAGGTGTCGGAAGCCTGCAGCCAATAGGAGGAATGATGTGCTCACCACAATATATTGAAGTTCTATGAAAGAGAGTTATTCCAGAGGTGGAAAAGAAGTATCCTGACGGTATATGCAAATTAACTGAAACAAACAATGAATTTAGTACAGTAGTTTATTGTCCAAAACTCACATATACATGTACAAAACTCAAATATATGTACATTAGTAACGGATATGGCCTCCGCTATTTTTAAGTAGCATTTGAAAATGGTTTGGCATGGAGTCTACTAGTTTTGAACAGTCACTGCTGATTTTCGGATCGCTGTACCACACTTGAATCAGCACCTGAATGAGCTTCTCCATAGTCGTACAGTCTACAGCACGGAGGCGACTTTTGCCTGTAGCCCACAAATTCTCAATGGGATTTATGTACGGGGAATTCCCTGGCCAATCAAGTACCTGCATTTGCTGCCATTTTCGATGTGTGACAGGGGACTAGGTCCTGCTGCAATATCCCAGTATCGTCAGGATACCTCTTTTCCAGCTCTGGAATAACTCTCTTTCGTAGAACCTCAATATATTGTGGCGAGAGCATCATTCCTTCTATTGGCTGCAGGCTTCCAACACCCTAATAACTGAAGCATCCCCAAAACATCTTCTTTTGTGGGTGCTTGACAGACTGACCGATGTGGCATAGAAAACATGCTTTGTTTCAATTAATTTGCACAAGGGTGTAGTGTGTACACATGCTAAAACTGCAGTCCCAACTTCATTAACCTGGGAATAATCCCCACTGAACTCAAAAGGACTTTCAGATGCATAGGAATGCACAGCCATTGAGATAATAAGGTTTTGGTGAGCAATTGCATGGGTAAAAGTATATTGCAGTGAAGAATGTGAATTATTGCAGCTGAGATCCAGCAAAGAATTTGTTCACGGCAGATAAAAAAAAAAAATGGATATGATGGGAATACTGGAGTGCAATAATGGTTAACAGGAGTTGTAACTCACCCTAGACTCACCTTTTGACTTAAACACACCTTTCTGACAAGTCCAGGCTCACTAGTAAGAACATGAGCTGGTTCTGAACAGTGATCAAAGAGCACATCTGGGAAAGAAGAATGCTAGTGTGTTGCTTGTAATACCTTCTTGCTTCTTTCCCCCCGTCTTTGTCTGAACAAACTAGATTTATCTAGTTTTCAATCATTTGCAATTCCTATTGAGAACATCAATGGCAAATTTACTTGTATCTTCTGTCTGAAAAATAAACAAATGCATAGATCTGAAATCCAAGTAGAGAATTTATGTGAATTATTACTGGGCATCTAAATGGGAAGATCAGATTGGTTCCCTGCTAAACATATATTTAGTTGCTTGTTTATACAGGAAATAATTCAGATATGAAATTACACTTTTTTTCTTGGCTGTTTTGATGTCTGAAGGTAAATGGACATTTTACAATTTCTTTTTTTTATTGGGGCTTATTGGACATTGTTCTTTCCTCTTCAGGAATTAGACATATTAACATAAGTATTAATGATGGAATTTATAGGCAGTAATAGAGTTCAGAAAGAATTTTGCTAATATATTATCACTTATTATGAAACATCAGACCTGGTGGCTTCAAATTATACACTTTCCGAAACTCACTATTTTTCATAATTATAGCTGAAGTATATAAGGCAGTAGATACTGATCCAAACTGTCCACAATATTTGAATGAACATGACTAGATCACTAAAGTGCCTTAAAGTGATCTGTGATTTCCTCTTTTGTAAATGTGTCTTCTTCTTCAGCGATCACTCATAGCCTAGTAAGATTGTCTTCCATGAACAGTAGGTTCCAAATTTATCAGCAAACTGCAAACCCATCCTCTCCTTTGAAGTGGGCTAAGAACTTTTCTAAAGCACTTTTTCCAGGACTGTCACTCTTCAAGCAAGATTCTTCAGATCTCAAGACGATTACAGATAAAAGGCCATTGGTTAACGTCACACTCTTGGATGTCATAGTAAATCTAAAACTTTCCCTGCAAGGAACATACCAGATGGCAGATGTGATTTCCGGAAGTGTTTATAGTCACTCCAGCTTGTTTAAACGTATCTTGATAGACTGCCCCAGGGTGCAAGCTTTCTTCTGGGTAAATGTTAATTAAGATAACAAACAGCCATGCTTAGCATGTCTCATTGTGTTCTCTTCAATGGGCAAAATATCCACTCCCCCAAAGGATGATGTCTCATGAAATTCTGCTGTGAAGCCATCCGGACCTGGGGCTTCGTGTGGTTTCAGGTTTTTACAACCATCTCTATTTCCTCCAGGGTGACAGGACTATCCATGAATTCTTGTTCCTCTGTGGTTAAGGTTGGCATGGTCAGCCCTGCTGGGAAGTTTCTGATTTCCTGCTCAGATGTGTTGTGGAGGTGTATAGAGTAAAATTCAGCAAATTCTGAGGTTATTTCTTTGGAGGAGAATGTTATGTTACTGTGTTTTTTTGGTTATGCAATGTATTCTTGTTTTGAGTGATTTTTTCCCTGCAGCTGTTTGCCAGTAGTTTGGAGTTTCTCCCTCCATATTCATAGAAGTGTTCTTTTGGGTATAGGATGTTGATTGTTGTTTTATTGATTTTGAGTGAGTCAGTTTCCCTTCTTTTTTGTTCTATGAGTTTAAGGAGTTTCTTAGTTCCTGTTTGTAGCATGATGAGAGGGCCAGGATGTCTTGTTCTATTTTGCTAATTTTTGAGAATGTTTGTTTTTTAAGGGATCTCAGTGCAGTCAACTAAAGGTAACCAGCCGTGCCCTGGGCCACCCCAACCTTCCTCACTGCCAAGGAAACATAACAAGTGAATGGAAAGAGAACCTACCCAAGTGATCTGATGCAAAAACCTCACAGATACACTAAGTAAAAGAATGTAAATTTACCCCAAAACCCTCTTCTCCTCCAACCTTATACTGTAAACAACATTAATGGCTCATATTAAATGCAACTGATCTGTAGAAATGAGTTCACGACCTGAAAATAGAGACAAAGCACATACTTTTGTAACCCAAGAAAATCTTTAATAATTAAATAAACAAGATTTTGTGAGAAAATGAATGGCGGCTGCAGTGTCAGGGGCAGGCAGAAAGGAATGCCAAGAATGCCAAGAATGCGAAGACAGAACAGCCATTACTAGCAGAGCCTAAATATAATTAACCAAGTTGGGCCTGGCAGTGTTACAAGATTTATGCCAGGAACAGAGAGAACAGATGAAAAAAATTATAATGGGCAAAACCCTTGAAGTTTCTGGGGGAAATTATTGGAGGTGGAAATCTCTCAGGGTGAGAGGCTGAGAGAAGAGATGGATGCTCCCAGATGTGAGCTGCAAGGACACACCGTCTTCTGTATGGGACAAAATTTCAGATTTAACTGCAAGAGGGAATTCTGTACTTATCTAGCTCTACTATCTTTTCTCTGTTCTTTTGTTCTAATTATTATTATCATTATTTATGTATTTAGTTTGTCTTTAATTGTAATGTGAAAAGTATTAATAATTACTTTATCAAAAAGAAATGTCCCCTATTTTCATCTGAGGAATGTTGAAGGGTGTGTGAAAGTGTGTACGTGTGTAGTCAGTGTACAATATACATTATGAAAATAAATAAATAAAATAGCATTATCAGAACAAGAATCCTGAATTACAGCTTGCAAATGTAGCAGCAAATATTATTCAGAAATAAAAGAGTAAGTTGTTTTTAAAAAAATTAAATATATAAAATGGCCACTTGGTGCTCGACACCCTTTACTCAAAATCATATGATACAATGTAAGAAAACGAAATTGCTGATCACAATGATAGAAAGAGAGGAATTAAAATGGGATGCACTTTTGAAAGATGAAATTTTAAAGATGAAATTTTAAAAATTCAGCAAAACGGACTGCAGCTAGTCCAGGTTCACAGCAAACCTATTTAAAAGCAAAATCAAGAGTGACACACTTCCCTCCCACACACAGCATCCACCAGGGTGACCAAGGCCTGAACCCAGAATGAAATGGGTCTATAGATATCAATATACCATCCTCAAAGTATTCCAACAATGCAAAGGAGCATTGTTGTTTAATTGACTTTTTATTATTTAGGAGTTCAGCAAACTCTAGACCCAAAAGTACGACATACTTTTTTAGTTGTTGCTTACCATGAAATTTTGTGAACCATCCAGCAAAATACCTGGCGAAGTGCAAGATAAGTACTGTATGGTTTTGTGTTACCTGCAAATGTTGTTGTTTAGTCGTTTAGTCGTGTCCGACTCTTCATGACCCCATGGACCAGAGCACACCAGGCACTTCTGTCCTCCACTGCCTCCCACAGTTTGGTCAAACTCATGCTGGTAGCTTCAAGAACACCATCCAACCATCTCATCCTCTGTTGTCCCCTTCTCCTTGTGCCCTCCATCTTTCCCAACATCAGGGTCTTTTCCAGGGAGTCTTCTCTTCTCATGAGGTGGCCAAAGTCTTGGAGCCTCAGCTTCAGGATCTGTCCTTCCAGTGAGCACTCAGGGCTGATTTCCTTCAGAATGGATGCGTTTGATCTTCTTGCAGTCCATGGGACTCTCAAGAGTCTCCTCCAGCACCATAATTCAAAAGCATCAATTCTTTGGCGATCAGCCTTCTTTATGGTCCAGCTCTCACTTCCATACATCACTACTGGGAAAACCATAGCTTTAACTATACAGACCTTTGTTGGCAATGTGATGTCTCTACTTTTACCTGCAAATAGTATGTTCTATTCCACCTTGATTCTTCCTGGGGAAGCAGCTGATTCACTTGGCTCTTTAAAAGGCACATTCTAAGTGAGTTTTCCTCAACATATTTTAGTGGCTATATGTTTTTGGCTATCTGATATATTACTGTCGGGGCTTTTTTTCAGCTAGAACTCACAGTTACCAGCCACTCTCAGGTGGGTGCTATTGCCATTCTAAGAGAACAAGGATGAGTTCCAGCACCTCTTTTTCTAGAAAAATAGTGCTGATTACAGTTACCATGGGATCTTCCTCCCCTGTGGTGAAGAGGGCTCAACATGAATTGCAGCTCTGTACAAAAGGCCACAGCCTTGCTTAAAATCAGCCACGCAATGAGTCACCAATGATAATATATTTAATTCAAGCAGTATGAACCAGCGTGAGAAAATAACATGGGAGAAATAGCTAAGCAGAGCACCAGTCTCATGGGATCCACTTTCTTCTGTCAGTTTCCCATTGTCCACCACTGTTCTCATTGTAGAACTTGACACTTGACAGACAGGAAGGGTCAGATCTATATTAAACCTAGCCCTCATACACAGAAGGCTACAAGTCTTCTCTGAATATTTTATAGAAGTTAGAGGAGACTGAGGAGCAAATTCTTTGATAAGAAGACCATCTCCCATACTTTCCATGTCAATCAATAGGAACATAGAAAGCTGTTTAATACGGAGCAAGACCAGTGGTCCTTCTTGCTCAAAACTGGAAACAGGATATCAAGAAGGGATCTTTCCCAGAATGCCCAGGATTGAGCCTGGAGACTTTGTGCAGGCAAAACCTACGATGATAGTACAGCCATTCCTCTCAGTTAGCACTATGATAATAATTTTTCCAGGCAAATTTCTAGTTTTTCATCCATGATTGAGTGATATTGTCATGTTGGGCACCCTTGGCTCAAATAAAGAATGAACATGGGTCATCAACTGGATTTTACCCATTACTTGTTTGAATGCTTACCTCAGCTTTCCTTCTAAAGATTATTTCATTTCATTTCTTCATTATCATTATTTTGCCACTTTTCACTCATACGAACCACAAAGTGGCTTACATACAATAAATAATAACAAGGTAGAACATCACAATTAAAACACAAATCATATAAAATAATTATCAAATCATCAGTAAAGCAACCACCTTCTATAAAACACTATTAACAAAACAACTTTAAAAATAGGCTAAACAGCACAGCCACAAGAAAAGTCATTTTACAAAATTCACAAAGCATTACAGGCACTCATAATCCACAAAACGATATTAACAACAGTAACAAACTAACAACCCAAAGCAAAGCATTGTTGACTTCACACACACTCTCCCAACCTGCGTGACTCATAATCTTCCACTCAGTTCTTCAAAAGGCACACACACAAAGTGCATTTGGCAACAACTCTGTTCTGAAGGCTTCTAGGGCCCTGAGGGATGGAGGGTGGGGCAAGGCAGGTGGAACAAGCCCTTGCCTGATGGGCAGCAGAGAGACCCATTCAAGATGATCAAGACTTATGATGAATAGTCGATGGAGTTGGGTATGCTTAGCCCTGGAGACTGAGAAGAGATATGGTAACCACCTTCAAATATCTCAAGGGCTGTCACATGGAAGATGGAGCAAGCTTGTTTTCTTCTGCTCCAGTGAGCAGGACCCGAACCAGTGGCTTCAAGTTACAAGAAAGGAGATTCTGACTAAACTTCAGGAATAACTTTCTGACAGTAAAAGCTCTTCAACAGTAGAACAGTCTCCCTCGGGAGGTGATGGACTCTCCTTCCTTGGAGGTTTTAAAGCAGAGGTTAGATGGCCATCTGTCATGGACGCTTTGGTTGAAATTCCGGCATTGCAGAGGGTTGGACTAAATGACCCTTAAGGTCCCTTCCAACTCTACAGTTCCAAGATTCTTTGATTCATTTTGGACACAGGCATACCATAATCCAAAACCATAATTCATGTAATCTTGAGACAGGGTTACTGTTCAGTGTGGATTTGAACTTGAATATTTTTCTGGAGCTTCATCTAGTGTCGATAGTAGTGATTTGCCTCTTAGTTGGAGCCAGCCTCTGACCAAGCTCAAACTGTTTCTCAAACTGACTACCTGATATTGACAGATGGGGATTCAGCCTGAATGTCACCATCCATCTGTGACCAAAGAAAGGAACTGAAAGGAAATGCCTCTGCCTGCCAAATTTGGCTTTACGATGGCTTGCCTACCCTCAACTTAACTGCTAAAAAGCTAAGTGTCTTGGTTACTTATTTGCTTATAGGTTTGCCACCCTTGTTACAGTTGAGTCAAATTCACTATAATTCTCTGATAAGTATAACTCCCTTGAGGAGACAGACATGCTTTGGATCCAAACAGTTTAATAAATAAATCCAAACAGTTTAATAAATAGCTATTATTATTATTATTATTATTATTATTATTATTATATATAATAATAACAATAATAATAATAATAATAATAATAATAATAATAATAATTTATTATATTTTCTAGTTGCTTTATCTTGCCAAGGGCAATTCAAAGTGACTTACGCAATCAAATTGACATTACTACATTTGGTATATAAGCTCAGTTTCAAAATTCTGTTTTCATCTGTTTTCAACATTTGAACTAAGGAAATATTCTCAGTACAAGTTATCTCGCTATCAGGTAAGAGGATTCTCCGCCCTCCCCAGCTACACAAATCATCTATTAGCAGCAAAGACTTTTAAAACTATGGGTAATTCTGCAAAGGCAGCAGGACAAGGAGGTAGGGACATGAGAAGAACTCACGGCTACCGAATATTAGAAAAATTTATTCTAGCCTCCAGTTGCAAAAAACAAACACCCACTCAAATGTCCTCAATCAGCTCGGGAACTAGAAACTTGCAGCAAAAAAGATAAATTTCAAAGCATCTGGGTTTCACAAGTGCTGCCAGACTTTGTTTTGATTTTCAGTGCAATAGCTGCCATTCGTATTCAAGTACCCCCATCTATAGCGCCCACAACTGTAAGGGAGCCGAATTTTTGACTGCAAAGCACTAAAATAATTTAACATTAAGCAACACCCAGCAGAGCTGAAATGAGTCTTTGAATATATTTTTCCATCGTCTGTCTGTTAAAAGGGTCTTTGATAAAACCATCTGTTGATGTGTTTGAGAAATCATCTCCCAGAGCAAGTATTTGCTGAATCTTTAAATATACATCCTGACTAATTGACTCTTATGAGCACTGTTTATGTACAGAAATGTGCTGCTCCTCAGAATTAATGCACTAGTCACTTCCTCCTCTCTCCCTGAGACATAATCCTACTTGCATGGATGCACGAGATGGGAGGAGTTGCCTGGTGCAGCTGAACTGCATACAGTTCTGCCTGAGCCCTAAAGTTTGGGGCCACTGGGAGGAATTCAATGCAGTGCTGTGATGGTTGTGCCAGCAGCACAAGCATTTTTCCTCCTTCTGTGGGTCGTTCTGGAGGGGCCTCCTGACCCCCCCCTCCCTTGAGCCAAGTGGAGGGGCACATGGGGCCACCCTTGCGCTGGTGGGAGACCTTGTGCAGGCTCGTGAGTGGACTCTGGCTCTTTTAGTTTACAATGAACTAAACGATGAATGAAGGTGATGCATGTGGCAGCAGAAATGTACAGTGGTACCTCGGGTTAAGTACTTAATTCGTTCTGGGGGTCCTTTCTTAACCTGAAACTGTTCTTAACCTGAAGCACCACTTTAGCTAATGGGGCCTCTCACTGCTGCCGCGCTGCCAGAGCACGATTTCTGTTCTCATCTTGAAACAAAGTTCTTAACCCAAGGTACTATTTCTGGGTTAGTGGAGTCTGTAACCTGAAGCCTATGTAACCTGAAGCATATGTAACCCGAGGTACCACTGTATACAGATTCTTTACCCTTAGCTCTCTCATACAATAAAGGTAAAAGGTAAAAGGGTATACAGTAACTTGAGATCAGCCAATGAAACTAATTGGCAGTGGATTCAGGAAAGGAAAAGGGAAGCACATCTTCACTCATTGCACATTTAATTTGTAGAGTTCTCCTCCACCAGATGACATGCTGGCCACTGGCTTAGAAGGCTGTCAAAGAGAGAAAGAGAAGCATGTGGATTCTTGTTCTATCACGGCCTGTCTGTTGAGTTTCTACCCAACCCAAAGGACCCCAGGGCGACAAACATTAAAAAGCTAAAACAATGCAATTTAAAATAAAGCCAGACAAAAGTATTGGGAGACAGGCAAAAGGACAGTAAGATTCTGGCGAATCGACTTATGCAAAAGAAAGAAAAGTCAAAAATGTCATAAATCAGAGGTGAATTAGGTGAAGTTCATACATCTCCAACTGTGATTAACAACCAGTTCCTAAAATTCTATTTGGACCTGTATAGTAAACCAGAAGAGGTACCAGAAGACGTTATGGGGGGGGGGGGGATTCAAAAAAATTAAACTACCAGGGTTAGAAAATACACAAAAACAACTACTGATTTGTTCCAGTATCAGAAGCCAAGATTAGGGAAACAATCTCAAATGCTATATGCCAAACAGGGCTAGACAGTTTTCCAGTGGAATGGTATAAACCATATATCGATCTCCTGTCACCTAGATACAGTGGTACCTCGGGTTAAGAACTTAATTCGTTCTGGAGATCCGTTCTTAACCTGAAACTGTTCTTAACCTGAAGCACCACTTTAGCTAATGGGGCCTCCCACTGCCACCGCGCGATTTCTGTTCTCACACTGTAGTAAAGTTCTTTACCTGAGGTACTATTTCTGGGTTAGCGGAGTCTGTAACCTGAAGCATCTGTAACCTGAAGCGTACAAACCTGTAACCTGAAGAGACAAACCCGAGGTACCACTGTATTTAGAGAAGGAATCAGCTCAACACTATTCAACCCGCTTATATTACTGTTATTCCAAAGCCCAGCAAGGACCTAATGCAATGTGCTAACTATCACCTAATTTCTTCAATAAACAGTGATTAAAAAATCTTAACATCTTTACTGTCAGGTACACAATTCTGGAGACCCACAACTGAAAACAACTGTGCAAATTGGGCTACTCTGGAATATTCCTATGTAGCACCTCTAGAAAGATGGGCGGCACTCGGGTCTAAATACATTAATACTCGAGATGCTATTGAAACAATAACATCAGTTTGAACAATATGGCACCACATGCCCCCAAAATATAAATTTGACCTTTTCTCCTACAACAAAATGACATTGTGGGGAAACCCATCTTTAAAAATCAGGAAAGAAATGGTTGTATGGAAGAGGTGGATGAATTTGGGTATATTAATGTTAAACCAGCTGATAAACAAAGAGGGTGAATTTTATACATATTCCGTTTTAAGAAACAAATACAGATTACCTAGAAATGCTCAGGGGCAGTATCTCCAAATAAAACACTTGCTAACCACCATCTACGGACCAGCAGCTTTTACAGCCTCTGAGACCCCAGAGATATTGAGGCAGTTGATTAATTCTTATGCAACAAAAAAACGGCCATCAACATATATAAATCTTTGTTACTAGCAAACCAATTTGATATACAGGTATTGAGGGAGGAATGGAATAAAGAATTAGAGATCTCAATTTTTTTTCTTTTCTTTTTATTGGTCTGAAATCCTTTTATTTTATTTTTAAATATTTTTTATTGAACAAATTTAACAAGTCAAATTATAAATCAGTATGACCAATTACATTTCCCCCCTTTTTCCCCTTCCCTCCCTCTCCCACCCACCAAAGGCTTCCCTCAGCTTCCCTCTCTGATTTGTTTAGACATATTATTCTCTGCATGTTGTACAGTTGTGCATATCAGTGCCTTATCTATCATATGTTCTACTAATAGATTTGTGGGTGTTTATGCAAAACCTGCCAAGGAGTCCAAATCCTTTTGTTGTCTTTTTAAATAGTTTGTAAAAAGTTCCCATTCTTCCTTGAAGTCACGGTTGTCCTTCTCACGTAATTTTTCTGTTAACTTTGCCAACTCCACAGAGCTCATCAGTTTTTCTTGCCATTGTTCTTTTGTTGGGATTTCCTCTTTCTTCCATCCTTGTGCTAACAAGACTCTTGCCGCTATTGTAGCATACATAAATAAGTTCTTTGTTTTTCTTGGCAGGTCTAAAATCCCTAACAAAAATGCTTCTGTTTTTTTTACAGATGTCATTTTGAACACTGTTTTCAATTTATTATATATCATCTCCCAAAATTTTTTAACTCCTCTGCATTCCCACCACATATGATACAAAGTACCGTATTTTTCACCCTATAGGACACACCGTCCCATAAGGCGCACCTAGTTTTTTGGGGGGGAAATAAAGGGAAAAAATTATTTTCCCCCCCCAGGCGCGGGGTTGGGGAAGCTCGAGCTTCCCCCGACCCCAGCCCCCAAACAGGCAGCTCTCTGCAAGCCGTGGGAGCCCAGTGCTGGCTCCCGCTGCTAGCGGAGAGGTCCGCGAAGCCTGGACGCGCTGAACTCAGCGCGCGCAGGCTTCCGCATGCAGGCAGCTCTCCGCAAGCAGCGGGAGCGCTCCCGCTGCTTGCGGAGAGGTCCGCGAAGCCTGGACATGCTGAGCTCAGCGCGCGCAGGCTTCAGCATGCAGGCAGCTCTCCGCAAGCAGCGGGAGCGCTCCCGCTGCTTGCGGAGAGGTCCGCGAAGCCTGCATTCGCCCCATAGGACGCACACACATTTCCCCTTCATTTTTGGAGGGGAAAAGGTGCGTCCTATAGGTCGAAAAATATGGTACCTTCTTTTCCTTTGCATTTCCAACATGTATTTGACATTTTTGCCATTTTTACTGGTGTGATATACCATCTATACATCATTTTCATATAGTTTTCTTTCAAAGAAAACAGTCTGTAAATTTCAAGTCTACCTTCCACAGCTTTTCCCAGTCCTCAAATTGTATGTTGTGTCCTATATCTTGTGCTCATTTGATCATAACTGATTTGACCTACTCATCTTTCATTCCCCATTCTAGCAGAATACTATATGCTTTCTTCAACAGCATCACTTCTTCTATAACCTCCTTTTGGAATCTAGAAAACCCTTTTTTGTTATCTTCCTTGTACATCTCATATAGTTGTCTGTAATGCAACCAATAATCTTTTAATTTCCATTTTCCTTTTTGATCTCTCAATAAGTCTCTATATGTAGGCCACTTTCCCTTTTTACCAAGTTTGAGTAACGAAGCTTCAACTGGTGATAACCACCAAGGTGTTTTTTGTTCTATTAAATCTTTATACCTCTCCCACACTCTCATTAATGATTTCCTAATTATATGGTTGTAAAATCCTTTATGTACTTTCCCTTTCCCATACCATAAGTATGCATGCCATCCATATCTGTTATCATGACCTTCCAAATCAAATGCTTCTTCCTTTTTCAGTTTTATCAAGTCCCTAATCCAGACCAAACATGCAGCGTCATAATACAGTTTGAGATCTGGGAAGGCAAAGCCTTGTTTTTTATATCTGTATCTTATATTTAATCCTTGGCCTTTTGTCCCCCCCAGACAAACTTGGAAATATCCTTTTGCCATCTTTTGAGGCAATCATCCTTAACCATTACTGGGACTGTCTGAAAGAGAAAGAGCTTTTTCGGCAACACATTCATTTTTATCACTGCAATTCTTCCTAGTAGGGAAAGATTCATTCTACTCCATATTTCTAAATTCCTTTTTATCTCGGACCATACTTTTTTATAATTGTCTTTATACACATTTATATTTCTTGCTGTTAACCATATCCCTAAATATTCTACCTTTTATGGATCTCTATCTCAATATTTTGCACCAAATCATTTTTCTCTTCCTCTTTTAAATTTTTAACTAATGCCGTATTTTTCGCTCTATAACACGTACCAGACCATAACATGCACGTAGTTTTTAGAGGAGGAAAACAAGAAAAAAATATTCTAAATGAAACAGTGGATATATGATTTTTGTGGTTCATGCTGTGGCCACAGACATGTGATCTGACAGTGAGTTTGGAGTAGCCCAATGCGAAAATCCTGAGGATCCATGTGGACCCATGCTTTGTAACCACGTTTTTGCACCACTGAGGCCCCAGGCAACAGTGGGTGCGTGATTTTTTTGGTGCAAGATGTAGCCATGGACATGCTATGTGATCTGATGGTGAATTTGGGGTGACCCAGTGCAAAAATCCTGAGGATCCATGTGGATCCGTGCTTTGTAACCACGTTTTAAGTGGGGAAGGAAGGGAAAGCACTCAAGGGACAAGGAACACGCGTGGGGTGGGTGGAGAAGGATGCTGCTAATAATGCAGGAGAGGAGTTTAAGGGGAGAAGGAACACGCGTGGGGTGTGTGGAGAAGGATGCTGCTAATAATGCAGAAGAGGGGTATAAGGGGAGAAGGCTCCTCTCCCCTCCCGCTTTGCTCCTTTAAAGAAGCAGGCTCTCTGTCCCTCTCTCCTCCCCACTCCACGGCTCTTCTCCCGCTTTGCTGTTTCAAAGCAAGCCACAGAGGGAAGGAAGGGGAACCATGGATCCTCTGCTCACGACTGCAGCAGATCCCCTCCGCCACCCGCAGGCATGCGCTCCATAACACGCACAGACATTTCCCCTTACTTTTTAGAAGAAAAAAAGTGAGTGTTATGGTGCAAAAAATACGGTAAGTTGGTTTTATTTCTGTTTAATTTGAATCCTGCCACTTCTCCAAATTCTTGAATTTTCTCTATTACTCTAGGGAGAGTTTTTTGGATCTTCTATGCTAATTACTAGTTCATCAGCAAAGGCTTTCAACTTAAATTTATATTCCCCAGTTTTTATCCCTTTGATCTCTTTATCTGCTCTTATATTTCTTGCAAGTACTTCCAGAACCAGGATAAATAATAACGGTGATAGAGGTCATCCTTGACTTGCTCCTTTTTGTACTTTACATTCATTCGTTATCACCTGATTTACAATTAATTTTGCAGTTTGTTCTGAATATATTGCTTGTATTCCTTTTTAAAAATTCTCTTTTTCTTTCTCTCTCTTTCATTTATGTCTCACCATGTTTAGTGCACATATAATTGTGTACTTTTAAACTTTCAATAAAGATGTATGTTAATAAAAGATAAATCCAGCATCCTTAAAACATTTCTAAACAATCTGAATACCAGCTAAAACCAATGCAAAACATTTAGAGCATCTGAAAACCTTTAAAACAGCATGATGGACTTCACTATGCCAATGAGCAGGAGGCAGTCCTCCTCACTCCCTGTATCTGGTTGGCTATCGTGGGAAGCAGGGATACTAGACGTTCTGGACTGTGCTTTGGTCTGATCCAGAAAGGCTCTTTTGATGTCTTTATACTCACCTTCCTTCTGCATTTTACTCACAGAAGGGAACCCTCTCCTGACAATTTGGTGAAATGGACAAACCTTGGAAGACAGAGCCCAGTCAAATGCAACAACTGTAGGGTTTCCAGCCGGGAATCTGCAGATTAGGCTGTGCAGGTTGCACTTCAGAACAAAAGAAGCAAAATGAGAAATAAATTGTGATTTAGAGGGAACCTTATTTCTTAAATGGTTGTGGAGAATGGAACAGAACCTTTAATCAGAAATAATAATTGAAACATCAAATGCAAGAGCCCTAAGAAGAGTAAACTGAGGGGGAATGAACTATTTGCTGGAGTACATTTCCTTTAAAACCCGTGCAATTGGAATGGTCCACTTAATTACTCATTCCTTCCTGTCTAGACGGACTCAGTTCTGCGAGAATCTGTGGAGGGTGCATATTTTTCACCTTTTGTGTTAGATTTCTCAACCTGGATGTTTGGTAAAGTTTTTTTCTTGTCAGTCTGAAAATGGAAAACTTTTCTCCAGCAGTGAAAGAAAATATTACAGCTTGCAGAAAGCTCTTTGAAATGTTTTAAGCAGCTGTAGCAAAAGAAACTGGTGTGTAAGTGTGTGCGCACAGTCATACACATGTGCAAAAGTCTGGCACCTTCTATCCCCTGCCACACAGATTTTATGGTCTGTTCTGAACTCTCTAATTAAATGATAAGCCACTGCAATGCAGCTTTCAATTAAGGTCAGCAGACTCAGCATATTCAAGGCAAGACATTCAAGGATTGTTTTAAATATGGGGAACTCAAGGAAATCTTTGAACTGAGTCTAGTTTGTCCTATTTTGGCACACAAAGACAACAGGAGAAGAGCAAAACTTCCGGTCATGACCCCTCCCCCTCCAATAAAGGCAAGGGGGTGAAACTGATTAAAAAGACGATGCCATTTGGAAATAGAACGTTGGCTTATTCCTAGAGAGGGAAATGGTTCCATTGTCTAGAAAATAATTTGCACAATTTGCACAGGTCACAACTGACCAGGTTAGCCACATGATAGGCTGGAATAGCAGTAAGATTGTGCAGGAGTTCTATCGTGTGCAAAAGACGAAGTTGTGGGCATTGCTATTTTTCTAGAAAAAGAGGAGCTGGAGCTCGCCATGAAGCAGGGGCACCAATGCCCCCCACGTTGAGGGGGCCCAGCATCGTGTGACATCATACGCATGCCATGCACCATCTGGGGGGCACAAACCCTCTTCACCCTCCGCACATCCTGCCTCCACCCAGAGCACCAGCCTGATGGCAGCAGATGGGGAGCGCGGAGGGAGTGTTTGCAGACAGTCTGTTTGAGGCCCCCTCCCTATGGGGGGCTTGGTCCCCTGCCCACAAATACTGAGGGAGCCAAAGTCCCTTCCGCCCCTATAGTTGGTGCCCCTGCCATGAACGCCTCCCTTGTTCTTTTATAATGGCAATGGTGCCCACCTGAGAGGTTCCAGAACTGGCAAGTTCTGGCTGGAAAGGGGCCTTGGCTGTGTGGTCGGGAAGCTTAACAGGGAAGCATGGAAGGGGGACCATTTGATGGTGACATAATGCAAATGCCTAGGAAGACGTGAGTGAACGAAGTATTGCTGGCCCACAGTAAATGCCCAGTGTGGAAGCAGCCTTGGTGTTGTGTGGTCAGGAAAATTTCCTCCTTTTCTGCTCTAGCCAATCCCTTTGAATAGTTGATCTTCCTTACCTGCTGCAGCCCCCACAATAAATGCCAGAGCCAGGTATCTTGGCACCCAGGACAAATGGCATGAAATTGTACCTCTAAGCCAAACCTGTATTTTATTATGTAAAAAAATTAACATTGGTAAATTTATTTATTCCAGTTGTGTTAATAAAATAATACTTATTAGATCACACAGAACACTAGAAAATAATTTTAAATACAGTGGTACCTCGGGTTACATACGCTTCAGGTTACAGACACTTCAGGCTACAGACTCCGCAAACCCAGAAATAGTACTTCGGGTTAAGAACTTTGCTTCAGGATGAGAACAGAAATTGTGCTCCGGCGGCGTGGCAGCAGCAGGAGGCCCCATTAGCTAAAGTGGTGCTTCAGGTTAAGAACAGTTTCAGGTTAAGAACGGACCACCGGAACGAATTAAGTTCTTAACCCGAGGTACCACTGTATTACAAAATTATTAAAAATTCAAATCAGAACACCCTCAAACATTAACTTGTAATGTAACCTTCCAATTATTTGGTTAAAAATAATTTGTTTTGTAATTTCATTTCAATCAAAAGGGTTGTCCTATCTGATAATCTCTCTTGGCCCAGATATGTTTGAATTAACTTGCTAAAGCTTCTTTCATTAATTGCTCCTAATTTAAAATATTCTCATTGCTATTTCCAGTTTTAGATCACTAATAGAGTCTTATTCAAAACTGGAAATAGCAATGAGAACTCATGAATATAAATGGATTATTATTTTCAGGCGATCTAAGCTTGTTGCTGACTCTTGAATTTAAATTTGATTAAATTTATGCAGCAGATAATTATAGTTCAGCTCCACATCCACTACCACATTTGTTAGCTCTGTAACATTCACCATAGACAATTTACCGGTAGTTCCCAAAAGTAAGTCAAGATGGGTAGAAACTTCAGTGAGTCTACTATGAGTGAGATACCCAACGCAGGAACAGAACAGGAAAAAAGACAAGACCCACATCAAGCTCATATGCATATAGGACTGTGACACTGTGAGGGAAGGCTTTGCTTTGACACAAACATGCTCTCTGCACTCATGTATGCCGAGAGCAGAGCAGAGCCATCTGTGACTGTGTCACGTGCTTCCTAACCAGCTCTTGTAACTTTTGCCCAGTTGCCAGCAATCTTACTTTACACATTATTATATTTGTTCCAGCTGTGTCCTGCCTCCACTCTGAATCTGACCCATTATCAATAATTATTAAAATAAATATGGGTTTACTTTTGTAAATAATGTGATATGTATATTATTTTTATATGCATATCGTCAATCATATTTTGTTGCTGCCACCTTCTTGAACCTTCTTGAACTCGATCATATATAGAAGTGCAAATGGGCAACTGGGAGTGAAGAATTATACCAAACCAACGGATACAAATTCCTTCTTGAGATATGATTCCTTTCACCCACTTAAAAGACAGCCTCTCCTTAAGCCAGATGATTAGGGTTAAATGCAACTCAACTTTACCTGGGGCTTTTGCTAGAGAATCCAAAGACTAGCCAGACAATTTTTGAACAGGGGATACCTGGAACACTTCATAAACAATGCAGTTAAGTTGGAAAGTGACCAACTTCTATTCCATAACCGGACCAACATCTAGGAGCACAGAATAATTGGGGCCTTTGATTCTTCCTGTTTGTCCACAAAAATTAGAAAATTAATACTCAAACACTGGCAGGTGATTCAGCATATCCCGGGTTGTCAATTTCCCCCAGTAACGGGACATCCTGTGGCAAAACCATCAAGGAATCCAAAACCAGACCGGACATTCTTCTAGTGGAGATACCACTCAATACCACCCAAGGAGCCGTTTTAAATGTGGACATTTCCTGGGATGTCCTATGGTGCTAAACATCCACAAACAGGACACACGTGGAAACTGAACCATTTTTCGACTTGTCAAACATCAAGGTGGCGTATGGGACCATGTGCCCATGCAACATGATGTACACTCCGGTCTATACAAATCAGGATTTTAGAACACATGTCCAGAATAAGACACAAAAATGGAGGCACCCCTGGTACAATACTTCATACAACATGGTCACACTGATGAGGGCAAAGGTTTCGTGGTCTTACAAGTATATAAACCACACCTAGACCTGATGTAAGAAAAATTTTGTTACAACTGAAATCCAGATGGATTTTGCATCTGAACACAGTTATTCCTAAAGGTTTAAATCTTAACCTGGATTTGAGCAGTTTCTAGTGCATTGTTCTGGTATTTTTTACTGCACAACATTTCAGAGTGTGGTTGAATGCTATGGTCCCTTTGAAACTCCACCCTTTGGGGGCTACGGTACTTAATGTAGCAGAAAACTTAATGTCAGCATTTCACCAGGAGCTGAGCGCCCACATAAGGCAGGAGCTGGCCTAATTGTTGAACATTAAGTTGCCTGTTCATGTAAGTGAAACAGTTGAGCGTTTACAATGTTTTTGGATTATTTTTGGTGGCGTTTTGCACATAAGATTGTATTTAATGAGTTATTAACACTTTGGCATGTATTGTTTAGCAATGTACTTGGACCGACCTGAAGAAGGGTGATGAAACAGAGATTTTACTTGTCAGAGTCCTCCTCGTACACAGTTTCTTAACTACATGATTTAACACAAAGAATCTGCACTCTGGTCTTCAGTACATTACAGTTGACCTTTTGAACCTGGTGACATTGAATAGTAATCTGTAAAACTGTATCTCTTCAAGACTGATTTGAGACTGTATATATACATTCTCTAAGCTCGCATTATTTTGGGTTATACTACATGTTGCATTGAGATATTTAGTATACAATATACTCTTATGTCGTATACAGAGTTGTGCTTGATGAGGTTCTACTGTCTATATTTCATTGTCGTTTGATACCCCCTTGAACCAGGCATCTGGGACAAGGACCCCCCCCCACCCCACCCTAGTTCTGGCCTTGACTGTAGGAGCTCCCTAACCTGCG
The DNA here is from genome assembly GCF_965153285.1 of Podarcis tiliguerta. Taxonomy (NCBI): domain Eukaryota; kingdom Metazoa; phylum Chordata; class Lepidosauria; order Squamata; family Lacertidae; genus Podarcis; species Podarcis tiliguerta. The sequence goes on from NC_139534.1 coordinate 3,148,600, forward strand.
GGAGCAGCTCTTTGTACAGAGAGTTTGCAAAAATCAAGTATCCCCACTTCCTTCACTGGCCTCACGTGCTGGATCTCACTGCACAACACCCCAGAAACATAATCATTCTCAACAGAATCAGCAGTGTGAGACAACCAAGAATGCTCTTACATGCACCATTTTCTGTCTAGTATAAGCAGACCAAAATATTATTCATTTTTTTCATTCATTTATTCTTTCATTCATTTCATAAAATTTATACACTGCTTGACTCTAAAAAAACCCCTCAAAGATAAAACAATAAAACAGAAAAATCCACAGCCATACCTTAAAACATACAGAAGTCAAAATACAAAAACACATTTAAATTACCTCAACTTTCTAAGCACCTGGGTAAGCTTGGCTAAGCAAGAATGTTTTAAGCAGATACCAAAAAGAGCCCAGTGGAGGCACCTGCTTGCTCTCAGTAGACAGGCTGCTCCAAAGTGCAAGTGTACATTGACCTGCTGCCATCAAAAGCTGGAATACCAGTCAGGCATGTCTTCCACTGCATATCAGTAGACTCTCTGTAATGGGATCTGCTGTGTCTGGACCAGAATTAAAGGCAACATGGCTTGCTTGCAATTATTGCAGAAGTGTACTAACATTATTTGAGGCCTGCCTGAATGGCTCCTCAGGTCTCTGTGAATGAGATTGTTGGCCTGAAGCAAAACAGATTTGTGCAAGACTCCAGAAAACCTATAGTGGAGTCAGAGTTTAAGCCACAGTAGCTTAATGAGATCAACAAGCCAGAGTGACAAAGTGGATTTAACATTAATTCCATTCCAAGCAAAAATATACTGGGTAGCCTTGGGTAGCCCCTCAGCCTAATTTGTCTACCAGAAAAATGGGAATAAGAATTAGAGACCACTCTTAAGGGGGTTTTGCAAAAGGAAACAAGTTGAAGATGGTAAAACACAATGTACAATGCAAGTGCTATGCAAATTATTAAAAGCATTTCTGTAGACAGCTTTGAAGTCAGACAGATTCAAGGCACTTTAGTAACACTGAAATATATCACAGCTAATTCTGCTGAAAGTCCCTGTACATTTGAGTTGGATATGAACCAGAGCTTTGGGATCAGATGCATTTACTTTTAATATTCTTTTCCTGTTTAATGATTTACAGTAAACTTCCAGTACTAAATAACTATTTCGTGGCTGGTTAATATAGTAGGAGTGGTTGGCACCAAAATATAGGACTAGAAGCCCAATTTAACGGAATTAGGTTTGTTAGTATCCCAGAGTCCAGCTGTTGTAAATCTGCACAGCTGGCTCATGGTTAGGAAAATGCATTCAACTCGCATACCTCTGTTAGCTTTAGAAAGCTATCCAATTGTCATTAAAACAATTGTCACCACAGAAAATATAAAGAACAGTACTCCTTTTTGTCCATTGCTTGGTTGAAAGAAAGAATATTAGAAGGAACACTGGGGTATATCCTATAGAATTATAGTTTTACTCCGACACATTGAAATTAATGGTCTGAAGTTAGTCATGTTCATTAATTTCAATGAGTTTACATTGAGTAAGACTAGCACTGGATGCAACCTATTGCTTTGGAGTCTTGGGTTGGCCTCATCTTCACTGGTACTTCCAAGGTTTTCCAAGGATGTTCTTGTACCCTGAGTCCATGGATCAACTTGACCTACAGTGGCACAAGTAGCAAGTGGGACGATGGCAGTTGAAATGCAGTAGCTGGTAAACAGCAGGAACGCTCTTGTTTACTTTTAGCTGCGGCTGGTGCAGGCTGTACCAGCGTCTGCAGCTCCTCTGGGACAGTTACACTCATAGCTCGTTCAGCCTGGAAGGAACTGACGTCAGTCTCACATCATCTTCTGGGGTTTTTTTTGGGGGGGTAGGTTAAATTAGAACCCCCATGACTCACAACTTGACATAACTCATCTGTATTAAGTGATCCTAAATGTGTATTCTTACATAAGGTGCAAACAACACATAATGAGACCTGAATCTTTAAACACAGATCTGCTGTGTCCAGATGTGAAATGGAGGCTGGGGGGAGTGTTTGTATGGCTGATGGGTTTTGTGGGAGAAGGTGCTGAACTTTTTGACAGCCCTCGGATTTTTAACCCTTCATCCTTCATCTAGGTGAGCCTGCCCATAACCAGCAGGGAGCTGTCTCCACAAAGTGAGAGCCTTGGGTAACTCAGTCTTGAGGCACAGAACTCCTTTCATATGAAGGAACTCAGTGCAAACAGAAGATGTTTTCTTATAGCTGTAGGTTCTGTGTGGTGTCCTACTTTCCAGCAGAACTCACCAGAACTCAGTTCCAGCACCTCTCAGGTGGGGGGCGCCACTATTATAAGAGAATAAGGGAGGCATTCGTGGTGAGTCCCAGCACCTCTTTTTCTAGAAAAATAGCACTGATCTTACCTTATTAGACTTCACCTCTCCGATATGTAATAGAAATGCTTGTTTTAATCATGCGCTTGCTTGACACTGAGGCAGTTTAAATAACTCTTCTCCAACATCATAAACCCATTGCGTTTTGTCAGAAATAAATACCACCATCACCAACCCATCTCCTAATCACCTATTAATAGGCAGAACCTGTGGGTTTCTGGTTGTTGGGTAATTTTCAGGCTGTGGCACATGAATGCATTTTGTCAAAGGCGTCAACCAACCCAGTAAAAGGGCATAAGGGGATGAAAGGGGGAGAACAAGACTCAGACTCAGACTCAGAGTGAGTCTGGAAACAGAATGCTTGCCTTTGGGTGTATATTGCCAGGCACATTTTTGTAATTTTTGTAACTCATCACTGAGTCATGTTTGCAAGCCTCAAAGCTTGGAAGAAGGTTTCAGGTTTTAGCAAACAGGTGTCAGTAGTCAAGGAAGGATGGCAACTACTGGCTGAAAATACTTCTACCTTCTTCACCAATTGTCTGCTACATTTTGTAGGCTACTTATTTTATGGATTTAGGACCACTGCTATATTAAAGAACTAGTTTAAAATAAGTATATAAGAATAGCATGCTCCTGTCAAATAGTTACATCTACAATCGCCTACAGCCACTAGGCAATTCTACAAGCACCTTGTGCTTTCTTCTATAAAGTCTTCTGTGAAATCCATGCCTGAAGTAGGTTTTGGCACACATGGTCCATACAGGGAGCCCATAATGAGAAATACTTACTGTATTGGCCCCAATATAGGTCACACGTTCAATACTGCCCAAGCAATTTAGAAAAGTCACCTCCTACATTAGAATAGGTGAAGTGAAGTCTTGTTTTAGAATTGCAAGTCACTCACATCATGAATTTACCACAGAGAAGATTGACTCTTCAGTTGGGTAGCTTCACTTGAGACTCATTTGCTTCTTCATCACCAAACGCAGCAACCTTAACCAAGTGGGGCTGCTTTGTCTTCCCCACCCCTGGATTATTTTCTAATGGGTGAGATTTCATGAAAAAAATCATCTCATCTTCCCATCCCCATCCCAGATAATCAGCAAGTTTATCGCTTCTGGCTCTGCATATAGTTTCATACAGAGGGGCTGAGGCAGTATAAAATGCCTATAGTCCAAATAATTCTTTACGAGTGATAATAAATTATATACAGGATTTCATTGTACAAAACACTTCATAACTCTTGTCTCATTTTTTTTGCCCTGAGGATCTGATAACTGAAGTTAAAAGGAGAGATAGTGACTTGCCTGGGGCCACCCAGTGAGATTTATGGTTGAGTGGGGAGCTGAACTTCGGCTTCCCACAACCAGATGCAACTCTTGCCTACGTGACACTGGCCTACATGATTCTGACTTTGCTTGGCAGAGTGTGTTACGTTGCTGGAAAAGTACACAAATTAACCTACCAAACCAATAGTTTTAAGAATTTCCAAGGCTGGCTCTGCATCTGAAGTTTGAAGGTTAGTTTAATCTCCTACACAATGTTCCCCAACATCCTGACAGGCTGACATCCAAGTGGGTAAAAGGCTATTTTAAGCAACAACATTTCTCGGTACCACACTGAGATGCACTACCAAAAATAGGGAAGAAACATGAGAAGACCTTTTCCATCCTTTGCCCCTGGAAGCCCATCCTAGGCTACTTCTGGTTTCTGGGCTGTCAGTTTTTAAAACGAGGCCAATAAACTTGCCTTTTAAGTTGTGGTTTTCAGTTCCTGAGAGATGCAATGGATTTCTTGGAATATTTACACTGGGATAAATTTGTGAATGTATGGCATAAAACAGATCTGTTGAGGTACTTCAGGATTAAGTTACTTCTGCTAAATAGGAACATGTTGGCATAGCATTAGTAGAGTTGAGAGCTTTCCATCCAAGCCAGTTCACACTGAATGACGCAATGAAGAAACTACAAAAGCTGCACTGACCTTATGTTTATTAGTTGGGACTGAATTGAAGGCACTCCCTGCAAAGGGCTAAACGGGATGGACTTGAATGAAGAAGTCTACATTTCTATGCAGGGGTGTTTGTAAGGCTTATTAAGAGTACAATAAAACTTCCATTAAATTAATTGGAGAACTGACCCATTTTCTATCTGATAGACATTAGCGGAAAGATTTCTATTGGCTTCGGTGTGAGTTGGATTTCAGCACATTTTATTTTTGCTTTTGTGAGGCCAGGTTATGATGGCAAACTTGTAAAAGGGAGAATTACACTCCCCAGCCTTGTTTCCTTTAATGAGCATCCCATCTGGAGGTTTTTTGTGACTGAAGACATAGCTACTCACAGACATAAAAAATGGTTGCGATGAGTACTCAGATGCTGTCATTTCCCTCTGCCAAGCTCTGCTAGGATAAACAAGGACTCTTCTGATGAAGAACTTGGCAGAAGAACATGTCGCGGTCTGATATTTTAGTAAAGTGATGATTTGGGAAAGCAGACATCATCACTAGGGTACTTAACCCAGGCCAGGACATTCACATTTCTTTGGAGGAAGAAGGTCCATGTAAGTTTGCATGTGTATATTCAGTTAGTTGTCTGTTCTTTTGACACACAAATAAAAGCCCTGTGCCGAAGTTTATTCTGTGTCAAAAGTATCATTTACGTTTCTTTTGCAACTTATGGATTGATTGATCTATTAATTTATTTTCCAAAACAGTTCCAAAATAGTTCTCTATTCTCAGCCTCTTCTTATGGAAAAGTTTGCTTAGAAAGGAGTTCCTGAATAGGGGAAGAAGCCACAAAAAACTGATTTCAGATACATGAGAAACAATTCACTTAAGAAATACATTGTGTGTGGATTTGAAGAACCAAAGGAAGTTCTCAACTGAGGCTTTTTTCAGACAGCAATTTACAATAGATGTTTTCAACCTTTTTGAGTCCACGGATCCTTTGACCAACTATATTCTTTCTATGGCACCCTTGTGGGGCTCAGGGGCCCAGTTATATCATCCCTTGCCTTCAGAGCTGGCAGCCTCTCACCCTTTTTTGAAAACCCTCCCTTCTGGAGTGTTCCGTCAGTCTCCTCTCCCCTCTCCTTGGGAGTCCTCTGGGCATCCACTGCCACTGACCCTGGTCTCTGAGCTGCCCCAGAGAGAGGTGTCTCCTCACACTGCCCCACAGCAGCCTGGGAAGAGGAGGCCCACAAACTTAGCGGCCCAATGAAGACTGGGCAAAGCTAAACGTAAGGCCACCATCTTACTCACCTTGGGAGGCAACAGTGGCAGCAGTGGGAACTGCTGGGCCTAAAGATGTTGAACAATAATGGGCACAGGTCAGAACTCAGCAACACCCCACTTGTCACTTTTTCCAGGTTTATTCAGCAAACCAGCTACAACTCCACCTAGCAGTTAGCTCATTCAACCCACAGTTTACCAGCTTCTTCATGAGAATATAATGGGGGACTTTGCCAAAAGCCTTACTGAAATCAAGACACACCAGGTCCACAGCATTACCCCGATTCACTAAGCTTGTAACTCCATAAAAAAAAAGTAATAAGATTTGTCTAGCATGACTTGGGTTTTTTTGAGAAATTCATGCTGGGTTTTAGTAATCCCAGCACCCTTTTCTAAGTGCTCACAGACCGACTGTTGAATTGTCTGCTCAAATTTGCTCACAATTATGCTCATGGGGATAACTGAGGGACCCCTCTTGGATTCTCTGGGGGTGATGAATCCCTGAGCTTGAAAGATATTGGGATCTTCCAACACCACAGCCAAGAGTATCTCAGTTAGCACAACCATGAAGGCTGTTGGCCATCAGCCTGGGTGGTACATCTGATATAAGGACATGGAGATGGAGCATGAGTATTGCTAGTGTATCTTCCTGCCGCTCTATCTTCCAATGCATGGGAGAATGTGATCCCCTCCAAAGAACTCTGCAAATGTCCAAGGGAGAACACACTTCCCTCTTACCAGGGAGATATATGTGCATGCACCAATATGAACAGAATGCATGCTTATTTTCTCTTTTGTTTTGAGAGATGCATGTATTACTCCATCTTTATGAAAAAAAGATGTGTTCCCCCCCCCTCACAATTAACACATGGAAGGTTACTGTGTAGGGCGGGAAGCGCTTTCTGTTTGTGGCAGCTCTTCATGCCTTTTGGAACACTGATTTTCCAAGATTCCAGAACACACACGGAATCTCCATAGATATAAAATATTTCCCACATCACAGTCATCTTCCATGAGTTGGAAAGCAGCAAAAAGGCAACAGAGAAGAACAAAACTGGCTCCTCTGCTCTCCCCAGATATACTATTCCACGTTTGGAGAGTGGGGGCTCATAGTTCTTTATGCACAGCTCTGCTGTCTCAGCCTGAATCCTACTTTCTTTGTCTCTGCTGGTATTTAACTCATTACTCTTTACTGCTCTTCCTGGTTCCATTTGAATAAAACTTCAAATACAGCACAGTGCTGTGTGTGTGTTAAAGTGGCCTTTGTGAGGGAAATAAATAAGGCAGAGCCTCTGAAGGGCACTAAAGTATAAGCCATTTTAGCACTCTGCCCATATTTTTGTATATTTTTACTGCTATCAGATCCAAGTTGAAATAGTGGAAGCGGCAAGGTGTTTGAAAGAAATCCATATTTCCAAATGCATTTTGAGAATAAATTTAGGGTGTCAGATATATGGCCAAAGATAGGTGTTCTAGCTCCAGCTCTGGCTAAAGCATGCAACTAGGCTGAGTCAGTGTAGCATAGTAGTTTTGTGCTGGGCTTGGACCACTGAGACTGAAAACCAAACCCTGTGAAGTGTATTGGGCCAGACACATTCTCTCATCAATACATATGCCATAGATTATCATGAGGATAAAATGAGTTAACACCCAGTACACCACCCTGAGTTCCTTGGGGGAAGAATGGAATATAAATATAAATATGAATAATGAAATAAACTAAGATCTATCAGCACCAACAACTCACTCAAACTTCTCATTTCCCTCCAATAGGCCCGGGAATTTTCTGGGGTTTGTTTGTTTTTTAAAGCATTTAGGAAAAATACTAAATTTGGTGGGTATAGCTACGTTCATGTCATGTGAACACATTTTTTATAGCTGAGTCATCCAATCTTCAAAAGCAAAAAATTAATGTGTTTACAGCATAAATTTTGAGGGAACACGTTCAGCCAGGATCTGTAGCTCTGATTTGGTGAGATGTTTTTGGCAAAGATTAAGCATTTTGCAAACACTTTGTCATGAAATATACAGGGTGACCTGCCAACATGGCTGCTCAGAGCTTAAGCGCAAAATGCTTCAATGAATGGCTGCCTGCCGTCCTCCTGACAGTAAGGCGGGGAAAGGAAAGTGAGTGTGACAGCTACAACTCAAGCGAACAAAGCTGGTTAGTCAAGAGCAACAAGCAAAGAAGAGCAAGGGCATTTATTACTTCAAAATCCTTCCCCCAAAGCACCGTGAATGAAGAGCCTCGTTGAAATTATTTCTTCTGATTAGAAGGTAGACCTGTCAGTCATAAAAAGCTCTCTCCACCATGGCGCTTTCCTTATATGGCAAGCTTGGGGGGAAAGTATGAGGTGGTACGACAGAAGTTTAGAAAATAATGCATGGCATGGAGAAAGTAGATAGAGAAAACCTTCCCCTTTTTGCCACTCAAAAAATGTTTATTTCTTCCTTGCAGATTTTTTGTTCTTCTTTTAAAAATTTTAGAGAAAAGTTCCCCTTCCTCTCTCATAACACTAGGACTCATGGGTATCCAACAAAGCTGAATTCAGGACAGATAAAACAAAGCTCTTCTTCATGCAGTGTATATTTAAACTATGGAACTCATTCCCACAGGAGGCAGTGATGGTCACCAGCGTAGATGGCTATAAAATAAAATCACGTTCACAACCTGAGCGTCCACTGTACCAGCTTTTGGAAGCCACTGATTGGTTTCCCACATGCTCCTTGGTTTCCCACATGCATCTGGATGACCACTGTGAGAACAGGATGCTGGACTAGATGGGTCCGTGGCTAGATGCAGCAGGGCTATTCTTATGCTCTTAAGGTTTCACTTTTGACAGACTTGCTGTCTGCAGTGCATTTTCAGCATTCAAATATCTGAAGGGCTCTGAAACTCTCCAGAGGGCTCTTTCCTGTAGCAGTTCAGGGTGCTTTGAAGGGATCCTGTTTCAGTTTGAAAAGCTCCAAATCTTTCCAAAGCAGCTATTTCAGCTCAGGATTTGGGATTTGCCCAAATCCAACGTACACCACTCATATTAATATTCAGTTGTATTCAAGAGCATTGTGGGTTTTTTTATTACAGTCTTGTAATCATTACTATGCTACATATGGAGAACAAAGGCTGAGAAATAGTAACTGTGCCTGTGTAGCCTGTCAGCTAACGTAACAACATATTATATTTTGTGGTCAGATCAACACAACTTGCTGGTGAGCCTTTCTGTTGTTGAACAACTTGAACCCAGCTTGCACTGGCTGTACTGTTGGGTCCAGTATTCAAGGTTGGAAGCGTGTTATTCCACAACCACAGGATGTGGTCATTGCCACTAACTCAGATGACTTAAAAAGTTATCGTAACTCAGTGTTGTTTATACAGTGAGTTGGGAAGGCCCTCTGCTCAGTGACAGAGAACTGCTTTGTTTGCAGAAGTTCAGGCATCTCCATTTAGGGCTTGGAGTGACTCCTGTCTGAAACCAGCTGCTAAGGGGCAAGGAGCAAAAGAGGGGTGCTGACTTCATACCACACTTGTAGGCTTCTGGGAGACACCTGGCTGCTAGTGCTTGAAAACATAATGCAGGACTTGAATCCTATTTAGTGACTTACTAGGCCAGACTTTTAGTTACAACTGTAATATTGCATCCTCATGAAGGTTTATATACACAGGAAATGTTACCTCAATTTAATTTTACTCCAAAAAGAGAAGGGAGCAAGACTCCCTTCAAAAGAGTATGTGCCTCCATCCACCAGGGCACCATAATAATCCTTTTCTAGAAAGCCATATAAATACAGTGGTGCCCCGCAAGAGGAATGCCTCGCAAGACGGAAAACCCGCTAGACAAAAGGGTTTTCCGTTTTGGAGGTGCTTCGCAAAACGAATTTGCTATGGGCTTGCTTCGCAAGACGAAAATGTCTTGCGAGTTCCTGCGGGGGTTTTTTCCTCCCCCCCCCCTTTTTCCCAAGCCACTAAGCCGCTTAACAGCTGATCCGCTAAGCCCGCTAAGCCGCTAATAGCGCTATATAATAATAATAATAATAATAATAATAATAATAATAATAATAATAATAATTTATTATTTATACCCCGCCCATCTGGCTGGGTTTCCCCAGCCACTCTGGGCGGCTTCCAAAAGAATATTAAAATACTGTGATACATCAAACATTAAAAGCTTCCCTAAACAGGGCTGCCTTCAGATGTCTTCTAAAAGTCTGGTAGTTGTTGTTCTCTTTGACATCTGGTGGGAGGGTGTTCCACAGGGCGGGCGCCACTACCGAGAAGGCCCTCTGCCTGGTTCCCTGTAACTTGGCTTCTCGCAGTGAGGGAACCGCCAGAAGGCTCTCGGTGCTGGACCTCAGTGTCCGGGTAGAGCAATGGGGGTGGAGACGCTCCTTCAGGTATACTGGACCGAGGCCGTTTAGGGCTTTAAAGGTTAGCACCAACACTTTGAATTGTGCTCGGAAACGTACCGGGAGCCAATGTAGGTCTTTCAAGACCGGTGTTATATGGTCTTGGCAGCTGCTCCCAGTCACCAGTCTGGCTGCTGCATTCTGGATTAGTTGTAGTTTCCGGGTCACCTTCAAAGGTAGCCCCACGTAGAGCGCATTGCAGTAGTCCAAGCGGGAGATAACCAGAGCATGCACCACTCTGGCAAGGCAGTCCGCGGGCAGATAGGGTCTCAGCCTACGTACCAGATGGAGCTGGTACACAGCTGCCCTGGACACGGATTTAACCTGTGCCTCCATGGACAGCTGTGAGTCCAAAATGACTCCAAGGCTGCGCACCTGGTCCTTCAGGGGCACAGTTACCCCATTCAGGACCAGGGAATCCTCCACACCTGCCCGCCTCCTGTCCCCCAGAAACAGTACTTCTGTCTTGTCAGGATTCAATCTCAATCTGTTTGCCCCCATCCATCCTCCAACCGCCTCCAGACACTCACACAGGACCGTCACCGCCTTCACTGGTTCTGATTTGAAAGAGAGGTAGAGCTGGGTATCATCCGCATACTGATGAACACCCAGCCCAAACCCCCTGATGATCTCTCCCAGCGGCTGCATATAGATGTTTAAAAGCATGGGGGAGAGGACAGAACCCTGAGGCACCCCACAAGTGAGAGCCCAGGGGTCTGAACACTCATCCCCCACCACCACTTTCTGAACACGGCCCAGGAGGAAGGAGCGGAACCATTGTATAACAGTGCTCCCAGCTCCCAGCCCCTCAAGACGGTCCAGAAGGATGTTATGGTCGATGGTATCAAACGCCGCTGAGAGATCCAGCAGAACTAGGAAACAGCTCTCACCTTTGTCCCTAGCCCGCCAGAGATCATCAACCAGTGCGACCAAGGCAGTTTCAGTCCCGTGATGAGGCCTGAATCCCGACTGGAAGGGATCCAAATGGTCCGCTTCTTCCAGGCGTGCCTGGAGTTGTTCAGCAACCACTCGCTCAATCACCTTGCCCAAGAATGGAAGATTTGAGACTGGGCGATAGTTGGCCATCGTGGCCGCATCTAAAGATGGTTTATTAAGAAGCGGTTTAATAACCGCCTCTTTCAGCGGGTCTGGGAAGACTCCCTCACGGAGGGAAGCATTCACCACCCCACGAAGTCCATCGCCCAGTCCTTCCCGGCTAGCTTTTATAAGCCAGGATGGGCAAGGATCCAGGAGACAGGTGGTTGGCTTCACTCGTCCAAGCAGCCTGTCCACATCCTCGGAGGTAACAGATTGGAACTGATCCGCTAATCCGCTAATCCGCTAATGGGCTTGCTTCGCAAGACGAAAAAACCGCAAGACGAAGAGACTCGCGGAACGGATTCTTTTCGTCTTGCGAGGCACCACTGTAGGGCCTAGTCACACCAGCAAGCCTCCCGTGTTGGTGACTGCCCCTTTCCCCTTTTTAGCTCCATGGGCCTGGTGGCAGGTTCATGGGGCGGCGGAGCTGAAAATAATGCCAAGTATGTGCCACTTTGGTTTCAGATAGTACATGAATGGGCGAGTCTAAAAAGCCTGGGGCACAGCTATGGTGGCTCATTTACCATAAGTATTGTATTTAGTATTAACTCTGGAAGCACATACTAAATGGGCCGGCTCAGTGGAGGGGGCCAAAGCAAAGAAGAACACCAGTATCCCTCTGGGGAAAAGTGGAAAATAAGTATTCGGAATGCAGTAAACCCCCCAGCAGAAAGGGTTAATACGGTGTGCCTTTGTTCACATGAACAAAATGTTTATCCTTTTTTCTTTTTAGTTTTGCAGCACACTGAGCTTGATCAGACGCTGCGCAACTGAATATTTTACTCAACTCAACCTATACCCAGTTCTTCCCTTTTAATTTTTTAATAGAAAGCTTGCTTAGTTGGGGGACGTGGTGACCCCCCATTCAGGTATCCATCCAGCTCGCACCCATTTCAAGAATGCTGCAGAAGCAGGTGGCCTCCATTCAGCACTGAGCTGTGTTGTGAGACTCCACCAATTAGGTAAGATATATGTGTGGCCAGTAACTGATAGAAAGTGACTGATATTTGCTTACCAAAACCATTCTTTTAAACCTGCAAAATAAATAGCTTTCCTGTCAGCAGAGCCTATAAACTAGCAGCTTTTTTCCAAATGGCTTTTTTCCAAAAAGGGTGTTCAGTCTGTGTCCATATGGGTGGGTTTATCAAGATCCATACATTCTTTGCTTCTGTTGTCATTGGAAACAAATATGGAGCCAATTTGCTGAATACAAGCTTGTGGTCAGACTCAGCTGGGATAATTTAGGCCTGTGAGGCTTGTCAGATACTGTATGTAGCAAAAAGCATGCTCAGAAAGTAAAAGAAAGCTTCTAGAGTGTGGAGTGCAGCAACTCTTTGGAGGTCCGAAACAATTTCTAGTAGATTGACTTTCTCGTTTTCATTTTCAAATGAGACACTTAGTGTCATTCTGTAAACAGATCATTAGATCTGGATCACACAGACCTGCATTCAAATGACATCACAGCCAAATTATTATGGTGCAACCAGACCAACTGGACCAAGGCCATCAGTGGCCCCATACTCTGAGTTCTCATTTTGAAAGCCTCTAGGCTTTTTCCCTGGGGGAAAGTTAGAAGGCAAAAAGTACAGGCAAGCTGTGATTTCTGTGAGATGGGTCAGCCTGACTGCTCATGTGGGTTTAGACAAGGAGTGAAGTGAAAGGTGTGATCAGCAATTTTTTGTTTTGTTTTGTTTTGTCCAGGGCTGGGTGATTTTGTTACATTTCCCTTGGATTTTACTTGGGGAAAGACCCCTGAAATCCCATGATGTCCCATTCATTCTTCCTACAATCAATAGTCCGCTTTTCATATATCTACCTTCAGCTTCACTCAGCCGTGGCAGAGTCAGAGAGTCAGAGTATCAGAGACCCAGATAATCAGCATTGGGCAGAGTGAACAAGATCTGTAGTCAAACAGGAAAAAACTGGATTTGAACAAGACACAAGTTGAAAAACACCACCGAACCCTGGAAAAAACAGAACTTATTAATAATCAAGTAAATTATTAAAGTGAGATGGGTTTTAAAAACAAAAACAAAAAACACATGCAGTTATTGGATATATATGTTAAGGTTTCCTTGATGTTTTTTCTGCATGCAAGGAAATAAAGGGGCAGCTTATGAAAATATTACTGAGAAATACTGAGGGATGTTAATTGGAGTCTGAGAAGTAATGCAGTAACAGGGGTTTACATATCTTGCAAGGAGAGTAGGAAACCAGTTTTTGAAACTTGTATTAAATTGTATTAATTTGGCAAATATTTGTAACAATTTGGAATACTGTTTTAAATTGAATAAATTTGATAATGATCTGTAATCATTTGGGGGGGGATTAAAATTTGGCAAAAAAGGAGAAATCCAGATAATCAGAAAACTGAATTATCAATCATTTGAAATATACAAAATGAAACTGGGACCCTTCCAATACACACATTTTGCACATACATAATTTCTTTTTTGTTTATCCAGGTTGCCGGAATGTTTTTTGCTGAGAGGTACAAAACTACACATGCTCAGAGTAGTCTATGATAATTTAAGCCATAATATGTTTGTTGGTCTTTTAGATCCCACAAGACTTCTTTTGAAGTCCTTGTTCCTTTTGCAGGCAAGGAGGACCCTATTTTGGGAACTACACCAGGGCCCCCAACCACCTTCATCTGGCCTTGGGCACAGCCCTCAACTCATAGGGCTGCCTATGCTTTCTCTGACAATGTCCAATCTGTAAAGTGGGAGCATTATTATCAGACTTCACATGCCTTTGTCTAAATATTATTTTCTTTTCCCCAGCAGATACTCTGGCAAAAAAAAGGGAAAGAGAAGAGGATGCACAATTTTGCGCTGTGTTGAAGAAGCGCAGGTGGTGTTAGGTGATGGGGTGCGGCAATGCATGGGGTAAGGATATTCTGAATGCTATGTTTTTAGGCCTTTCTCTATAACAATGAATCTTCCTCATTATAAAAATAAAAACTGCCAAAGAAATTCAGCTGCTTGACCCCACCAAGCACAACCCTATTTTTAAATCCAGTTCTGAGGACTCTTTCTGGATTCAGTCAGATGCCAAATCAGAATTAACCCATCAGCCAATCCATGGGAAGAAAGCCAAAGAAATAAACATTCCCACCATGCAGCTGCTTGAGGCCAAGGTTGCTTGCACACTCGCTCTTTTCTCTAGAATTGATGTTATTGGAGAATCCGGACAATGTTCCTTTAAAACTGACTGCATTTCAGTGTTTTCTTTAACGTTGTCATCCTGACTTGAACCGCGATTGCAGTGACTGCCTGTCTGGTGTGGGCTGGCAAAGCACTTTGGATTCTCAGCTTGGCCCTTTGGCGGAGTGGAGACGGGAGCACAAGGGAAGAAAAAACCATCTAGCTGAGGCCATGAAAAGAGGCTCTAAGCCTGGCTGCAGGAGAGGATGTGTTTCAGTCACCATGGTGGTTTGACCTGGCCGTCTGAATTGCCAGCAGTGCCACCTCTCCACAGCTGAGTCAGCCGGCTGGTGGAAGGCAGGCCAGTTATGCTGGTGACTGGGGACCCTTGGGACACTTCGCTGTCCACCATATTCATCTTCCCCGCCTCCCGTCCACTTGGGCTGTTTACAAATGCAGGCCTCACCCAGGTTCTTTCGGGAAGCGCTGTGTGCAGTTAGGGTGGGAACAGGAAAGGCCTTCTCCACCGCCTGCTGGAACTGGAGAGGTCACTCTGCTACTTTTTCTGAACATTCCACTCTCCCTTCTTCCTTCCCCCTCTCAGAAGCTTTTGGACTTCCCACCTAGGGCTCTGATTTTTATTTTTAATCTTCTGTTTGCTTAGGCTGCCTTTGTGAAGGCTTGATTTTAATAATGGTGATTATTACAGTGATTGTGATAATGCATTCTGATTTTGTGCAAGCATAATAATAAAGTTGTGGTGGTGGTGGTAATGGTGTAAAATGAGTTGAGGACTGTATGCTGATGGTTGGAAGGAAACCAGTTTAGAAAACAAAAGTGTCAATTGCAGTAATGGTAGGAGAAGCAGAAGCTGCTTAGATCAAAACAAATGCAGGAGAACTTGGCTGACTGAAAGCTGCAGTCCTGAAGACTTTCAAGGAATTAAGTCTCACTACACCAAACAGAATGTAAACTCTTTAGGACTTTGCCCGTGCCTTGTAAGATTGCAGTCAGGAATTTGGTGCCATGTCGAACCACAATCATAATTCCAATGCAGTAACAGCATTAAAAGGCCCTAATGTTGAAAGGGCCAGAATCTCGCTCCTATCATTAACATGCCTTCTTTCAATATAATAAATATTGGTAAGATAGAACCATCTCTCACTGGGGAGCAATGCATAAATACTAGTGCTCACTGTTTTAGGTGACACCCTGGAATAGCTTGACATGGATCAACACCTTCCTTCCTCCTTCCTTCCTTCCTTCCTTCCTTCCTTCCTTTCTTTCTTTCTTTCTTCACCCTCCCTCCTTTCTTTCTTTCAAAGAGGCATACAAAAGTAATTTTATGGCGTGTCATAACTGTTTCACTGCCGTGGCTCCCAGCACTATAACTCTGTGAAGGGCTGGAAATCTTGTAGCAAATAATTTTCATTCGCCTCATATTGTTATTTGGGTGAAGCCACTAACTGGTTTCAAATGTATAGCAAAGAGGTGGCCTTAGATTGCCACCCCAATAGTATTGCTTCCAAGTCCAAGAAGCTGAGTTGCTGGGGCACTGTTATGCACCTAAGAGCTGTGATACACATAAGTATGTATAGAACATGTGCATGTATAGAAGTGTGACTTAAATTTCTTCTTGCTTTGCTTCTGTGTTATTTGCGAGGTTGATATAAAGTTAGCTGAGAAAGCTTAAGGCGTTTGTCTTCATTCAGCGACAGGAAGAGAACCACTCCTTTGGCTGAGTTTTTTTTCTTCCCCTCCTGGAGCTGTGATTTCACAAGCAAATTTGCCCAGAATACATGGAATTATCTAACTTCTCACCCAGCCTCCTCAGTACCTTTTAACCTCTAAAACTAAACATGCCTTTAAGATTTCACTTGTGTTCTTTTAGGTTTTTCCCAGCCTTAATCCACACATTTATTGCGTTTTTCCTGGAAATGCCAATGGAAGGACATGTTTGAAACCCAACACTGCTTAACTCCAGTCAACCTAGAGTAGCTGCCACAGGAAGAAGAATGTCATTAGAGTTAGTTTTGCAGGAGGGTGCTGAAACAGAAACACTGATCTGGGTTTACCCCGACACCCCATACTAACTGTGCCAGCCCTACCCTTAGAATTTCTTCCTGAGGTGTGAATTAGCTTGGCGCAAACATCTTTGCCCATGAACGGATCTGGCACACACCAGGGAACTTTGGTGGCTAACAGAACTATTTTCCACTGGGTGTGGATCCAGAGGCAAACCAGCAAGCCAATGTGCTCTGATGTTGTTTTTCCCTTGGTTTATGAAACACGCTGCCCTAGTCTCTTCATCCATTCCTTATCTGACAAATAAAGTTTGTTGCAGGGCCATTGTATGGGCAGACAATTCTTAGTTTTATTCTCTCGTGTCGTGGCATGTATTAACCCTTTGTATGCACAGGACAGGGTCATATTTCCTCCAGTATATGCCCATACTGAACATCCAGGATCCAAACCACAATTCAGTGTCCTCTTAACTAGCATGTAGACTGCAGCTGAGATTGCTGTTAAAATGTGGTTGTATGACTGTCACTGTAGCACCTATTGGATAGCACAGGTGCTACTGATGATGCCAAGCGAAACAAATTCCTTCTTTACTGTGTATAATTTTTTGTTGTTGTTTTAATGGATTTTATATATTATTGTGTAGAAATTGTATTAAAGTATCAACTAGCAAATGAGGGGATATGGGGAATAGCTTGCTACCCCGCCCCGCCCCTGGTGAGCATTTCAATCATCTTCCAAGTAATCATCTGAAGTGGAGAGCCTGTTATAAGATTTGCTCGTGTGCCAGTGCACCCATTAACATTAGCATGTATCTTACAGTCCATGTGTATTTGCTAGAAGGCTGGTTTGGAAGGATCAGCAATACTCCTCGTCAAGGAAAGTGAATGCACACTTACACAGAACCGCTTTGGCTTCGACAACCTTGCTTAATTTGTGGGATTTAATACAGACCAAAATTATGCTTGATTTGGAGTGCCAGCAATAATGACACTGCTGTTGTGATTATAAACATTAAAAGAATAAAGTATTGCCCCTAGAGCTTTCCATTGCTTGCAGAAGCTGTCGGAGGGGGCAGACAACTGTGTAGCAGAACTTAGCATTTCTGTGGCACTTTTGACATACAGTACATTAACCTGTAATTCTTACAACAATCCAGTAAGGTAGGTAAATGTGATTATCCCAAAATTACAGGTGTGAGGCTGATTGTGACTGGTTTGCCTAGCAGAGATTAAATCAGAACCAGAGTCTTACCTGCTTTGCTACCCCGGCTCTTAAAAAAAGAGGCTGGATTTGTTTTACTGTGTGCCTCTTGCTTTGAAACATAATTTTATTTGCAGACCTCTGTGCTTTGCATTAAAATCTGGATGTTTTTGTAGGTGGCTTTCAGGCTGGGTGTCTCAAATCTTCTAGTGACTCACCCGTCTGCATTTCCTATGATGCAGTCTGAAGCTAAAATCTGCAGACAGCCTACGTTTATTTACTGAACAGGGTGATTTCTATTTTGGCTGTTGTCATGTTGCTTTCCAAAGTACAACTAGGATGTTCAAAACATGGGGGCTAAACACTATGATTCAGCATTTTTACTAAAAGATTCAATAGACTCATTAGTCAATAGTCAAGTAAAAAGGAAAAAATAAACCTGGTAGTGAAAATGGGATATTGTTGTTCTTGTTATTCTGCTATGCATTGCAAAGCATTTTGTATTAAATTGGCGGCTAGAACTTGGTTGCACAGTCATCCCCGTGCACTGGTTTGGATGGTCAGCTACCAATATTACAACCAGTCTACAACTCCAGGTTCTGAGCAATCTGATATGAAGACATAGCAGCCATCTTCAAATATCTCAAGGGCTGTTACGTGGAAGATGGAGCAAGCTTGTTTTCTCCTGCTCTGGAGGGTAGGACTCGAAACAATGGATTCAAGTTACAAGAAATGAGATTCTAGCTAAACATTAAGAAGAACTTCCTGAGGGTAAGAGCTGTTTGACAGGGGAACAGACTCCCACAAGAAGTGCTGGTTTTTAAGCAGGGGTTGGATGGCCATCTGTCATGTATGAGCTAGTTGAGAAACCTGCATCGCTGGGGTTGGACTAGATGACTATCAAGATCCCTTCCAACTCTACGGAACTATGATTTTATAGGCATACACCTATGTGTTGTTCAGGCATTGTCCCTTCACACAATTACAGTTGGATGAATGGGGTAGCAGGGCATACTGGCTGGCCCTGTCTGCACAGCCCCCCATCCATTCATGAGGAGGAAAGCCTGAAAAGAGAGCACAATCACATTGCCTTATCAACTTGAAAGGCTATGGGTCTATAGCAGGTTTTCACTTTAGACCTTCTCACTGGTGTGCAGATGACTGAGGACTGGAGAAGGAGCAATGAGCGCAGGAAGCATAAAGCATGATCAGCGCTCATAGGCTCACCACAGTGGAGGAAACTCAAAGGAGGCAAAATGGCTTAAATCCCATTTACACCCCATGAATTGGGCCTGATGTTCTGTAGAACAGGCTATAATGATGATACAGCCTCAGTGGGGCTTGCATCCCAATAGCTGTGTGAAATGCACAGGCTTTATGCTGAGCTTCAGTGAATACACAGAAGAATGGATGCCAACCAGGCCACAGAGGACAACCATGACACCAGCACCGTATGAGCAGTAGTCAGCGCAAACATCTTTCTTGCAGTGTCAAATTTATGATCCTCCAGGAAGAAATAAATAAAAAACCCTATAACAATTAAGATTGCATCCTCCTGCAGTTCCTTTGAGTTAAAAACTGTCAAGGAGCTGTCAACAAGCCAGGTCAACCAAGGGGAGGCATGGGATGCAATTAGCTCTTTATTATCAGAAAATAACAACACAGCAGAGTCCTCTGGTTCGCCTTAATCCAGCTGAGATGTTGCCAAAAGTGACCGCTAGCTTCCCCCTCCCATCTCTAACCTTTCCCTCTGGATCACTCCTAAGCAGACGAAGGAGGCAAGCTCCTCCTCTGGGCTGTCTGGCCCAAGAGTGCTGGCTTGCCCCCAAGACTAAGGGGACCAGGGCCATGCAACATGCATGCTATGGGGGTTCTGATGCCATGCACTCACTGCAGGGCATGCTGAAGTTACTCATGCACACTGTGCAACATGCCCTGCAGCATGTGTGAGTGACATGAGCATGCCCCACAGCATGTGTGCACGGCTACTATGGAAACCCCCTCCTTGAAATTTGGGGGGCCCTTGGCCCCCCAGATCTCCCAGATGGGCCCCCGGTCTGGCCCACTGCTCAGCAACGTGCAGAACTCTCCTTGATCTGTCAGAGGGGGAGGAGAGATAGCAGGCCTGGGACTGTCCTGCTGTTGTGTAGCAAGGGCAACCTCTGATTCCTCTCTGAGTCTGCACTCACACTGTGACTCTCAGCCTCTAACCCTGTCCTGGTAGACCCTCCTTCTCCTGACCCCTCTTGATCACTCAAATCCCCTTCTTCTGGCACCTCCCAACTCATCCCTTCTGCAGACTGTTCTTCACTGGCCCACCACCAGGATCTGGGATCTAAGTTGTTGTCTTCAGTGCCTTCCCAGGCCGGGGGCTCTTGGGCGGGTGACTCCCATCACTCTTCCTCATCCAGCTAATCCCTGACAAAAACTTGGAAGAAAATCACATTGCGTGGGATGCGTAGGAGTTTGAGCCTCAGGACATTCAGGCCTCAAGGGATTTTGCACAGACACTCATGGAGGCCAGACCCAGAAAAAGCTGGACATAGATAATGCAACACAAGCAATTTTATCAGTTCTGGCCCCTGACTCAGAAGCAGACAGGCCAGAATCATTACCTCTGACTAACCATTTGCAGAAGTCTCAGAGATACGGAACAAGGAGCTCTTGGTTAGGACTTGATGACTTTGTTAACCATTATACAGTATCTGCCTCTTCTGAGAAAGCTGCATCTTTGCCAGAATGTGGGAAAGGTCTATAAAAGAGATAGAGCATTTAATAAGGCATATTGTCTGTTACTGTTGCTTCGATTGCTTTTCTTAGATCTTTTTATTTCTCTTGGATCTGGTCTAGATCTAACAGAATAAGGGAACAAATGAAAGGTGTCAAAGCTCTGAGGAGGCAGAATGAAATACATTCAAATTGCAGGTACAAGATACCATTTTTCATATTATCATGCTTGAATAACTTTTGGAGGTGGAAAACAAACACAAGGGGTGCTCTCAGGTGTGTGTGTGTGTGTGTGTGTGTGTGTGTGTGTTTGTGTGTGTGTACACACAGACACATATACACAGAGAGAAACATACACACATGTATGCATATACATATAATTTATGAAAGCAAAAGAATACAGATATATAGTCATTGACTCACTCAGACCTCTGCCTGTTTAAGATCACCACTTTTTTCTCTCAGTTTTCCTCCATCTCTGCTTTATTCAATCTTCTGCTGTTTTTTAACACCACCATTTTCCTCTGTGTCCCTCCCCTCCGCTTTGTTATTTATTTCCTCTGTCAGTGTCTGCCTTCTCCCTCCCTTACCATAGGTAAAGGGTAAAGGGACCCCTGACCATTAGGTCCAGTTGCATACGACTCTGGGGTTGCGGCACTCATCTCGCTTTACTGGCCGAGGGAGCCGGCGTACAGCTTCTGGGTCATGTGGCCAGCATGACTAAGCCGCATCTGGTGAACCAGAGCAGCGCACAGAAACGCCGTTTACCTTCCTGCTGGAGCGGTACCTATTTATCTACTTGCACTTCATGCTTTCAAACTGCTGGGTTGGCAGGAGCATGGACCGAGCAACGGGAGCTCACCCCGTTGCGGGGATTCGAACCGCCAACCTTCTGATCGGCAAGTCCTAGGCTCTGTGGTTTAACCCACAGCACCACCCGCGTCCCTGGGTTTGATGCGACCAGGGATTCCCTCAATCGCGCGGGGGCTGAGAGCCAGCCCCCCCCCCCCCCGCGCACGTGGAGGGGGCGTGAAGCCCGCAACTCCACCTCCGCTCAAGTTCGGAAATGGTTTTCCCAGCAACTCACAATTTGACCTGTAACACACGGCAAATGTTTCCCAGAATGTCACCCTTAAAGGGGAATTTCATTTGTAATAAGACTTGCCAAGCCAACTTCAGTGTAAAAAAATTGTTTTCTAATGACTGAATTCCTCTTGGGACTTTGATTTAGTGTACATCATTCCAAATCACATTGCTGGATACATTTAGGCTCTGGCTCCAGATGATTCAGCCAATAGTATTGCTTTATGCTTCTATCTGTTCCTCTGTTCTGCAAGTAGCATTTAAACTTTAAAATGAAACTCCATAGCACTTTGTAACAATATTGCAACAGTACTGCTTGCTAATACCAAACCACTGCTTTTTGTAAAACCCTGTTTAAATCATGTATATTTTTCAAAACTCATAACCCACCAAAAATGAGGATATATGAATGTCAGGGACTGGACTGAAGGGGAGGAGGAATGGTGGAGATCCCCCCCCCCCCCAGAGAAAAGGAAGGGAGTATTAAATTACAGAAGTGGTTTGAGGAAGGAGAGACAGATGAACAGAAAAGTTGGGAGGTGTTGGGATAAGAGAGGGGGGAGGCAGAGCCAGGGGAGACAACTGACACGTTATCACTGGATAATATTTCTGACCACCCCACCCCCTTCTCCTAGAACTGGACGTTCATTGAGGGTGCAAGAGCAATTAGCCCTTGCAGAGACAATTAGCCCTTAGCAGCCACCATAAGGGGAAGTGCTGTTGCTAGGAAGGGAGGAGCTCAGTTGGAACAACACCATCATGGGAGACTGACTGGATTTCTTTGTCTCTCACCATGATGTTTGAATAAACTCATTACTAAGAACTCTCTTTGTTTTTTCCTGCTTCAAGCTGCCGCCGGGGGAGGATAGAATTCCCCAAGCCTGACAATGAAGATCCTAATTTAATAATTGTTTATTTGAAATGACACTGTGCCCTGCTGATAGTTCTAGGAAGAAAGAGTGAGACTGGCTGATGGCCCCCTTCAGCACCAGATTTAGGGTGGTGTAGGTGGTTCCCCAGGGACGCGGGTGGCGCTGTGTTTGGTTGCATTCATTCGGATCTCTCCTCCACTTGCATCCAAGCCGTCTCCCAGCTTGTTTCCTCGCCCTAAGCTCTGGCGTATACCGGGGGGCCCAACAGACTCCACAAAGTGGGAGAGGGCACTCAGGTGTGATCATGTCAATGGCTCGAGCCATTCGGGGGTTCCAGAGGTTGGCCAGGGCTTCAACAGGGGCACCAGTCATATCAGCCAGAACCCTCCCCCCCGAGCCATTTGGAATCCCACTGGATCCATCAGCCTCCAAGGGCGGACCTTCCTAATAGGTCTCCCCTATTAAGGGGTACTGACAGCCTCTATCTCAGTAGGAAGTGATCTGACCATAACAAGGGACTGATGTCAATGTCCTCCACCTTCAGATCACCCTCTTCCTGCCTAGTCGAGAAAACAAGGTCCAGAGTGTGGCCTGCCATGTGCATTGGTCAGTGACATGTTGGGACAGCCCCATGTTTGTCATGGTGGCTAGGAAGTCCTGAGCCACCCCAGAGCCAGCATGGATGTTTGAAGTCTCCCAGAACCAGCAGTCTGGGAGTCCTCAACACTGCCTCCGAGACCAGCTTTGTCAGCTCAGGCAGGGAGACTGCTGGGCAGCAAGGTGGACGGTAAACCAGAAGAATCCCTAATCTGTCCTGATTGCCAGATGCCAGGAACACACAGCTGGACAGAGAGCCTGGAGATAGTGAGTGAATCTCTACAGACCACAGCAGCTCCCCTTTCCTGACCCTCACGTTTGGCCTGATGCTGCACTGAGTACCCAGGTGGGCACAGCTGGGTGAGATCAACTCCACACTGTTCACCAACCCAGGTTTCAGTGATAGTGAGCCAAATCAGCCTCCTTATCCATAATCAGATCATGGATGAGAGAGATTTTATTCTGTGCTGACCTGGCATTCAACAGCAGCTGCAGACCCAAGGGCGGCTGATGAGGGGCTGGCACACAGCATAGTCACTCACTGCCTGTGCCATGTGCCCCACCACCCACGCCATACCCAGAACCACTGTCATTGGGCCTCCTCCTGCTAGTCAGAAAGTGGATGGAAGCAGAACTTTCTCTTTAGGAGCAGAAACTGAGCGTCTTGCTCTCTCCCAGGGCTCCTTCTCTTTGGAAATCTCTAGCTTCCTTCAGTGGATCTCTGCATCCTTTGAATCTTTGGCCTCTCCTCTCATTTGGGGGTTGGACTAGATGTCCTTTGGGTCCTTTCCAATGCTACAATGCTATGATTTTATGTTAATGCCAGCAACAAGAAAGGAAACACAACAGAGGGAAGGAAAGAGTCCAGAGAGAAAATAAGTATTGTCTGTGAAAGACTAAGGCTGTGTACACAATATCGTTTACTCCAGCGCTAGTGTGGTACCACTAATGGTGTTTTAAGCCAGGTACAAATGCCGTTAGACAGAATTAGAGTGGGTATAGATGGCTTCTCCTGGTCAGGACCAACCCAAGACATGCTTCTGCCTGAGGCAAAAGACAACACGGAGCCCCTTCCCCCTCCCCACCTACGGAGGCACCAGGGCTGGCAGCTGGATCTTACTTCAGTTCTGCTGATGGGCAGGTGTCCCCCTTGTACCTGAGGCAGCAGGCTCATACAGGGGTTATCCAGGGCTGTTTGGCCACGTAGCAGAGAAAGCCCTGCAACTCTTCTTACAGTGGGGGGGGTGTGTGTGTGGCAGCCCTGGGGCTTAGGAGGAACAGCCAGAAGGCAGCTGCTGTCCCTGCCCACCCAGCACCTGATGGTCCCTTTGAGTAAAGGCAGGGCCAGGCCTGCTCATGGCACATCTGGCTGCTTTCAAGATCCCATGGTTTGGAGTAAACATAAAAGTGCCAGAAAAAAATACACTTGCAGACTTTTAATTTTGTTTTCTTGGGCAGTCAGCTGAACTGCTTCATTTACTGTGGCCCTAAAGCACTGAAAAACAAATGCATTTGTACACAAAAGCAGCATGTTTCAGCTTGCAACAAGCGAGCCGGATACAGAACTGCCAAAAGCTTATCTTGAACAGTTTGAAGTCATCAGAGTGAAGCCTTGACAAGACACTCTTTGTTTATAATGCCATTTGGGTGAGAATTATGAAAGTGCAGATGAGAAATAATGGGACCTTCAGTTGCCAAGAGACAGAAAGATACAAACGTACCACAGTTGACAGCGAAATGAGGTTTTGTTCTTGTTAGTTAAGAATCTGTCAAATGGTTATGAGACAGAGTTGTAGGAATTTTAGGTATAATTCACCCCCTAAACTAAACTAAATATATTCTTTGGGATCTGTCAGCTTTATATGAAAGTACATGCAAAGTGGGGAAAATTTGAATCTTCCATTACAGATCTGCGCAATTTTGGAAACCTGGGATATTCTCAAGTTGTAATTGGTGTCCAGTATTCAGGACGGTGTGGATTTAGGACGGCATGCCCAGTTCCACCACACTGGGTGCCAAGCCTGGGGGGGGGCAGCAGGGCATCACAACTATGACATAGTGAAGTGAGTAGAATGGAAGGTGAGAGGCAGTGGGCCCCAACTTTGGTTTTGCACAGGGTACTTTGAGAACCTAGATTTAAACAGAAAAATCAATCAGATTTTTTCTCAAGCTGGAAAAAAAAACCAGACCAGATTGCAGGTTTTGGAGGGAAAGTAAGACAATCATGCAAGAGTGGAGTGGGTCAGCCCAGTCTCAGTGCTGATGGGGCATGCAGGCTCAAAAGGGCAGAATTTTGCAATTTGAACTGTACAAGAAAACCCCAGAATGAAGCTGCAAATGACAACACAAATTATTGTTCATGCTGTGGAAGCAGACACAGATCCAGGCGGTGCCCTGCCTTTCTACAGACCTGTCACAGTTGCAAAAATGCAGAATAATTTTGCAGAAGTTTGCAAGCAAGCAGAAACTGGACCCAGCAAGAAACCAAGGATCAGCAATATCCACACAGTGGAAAATGACAGCACTGGCACAGGAGGAAACGCTCCCCCCACCTGCCACTTTTTGATACAAGTCTTTGAGAGATAGCTTCAAGACAAAGCCAAGCCACATTTGAGTGCAAACAGACCTAACTTAAAATTTCCAGCACAGGACACATTCAGGCTTTGAGCATTTGTGACTGCATGTCCAGGCAAACAATAGCCTGGTGACGTTATCATTGTTTCAGGGATTGGAATATCTGTCTGGACCCTAGGTCTTATTATGAAATTGTGTGGAAGGATGGGAACTCTGACAGCCAGTTTCAATTTACAGTGGTACCTCTGGTTACGTACTTAATTCGTTCCAGAGGTCCGTTCTTGACCTGAAACTGTTCTTAACCTGAAGCACCACTTTAGCTAATGGGGCCTCCCGCTGCTGCTGCTGCGCGATTTCTGTTCTCATCCTGAAGCAAAGTTCTTAACCCGAGGTATTATTTCTGGGTTAGCGGAGTCTGTAACCTGAAGCCTCTGTAACCCGAGGTACCACTGTATCTGGAAAGGATAGGAAATCTATCAGCAGAATGCAAAGAAAAGAACTGATTGACATTTTCTCCCTCTGCCTTGTCATACATATGCCCATAAATATCCCTCTGCTTCTTAGAAATAAGGAAAAAGAGGAATTAGAAAGACAGATTGAATTATGATAGATAAAGTTGAACCCACAGCATGAGTTGATTCCCTAGTTACTCTAGGAAAGGAAGATAGATCCTATAGTTATGTACAGATCTTACAGAAATATTTTTTAAAAATAATATTTTCCAACACCCATAAGACTGGTAATTTTTAGTCTAATGGCACGTCCCAACATATTTTTCTTGTGGGTGCATCTGCCAGATTCTGGCAAGTGCCCCCATACAAAACTGCAAACGACTGTGCACTTTCAATACACATTTTGGAAAGTTTTCCAAAGTCTAGATCAGGGGTAGGGAATCTGACAGGGATACAACTTGAATAAAATAGGGGGGGGGCAGGTAAGCCCCACTCGGTATAATTGATCGCATCATGCAGCACATGCAAACCATTTGAATGGCAATGCCCATTAACAATGCCCACTAAATATTTTATTGGGGGGGGCAAAGGGACCTCTGCCCCTAGTAGCTGGCTCTTATAGAATCTGATGTCTGGGGCTCAAATTCAGTCCGAGATTATTTGGACTTTCAGAATTATTGACATCAACATGTTGGTTTTAAAAGAGTACTGTAGTCTAATAACTACATAATTATCCATCTGAAATGCAATATGTTATCCTGCTGTGCCTCTGTAAACCTCATATATTGAATTTGCATGCAAACAATGACAGGGGAATTATTATTATTATTATTATTATTATTATTATTATTATTATTACTTCAACAATGGGAAATTGAATTGAAAGAGACTGCAGGGAAGCATCTTACCCTACAGGCCATTCCTCTGTGTGGAAAAAATAGTCCACTGGAACTAGTCCCAACTCCCACTATGTCTAGTGCAAGTAAAACTAAATTTTCCTGCAATGTGTGAAAGTATGATCTACGGCGAAAACCACTCTCATTAACTCAGAGCAGAGACATGAGCCTGAGTCACATCTCAGTTGTTTAAAATATACAGCTCATGTAATACGATGCATTCACTCCCATCTCTACTGCTACAGTACTACGTAAGATGGTAAAAATTTCCAGATTTATTCCTTGTGCAACCTATCTGCTAGGTTATCATGCTGAGTTACTTAGAAACAGCAGTCATTTCATTCCTTTAACAAGAGACTATGACTAAACTGTCCTTTGCAATTTTAGTACTGTTCTGTCTTGACAATTTGTGTGCATGATGTAACTTTGAAAACGGCCATTAATCTAGCTCTAAAACTCTGGTTTCTGAGGCACAATAAATCAGATTTAAATATGTTTTCACTGGAGCATATTAAAGAGAAATAGTTAATTTGTATTCGGGTATGTTATGCATTAGTTTTCACCACACACCTGCTGTTCTGCTCTTCCGCCGGTGAAGCCTTCTGCCATGGCAGAGCCGGTGGGATGGCTCAGAGCATTTAGTTTCTCAGGAAATAAAGAAGGTGCAGACCAGATTATGTGGGGGAAGCCGCCAGCTTTGCTGGGAGTAAACCAACAAGGCTTGCAGTGAATAACTACTTGTTGGTAGATGACTTATTACTTTGAGACTTTTACCTCCTTCCTTCTTCTTCTCCAAGTTGCAGTCAAAGCAGCATTGTGACCCCGCTGCTCACAGGAGACGATGAGGGCCAAAAGGCAGTGGTGGGAGGGCTGAATTTTCATGGATTTGGACTAATCAGCCAGTTCTTTGGCTGAAGGTTTCCAGTTTTGTATTGGTTTTGTACTAGATGGTCATTTTCCGACATGCGACACCCTCTGGTGTGGATGCGATACCATGAATGTGGAAAATATAAGATCCAGAAGGGTGTGGAAAGTGCCATGCTATCACATGGTCCGATAAAAGTGGAATAAAAAGGGGGAATAAATTGGCAGGCGGCTTCATGTGGAAGTGCCCTGGGGTGTTCCACTTGCATGCACCACATGCCGTGCCAGATTTACGTATAAGCTAAACAAGCTATAGCTTAGGGCCCCACTCTCTTGGCCCCCAAAAAAATTTAAAGGAAAAAACCTGGATGTACATTTCCAAAATATAAGATAAAAAACAAATAAAATAAAACCTAGATACAGCAACAGTGTTTTGTGTTGTGTATGCTCCTATGATGTAAGTAATGGGCCCCACCTGCTAGTCTGCTCCCTAAAATATCACATATTTTGTTATGGGCAAATGGCTTTAGATACCTATTAGTTCCATAAATTACCATATAGCATATATTCAACACAAAAAACAGCGACAATTTGTTGTTGACACAGGACAGCTGGACATATAAAGGGCCCCATTACTTTCAGTCGCTGAGGGCCTCATCAAACCTAAATCCGGCCCTGACCACAAGCTTCAAGGTGGGGGTTCCTGGCATGTGATAATTTTACTTGATATTAAAATGAAACTACTGCACTTGCTTCAGCAGCCTCTCTCCACCAGGTGCAATCCCTATTTTCCAGTACCTGCGCTTTTTGTTTTGCCTTTGGGGAATTCCTTGCTACTTTGTTGTTGTTGTTGTTAGTGTGAGTTGCCAGCCTTGTCATTTTCCAGGATCTGGTTTCCTTCCTCTAGAGTCTCTATAAATTAAATCTCTGAGGAGGTAGGTGGATGTGCAAGTAAATATATGCACATGAACACTAAGGCACCGTGCAACACTATGCATGTGCAGCCTGGTATTTCACATACTGCAGCTGCTAGAGTATATTTGAACTATTGATACCATTTCATGGGACAAATTGCTTTTTTGAAGTGTATCTTTAACCAAAATATTTTAGATCAGTGGAAGACAGGCTGTTGCAGAGCAGGCGAACACATGACTTACAGCAGACAATTAGCACCTTCAGCACTGAGTCATAGTGGGAAATGTGGGGCTTGCAAAGTGACCCTTTTTGTGATAATAGGGACATTGTGAGAATGTCAAAGTTTTCATCTGTGAAATGTTAGAGGGTATGATGTAACCTCACATGGATACACTTCTTTTAAGTGCATCACATTACTTTTAAAGTGGAGCTGAGATCTGAACTGGGGATATCCTAATATGCAGCTCAGTCTATTAGCCACTCTGCTATGCTAAAGCTCTTTTATTGTATTTCTAAATGAAATTGTTATAGTCCCAAGAAATCATTAAAATCCCAGAGCTGCATTGCTGCAGTTTCTCTACGTGAATGTAAGGGTGGATGTGGACTATAAGCAGATCTAAGGGGGTGGGGGGAGCAGTTGCTTCTTGTACAGTTTGACTTCACCACACATTCTTCCAGTGTCTCTCGAGACAGACAGATGCCAAGGAACCAATTTATATATTGTTGTGAGTTTGAAGGGTTAGTCTGCATGATGCCCGAGTCCCTTGTAATTCTTGGAATCCCGCAAGGGTTAAAATCTAATGGAGGATTCAGTTGTGCAAGTAGCCCGGCCAGCTTCTTGGTGAGTTTAGGGGCCTAAGTCTGCTCCTTACCATAACAAAGGAAATGGCTTTGTGCCAGATGGCAAATGGGTGGGCCCCTTCTCTCACCTGGCTAGCAGTGAGAAGGACAAAGGCCAGAGTTGAGTTGTGTGAGCTGGGCAGAAACCAGAGAACAAGCGTCATCCTTGACGTCTGCTCGAATCCAAGGATTTAACTAAGGGAGAAGCAAGACCTTCTTGGGGTATTGATGCTGGGAGCAACTCCATTGTAGGCCCAGGTTCTATAGGTGTGTAAATAAACCATATATCAAAAAGACATCACAGTCTTTGCTGTCCCTCATTCCAAGGGAAATGAACCCTGGAAGCCCTCACACCACTTGGAGATTGGGGTAGCAGGCAACAATGTGTACACATAGGTTTTGGATTTAGAAGGTCATTATAATATATATGGCAGGCATGCATATGTGTGGTAGGGAAAGAATAAAATGTAGCAAAGTTTCATGAATCGTGTAATTAGGAAAAATCTATATACTGTATGGGATAAATATAAAAACTTTCTGGAAAGGAAAGCACCTTTTTGGCTCTCACCTTTAGAAGTCATAGAGGTTAAAAAGGGAACATGAGAAAAGGCTGAGTAACATATAAAAATGTAATAACAGAAGTAGATGGTGAGATTAAACTAAAGAGATTTGATGAGGCTGCAGAAATAGTAACAAGTTGGTTGCAATATCATCAGCTTAATGAGGTATTCATATTGGATAAGAGGAATGGTTTTGTGACTCAAAAGAGTCCTTGGAAAGAGACCTGCTAGATAATAATAAACCACTGTCTAAAATGTTTAAGATGGTACTAGAATGGCAAACAAAAGATGAACAGGTGAAATCTTCAATGACACACTGGGCAATAGATTATCAATGGGCATACAGTGGGCAATAGATATTGGTCATAATATTGAAATAACTGAGTGGGAGCGATTGTCGAATGTTGACATGAAATTTGCTGCATGTTACAGGATAAAAGAAAATTATATGAAAATGATGTATAGATAGTTTACTAGGAGTCAGATACCAACTAGCAAAAATGTATAAGTCAGAATCTGATACCTGTTGGAAGTATAAGGAGAAAGAGGGTACTTTTCAAATATATGGTGGTCTTGCAAGGTAGCAAAAGCATACTGGAAAATGATATATACAGTTGAAAAAAATGCTGAAAAAAATGTTTGTAAAAATCCAGAAGCTTTTCTTTTAGAAATAATAGGTTCAGAGATACCCAAAGAGCAAAGGAAATTATTTACGCTATGTATGCTTCCATGGCTGCTTGAACGTTATATGCTCAGAGATGAAAAGAAGAAACAATTCCAACTAAGTAAGATTGGCAACATAAACTGATGGAGTGTGCAGAAATGGTGAAACTTACCGGGAGATTAAGAAATCAGTAAGAGAGATGCTTTAATATAGAATGGGGGGAGATTATTGATTATCTGAATAATTATTGTAAACAACTTAAATCACTAGCAGGACTGAAATAAAAATGTGCGGTGAGAAAAACTTAAACAGAACATAAAGGATGACTAGTAAATATATATGAACTGGATATGCAATGGGGAAAGATGTAACATACGTAACCGCAGAAAGGGGGGAGGGGGGCCAATGATTGGATGTTTTGATGTGTAAATTTAGATTTGTGATTTAACTGTAAAATGTGAAAATGGAACCAGAAGAGATACCAGGTAAACGGAGAATTATGCAGAATCACACACAGAGCTAAAAGCTCTACCAGGTTTAAAGGATCCTGCCAGTAGCCCTGAATCTTTGAGATATGAAGCCTTCTTCCTTTCTACTAGCAAGAAAAAGAGGTAAGCAGCAGCATCAGGAGAATCATCTAAACGGAAAATGATGATACGCATTGATACTGAATACTTTCCATGCTCTCTTTGGCATACTAGCATCTGGCAGAGAGAGAGAGAGAGAGAGGACTTCTACTCCATGCCTTACCAGATGTTGGCATGAAAGTTAGCACAATAATCTTTTTAATGCAAACCATAACAGTTCCTTAGTGTATTTTAGCCATTTTCTTTTATAAAAAAGAACCAGTTTGCATATTTTGAGTTAATTAGGCCCAAATTTTAAAGAATCCTTTATAAACAAAACATTTAATTACACAAGGTCCTCTTTTCTACTTCAGCAAAAGAATTCTCCTTGGGAGGTCCAGATTTGCAAAACATAAAAAAATCTCCCACTCCTTCTGAATGTATTTGATCCAGTCACCTGCAAGATTTCCTTTACTGTTAACTTGATCCAATATTTCATTCTTTTTAAATATTTTTATCCCACCATTCAGCCCAACAAAGCTCCTTAGTTAGACAGCTTGAGTCCAGGTTTTCCCAGACCTGTCCTCTTTTTTAGGAAACGTCCAGCCCTGTGTAATCTTATTTTCCGGATGTGCATCCAGGCCGATGGCACACTTGGTGCCCTTGGTGTCGGAGCGAGTGGGCAGGCGCGGGTGCAAGAGAGTGAGAGAGGCTGAGCAAGGCAGCGGGTCTGCAGAGTGCAAGGGGCTGGGTGGCAAGTAGAGAGAGCAGGCATGCGCAGGCACCCTTATGTGCGTGCAGACAGCTGGCAGTTCATTTCCCTGCCTTGACGATGATGCAGCCAGGAGCTTGCGCTGTCTCAGTTGCAGTGGGCCAAAGTCATGCAGGCTCATGACCATGGTTGTTGTCCAGCACAGGAGGGCATGAGGGGACCGGGAAGCGGGGACAGCTGGCTGGTGTGGGGTGGTGATGAAATGAACCAAAAAGCCAAATAGCAAATTCTTGGAAAGCTCTATTTTTAAAAGGGAACTGGTTCAACATGTCCAAAAAGGAATTAATTCAAATTCATGTTCATCCATTTACAAAACCAGTTAGTTTGGTTCATGCTTTTGAGAGAGAGAAAGAGAAAGAGAGAGAGAGAGATTGTCTCTTTCTTCAGGTCGTGTTTTCTACAGATCAGTTACATTTGTTGTGAGACATTGGTGTTATATGTAGTACAGTGGTACCTCTAGTTACGAACTTAATTCGTTCCGAAGGTCCGTTCTCAACCTGAAACTGTTCTTAACTAGAGGTGTGCTTTCGCTAATGGGGCCTCTTGCTACTGCTGCGCTGCCGGCGCACGATTTCCGTTCTCATCCTGGGACAAAGTTCTCAACTTGAGGTAACTCTTCCAGGTTAGTGGAGTTTGTAACCTGAAGCATTTGTAACCTGAGGTGTTTGTAACTCGAGGTACCACTGTATAGGGTTGGGAAGAAAAGAGAGGGGATGGGATGAAGGGGGTGGGGTGGTAAAGCTTATGTTCTTTTGCTTAGTGTATATGTGGGGGTTTTGTGTCAGCATCACTGGGGTAGGTTCTCTTTCTAGTCACTTGTTATGTTTCCTATGGCGGGAGAGGCTGGGGTGGTCTAGGGTGTGTTTGATTGTCTCTGGTTGGCTGCAGTGGGATTTGTTTGTTAAGTTAGCTATTTTGAATCATATTATGTCAGTGGATTCATGTTGTTGTCCTGTTGGACTGTGTATGTGATAAAGGGGAGCCATACTGGAATGAAGGTGTCCTCTTCTATTTGTCCTTGTGTCAGTTTCAGTCTATTGACTAGCTTTTTTAGTAAGGTTGTTTCCCATACTACCTAATACCAGTGTTCCATGTTTATTCCTGACAGGTCCCTCCAGAGACATCACCTTGCCAACAAAGGCCTGTATAGTCAAAGCTATGGTTTTCCCAGTAGTGATGTATGGAAGTGAGAGCTGGACCATAAAGAAGGCTGATCACCAAAGAATTGATGCTTTTGAATTATGGTGCTGGAGGAGACTCTTGAGAGTCCCATGGACTGCAAGAAGATCAAACCTATCAATTCTTAAGGAAATCAGCCCTGAGTGCTCACTGGAAGGATAGATCGTGAAGCTGAGGCTCCAATACTTTGGCCACCTCATGAAAAGAAAAGACCCTGATGTTGGGAAAGATGAAGGGCACAAGGAGAAGGGGACGACAGAGGACGAGATGGTTGGATAGTGTTCTCGAAGGTACCAGCATGAGTTTGACTAAACTGCGGGGGGCAGTGGAAGACAAGAGGGCCTGGCATGCTCTGGTCCATGGGGTCACGAAGAGTCGGACACGACTAAACAAACAAACAAACAAACAACCCTTTGGCAAAAATGAATCTGCCTCTTTTGTCTTTTAGCACTGTTGTGGCTTTAAAATTCAGGTCTCTACTGAGTATTTCGAATCCCCGTGACGGGGTAAGCTCTTGTTGCTCGATCCCTGCTCCTGCCAACCTAGCAGTTCGAAAGTACGTCAAAGTGCAAGTAGATAAATAGGTACCGCTCCAGCGGGAAGGTAAACGGCATTTCCATGCGCTATTCTGGTTCTCATGACTAAGAAGCGGCTTAGTCATGCTGGCCACATGACCCGGAAGATGTATGCTGGCTCTCTCGGCCAATAAAGCGAGATGAGCACCGCAACCCCTGAGTCATCCGTGACTGGACCTAACGGTCAGGGGTCCCTTTACCTTTACTGCGTATTATGGCTACTACATTAGCCTTTCCTGAGTCAGATGCAACCCATTGTTGACTGAAGGGGGGTTCACTTAGGCATTTGCTTCCTTTGGGTGGATTATATATTTCCTGTAGGAAGGCTATGTGTGGTTTCATGGTGTTTATGTATGAGGTGATGCATTTTCTTTTGATAGGGTTTTCCAGCCCCCTCACATTTAGTGTGATTGCTTTTAAGGTAGCCATTCTGCATATCTACTGTATAAGATGATTCCCTGCAAACCCGTCTGGGTTGTCCTGTATCTCTCACCTTATATTGTCTATCGAACCAACTGTGTTGCACTGACCTAAAGTGTGATGGGTAGGGGAAGAGGGAAATTAGAGTTAGAGTTGGGCTGGGGAGTGGGGGGGGGGTAGATTACACAAATTAGCCTATATGTAGTTATATAGGGGTAATTTAGACCGTTTGGCTTCCAACCAGTTGGTGCTGGGTCTCAGCCAGTGTGGAGGGCCTTGTTTAGGAACAGGTCTTCTCTCTTTCACTTGAGATAGGGGAGGGTCAGTGAGGTGGTGTCAAGTGTCGTTGTGGTGCTTGTGTTGGGTACAAGGTTTATAAACAATGTTGGCAGTATAGCTACCAGCATTGTTGGTTTTTTGGGATGTTAGGATGGGGATATAGGTATTGGCATGCTCTGGTGCTATCACTATGTTTGTTGTGTGTCAGATTGTAGCCTGTTTATTGGTTGTTTTATTGAGATTGGGGGTATCGTTTTCGTTAGTATGAGTTTCCTTTTTTCTGTCTTCTTTTTTTTACCTGTGTGTTTTGTTTGTTGCATTTGTGTGTTGAAGGAAGGGGCAGAGGTGAGTTTTCTTTTTATTTGTGTGCTTATTTTTTCAGTGGGGCAGTGTGGTGGGGGTGGGGAAGGTGTTGGTGGGATGGGAGAGAAAGGAAGAGTGTCAACTGGGTTAGTATTCGGGTGAGGGTGGGAGTTGTGGGGTCTCTATGAAGGGGTGGGGGAGATAGTAACAGTAATAGTGATAACAATAGCAGGGGGTAGAGTTTGTCAGATCAAGGTGGTTTCCAGCTGCTTCGTACGCAATGGTTGTTATTGCAGGGTTGTCAATCTATGGTGTATGGGCTTAGCTGAGGTTGGTTCATAGTTTTGTGTCATATATTTGACAGGACTGTTCTGTGAGCAGTGCTTGGCTGTGTTGGTTTGCGCTGTCCTTTCGTTTCTGCTTATTCTTTTTCCTCTTTAATGTCATCCATTTGTTCACTGTTGTTTCGTTGTGGTTGTTGTCTGGTGTGTTTGGTAGTTTGGTTCATGTTCAGCTCAAATTCAATTTCATCCATATGATTCTTAAACCTCCCCCCCCCCCCCAGCATTCATAGAATCATAGAATGGTAGAGTTGGGTGGGACTTCAAGCCTCATCTAATGCAGCCCCCTGCTTTGCAGGAATCTCAGCTCAAGCGTCCAAGACAGGTGATTCAACCTCTCATTTTAAAAAATCACATGAACAGCATATGGATATTTTCACATAGGCTTCAAGGTCAGAGATGATCAAGGTCAGAGACCTTGTGAGATGATTACACATCAACCAATATGATCACTTGCACTACAAATTCCTGATCTCTCATTCCTTTCCCATGTTGACACCATCACATAAATACAAATCTCTGTCTTCTTCTTCTTCTTCTTCTTCTTCTTCTTCTTCTTCTTCTTCTTCTTCTTCTTCTTCTTCTTCTGCCATGGAAAGTCAAGAACATGGCTATTAGCAATATATTGCAGCTTCTATAGCCTACATATAGGAGGGGCATTTTAAAAGAGAGTCATCACCATGAGCCATAGTTAGAAGTCAGTGAAGATGTCCTCTTCTTGGCTCATTGCAACCCTAGTTTGAGAGTTTTCAGCAGATCTGGAAGAAATGTTCAGTGTAAGACTATTTTAATTTGGGAACATTTAGTCATCTTTGGATAAACATAGAGTTATTTTAGCTCTGCTTTTTAATCTTATCAATGGTGCTTTTTATATAAACTATTTTAAATCAGTCCTTAAATTAGAAGTAACAAAAAAGCCTACCACAATTTCTTCAAATTCTTGCATACTATCACACCATCAGAAGGATGTCTGGTTTTCTTTTTTGAAGCTTCCATCAATAGGGATAGTGAGCAGAATTTCTCCAGTGAACATGTTGGATACAAATAAGAGCTTTCTGCAGTGGGAGATTTCTGAAAGGTCCCCCAAAATTTACCTTTCCCAAAACTATTTGCTGTTGCTCATAGGCTCACAGTCCCAATTAGCAGTTAACTTCAGTACCATTTTTGTTTAAAAGTATGTCTTCTTTCTCCCTATTAGTTTGGTCATACAGCCACTCAGATTTGGTAATATGACTATTTCACCAAGAACAAATGACGCCAACTTTTGCATAGACAGTACCCTCACTCTGAACTTCATTTACCCTCAGTGACGTCATCATGCATGATTGACAGCATGGCAACATCAGTATTACTAGAAGGAATGGGACCACTTTTCATGGGGAAAACTAATCAGTGGTTGCAGTTGAGTGGGGCCATGAAGGGTCTGGCAATGAAGAATCACTGACACATGAATGCCAAATATAGGGTTGAGCACACACAGGACAAGTGTATTGCATGCTTTCTTTTTGCACTGCACAACTCACACATACAGGAAAAGGATAAGGAGAAAACCTGGGTGCATCTCACTGTAGGTTGAAATGTACATGGAAAGCTTCCCCCATCAACAGTTTGATTAAACTTGACTGAAACGATATCATTCTCGGGAGCTAATATGACAAGAACTTTCTGTTTTTAAATGAGACAACTGCGAAATGGCCAGTTATAGAATTGACATCAAATAACCAAAAGACTCCATCTCTAATAGTATTTACAAGAGATGTCATGTGGGCTGGATGGCAGCTTCACATCAAAAGGAATTATTCACTTCTCTCTTTGTGTGGTTAGTTTCAGCCACTGATTAAACACCAGTTGTTATGTCTTGAACAAAATCTTAGACAAGTAGTCAAACATCTCACAGCAGTGAAAGAACTCAAGGAAGTCTAGCATGGTGGAAAATAACCTAGGATAAATAAAAAGCAAAAGAGAAACAGAAGTATATTCTCCCTAGATCTATAGCCAGGAAAGACCACAGTTCCGTGGTGTTTGGCAGTTCAGGTGGTGTACCTCCTCTGCCCCTTGAATCAACACTGCACCAAGGCCTCAATATGATGGCAAATTAAATTTTGACAGCAATGCTATCTCAGAGAATTGACCTTGCCCCAGAATTTTATTGAGACTTTTCCATTTAAGCAAAACATCGCCACCTCAGACCAAGAAGTATACTGAGGCCACTTTCTGTGACTCAATCGGGAAAGGAGGAAGACAACAAACCACACAGCAGAGGCTTCAGTGAGAGACTTATTTTCACTAGCTGAGGGCTATTCTAGGTATAAGTAAATGACTGCCACCATAGTTCCATCCATATCCAAAGTGTCATGGCTACAGTGGCAGAGCAGTTTAAAGACAGAAATATCCAGAAGACTGGCTGTATGGCCATGCTAGTTGGGAGGACAGATTAACTATCTTCACCATACAGCAAGACTGTCTTCTTCTTCTTCTTCTTCTTCTTCTTCTTCTTCTTCTTCTTCTTCTTCTTCTTCTTTGGCAATCACTCATAGCCGAGTAAGATTGTCTTCCATGAATATGGTCTTAA
The DNA here is from genome assembly GCF_965153285.1 of Podarcis tiliguerta. NCBI lineage: Eukaryota > Metazoa > Chordata > Lepidosauria > Squamata > Lacertidae > Podarcis > Podarcis tiliguerta. Next base: position 3,186,136 of record NC_139534.1, read on the forward strand.
CAGTGAGTCCATAGGTGACAATGGAGGCCAATTCTGGATCCAAATGTCCTTCCACATTGAGGACATAGGTTTCTGGGCAGGAGTTGGTCACAGTGAGGATTTGCCAAACATGCCTTCCTCTTAGCACATTTCTCCCTTTTATTCCTGAGTTTGAGCTTCTTCAAAGTCCATGACGCTTTTGGTAGAGGCTATTCTTCAATTGGAGCACTTCAATTGGAGCACTTGCAGTGTTTCCCAATTATACGTGCTTATACTGTATTTTTTTATATTTGCCTTGAGAGAGTCTTTAAACTTCTTTTGTTGTCCACCAGCATTTCAATTTCCATTCTTAAGTTGGGAATAAAGTAGTTGCTTTGGAAAACAATAATCAGGCATCCAAATAACATGACCAGTCCAACAAAGTTGATGTTGAAGAATCATTGCTTTGACACTGGTGATCTTTGCTTCTTCTTGTATACTGACATTAGTTCACCTGTCTTCCCAAGTGATATGTAAAAATTTTCAGAGACACCGTTGATGGAATCTATCCATCAGATGGCGTATATAAGTGGTCCACAAGCGTACCATAAAGTTGGCAGTGCAATAGCTTTGTAAACAAGTATTTTGGTCTCCCTGTCAATGTTCCAGTCCTGTGCTTCAATTGGGAGAAAGCTGCACTCGTAGAGCTCAGGCAATGCTGGATTTCAGCCCTGATGTCAGCCCCTGTGGAAAGATAACTGCCCAGGTAGGAAAAGTGATCAACACTTTCCACTGTTACAGCATTAGTTGGATCTGTGGTGCTGCGGAGGGGTTGTTTTGTGTTTGTTGGTGCAGCACTTCAATTTTTTGGCTATTGAGTGATAGGCCAAGCTTTTCTTAATAATAATAACAATATTTATTTATTTATTTATTTATTTATTTATTTATTCCCCGCCCATCTGGCTGGGTTTCCCCAGCCACTCTGGGCGGCTTCCAACAGTAGTCCATCAAACATTAAAAGCTTCCCTAAACAGGGCTGCCTTCATGTGTCTTCTAAAAGCTCCTGTGAAGATATTTAGGATGGTTTGGAGGTCATCTTCTGAGTGTGCACATACTACTTTGTCATCAGCATATTGAAGCTCCATGACGGAAGTTAAAGGTACCCCTGCCCGTACAGGCCAGTCTTGACAGACTCTAGGGTTGTGCGCCCATCTCACTTAAAGAGGCCAGGGGCCAGCGCTGTCCGAAGACACTTCCGGGTCACGTAGCCAGCGTGACATCGCTGCTAGCGAGCCAGAGCCGCACACGGAACGCCGTTTACCTTCCCGCCAGTAAGCGGTCCCTATTTATCTACTTGCACCCGGGAGTGCTTTCGAACTGCTAGGTTGGCAGGCGCTGGGACCGAACAACGGGAGCGCACCCCGCCGCGGGGATTCGAACTGCCGACCTTTCGATTGGCAAGCCCTAGGCGCTGAGGCTTTTACCCACAGCGCCACCCACGTCCCTATGATGGAAGTTATGGTAACCTTATTCTTTGCTTTCAGCCTACTCAAGTTAAAGAGCTTTCCATCTGTTTGAGATATAATTTCTACCTCGTGTTTATCAGTGATTGTTGCTGTTATATTATCATGGGGGAGACAAAGGATTTTCACAAATTTATCCAGGCAGCCAATTTTCAGAAGGATAGTCCTCAGGGCAGGACAATTTACAGTACCAAAGGCCTTAGTCAGCTCCATAAACACCATATACAGGGGTTGGTTTTGCACTCTGCATTTTTCTTGAAGCTGTCAGGCAGTGAGAATCATATCCACTGTTGGAAACCATTTTGAGATTCAGGAGATTCAGGAAGGGTATCCTCAGATATAGTTAGGAGAGGGTTTGCTAAGGGAGAGAGACAAAAAAATTAATAGAACAAAAGATACCATGGTGGTTGTCACCCATGAAAGCAATATCTCTCAAAAAGATAAATATGAGGACAAATTGGCCAAAATATAGAGAGCTCCTAATTGAAGTGGAAATTCAATTAAAATTAAGAAAATTTGAAGAAATAAGATTGGTTACAATATTTTCAATTAAATGAGATTCAAGATTGTAACCAATTCAAGATTGGTTACAATATTTTCAATTAAATGAGATTTTTAAGGAGGATAAAAAGACAGGATTTAGTTATACAATATCCAGATTTCAAAGAGAAATTGTAGAGGACAAAAGGTACCCTCTTTTTCTTTACATTTCCAACACTTATTAGAACTTGTTCTATAAATTTTGGCAAGTTTTACCAGTGTTATGTACCAACGGTACATCATTTTCATATAGGTCTCTTTCAGTGTTGTACATGCAGTGAATTTCAAATCCACCTTCCAAAGTTTTTCCATCATTCATTTGAATATTATATCTCAGATCTTTTGCCCATTTTATCATCACACATTTACGAGACATTGATGCAGTGGAACTGGTAAATGAAGTAGCTTCTTTCAAATTTCAAGCAGCAAAACTACTTGAAAACATTGGCACGGCTTCCTATTTAGATATGTTGAAATGTATGACCAAGTATGGGTTAAGGGATGTATAGTGATAAAGCGGGATATCAAATTCAAAACCTTCTTCGGCTGTACTTGGTACCAAAATCTGTGGCACATTTTTCAAGATGGACTTTCATTTTAAACTTTGCCTGCTAGAAAACTGAAATCTGATGTATCATATACCTGAGATCTTTTTTTCATTTCAGACATAATTCCATTAAAAACTTCGTTGGCCGCCCACACTCCAGGGGCGCTGGCCACCCCAACGTCGTCGTTGTACTCCACATCATCACAGCGGTGGCGCTCGTTGAGCAGCGACACCTGCAGCAGGGCGCACAAGTCCCTGGCCGGCGGTGGCCGAGCACCCAGCCAGGGGGCGCTTTGTGGCATCCTGGGAGGCAGAGAGAGCAGCGGGGCATCCTCCCATGTGTTCACTGCTGCAGCTGCTGCTGCTTCTCCAGGCTCCAGTGCTTCAGCACCCAGATGGCCTCGAGAGGCAGGCTGAGCAAGAAGCACAGTGCGGCCTCTCCACACCCCACTTGCAATGCCGCACAAAGGCTCTCACTGGAGCACACGCCTGAGCATGGCAGCCCCACGACCGAGTGGCCTCACACCGCCAGAGGCGCCACCATGGCCAGGGCAGCTGGTGTGGGGGGGGGTTCCTGGTGGCTGGGGCACCTCTGTTGCACAGCAGCTGCCTTGGGAGAGATGTGTTGGGCCAAGAGCTCGAGAAGGCACCGGGGCACTCTGCGGGGACGCTGCCATGACCTTTCCAAGGAGGCTTCGCTTGGTCAAGGGGGGCGCCACCAACTTTTTGGGAGCCCCCGCGGTTGGCAGAGACCTGCTGCTGCAGATACTGGAGCTGGAGCTGGGAGCGGCAGCAGGGACAATAGAGGAGGCAGGGACATGGTGTGAACACCATGGTGCAAACACCGGAGGGAGCCCCTTCCCTCCTCCTGCTGCTGCTGCACCCCTGGCGAGGGCCTTCCTCGCCACCCCCTAGCTACAGCCCTGGTCATAGCTCTGGTAAGGAGCACATCACAGTGATCTTTAGCTCGGGGAATTACATAGTCTAAGAGGTGCCAGTGCTTCGACTGAGGGTGCTTCCATTATATTTTTAATTTACTTTTTTGTCAAAAGAGTGCGTTGGTGGTAATAAGTTGTGCACTGCACATATTGTCAAAAGTTAGATTCCGTTCTGGTTGCTGTTGCCAATTCCTTCTTTCCCAATAGTCCCTGACCACAGATTGAAGTATCACCCAACTCTAATTTTATCCTCCTTAGGTGTCTCTGATAGGATGGCATCCAGCTGAGAATATTTTTTTTCTTTAATGTCTTCATCAGCATCCAGGGTTGGTGCATAAGCACTTAAAATAGCTGCCTGCTGGCTTTTGGCAAGTTGTATTCGAAGGGTTGAAAGTTGTTCATTAATGCCAGCAGGGACTTCTGACAAGAGCTTCACAAGATCATTTTTGATAGCAAAGCCTGCTCTGTGTATGCTCACATTACTGCAGAAATCACTTCCTCGTGGCTTCTTTCCATCTATTTCTGGTTAGCATTTAGATGAAGGAACCACATTGGTAGGGCCAAAGATTTAATTGCTCCCCATACAAATATTCCTTGCCAGAAAGAATTAGGTAAACATCCTTATAGTCTAGCATTATTTTTGAATGGTTATTGCCTTTCAGAGACTGTGGCCTCTGAAACCTTATGCAGTGCTCTTTTTCTAGAAAAAGAGGTGCCAGAACTCACCATGAACACCTCCCCTTCTTCTCTTAGAATGGCAGTGGCGCCCACCTGGTGCTAGAAGTGAGTTCCTGTGAGTTCTCCCTGGAAAAGCCCTGCTTATAAGACAGGCATGAAAATCATCCCCTATGATTTGACTACAGCATCTGGAGACCTCATTTTGCTGTCAAGGCCGTTGAGAGGTCTACCATCTATGAATATGTCTATTCTTTTAAATAAACCATCTAGTTTAGTGATCATCATCAGATATTGTGGTTGTGAATTCCATAATTATATGTTGTATAACCAGCATTTTCTTTTGTCTGGCCTAAACTGACTTGAAAACCAATTTCGTAGGGTGACCTCTGTGTTCTACTATCATGAGAGAGGTGAATGACTGTCATATGAATGGTTATGCTTTATGGTGAGGTGGGAATGGAACTTGCTGATGAATTTGGTCACCTCTACTGCTCTCTTACCTTCTCAGCTCCAGCAAGTCCTTATAGGCTTGTTTCTGATAAAATATAAATGGAAGAGGAACTGCTCGTGCTTCATAAAAATCATCCAAGTTATTTTACTACTGCTTCATCACAGAATTGGGAAAATGATCCCAGAACATGGCTGCAAGGAGTAAAAGACAGTTCTTCCATGGGAAGCTCATTAGCACCACTGCTTTTCAACGTTTGGTTTGCCTTGAGGACATCTGTATGTATTCATCATTCAGTTAACTGAGGCAAAACAGCTGTTATAACTTTGAAACAACACAGTCATCTGAGAAGCCCTTGCATGTACAGCTGTTTGCACAAAGGTTGCATGACTGGGAACCCTAATTGCATTGGGTTCCTAACTGCATGGTAACCTTCCTGCGCACAGCTGTATTTGTAAAGACCTCCCTGCTACAGATGTTTGCACGGTCTATGCATATAGGCATGCATGTAGACCTCAGGAGGAAATCTGCCTAGCAGTAACTAGAAGGATATTATCCAAGCAGCTAGAGGAATATTTTTCCAATTCCCACCCCACCCCAAACACACACACATACAAGTACTTCTTTGTAAGTTACTCTGGGAGCCTTTTTTGGCTGAAGAATGGAGTAAAAATGCTTTAAATAAATAAATATTTTCTCTGCACTGGTTGAGGATTTCTGGAAACAGTGGGCTGTTGTTACTTAAGGTAAACCTTAAGTACAAATCTGAATCATAACATTTTTTGCTGAGCACTTTGAGGAACCATTTAAAACTTGGAATAAACTATGCCCTAAAGACTTGAATCATCCTCTATCCCCTCCATGCTATAAACAAGTGCTCTTGGAAGTCAAAGTGTCATCCCTGTATAGCAGTAATGGAAAAGTTTAGAATGATGTATATACCATGACCTTAACAAAAGGAGAAACATCATTTCCACAGAAGAGACTTGAAATGATCCTTGAAAAGTTTTGCCCCTAGCAACAGGCCTTGTGTGCCAAGGCCCCGTGACTCCGCAGTTCCCTGGGGAGATAAATAACCACACTGGACAACAGCATATTGGGTTTTGGGTTTGAATAAGGCCACAACTTTATTGATTACAGTAGTGAACGGTTTGGCATAGGCATTGGGTAAAGCCATTGCTATTCCACTCATTGCTATTCCCATTTGCTGGAAGTGCATCTAATAACAAAAGGGCTGAGAAGGGTGCCAGGCATGCCACAATTTAACCTCCCCTGGAAGTGGCCCCAAGCATCACCATTGGTTGGTTGGTTGGGCCTGCCACCAAAGGAACTCCCAGCTAATGTCTGCCAGCATTGGCCAATTTGCTGGTCAATCTGGCCTGTCATTTGTCTGATCACTTGGCATGGTTCGGGGCCATACCGCAACACTGCCCATCCTAGAAGGTGAGCAGACTCCCCCAGTAACAGGGTTGCCCTTGACAACAGACTTCTTTATAAGGCATGCTCTGCAGGAGAGAGTGTGTGGTGTGGAGACTGTTACTCTGGCCAGTTGGCTGAAGAGCAGTGAGATAGAATGATTCTCGGTACAGTGGTCCCTCCAGTTACAAACCTAATTCGTTCCGGAGGTCCGTTCTTAAGCCGAAACTGTTCTTAACACGAGGCGCACTCCCACTGCTGCCGCACCGCCGGCACACGACTTCCGCTCGCATCCCTGGGCAAAGATCACAACTAGGGGCATCTACTTCTGGGTTAGCAGAGCTCATTACTCGAAGCATTCACAAGGAGTACGTAACCCGAGGTTCCAATAAAATATAGTTCCATTTTATTTTTCTTCGTTATGTAAGTTATATACACTGTAGTGTTAATTCTACAATAAATACTCTATGAAGAACTGAAATAGGTGAGGTGTTTATTCTCACATGGGAGTTCACCAACAGATGAGCAGCTGAATTAAAAAAGGAGATTCTGGAAGATTCTAAGTGACTCTGCTAACTGAAAAAAGGAACCCCAAATGTTTGACAAACTACACTAACATTTTGCCACTCAGTGCAGTCAAAAGACTGATGAAGCAGCAAGTCAGGGCTCATCCACACTTCCACTTGTCCCATGCCTAGAAAGCGTAGCTCTGAATGGTTTTTGTTAGAAAACCCAAATTACCATTCGCTCCAAGTGAATGCTAAAGAGCAGTCCCCCCCCCCCCGAGGGAAAGCAAATGGACAAGAGGAAGCATGGATAATCCCTCAGTGGTGACCATTGTCTTAGTGATCTGATAATTAGAATTATACTTGTGGACATATCTCATTGGCCAAAGCCGTCAACTGAAGAAGACAATGTGGGATTAAAATGGAATATCATATCCCCCCAGTTTCTTGCCCAGTCCTCAAACCTTTGTTTCAGAACAAGTGCTGCAAATAGACCATTAATAATCAAATAAATAATCATGATCTTCATGATGGTGATGCAAGAGGTCCTCTATGAACTGAAGAATGAAAGATGGAAGGAGAAAAAATACATCAGAATCAGGCAGGGGTATCATTCCATTCTGTTTAGCAATGAGTGGTAAAATGAGTGAAATGTGAAAGAAGGCTAACAAACCTCCAAGTCTTCCTCCTCTGCTCTCAACTGCAAAATAATTTTCTGCTTGCTTTCCCACCCTCCCTCCAGCATGGAGCTATCAGAAATTTCCTTCTTTTCCTAGGGAGAACGTAGGGTGACTCAGAAATGTCAGAACATTTAATTGAAGGGAGTGTATGAAAATAAAAAGAACTCTGTCTGACCAAAGAAGGAGGAAAAAAATGTTTTAGGCAGCCTAAAGAAAAAGCCCTCAATTCACTTTGGGAAGCAATATGCATATGTTTACTGAAAGTTAAACCCCTGAATGAATTCATCACCTGAGGGAAAGTAAACCTTGCATGAGATCTCAGTTACTGAGAGGCTACAGCGGCATGAAGTGCAGTGACATCATTACCCTACTAGCTTTTCAGTCACCCAAAGGTCGAGGACACCTGAAATAAGCTTTTCGCCATTTTCATAGATGAAATAAAATCAAAAGAGTGGGAGAGGGCTTTTCCACAGTGCTTTTAACTGTACGTAACCAGCATACTAATACACTGATGAGTTGACGGGAAATGGAAGTAGGAGCTCAGCAGTAACAGAATAGATGGAACATTCTTTAGCTGCTTCGTTTACTTTGAAACACAACACACAGGAAAGATAAGGATTAGGTTAGTGAGGGAGGGTCTGTCGATTGCTCTTGTAGGGCTGCCATGCGTCTGGAATTTCCTGGACACAGCCAGGATTCGTCCGTCGAAAATGGTGTTGGAAGTGTTTATTTTTCCCTTAAAAATAACTTTAGAACTGCTCTCTTTTTTGGAGATTTCCACTTTTTGAAATATGGCAATGCTATGATCAATGTGCAACCCTGAAATTTTGGATCCCCTCAAAAAACAGGTGCTGGAGCCATGTTCCCTCGCATTCCTATACCACTCCACCACCGCTTCCTTTTCCAGATCAGTTCTTCAACACAGAAATAAAAGTTTTTGTCATAAACAGAAGGATCCACAGGTGGTTCATAGCAGTTGTAACTGAAATTCCATAGCAATTGCATTTCAAGACTCACCATCACAAAGTTCACTCCAGCCCCAGAGGGACTATCTTTATCTCTTGTTCCCATGATCACAGCTTAACTTAACCAATGCCCTCTTCTGCAGTTTAAACATTTTAAAGGCCTGCACAGTTCCAGAGGGTTCAACCACATTTCCTTGTGGCATCCAGAATGAAAACAAATACTGTACAGTACAAAATACTGCAACATTTTCATTTAACTCTTTCACCACCAGATAACAATCTCCAGTGTCAGCATACAAAGAAAAGATTAAACTCACGGCCATCATCACTAACACACAGGATTTCAATACTGTTCCTCAAATCATAGAACAATAGGATCATAGAGAAATAACATTACTTACCTTAATCTGGGCACTATACTATAAAGGTAAAGGACTCCTAGACAGTTAAGTCCAGTCAAAGACAACTATGGGGTTGCGGCGCTCGTCTTGCTTCAGGTCGAGGGAGCCGGTGTTTATCCACAGACAGCTTTCCGGGTCATGTGGCCAGCATGACTAAACCACTTCTGGCACGATGGAACACTGTGACAGAAACCAGAGCACATGGAAACGCCTTTTACCATCGTGCCACAGCGGTACCTATTTATCTACCTGCACTGGTGTGCTTTCAAACTGTTAGGTTGGCAGAAGCTGGGACAGGGCAACAAGAGCTCATCCCATCATGGGGATTCAAACCGCCAACCTTCTGACTGGCAAGCCCAAGAGGCTCAGTGGTTTAGACTACAGCACCATTCGCATCCCAATAACAACTACTACTACTGTTGATGTAGCCTAGAATAGCATTAGCTTCTTATGCTGCTGCATCACACTATTGACTCATGTTCAGCTTTTGGTCTACAACCCCTAGATCCTTTTCACATGTACTATTAGAAAGCCAGGTGTCCCCCATCTCACATTTGTGCAGCTGGCTCTTTTTGCATAAGTGTCCCCTGCAGTTTCTGCTATGGCATTCTGCATGTTTCTGTGGTGTGCAACACACCTACAGCCCACCTTATGCGGTAAGAGGACATGCAGGAGGATGGGGATGGGGCAATGGACAGGAGAGCCAAAGATGCAGATACAAAGATAAATGATAATAGGAAATTACTTTTTACATGCCTGGTGACTATTAAACACACTGGAGCCTTGGCAGAAATGAAAATGGCAATACTTGACTGAAAGTAGTTAGCAGAGCTTCAATTCTGGGTGCTGCATCTCCTATCATACCTGGCCGCTGCCCATGCTGGCTGAAGCTGATGGGAGGTGGAAGTCCAGCAACTTTGGGAGGGCCCCAGGTTCCCCACCCCAGACAGACAGAGTGAGGTGGGCGGTGAAGGTAGCTTGATTCTGGGCTGTGTCACTTCCATGAGTACGCAGGACATCATATTTTTTGAATGCTCTGACAAAACACCTCCCTTCCTGTGTAGCATATATGAGAGAATGATACGCCGAAACTTTAAAGCGGTAGCTTTAATACAGGCAATTTACTTTTTATTTCCTTTTTTAAACAATAAGCATGCGTGCAAGTATGACTCACTCAGCCTTGCTTCCACCTGCAGTCAGAACTGGTGTGGTCTGGAAAAGGAGCCTTTGGGGACCTAGGAACACAGTTTGCCACAAAGAGACTTTTTTGGGCACCACAAACAACTCCCTCCAAACAATATGCAAAACATCTATAGACACCCAGAAAGAAAGAAAGAAAGAAAGAAAGAAAGAAAGAAAGAAAGAAAGAAAGCTCCTCCGCTCAAGCAAACTAACACGCAACAATTTTAGCAAGAGGACAGAAGCCAACATGGTCTAGAAATGTACCACATCAGTCCGCTGCCTAATTCTCTGTAATGTGTGGTTTAGCTAGACATAGCATTTTGAAGAGTTCCCATAAACTAAAAAGGCATATGTATTGATGCTGCTGTGTGATTTAATAAAAATAAAATACTAATAACTTCAACAATAATGTCAAAATTAGTATGCTGCAAACTGCATTTTAGTCATGTATTTATTATGAGGGGGAAATCAATTAAAACTGTTGGTACGTAAATAACAGTTTACTTTTGCGCTTCTATAGAGCAGCATAACACTCTAAAAGTCCCAGAGGTTGTGATGAGGGAGAATCTGAAATATAGGAAGACAAACCATGATTTTGACACAAAGCGTTCAGAGTTTTATCTGCCAGATTTGCACATTCATGCAGCAGATGGAAGTGGGAACAATTTTTTGTTACTATAGCTTGCTCAAAAATGGCAAGCATTAAATTGCGGTTTATGAAACAGGAAACAGATGTACTCTGTGCAGCAAGTCTTATGAAAGTAAGGTGGGGCCCTCCCATATATACATCTTCATAAAGAAGGACTCATAGTCAAGGTCCCAAAAGTTCAGGCAGCCGTGGAGATTCATTGGTGGGGGTGGGGCAGAATCCAAGCTGTATCATCATTAATTTCAGCTTTCACTTGGTCCTTATTATGCTGCTGCAGCTGTTTGGATAAACAGAAGTAAATCTCCCTTAGCACCCTTTAACCATCTTTTTATATTTACAGGGTGCTAAAAGAATGGATATTCCACTTCAGTCAATGCTGATAAGTGAACTGGAACATCTAATTCACTTTAGTGACTGTGAATATAGAATCAAGAAATAATTTGGGGACTTCCGGGTTGGCGCCATCGCCGAATGGCGGACTCCCTCCGAGCTCCGGAGGGAGTCTGCTCGGCAGGGGCTGGGTCCTACCGCACCGGCGATGCGGGGACCCTTAGAAACCACGGCCACGGAGGCCGTGGACATGGAGACTCGGCTTGCACCGTTAGCGCCCTCCCGACTCGTGAAGGAGCCTTTTTAAAGGCTACGGATCGGGTGCCGGGGAGAAGCGTGGTGCCTTGAGTCCTCTGCTTCCCCTGCTGAGCGCAGCCGCATGCCATCCGGCGGAGAGCGCTGACTTCTTCCATTGAAAATTCGGACTTTTCAACAATAACCCGTGAGTAAATCTGGAAATCGGGTTCAAAAGGAGGAAAAAAGAAATTTTTTTTTTCGAATTGGATACGAGCGGGGGGGATTCAAAAAGGAAGTCAGTCCCCTCCCTATTGTAAATTGTCTAAAACAAAGACGGGGAAACCAAGACCCAAAAAGGCTTGCATTGCTGATAAAAATTACAATTCCACGATGGGGAACTACAAGAACTGTGCTGGAGGAGGAACTGGAGAAGGGAAACACAACCCCCCCCCCTGGGAACCGGGGCGATTGAAGAGAGAGCCTGGTGAAAGGAGTCGGAGAGTTCGACAGTTTTCAAAATAGCTGTCAAAGTCGGAAAGTGGAGTGGATTTTATTATGAGAACTTGGCTGGTTAAATTTGCTTCAATTTGCTACAATTTGTTAAAATCTGGATACAAAATGGCGAATATGGATAACAACTTGACTTTTGGACTAGAGGAAACAAAGTTATAACAATCCCCCTCGAGGAGCTTCGGGACATTACAAGGACTGGGAAAGTGGAAAAACACCAATGGAATTTTACAGAACTGGTTACCTTCTGGGAAAGCTGCAAAACGGAAACAACATCTCGTCTGCAGGGTGTTTTCTTTTTTTTTTTTTTTTTTTTTTTTTTTTTTAAAGGAGACAATAGACTTTTCTATTGAAGAAAGGAAGGGACTGAACGTAAGGTTTTGCCCCTGAACAACAACCATCCCTGCAGACTTACCAAATTTGCGAATTACAACGTTTAAGCAGCGGAACAAAAGGAAATTAGACTACAAACCGGAAAGAACAACGGAGGGAGTTTTACTACAGTTTTCTTAAAGACTGAAGTTAAAGCTTTGGAGAATAATAATAATAATAATAATTTTGATTATCAAAAAATTTATTTCTAATTTTAAAAAAAAAGGGAAAGCCAGCTGGAGTTGGGGAAAAGTTGTGATTTATGGCCTTAAGAATTCCAGGCAGATACTAGGGGTTGATGGTCAGGGGGAAATTAAACCGGGGACAGGGGGGGGAGAACTAAAACTCCAAAGGCTTGCCAACTTTGTTCTTTTTTGTTGAATTGGTCTTTCTTTTTTATTATTCATTATATCTCTTATTTTTTACCTTTTCTATTGTTATTATCTGGGGTGCTTTTTTTATCAAAAATGGAAATTGTGGAATGAAAGGGGGTGGGTCCTGGGGAAAGAACATTGGGTTGTTTATTATTATTAAGGGTAAAACAAATTAAGCTTTAATTTGAAAGGGGAATTTGTGCGGCCAACAATGTGAAATGGGAATATGGTGGGGGTGGGGGAAGGGGGGAGTCCCATAAGTGATTATGCATTTTTTGAAAAATTTTAATAAATATTATTTAAAAAAAAAAAAGAAATAATTTGTAGTTCTGTGTTAATTAATAAGAGCTAAAGGTATGTATACAGGGCAGCAGTCCTGAACAGACGCATTTGAAAGTGAACATGGGGGGGAGCATTCAGAAGGAAAATATATCTGGACATGAAATACAGCTAGAGCGTGCCTCAGTGTGCTTGTGTAGTTTCTGCTCATTTAGTCTTAAAAGTGCCATGGGACTCTTCATTGTGTCTTGTAAACAACCTCAATAATTTATTTGCTTCCACAAAAGCTGTACCTTGTTCACACCCCAACTGTAACCTTGCTCCCATTTGCAAAAACTTGAGTAATGGGTCTAATACTAAGCTGGCAATGTAGTAAGAGTTTACCACAATAATTTAACAATCCTAAAAAGCATTTTCTAAAAGAACTGCATTGGCTCCCAGTACATTTCCAAGCACAATTCAAAGTGTTGGTGCTGACCTTTAAAGCCCTAAATGGCTTTGGCCTTGTATACCTGAAGGAGCATCTCCATCCCCATCGTTCTGCCTGGACACTGAGATCCAGCTTCAAGGGCCTTCAAGTGGTTCCCTCATTGCAAGAGGAGAGGTTACAGGTAACCAGGCAGAGGGCCTTTTCGGTAGTCAGCTATGTGATTTTTAAGACACCTGAAGGCAGCTGTGATGCATTTCAATCCCCCTGAAATTCCACCAGAGTGCGGGAGCCTGTGGCTGATTGGCTACAAAGTCCGCTAGCCACAGAGGGCAGAGGAGCATAAAAAGGAGAATAAAAGGAGAGAGTTAGATAGGGCTGGATTTGAGAAGATAGATAGGGTTTGATTTGAGTTGTGAGATAGGGAGAACTGGTTCAGATTTGAGTTAAACACTGAGTGAGGAGACTGCCTATGGCAAGAGGGCAGAGCCTTGCAGCTTAGACAGGGAGACATGTTGAGGGTCTGGGGAAGGTTCACAGACAGGAGTTACCTGGAGGGCCGAGTCTGAGCCGGGAGAATCAGAATGCAGGCGACACCTGGGTCTCATTCTAGCCAGGAGGGGAGGGTTCTTCTAGGCAGAGAAGACTCCCAAACCAGTCACAAAGGTGAGGGGATCCCCTATGTCTGTTATACTATTTGGAAACCCTCAATTGTGTAGGATTGTGAAGAGTGGGTAACTGAGTGCCCCTTGCTCATGAACCAAGGTATTCATCTGTGAAGGAAGCTGTATGGTGTTAAAAGTATTTAACTGTCATAACTAAGTAACAGAAACTGAATTTGAGTAAAGAGAGGTTAAGAGAAGCTGTGACTATAACACTGTGTTTAAGCCTGTGACACCTTTATATATAGTTTTAGTAATAAGTTAAATTCTACTTGAAAGAATGCATTCCCTAGCCCACTTTGTTTCACAAATTTCTTTTGTTTAATAAAACTTTTCCCGCTCATTTGATCAATTCCTGCCTGAGACTCTAATCACAAAGTTTTCCCTCACACAAGTTCCCCACATGATAGCCCATGGTAAATTGTAAAACTTGGCATAAATGGCATACAGTGAGGCGTATGTGCCATATATAACTGGGGGCAGTTAGTGGGTGAGCCCACCACACTATTAATCAGGGGTAAGCAGTGGATCTGCTGCTGCAGTCCTCTTCAGGGAAGTTTTCAGTGTGTGGTGTTGTATTGTGCTTTTACTATTTTTTGTTCAGAGCTCCCCAGAGTGGCTGGGGCAACCCAGTCAGATGAGCGTCATATAAATCATAAATTAGTAGTAGTAGTAGCTTGCAACACTGATGGGGATGCCTTGGAAATGCTAAATACCTTCTCTTCCTACTGGGTGTCAGCCACCTACAGTACCTCCCAAGTACATAACTAGCTGCAAGAAAATGCATTTATGTAAGTTTCATTATTAGCATCCTTAGGGACCTGCTCCAAGGAACATACATCCTGGTTGCTCTCATAAGCTATCTACTTCAGTTCTTTCATCATCAGGATTTTATCAAGGTACAGTGGAACCTCAGTTGTTGAACACTTTGGAAGCCAAACAATTCAGAACCTGAACGCCAACAACCCGGAAGTGAATGCTTCCGATTCTGAACATGCCTTGAAAGTGGAACAGCTTCCGAGGTGCGTTTCTCCATTTTTTCAATGGATTTTGCAGGCCGGCATCTTGGTTGTTGAATGTTTCAGAAGTTGAACTCTCTTCCGGAACAGATTATGTTCAACAACCAAGGTTTCACTGTACAACAAAATGTGACACACCTTGAAATGGACTGTCCCTATTTCTTTGGAAAATATCAGGAGACACTAGGACACCAAGGCAGAGAGCACAAAAATAGGTTTCGAGCTTTTTGCCTTGCTTACATTTAACTAGCCTAACTTCAACCATGCAGAGTTGAAATTGTGCAAGTTAAATGTGCATAAGATGTGATCATACTGTACCTTAAATTCTCTTTAAAATGTCTCAGATCTTAAGAATGCTAAACTCACATTTTTCTCTCTAGTTCTTCATTTTCTGGGGAAAAGATTAGCAGGTACGTGTTTGTCTTACAGCCTCGCCAGGGTACCTTAGATGTCTGGAATCAGTTCCCATGGCTTTCATATCTACTTGAATATTCATCAGAGTGTATCTAGAACGCCTTAACTATTTGAGCAGGTTTTTATAGAACTACTATTTCAAGCAAGCGAAAAAACTATCAATGAAACACAGAGTCATACATTAACCAAAACTTCTGTAGTACATTATCCAGCACCCCACAAAGAAAGGTTTCCTGGTCATATTATATTGCACTCTGTAGTACTTACAGAATAAGAAGTGCAGTTGAAATAAGGATGTAGGACGCACACAACTCTGATAAAGAAAAATCAAATAATCAAATCAATGCCAGGTTTCAGAACTAGAAATGTGATATTTTAAGTTTTGCATCTCTGGCTTTAAAGGCGAGGAGAAAGCAAGAGGAATCTGATAAATACATAATTCTGACTTCTTGCTGGAAACCAACCAGCTTTCAGCCAAGCTTCCTGAAAGCTGTCCAAGAATGGATGAGTCTTCCTCTTCCCATCTTCCTCCACCCCTTCCCCTGCACACAGTGGGTAATCCCAAGCCTAGAAACCAATGGAAAACTAATGTGCAGATATTTTTATTTATGTGTTTATCAAAAGCAAATGTTCTGACTCAATGTGAATTTTATCCCCTCCCAACGAGTGCGCTGAGGCCCCTGGACCTCAAGAGCTTATTTCAACTTGGTTATGAAACTTGATTGCTCCTGAGGGAATCAGTTTGTATGGAAGAAATTTTAAGTCCCAGAATTTATTTTTATTTTTAAAAAGCCAAGCCTGTTTTCTGATATGGACTCCCACACATCATAGTCTGCCTGGATCAATTTGAACATGTTTTACCAGAATGAGCAGTGGGCATGAATACATTCACTTGATCCTTCAGACTGTGAGCTGTGGAGCCACTTCTGTCTGGAATAATCCAACAAGACATTTACAATTGTATTCAGGCACCAAGTGCTCATGGGATTCAGGCTTCCCTTTTGAGAAACAGCCTCCTGAAGGTATCGCTGTCACACTTGTGAAAAATAAGGTTTCAGTCTACAGATTAACTAATGTTGTGGCTCAGCCTGTCCATATGGCTTTTAGCTTAGTTGGGGGAAATGGATGCTGCTTTTTCATTTCAAACCACATATGATGGAGGATCCAGACTTCAAGCCAGGTTTTCGTTCACCTGGGACATTTTACAGCAGTTTTATTGGGTCACCTTTCAGAACTTCGTTTGAACCCATCATCCCCAAGAGCGAGTAGCTGATGACTAACTGGTGAGTAAGCCTTATAACCCTAACCCCACACCCATTCTAGTCTGTGTCATTCACAGACCAGACAGGGGAAAAGGCTACTTCAGCAAAACAGTGAGACTAAAATAAATAGGAGGAATTGTGACCCCCTTTGACCGCACACCCCAGTATCTCCTTCCACAGGATTTCCCCTCCGTTGCCTGAGTATCTTCTGCTCCTCTCTTGCTTCCCCAAAGTCCTGGAACTCCCCTCAGAACACCCACCTCTCTGACTCATTGCAAATCCCTCCTCAAGGTTCTCCAAGTTGTCTCACTTTTCCTTAGGATGTCCCTATTTTCATCAGAGAAGTGTTAGAGGGTATGCCATATATCATCTGGGACAGGTAGCCATCGAAATCCACCTCCCCCAACTCCTGCATACTACATACTGGGTTCCAGAAAGTCTCTGCAATCCATTAAGGGACAGGGACCTGTAGCAAGTTTTGGTACTCTCAATAAAATGCAGCCAGCAATTGCTGCCCAAAAAATACGCAAATATAAACAATATATCCAAATGTGAAAACCCAGTATAAAAGACACACATTCCTGGAAAAGCTATGATTAATAAATCACAATTCCTTATATGGGGGAGAGACAGAGGCTGGGTTTCCCCTGGGGAGAATCTATATAATCAAGCTTCCTTGCTGCTTTTGGTAGAGTTCACACGAGCCATTTACAGGAAACCCCCTGCATGCAGAAATGGAAAAACACAATGGAAAAGTTCTGTCAGGGGCTGGTTTCCCCTGATGACAATGATGAGATCATAGACTTGCTTGCACAGTTTCTCCTATGGTATTGTTACCCATGGAAAAGTGAAATCTCCCTGGAGTTCAGAACCATGAGAGGGAGTTGAAAGAGGGAAGAGTTAGACATGCGAATACTGAAGGAAAATAGGCCTGGTATTCATTACATCCTCAGCAAGAGTGCAGAGCAATATAAGAGCTTCCAGAGTGTATAGTCCTCTGACATGAGCCTCAGACGCGTTTTCCTTAAAAAGTCAACTCTCCAATAGAGCAGCCTTCCCTTGATTCATGGTTTGCTGTCATTGGGCCAGAATTTGATAAAACAATAACTTTCAGGGAGCTTTAGGTCTCCTGAGTCAGAACTTTGAAGTCCAGACAAGTTCTTTAACTGTTCCCCTGCCGTAGTAGATTCCAGCCAAAAAACATTGCTCAGGCTGGTGCAAATTCTTTCAGGTTTCAGAAACTACATCTGCTCTGACAGTGGCTAATACGAACCAGGAGTGGGCAAAATCGTTCAGGCTGTTGTGTCTGGATATTTGAAAGAAGGAATCTGTTGGTCAAGAGCCCAGCCTTGTCATGTATAGACTTTGCCTAAAGTGGAACAGGAAGTATAATGTTAGTAACTATTAAAGAATGCTCAAAAGGCAGCAGAGCAGTGATTTGAGATGAATTAATCTGCAATGCAAAGAGTGTGATATTGTAAAACATTTGAAAAGTGCAAGGAACAAAGGGCACAACTGAGGGATTCTTATCATAATAGGGTGGTTGTTTTTAGCGTCCACCGAATTGATATTAGAGAGCTACAAAAGAGCAACAGCAACAGCAGTCCTTTAAAAAGATGTGCATTTTATGCTTTGAGCACAGAAATATGGATTGGAGTAGACTTGTGGAACAGCCACTGATCATAGAAACCAAGGTGCAGGTTTCCGTTGCCATCTAGTGGTTAATGCAGAAGAGGCATCTGTCTCCATCTAGTGTTACACCCAATCCACTGATTGCAGATGTAACTAGTCTTAAGCTTAAGCCTTTGTGTTCACCCTCATTAATTTTCTTGCCTGCTGACTGGTGATTTTCAGGGTCATGCCTGGGTTAAGGGCCACTTCAAGTTGCGAGTTGAAATCTCTATGGTAGTTTTTGAATGGTGCCACGGACCCCCTGGGTAGGTTGTACCAAATGTTGATGTACAGGACTCAACTCAATTCCACCCAAATTTGTGAGAACTGCTATGAGGCAGGCAAACCCCGCCCACCGACAGGCCCAATTTGCAGGCAAATTTCTTCCCAGTGAGCCCTGAATATGGCAACCAATTATACCCACATCTTAACAATGCAATACCCACAGCCCATGGTACCTAGTGGGTCGGCAGGTTGATCTGCCACCAACTGTGCCACTTGGTCAGAGTGTGGCCAAACTTTTAAACTGCCACAGCAAACCAGAGTGAAGCCTTGCTCCCTCTGCTCCACTGTCAAAGCTCTGCCCACCTTGAAGAGCACGACTGGTCTATTTACGTAAGCTGTGGTTTTGGCGAGCCATCCCAATGTTACCCACAGCTGGCCAGGGCCAAAGCCAATGGTCAGCTGCAAAGAAGGGAGGCATCGCTCACTCCCCGTCCCCAGAAGCCAGGCTGGGTCGTAACCATCACCCACTCTGAAAGGGTAAGCAACCATTTACATTTCAGTTACTTGAGCTATCAGTGAGAATTCACATTTCTCCTTAAATGTGGAAATTTTGAAATATGGTCAGTAGTACTATGCTATATAATTTAAGGAATGAATGCTACTTGAGAGTAAACTATTCATAACATTTTACATTTACGTTTTAATTTTGGAAACATTTCAAAATGTAATAAATATAAGCTTTGTGTTGTGCTTACATTTCTATAACATGTTTATTTTGCAGTTTATAGAAATTAATATCAAAACTATAACATATTTAAATTTTACATTATCCTCTCTCATTTTTATCATCTCAAGAACCTTATGAGGTAGGCTAGGCTGAGAAATAAAGATTGGCCCAAGGTCATCCAGTGACCTCCCTGGCTGAATGGGGATTTCAACTGGGGTCTCCTAGGTCCTTATCTTGTCTAAATGCATGGACTGCAGTGTTTGGAAATCTAGTTGCACTGAGCCAGCTATATGTATTGCGAACATTTGTATCCAGCAGCATCACTTCTATCCATCATGCTTGTAGAAAAGTGGTTTGGAAATAAAACAAATGTATTCAGCTAAGAATGAGGAGAATCATCTGAGGTCTTATTAAGATTGTTACAAAAGTCAGGTGCCTGCCCAAATCTCTGCCAAGTGGTGGCAAGAGCCCATGGGGTCCCAGGCTTCATAGATACAAGATCTGTGCTCCTTTGGAGAACTGAAGACGTGGCGGAGACTGTCGTGGCTTTAAGAAATATAGTTTATTCACTTATTTACACCCTCAGTCTGAATGGAGGGAGTCTAGATCTCACTGCATGGTTATTTCAAGAGGCAACAAAACAAGCTGCTTGCAGCCAGCCTACCCAAGATGGATCTCAGCACTTCCTTCTGTTTCTCCTTCCCAGCAATGCTTGCCCCAAAACTCCCCTTTCCTGTCCCCTCAAACTCACATCCCATCACCTTAGTAACATCTCACTCCCCAGGCTAAATGATTCCTCTCCCCATGGCCCATCAAGACCCTTTGTCATGGTAACAGGTTTGCTCTTCACTAAGCCAGCCAGGCTGGTTTGCATAAGTCAGCCCAGGAATTCCCTGTCTGGCATAGCTCTACAGCTTGTACTTTAATCCACTAGTTGTTGTTTAGTCATTTAGTTGTGTCCGACTCTTCGTGACCCCCTGGACCAGAGCACGCCAGGCACTCCTGTCTTCCGCTGCCTCCTGCAGTTTGGTCAAACTCATGTTGGTAGCTTCAAGAACTTTAATCCATACCCCAATCAAAATCTTGGGATTTATTAATTTCTAGGGTTTGAGGCTCCCTTCCCCCCCCCCAAAAAAACTATATCAATATAGTGTGAAAAGTAGCCCTTAAAAGTTTGAAACTCACATTCTATGGGAGGTGGAGAATTGGCTAAGTAATAATAATAATAATAATAAATTTTATTTACATCCCGCCCTCCCCAGCCGAAGCCGGGCTCAGGGCGTCTAACAACACACGTAAGGTAAAGGTAAAGGTACCCCTGCCCGTACGGGCCAGTCTTGCCAGACTCTAGGGTTGTGCGCTCATCTCACTCTATAGGCCGGGAGCCAGCACTGTCCGCAGACACTTCCGGGTCACGTGGCCAGCATGACAAGCTGCATCTGGCGAGCCAGCGCAGCACACGGAACGCCGTTTACCTTCCCGCTGGTAAGCGGTCCCTATTTATCTACTTGCATCCGGAGGTGCTTTCGAACTGCTAGGTTGGCAGGCGCTGGGACCGAACGACGGGAGCGCACCCCGCCACGGGGATTCGAACCGCCGACCATGCGATCGGCAAGTCCTAGGCGCTGAGGTTTTACCCACAGTGCCACCCGTGTCCCACACGTAACAGGACCTAAAGAATTGTGAAAGAATGTAGTCTGCGTAGATGAGTGCCCTTGTCAGTCTAACCTATAGTATGCAGGTGTTATAAGAAAAAACTGCTCCTTTTCCCATATGGGTTTTCCAAGGGCCCATATAAACTACTCTATCAGTAGGAGAAAATAACAGAGGCCAACCAGAGAAAACTGAGAAGCAAAACAGCTAGTAAGCCTGATCTTTATTAAACTGCTGCAACAGGATCCTCACTCACCACACGCAGGCGGGAGGAGGAACCCAGAACAATGGTGTGCAAGCCCTTATATAGATTTCTGAAATTGCCCACCCTGTAGTCCAAGACCACCCCCCAAAACATCATACATATATCACAGAAGGAGGCGGTCTACAGCAGAAATCCTGTTTTGATTGCTTTACCTGCAATCTGCTTTACCTGCAATTCTTTACCTTTACCTGCTATAATCAGCCACAAGATGGCCCTAGGATGAGATTCACTAAATCAACCCGTGTATCTCTTTTCCTTTAAATGCTGTGCTGCGAGATGCTTCTTATACAAACATAATGTGGCTGTGTAAATATGGCATGGGCAGACAAAACTTTTTGTCACAGCATCACAATGAGCTAAAAGCATAATTCTCTTGTCAGCAAAAAAGAAAAGAAAAGAAAGCAGATCTGGGTCTCTGCTTGCCAGGTTTGGGGTGGGGGGGGGGGCACCAAACTCTATCAATATATCGCCCAGCTGTATTTGCAGAAGGCAAACATGAGAAGGAATCGCCAGGGAGAGGTTGCTCCTTTGACAAGTGTCAGGGGATAAGTCTGAGCCACAAGTGACTTACAACCAAGTAAAAATTGCAATAATAAAACCGTTTGAACCTATTTAAAACAGGCTAAACAATACAATATCATGGGCGCTATCCCCAAATGCTGAGGAAACAAAAAATGCCTTTGTCTGCCATCAAACAGATGACAAGGTTGGCTCACCACACAACAGAGTGTGAAGTCTTGTTGCCACTCTCAAGGGTGATGATCTTAGGCTCCAGGCAGGTTCATATGGGGGCAAGATATTTCAAAACTAGCAGCAGGGAGGGAGAACACATTTGCAGGGACTATTTATTTGACTGAGTAAAGACCTATTACTTCCCCACCAATTCTCTCCCTAACCTCACATTCCATAGAATCATAGAATTGTGGCGTTTGCCTTATATATAAAAAAAATCCTAGTTGAGAATTAAGGTGGGAATTCAGTTACCAGCACCTTCAAATGTAAAGTGTCTCTTTCTCTCTCTGCTACATACTTCCTGAAAACAGAGAGCAGGTTTAAAGAACACACGGCAAAGGTGAGGGAATGGAGGTGAAAGAACTCACAGCTAACAGCAACCTCCACCTTCTGGCATTCTAAAGTCTATGTTGCCACCCTGTGGAATTCAGAGGGGAAAAGATGCCGAGGAGAACCTTGTTGACAACGCCAGAGAACTACAGCAGGAACAGGACTACCAATCAGTGGCCCTGACTAGGCCCTGCCCTCCTTGACTAGCCATCTCCTCTTGGCAGTGGGGGATAATGGGCATCCAAGAAGCTTACTAGACTACAATATGGTGGCATCATCTTGAACCGTTCCCAATGCAAACGCCCAGCTCCTTCTTGATGCTATTTGCCTGCTGTTGCTACAACAATAATCTAAGGAAACAGCAAGGTTGAGCCTCAAGACGGGCATATTTTGAATAAATCTGTCCAAAATCTGCTACCCCTAAATTTTGCCCCAATTCTCTGGCTATAGTGGCAAATAACTTTTTCTGATTTCCTAAGCACTGTTTCCAATAGTGGAGCCGCGGCAGCCTGGGAGAGTACATTTGAGTGGAGAACACAGGAGGCTGCCTGATGCTGAGACATGCCATTGGTCCATCTATCTCAGTATTGTTTACACGGACTGGCAGCAGCTGTGCAGGATTTCAGACCAGGACCCTCCCAGCTGTAACTGGAAAGGCCAGGGATTGAATCTGCAACCATCACACCAAAGTGATCACACCCTACGTACAGCACATTGCAGTAGTCCAAGCAGGAGATAACCAGAGCATGGACCACTCTGGCGAGACGGTCTGCGGGCAGGAAGGGTCTCAGCCGGCATAACAGGTGGAGCTAGTAGAATTAACCTTCACCTCCATGGACAACTGTGAGTCCAAAATGACCCCAAGGCTAGGGTTGCCACAAAAGTTGTTGAGTTTTTAGTTTTGCCCAAAGTTGTTGAGCTTTTTTAAAAGGAAAATCGACAAAACCAATGCTGCCAAGATGGGTTGTCATACGTCTGGATTTGCCCATTTCTGCCCAGACACTGCTTCTGACTGCAGTATTCTGGATATGTCCAGGAAATTCCTGATGTATGGCAACCCTACCCAAGACTTCAGGGGCACAGTTACTCCGTCCAGGACCAGGGATTCCCCCACACCTGCCTGCCCCCTGTCACCCAAAACAGTACTTCTGTCTTGTCAGGATTCAACCTCAATCTGCTAACTGCCATTATCAGATCCCACAGCCCAGAACCTACCAGTGCTATTGTTAGAAATGATTCAGAAAAGAATGAGATGGCAACTGGAGCATAAATGTTGATATTAGATGCACAACAGCTACTCATGGGAAGACTTGCATTCAGATTCAAAAGGTCCCCTTCTGTGGACAGAGTAAGTCTTCCTGGCAGAATAAGTTCCTTCGGTCAGCAAAGGGAAACCTTTGGTTCCAGCCCTAATCACTGCAACCTAGGGATGGGGAATTTGTGCTTCTCCCAGATGCCGTTGTGAGTTGGAGTTCAACCACTTCAGTCGGCCGGCTGATAGCCAGGGATGATGGGAGCTGGAGTCCAGCGACATTTGGAGAGAAACAAGCTCACCACCTCTGTGGTAACCTGTTGGACACATGTTTGATATTAGAACACTTGCTGTAATAAAAATGTTACTGAGACAGGCCACAAGACTTTTTGTATTAGGTAGAATATGTATATCCTGCTATATAGACCCAAGAGGATCTCAGTGGCTTACAAAATATCCTTAAATATAGTACAGGAACAGAAATTAAATGGCACTCCACAATGAATCAGGATTACCTGGGCAGCATCCTTGGTATCATCCTATCAGGTAGCAACTCCCAACAAAATATTTTGAGGCAAGGGAGCCATGAATAGTGGGGGGGGGGGGAGAGAAAGTGTGTAATTTCTCACCCAAATACTGAAACTGAACAACATGCAGTGCAGCTCTACTTCTGCATGATGCTTAGGCTGCAGTCCCAAACATACTTTCTAGAGAGTAACCAATAGATCACAATGGGACTTTGTTCTCAAGTAAGTATGCATAGAACTACATTGTAAATTTCACAAAGTAATCTGCAAGGACCAGATAGTTTTTTTGTATTCTACAATTTCTAAATTGCCTTAGAAAAATGGTTGGAACCTCAATATGTCTAGCATTCATTAATCTGCTTTACAAAGACAAAACATACTTCAAAATAGGGAAGAATCACATAGGGACTTTTTATTTATTAAATTAAGGTATGAAAGTATAGAATCAATACAGTTTTCCTCCCTAGGAAGTGACAAAGCACACATTTTATATAACTGTTTTAACATCACTGGTACAAACACTTAAAATACCTCTTGCCATTTTGTTAGGTATGTTGCAACCACAAAAACAAAATACCATCTGGTGAGAGCACCAGCTTTTTGCTTTAAAAAAGTAGTAGTGACAATGAACCATCACCACATCCGTAGTTTAAAACCATTGCTCATTACCAGACTAAAACAGCAAGATACTATTTGGGCTATATTAAAACATTTTGTATCATTAGCTTTTGTAACACAATATAGATTTCAATAAACACATTTGTTCCAACAGGTTGGTGAAAACTAGATGCAAGTGCAAAAAGAAAAGGGCCCCTCAATTACTAAACGTTCCGTTTCGAGCAAAACCGCAGGACACCGTAATGTCCAAGTTCAGTGTGTGATAAAAATACCAGCTGGAGGCAACTGGAATCAATAGCTACTGCATAAGGATCTAGGACAAAAGGAAGGCTTGCAGATGTTTTCAATACAACCTCTTTAAAAAGATGCTTACACAATAATCTTTCACAGTGGAACAATGGATTCGTGCTATGATGAGGAAAGCTCAGTAACTGCCATTGTAGATTTTTGAATCTTGAGGCAAAACCAGCTCAGAATAGCAGGATTTGATTTCTTCACTTCTAAAAATGCTAATTAAGACTCTTTTGCTGCTAGGAAGTAATTTGCAGTATGGTTTTTGATGGTTCTCACAACATTCTGCCATTGTTGATGAATACGTCACCCACATCTACCAGACAGAGAATCTCTAGTTGCATAGATGGATATGAGGAGTTTTCCTGGCACGATACATGGTGTATTCTCAAGAGAGAAGGAACTTGATGAAATGGCAGTTTTAAAAGGAGTTAACTTTCCACCCTGTTAAAATCCCACTTACACAGGAACACAGGAAAATAGTCAGTTATGGGAAATAACTGTACCAATTGTACCAAGCTGTCAAAGAGAAAAACATTACATCGGAAGCAGTACAGGAGGTTTCTGTCACTGCACTTTTAATATTCACTGCAGCTGTAAGACTACCGCCGGTATCTAATCTAGCACCAAAGCTGATAGCAGACTCCAGTCACAGACTTTCTCCTGAGTCAAGGTGAGTCTCTATTGCATCACGCTATACAACAGGTACATCATTCTAGATTTATCCTGCACTTCTGAGATATACTAGTTTCCTGAAGGAAGAAGTCACATTACTCTGGCCAATCCCTTCAAAACCAAAAGTCCATCCAAAGCTGATCAGTGTTATGACAGAGAAGAACTGAACTGGACCGCAATCAGATTGACTTCCTCTTTCACTGTACATCTTTCACTCTTTGGATAGGTTGCACTGGCAATTCGAAAGAATTCATCAGCAGCATCAAGGGCAATGAGACGATCCTGCAGGAGAGAAAAAGCGGCTGAACTCCATGCAAACTCAACCCTTTATCTCCAGGTAGAATTTCTATCATAGTGACGTTTTTGCCCCTGCTGGGGAACTTTAAGACTCTCTTGGGAAGTTTTCCAAACATCACTCAAGGTTGTTCATAGCTTCTGCATATAATCTTAAACAGACAAAGGGCTTGTTTACAACACTCCCTCCCATTGTTGTTTTAACAAGCTTAATGGGTTGCGCAGAGACTTCCCATATACTAGTTTGAGGAGGACTGAATCAGGATACATGCACATCAAAAGCATAAGGTGTTGGTCCCATTCTTTCCCATGAGCTATTTCAGCAACATGCACCCTACAGATTTATTCAGCCTTTCAAATAAGCCATTGATCCAATGACACTAAGCCGGGCTTGTCCTATGTTCAATTTTAGTAATTTCAAAAATATGCTGCATTAACCGGGACATGAAAGCTCCACCTAAGTCACTGGCGACAGTTTGTGGTAAGCCCCAGCGAGAAAAAGCACTTAATAAAGCTCTTGCCACAAAAGGGGCACTAATTTCTGATAATGGAATCGTTTCACAAAAACAAGTACAATAATCAATAACAGTTAAGTTATACTTCTTGCCAATGTTGTGGCTTGTGGCATGGGGCCAATAATTTCTATTCCATTTTTAGTGAAGGGTTCCCCAATAATCTCACTGGGCTGTAACGGGAAACACTTATGATCTCCGTCATGTCCCACTCATTGGTATTCATCACAAGACATGATATGTAACATCTTGAAACACATCAGGCCAGTAAAATTCTCTAGCAACCTTTCCCAATGCATGCTTAAGCCCCAAGTGTCCTGAAAAGGCAGCTTCGTGAGCCAGATGTAAAACAGTCTATCTGTATGTCTGGGGTACTAGCATCTGTCTTCTCGGCTCACACTCTAGGGCAGATTTCTTTGGAAGGAACTGTCTATAAAGCAACCAGATGAAACTAACTCTTGATTCAGTGCCAGAGACAACTGTCAATATGCCATCTGTGGCTCTTGGCACAAAAGTTGCTATGTTTCTATATTAATGCAAGCTTGCAGTGATGTAGAATCTTGTGCTGAATAGGTCATTCCTAGTCCAATCCTGAACAGGGCTGTGTGCAGCTAGACAGGCACTACTAGGTCATAATCCAATATACTTTCCAAATCACACTGAGCAGTTCCATGAAAGCGTATGAAAAAGTAATCACAGGAGAGAGAGAAGTCAAGACTTACCACCACAAAGAGGTATCTCTCTGAAAGCTCCCAGCTTGTTGGGAAAATAGCTGTCTCCTCCGACAGCCTCAAGAGGATCTCCCGGGCTTTGCTCATGTTCTGAGAGTCACTGACAATGCTTCGTTTGGTCACTGATAACAGGCTATCTGCTTCCTTCAGAAAACCTAGGACAGGATTTTAAGTCCCATGTTAGCACATGCAGGTTACTGCAAATATCTTTGCAAAGGATCAAAAGGTAGCCTTCATCTTGCAGACACATGGGAAGCCCGGTGGTAAAATGAAATGGGGCACAGTATTAAGTAATGGGGGTTTGTTTTTGTTTTTAATATCTCACTATCACACAAAATTGAGTGCATATATCTTTTTCTTTTTGCGTGTTTATTAGATTTCCCTCCCTCACATATACATACTGTTTGTATGTTAACTGTAAGAAAATAGCCTGAGCTTACCCAAATCTTCCAAAATGCATTTCCACCTGTTTCTCACTTCCCTTCGCATTTGCCGTAGGGTATAGATGTCATAGTTCAGCTTTTGCCATTCCTGCAAAGGAAGAAGATCAGCCAACTTTACTCCTGAATGCCTTAATTCAGCTCTCTCTGATCTCCTGGGGTCTTCTCATTCATAGGTACATTTGCCTTTTAAACACAATTTTATTCAGGAGCACTACATGTCCCAAAGCCAGGTTTTTTCCATACTGCACTCTAATTATGCTCACTGGTTGGGGTGGGGTGGGGTCAGGGAGTTTGAGCTCATCAACCAAATATTTTGCTTCAGGACAATTGCTTATACGTGGATAATTTTGATGGAGAGGATTGCTTCCTTCTCACATAGCTATTCACAAACTTGCACTATCGACCTTATATCAAAGAAGAATCACAGAGAAGACCAGCTTAAGCAATTACATCAAATTGACAATCTGAAAATCCAACTTTTTTCAACAAACATGTCTACTAACTGGTTGCTATAACTTTTGAAATTAGTGATATTGTAGTTACCTGGTTCAGAATGTGAATAACAAACTTAGTTGGTCTCTAAGGTGCTACTGGAAGGAATTTTTTTATTTTGCAGTGTGTGTTGTGTTGTTTTGTGGGGGGGGGAGTGCCCTCACAGCAGTGGCAGTGCTGCTGCTCAGCGGAATGGAGGTGGAACAGAGAGTGGCAGCAGCAAAGTCACAGAGCTCTTGATTTGTGGTGGCTGCAAAGGGGGGTGGGGACAGATGACTAAACTGGGGGGGGGGGGCAGATAAATACCAACTCAAGCCAATTGCTGATGGGCAAAATAGAGGCTTGTGGGGTGTTTTTCTTTTCTTTTTGCAGAGACATGGTGTATATTTTTAAACAGAACTAACACTGGCTTCCTGTGTCAGGGCAGGCCTGCACAAGACCTCCGTGCTCTTGTTGTTGTTGTTGAATGTTGTTACAGTAGTTATAGCCTTCAGATGTGTTTTTGTTGTGCCTTCAGTGTGCAGCAGCATTTTGGTCACTGGAAATGAAATGGCTAGTTTGTATTCAGCTGAGCAGCATATACAGGTAAGGGGTATGAAAATAAAAGCCCCTCCTACCCAGAGGGGTACATGACAAACTACCTTCCCCAAAAAATAAAGTGCAGCAAAGACTCAGCTATACAGCTGCAAATAAAATGTTTAAGTGTGTTTTAAGTGTAATATACAATGTCACACTAGATGGCAATAGTGAGCCTTATGGAAAATTCAGCGTATTTTTAAAAACACTTTTCAAAAAGCATTTTCAGAATGGTTTTTATATGTGTGCAGATTCCACCAAAGAAGCTTCCCTGTCAGCAGTGACTACATTTTTGTACTGGGCCATTTTTCTTCAGTGGATTATCCATGGATTGGGAAAATCTGGATTAAATGTGTAGGAATTTGGGGCTGCCATTTTGTTAAGGATGATGTGTACACGTTGAAAAACCTTGCTCACATAACTAAGAGCAAATGCACAGTAAACGGGCATGTGGAGAAGCCCTTTATTTGTCTGGACATGTTCCAACTATTGATTTGCGGAATAATGGTTACCGGGAAATTGGGCATTTTTCTCTGCTTGCGACAATGTGTTTGACATATGTAAGTAAGGAGCTTGAATGTTTTATGAGTGTCCTCTATCAGTTTATGAATGATCTATTCATTCAAAGCAGTAAACTTGTGAATTGGAGTGTTGTCTTTGTAGACCCTGTAGGTGGTGCTGTGGTGCTGTTTAGGAGCCTGTACTGTCACCGTGTAAAAAGGTAAAGGACCCCAGATGGTTAAGTCCAGTCAAAGGCAACTATGGGGTTGCGGCGCTCATCTCGCTTTCAGGCCAAGGGAACCAGTGTTTGTCCACAGACAGCTTTTCCGGATCATGTGGCCAGCAGGACTAAACCACTTCTGGTGCAACGGGACACCATGACGGAAACCAGAACACACAGAAACACCATTTACCTTCTCACCACAGTGGTACCTATTTATCTACTTGCACTGGTGTGCTTCCGACCTGCTATGTTGGCAGAAGCTGGGACAGATCAATGGGAGCTCACCCCATCGCAAGGATTCGAACCGCCGACCTTCTGATCGGCAAGCTCAAGAGGCTCAGTGGTTTAGACCACAGCGCCACCCACAGCCCTTGTCACTGTGTAAGATCAGGAAGATACATACAGTATATCATATTGATACAGAAACAAAGCTTCATATTACAGTCTCAAGTAGAGACACACTTTGGAAATAACTAACATAGAAACTACTATAAGACAGATAGAACATAAACAACGAAATGATATATTTGGATATAGCCATTTTAGATCTGGTCCTAACCAATGTTGATGACCTGGTTAGTGGGGTAGAAGTGGAAGGATCATTAGGCACGAGTGATCATGCTCTTCTGAAGTTTACTATACAGCGGAAAGGAGCAGCCAAGCATACTAGGACTCAATTTCTTGACTTTAAGAAAGCCAACTTCAT
Organism: Podarcis tiliguerta; assembly: GCF_965153285.1. Lineage (NCBI taxonomy): Eukaryota > Metazoa > Chordata > Lepidosauria > Squamata > Lacertidae > Podarcis > Podarcis tiliguerta. Next base: position 3,215,897 of record NC_139534.1, read on the forward strand.
AAAACTTAGGGAAGTGCTGGGTGAGATCCCATGGACAGTAATACTAAAAGGAAAGGGAGTTCATGATGGCTGGGAGTTTGTTAAGAGGGAGATAGTAAAAGCACAACTTCAGGCAATACTAATGAGACGGAAACATGGAAGGTGCCTAAAGAAGCCAGGGTGGCTATCTAAAGAACTTTTAACTGAGTTAAGATTAAAAAAGGATGTGTACAAAGAATGGAAAAGGGGGGAAACCACCAAAGAGGAATTCAAACAAATAGCCAGCACGTGTAGACACAAAGTCAGAAAAGCTAAAGCACAGAATGAACTCAGGCTTGCTAGAGAGGTTAAAAGCAACAAAAAAGGCTTTTATGGGTATGTTCGTAGCAAAAGGAAGAACAAAGAAACAGTGGGGTCACTCAGAGGAGAAGATGGTGAAATGCAAACAGGGGACACAGAAAGGGCTGAACTCCTCAATGCCTTCTTTGCCTCAGTCTTCTCCGATAAAGAAAACAATGCCCGACCTGAAGAATTTGGAGCAAATGATTCAGCAGAGGAAACACAGCCCAGAATAACTAAGGAGATAGTACAAGAATACTTGGCTAGTTTAGATGTATTCAAGTCTCCAGGGCCAGATGAACTGCATCCAAGAGTATTAAAAGAACTGGCAGATGTGATCTCAGAACCACTGGCAGTCATCTTTGAGAATTCCTGGAGAACAGGCGAAGTCCCGGCAGACTGGAGGAGGGCAAATGTTGTCCCTATTTTCAAAAAGGGGGAAAGAGAGGACCCAAATAATTACCGCCCAGTCAGTCTGACATCAATACCAGAGAAGATTCTGGAGCAGATCATTAAGCAAACAGTCTGTGAGCACCTAGAAAGGAATGCTGTGATCACCAATAGTCAGCATGGATTTCTGAAAAATAAGTCATGTCAGACTAACCTGATCTCGTTTTTTGACAGAATTACAAGCCTGGTAGATGAAGGGAACGCAGTGGATGTAACCTACCTTGATTTCAGCAAGGCATTTGACAAGGTGCCCCGTCATATTCTTGTAAAGAAGCTGGTAAAATGCAGTCTTGACTATGCTACCACTAAGTGGATTTGTAACTGGCTGACTGACCGGACCCAAAGGGTGCTCATCAATGGTTCCTCTTCATCCTGGAGAAGAGTGACTAGTGGGGTGCCACAGGGTTCTGTCTTGGGCCCGGTCTTATTCAACATCTTTATCAACGACTTGGATGATGGACTCAAGGGCATCCTGATCAAATTTGCAGATGACACCAAACTGGGAGGGGTGGCTAACACCCCAGAGGACAGGATCACACTTCAAAACGACCTTGACAGATTAGAGAACTGGGCAAAAACAAACAAGATGAATTTTAACAGGGAGAAATGTAATGTATTGCACTTGGGCAAAAAAAATGAGAGGCACAAATACAAGATGGGTGACACCTGGCTTGAGAGCAGTACATGTGAAAAGGATCTAGGAGTCCACAAACTTGACATGAGCCAACAGTGTGACGCGGCAGCTAAAAAAGCCAATGCAATTCTGAGCTGCATCAATAGGAGTATAGCATCTAGATCAAGGGAACTGCATCATTCTCCATTTTTATCTCCAAGGACCTGTGATTAGCAGCAGCTGTCACGTAGGAGACAGATCAGCTATGTGAAAGATCCACCAGAGAAAAAGTAGGGTTCAGCTACTAAAAGCATTGGAACTCTGGCCTCAGTCACCCTGTATAAGCTGTATACAGAGTATCCCGAAGTATCTGCACCTGCACCCACAGGAACGGGGGAGGGGTTTGCATCCCATGTCCCCAGTCTCTCAGAACAGTATCAACCCCACTTGGATTTCAAATGCTTTGGAAATCTGCTCCTATATGCTGTGTGTTTTATTTCCCTGTAATATTTATTTCCTAAAGAGGTTCTTTTCTTTTAGGTATAAAGAGAACATCCAGCGTCTCTCAGCTCTCCACCTGGACAGGCCCATTGAACCTCTTGACCTTGCGGTGCATTGGGTGGAGTTTGTGATGAAGCACAAGGGGGCTCCCCACTTGAGGCCCGCAGCACATGACCTCAACTGGATCCAGTATCACTCTATTGACGTCATTGCCTTCCTCCTGGCTGTTGTACTCCTTGCCCTATTTATCTCACTGAAGTGCTGCCTGTTTTGCTGCAGAAAGTGTTGCTGTAAAAGTGGAAGGATGAGCAAGAAAAGCAAATCAAAATCACACTGAAGTGGGGTGGAGCATGTAAGATGAAGAGGAACAGAAGAAACTCGGTCCTGCTCTTGGGATTCAGAAGGCAGAGGTAGTCAACATGATGTCCTCCAGAGGTTTTGGATTACAACTCCCATCAGACCTAGCTAGCATGGTCAGAGATGACAGGAGCTGTGGTACAAAATATCTGGTGGGCACTGTGTTGTCTACCCCTGTCTTAAAGCATCCTTCCTCAGTCTCATTCCCAATTTGCAGGAGCTCTTAAAAACACATACATGATGATTTGCAAGTCACATTTAGTCAATGAACAAGCAATCTGATAGTCAAGGGACTTGTGAACTTCCATACAAATCCCACAGTTCTGTAGTCAATTGATCTGTTGGGGAACCAATTGTTTGCATAACAATTGAACTGATGGGTGAGACCCACACATGGGGTCAGTGGTGCCACCAGCGTTTGGCTATTAATGGCATACATGAGCCGTTCCCGTGTTAGTTGAGTGGGTTAAAGGTAAAGGTAAAGGGACCCCTCACCATTAGGTCCCGTCGTGACCAACTCTGGGGTTGCAGCGCTCATCTCGCTTTACTGGCTGAGGGAGTCGGCGTACAGCTTCCAGGTCAAGTGGCCAGCAGGACTAAGCCGCTTCTGGCGAACCAGAGCAGCGCATGGAAACGCCGTTTACCTTCCCACCGGAGCGGTCCCTATTTATCTACTTGCACTTGGACGTGCTTTCGAACTGCTAGGTTGGCAGGAGCAGGGACCGAGCAAAGGGAGCTCACCCCGTCACGGGGATTCAAACCGCCAACCTTCTGATCGGCAAGTCCTAGGCTCTGTGGTTTAACCCATAGCGCCACCTGCATCCCTTGTTGAGTGGGTTACTGGTGTCTAAAGTCAATCCAAGTCTAAGCACTTTCAAAACATAAATGCCTTCACAGATGACCCTCTCCCTTTGAAATGGCAGCACAGCCGTGTTTGTTGGCTGCAAGTGTTCATTAGAACATTAGAACAAACTCCTGTTTCCCCTCCTACTTCAGAAATGTTGTTGTGAAAACATCTCCTGTAATATTAAGAAGACAGTGAACATCCTTGTGAGCACCTTACTAATACTGCCGGTTTGGTTGAACATCCTTGTGAGCACCATACTAATACTGCCGGTTTGGCTGTCTATAAGGGGCCCTTTTCAGAAACATCCTGTACACAGAAACATAAGGCCAGTGGTCCATTTAATCCCGCATCCTGTTTTCCTGGAACTGGGGGTGGCAGGAGACACGAAATGACTATTGAGGACTGAAAGTAAAGGCTGAACGAAATTATATCAGAGTGAAGACATAACAAACATAATGGGAGAAGAAGTTCTGCTGTGGCTCCGTGATCAGAGGAGCCCCCCCTGCCCCCCCTCAACAATTAGGACAATGGGAGAGGTGAAATAACTCAGGAAAATAGGGCGGAAGACAAAATGGAATGTATGGGTATGGGAGGGGTGGGAGGGATGGGGGAGGGGATTGAATGGGATGGGTAATGGGTTATATAAGTATCATAAGACACGAGACCAGAAATTAAGAAGTACATTTAACTCATTGATAATGAAATAAGGATTTCAACCTTAAACATTAGAGGGCTGGGGTCAATTATGAAAAGGAGGATAAAAACATTACTGAATAAAGATAAAGAAGTTATAATATTTTTACAGGAAAGGCATCAGATGAAAGAGGCGGTTAATGAACTCAGACTGAGAGGTATAAATAATTATGAAAAAGCATATGGTACTTCAAAATCAAGAGGGATAGCAACTATAATTTCAAAGAGATGCGGGTTTAGTATATTAAAGATGAAGAAAGATCCTGAGGAAAGATACATTATAATTCAGGGAACAATGGCGGGGGAAGAATATACTATAATTAATATTTATGCTCCCAATGAAAATCAGGTGGAATCTTTTGATGAAGTGTTTAAGGAAATGGAGGGTATTCAAAAGGGTTATATGGTTATGGCAGGAGATTTCAATATGGTATTAGATAAATGACTGGATAAGTCAAATCCTACTCCAGGATTACAGGATTAGCTAAAATTATGAAAAGGAAAGATATGAAAGATGTTTGGAGAGTGATGAGGGGAGGAGAGAATAAATTTTCGTTCTTCTCGCCAGTGCATAAGACCTACTCAAGGATCAATTATATCTTTGTTTCAAAAATCTGAGTGTTCTAAAATAACGAATACGGAAATTGAAATAATAAAGGTAACCAACCACACATTGGTTAATATGGTATTAAAAATAAAGAAAGATTACAAGGAATCCAGAAGATGGAGTTAGACAGGAGGATCTTCAATAACAGTAAATAAGATAGGGAAAGAATTATTAGATGTATGGGAGATCAATAAGAAGAGCCAAAGTACTCAAGCAATAATATAGGATACAAGCAGTGATGTGGGGAATTAGTATTAGTATTAGTATTAGTATTAGGTGGACTGGGGCTCCCTAACATAAAGTTATATTATATAGCAAATCAGTTAAGATATGTCATACATGGGATAACAGAACAAAGGGAGAGTTAGAATGGTTAGAGAGTGGTACACAGGAAATGAAAGAGAAGTTAGTGAATATATATTTTTATCAAACCAAATAGAAAATAGTGGCAGAATATTGAAAATCCCTTATTAAAAAATATTATTGAGATATGGGCGAAATATAAAGGAAAATTGATACCAGCAAATTCCCCACTAACCCTGGTGGTGATGATAGAAGACTTCCCAATAAATTTTAAAAAGGAAATTGAGAAAGAAGCGAAAGAGAAGAAAATACTTAAAATAAATGATTGGGTAGAGAAAATGAGAAGCAAAGAACAAATAAGAGATGCTCTAATAGGAAGTAAAATAACATGGTATAACAGTATACAACTGGAACAATGGGCAAAGAAGTGGTTAAGGGAAAACAAGAACTACAAAGAATATACAAAATTTGTAAAAAAAAATATTATTAAAAGGGGAGATTAAAAAAGAAAATACAGTTATAAAAGGGGAAACCAGTGAAATTTATAAAATATTGCTAGAAATGGAGGATCAAGAAGATCAATTAAAAGAGGTGTGGGAAAAGGAGACATCAGGGCAAATAGATAGTCAAAGCTGGGGGGAAAATATGGGAGAAACGTACGTTGAAAATGTCTATAAGAATAAAAAGGTAAAGGGACCCCGGACCATTAGCTCCAGTCGATAAAAGAAAATTATTATAAATTAATTTGGAGATGGTCTGATGCCAGGAAACAGGGAATTACTGTATGTTCACATGTGGTGGGGGTGTGAATATTTACAATTTGGGTGGCAAAGGGTGTTTAAGGAAGTAACAGAAATCACTGGGTTAAAGCTGACTGAAGATCCAGAAGTAGCATTATTATCAATTTACGATGGGGTGGAAGGTTCGCAGGCTATGAAGGACTTGCTCACAAATTTATTGAAAGCTGCATGAATTATTATACCCAGGAAGTGGAAGCGGCAAGCTTTTTTAGGACAGTTGACCCAATAGCCCCACTGCCGAGCCCAAGCCAGAGTCCAAGCCCAAGTTGCCTGTGCCAGAGCCAGAGCCTGAACCAACCAGAGCCACCCACCCACATAAAAAAAAAACCCCAAATCCAGGACAATTGCTTTCAAATGTAAAATCCCCCCCCCCAACAGGCATGTAGGACCCACAAAAGAGGACACGTCCGGGAATTCCCAGACATATGGCAACCCTAAAGGAAACTGAAACATAGAAGCTGTAATTGGAGCTAAATCATTTGAGGAAAGAAGATGGCGACAGAACATAGAAAGGTACTGTTGCCTGGCACAGAAACAAGAACTTTGTGTTGGCAAACAGCAGTCCCACATAGAAGTAGTTTCCTTCTCAGGCACTTGTGCAATTACTCCTTTTAACTTCAAACAGCATTGATCTGTGTAATTTCTCCACTAGAGGGCACCAAAAAATCACAAAAGAAACTACTAAGTGGGGTCTCCACTGGAAGCAAAAATACTGGCCCATATTAGATAACAAATTTCAGCATGCTCATACTTTTGCAAACCATTCTTATGGAAGGACAAGTTTCTAAAATGTTGTTCAAAACCTTTTTTGGGATACTGACAAAGCACGGCAGCATTAACAAAATGTCAAGAGGACAGAAGCAAGAAGTAAGACTTCTAATAAGTCTCCGCTGTTTAATGCTGATGTGGTGAGGCAGGCAGACTGAAAGACAAAAAGTCTTGGACAGTGTCTTACAGTCCCAAATTGTCTTTGTTGGGGACAAAAATGTCACTAGGAATAAAAGGAACCTAATTTCCCTGACTACTGGGTCCAGAAGAGAGATAAGAATATTTTAAGTCCTAGGGCCTGACAGACTACAGACTTCCTTGCCCTGCAAGGAAGGGAGTCCTGCCGAGAGTCTGAGGGTCCTGCTCCGGCCTCTCCGCCATGCCCAGGACGGGGCCAGGCAGGCTTCACAAGGACTGATGCTACCCAGCAAAGAGTGCTGTTCACATTCTTTTAAACTGCTTTTTAATTGTGTTTTTAAATTGTTTTTAACTATATGTGTTGCGGGGGAGGCTGTTCCTGATTATATTTTGTTTATATTTTTATTCTGTTTATATTTTGATTATGCCTTTTGTGTTTTTCTATTGTAATTTTATCTTGTAAACCACCCTGAGGCCTCCAAGGTATAGGATGGTATATAAAATAAAGTAAGGCCTCTGAAAACCATAGCCGTAGGAGCACTCCCCTCACAATTTCACAAGTAGCAGTTATTAGGAAAACCAAATTGGCAACAAATTTCTATACTGCCCTTCAACCCCTTCATGGATCACTGCCTTGCCGTGGCGAAGGGGCTTGAATAACTCAGAGAAGCTATGAGCTATGCCATGCAGGGCCACCCAAGATGAACAGGTCATAGTGGAGAGTTTTGACCAAACATTATCCACCTGGAGGAGGAACCGGCAAGCCACTCCAGTATCCCTGCCAAGAAAACTCCATGGACAAAGACAACAGGCATCACCTTGCCAACAAAGGTCCGTATAGTAAAAGCTATGGTTTTCCCAGTAGTGATGTATGGAAGTGAGAGCTGGACCATAAAGAAGGCTGATCGCCAAATAATTGATGCTTTTGAATTCTGGTGCTGGAGGAGACTCTTGAGAGTCCCGTGGACTGCAAGAAGATCCAACCTCTCCATTCTGAAGGAAATCAGCCCTGAGGGCTCACTGGAAGGACAGATCCTGAAGCTGAGGCTCCAATACTTTGGCCACCTCATGAGAAGAGAAGACTCCCTGGAAAAGACCCTGATGTTGGGAAAGATGGAGGGCACAAGGAGAAGGGGACAACAGAGGACGAGATGGTTGGACAGTGTTCTCGAAGCTACCAGCATGAGTTGGACCAAACTGCAAAAGGCAGTGGAAGACAGGAGGGCCTGTCGTGCTCTGGTCCAGGGGGTCACGAAGAGGAGGACACGACTAAACGACAACAACAACTGCCCTTCAAAGATCACAGGGTGGTTCACAACATAAAAAGAAATATTGTAAGAACACTGTAAGAAATAAAACAAAAACTGAATGACTTTCTTGTTCATATACCAATTGGGTGCATTTGAATTCCCTTCTTCAGTCTGTAATCTTAGCTGAATGACACTATTTTGGATATAATAATACAGCTCAACAGGGAGTAGCACTGGGGAAAATATACAACTTTAAGAAAACTGAAATATGACTCTGCACTGCAGTTGTGGAGCCGTCTGGAAGCAGAATAAGATAAAGGGCTGGACTCCACAGCCTTTACTGAACTTTCACCAGTGTCCATCACATGACACCAGCCCCCCTGTCCAGGCTGGCCTATGGAGGAGAGTGGACTCGGGGATTTGGCCTGCTGGCCAGGCAGTCCCCCCCGCCCTGCTTTACAACAGGCTCAGTTGAGCATCAATATACAACACAGAAAGCTCTCAAATGAGTGTGAGAAAAATATGTATGTATGTATGTTATCAACTGCCTTAATCCTATCGCAACCTATGCAGTCATTTCTTGACTTTAAGGCTACAGGTATCATGGCAAAAGCATTACGAAATCCAAGAGCTTAACAGATTAGCTTTGCAAACCTCAAATCACCGCCCGCCGCATTTCTGGGTGGCAGAACTCTACACGGCTGCCAAAGCCCCCCTCACCTAGTTTGCTTCGGTGGTGGCACTGGGGCAGGATGCCTGCGGGGGCACTGCCTCTTGCGTTTCTGCCTCCTGAGGCAGCTGCTTCACCCCACCTGATGGGTGGGATGGCCCTGTGTCTCCACCTTTCTGCCCAGGAGAAATGGACAACACCAAGTTCTCAGTCATCCCCAATATCTATCCTGCAAAATTCCTAGAACTTTTGTTCCGTGAGCTTAAGATTTCAAATGCACGCATAAAGGAGAGTACTACATGTAAAACGGAAGCCAAATTAAACACAAAACCAAAGGCTTAAATACACATCATGCCAACAGACCGTACATAATTGTTCTCCAAATGTTCTGTTCCTCTCTCACTAAGAGGTTGGATTCTTTTGTACTGCGGGATGTGACAGTCCAGCAGAGCAGCTTCACTGTGCAGTGAAGCTTAGTTTTTGTAGCATTCTTCTCGCAAGGTCACCACCAGCACTGAATACAGTTCCTTCAATAATTGGGACACCAAATTTGGATTTCTTTCAAAGAACGTAGGCTAAATAATTGGGGTCTAGGTTCTCTTTCCCTTGTGTTGGTGTACTGTGCTGTGGCTCAAAGAAAAAGTTCATGTTCGCTTAAGATGTGGCTGATTTACCCAAGTGTCAAAGCCTTTCAGAGTTCTCTAACAAGTCCTTGGGTTACTTTATTTTCCAACGTCATTATCTCCCTGAAAGCAGTTGACAGATGCACTTCCATCTTCTCAATAGGGAAAGGGAAAGGCTGTGATGTTGTAGAATAAAAGAAAGCAGTCCGGAGGCATTTTGAAAAATGTATTAACCCACCTTCTTACTTAGATATGTGCAATATATGTTTTATTGAGAGCATTTTAAAATTAATATTGTTGAAATTTCTGCCTGCAATCCTGCTTTTGGCTGCCTCTCACTTCACTGGCCTTGTGAAGTTCAACAAATATAATTATCTGAGTCACAGACATACAGTGTATTAACCACTGAAGTTCAAAACCATAAATCACAGGATTGAAAGGGACCCTGAGAATCATCTAGTCCAACCCGCTGCAATGCAGGAATATGGGGATCGAATCCGATATTTTGGTGTTATCAGGACCACGTTCTAAACAACTGAGAGATCCAACAGGTTTTTTCGTTTGTGGGGATTGTTGTGGGGATCAACAAGAAATAAAGTACTTTGCACACTGAAAACTGCTGTGAAACTGGATTTTCAAAATGTTTATTAAATGTACTTAAATCAAGTTGCAGCTGTTCATTGCAAGATTCCAACAGTCAGAAATCAGAAAAAGAAAATTATATGCATTCATTTTGTTATGAAAAGAATAAATGTTAAATGAGGAACAGGTTTTTGTTTTAGTGGAAATCAATTACATAGCAGCACAGTGGTGCTTTCCCCAAGTCATTACAGGAATCAAACTGAGATGCAAACCTAGAAGTGAAAGCAACATGGGGACAGATTTTTCTTTCACTTTTTCAGTCTTGTGGCTTGGAATATGAAAGTATATTGAAGGTTACCTTCGGTCAGTATGTCTACAATTTTGCACACACTTCTGTCTTCTATTCTTTAGCCCAGGGGTTGTCAACCTGGTCCCTCCCACCCACTGGTGGGCGTTTCAGGATTCTAGGTGGGTGGTAGGGGGTTCTACGGTAAAAGCTGAATCCTCCTTCCATCGAGCACTGGGGGGCGGTAAGGAAACTACCCTCAAGAAAGATGCCTTAGTGGGCGGTAGGTATAAAAAGGTTGACTACCCCTGCTCTAGAGAGAGAAAAATCCACACACTATGAAATGGAAGCACTTTTGTATATAAGGCAAGGTTCCCAAAACTTTGTGGCTGCTTATTCTAGCTGCTGAACCCCTTTCATTCACATATAGACAAAAGGAACCCCCAAAGTAGTTAACTCAGGGCTTAGTTCTCATAAAGGTACATAAAGTTTCCTACACAGAGAACTGCTGTATTTTTCCATCTATAAGATGCCCCCATGTATAAGACGCCACCTGTTTTTGGGGACTCAGATTTAAGAAAATGGGGGGAGATGGCCCCGTGTATAAGACGCCCCCTAATTTTTGACATTATTTTTTAGGGGGAAAACCTAGTCTTATACACAGAATAATATGGTAGATTATATGTGAGAAAGATAGACTTGAATAATACCCACCACACACATTTTCAGTTACTCTATTATTAGGGTATACTTGCAGGAAATAAACATTTATATCACTGCAATTCTAAGCCTCAGTCCCACATGAATGGAAGGTCCAGGATCCACTGAGCTGCAGGATTAACAGTCAAGCATTACCCTTCACCAGGAAAACTGACACCATCACTTGCTAACATCTCAAACCTATCCTCTGAATCTGAAAGGCTACCAGCTTATACTAAACCCATGTGGAGAGCTGGAATGTAACAACACTAAGAGGATTATGTCCAGTCACATGCCGTTATAGTTCCCATCTAAAACCACTGCTTGTCACAGAGGACCAAGTCCTATTTAAAGAAGTGGGAAAAGTGATTTTGCTCTTTACTCAAGATGAAAGTCATTGCATATAAGAGCTTGCTGCTCTCCTAGTCTACTCCTTCAACCTCCTCTGAGCTTCTTCAAGCGACACACACACACACTTACTTTACTGGACTTTTACTTTTCAAGATCACTCACTAATCTGGAAGTATCTTAGTCTTATTTCTTCTACGTAAAGAGGGATTTATTTGACCATGTTGACACTATAATGACAGAGGGGATTATGGAGCCATTTCTGGAAACAGGAAAGGAGGTTTCGTGACTTCTATTCCAGGAAATCCTTTGTAAACATCTTTGCTGATTCAGTTCCTTGCTTTCATTCTTTTATCTGAGCAAGCTCAACAGCACTGCCTTTAAGGCTCATTCACACTTCTGCTGGTCCCATGCCTAGAAAGCAGGGGTCTGAGCTGTTTTCCCTGCTGCTTTCCCCAGGAAAACTCGCTCTTTACTGCTAAATCTGAGCAAACATCAGTCCATGGAAAACCCAACTGATGTTTGCTCCGATTCAGTGGTAAAGTGTGGGTTTTCCCTGGGGGAATGAGTCAAGAAAAGCAGAAGTGTGTTTGGCATATGCAGGGCTTTTTTCATTCGGGACTCACCAGAACTCAGTTCCAGAACCTCTCAGGCAGGTGCCATTGCCATTATAAGAGAACAAGGGAGGCGTTCATGGTGAGTTCTGGCACCTCTTTTTTATCTGGAGATCTTGCCAGTGTCTAGCAGTATGACATGCTTGTACATGCAAATCAACATTTTCCAACACTCCCGTCAATACATTTCTTCTGAATAGCTTAGGAGACTCGATATTTGATCCATGTTTTCTGTCACTCTTCTCTTGGGCATGGATGGGGACTTCAATCAAGACAATAATACACTCAAACACTGTTGTATTTTAAAATATTAATACAGTAAGTTACAAGCCTCTTGTAAGATAAAGCAGCTTACAACAAGCTAACAGAATCAGAAGTCATTTTTCTGGAACACAGTTTACAACTTTCCTGTCAAGTTGTAAACTAAGATGCCTGATCCATTTTGGCCCCACTTAACATCAGCCCGGGTCATTCATGTGTGCTCTAAAGGATGCATTGAACACCACATCAAGGCAACCATTCTACTGGGGCAAGCAATCCCCATCTCCTTCTCCCTGCACGCTGCTACAAGGGTTCTCCTCAACCTCTTTTCCAAGCCAATTTTGGGGGCATATGGGGGGGGGGGGGATAAGGGAAGACCCATTGCACAAGCTCTTGCACCATTTCAGTGATGGGACTTACTAGTTATTGTGGAATCAGAGTCGTAAGGGACCCTGATGGTCATCTAGCCTAACCCCCTGCAATGCAGGAATCTAAACTAGCTCTAAAAATCCACCCTCTGTTTAAAAACCTCTAAGGAAGGAATGTCCAGGACCTCGCTGGGGAGTCTGTTTCACTGTCGAACATCTCTTCTTGATGTTTAGTCAGACTCTCCTTCTTGTAACTAGATGCCATTGGTTCAGGTCCTACCCTGTGGAGCAGGAGAAAGCAAGCTTTCTCCATTTTCCATGTGACAGCTCTTGAGATATCTGAAGATGGCTATCATATTTCCTCTCAAGGCTCTTTCCTCTTTTCCAGACTAAACACACCCAGCTTCTTCAACTGTTCCTCATAAGGCTTGGTTTCCACACCCTTGAACATCTTGGTCACCCTCTTGAATCCCACCCTTGATTTTAGTGTTGTTTGGCAGGAATCAAAACAAAGGCCACTTTTTTTGGTCCAAATATTTTTTATTGGTTTTCATGTAAATACAAGAACAACATATAACTACAGTAACGTGTCCAGTGGTACATTCTTATTAAGTTTCCTATGTAGCACACAGTACGCAAGCAATATATTTATGCATTATCAATTCAAGCATCCTCTCCACAGAGATTCTTGTATTGTGGGTGGAATAAAAGTATCTTTTGTCTCATTTATAAACGAAAGGAATGGAAGCCAAGTCTCGCCAAAAGTGTCTATTCTTGAAGTGCCTTTAATTACCCCTCTGTGGCGAGTAAGGCGTATTGATAGAGCCACATTCCAAATATTATTTACCCAGATTGCAATAGGAATTTCTATAGGTTGTTTCCAGTATCCGACTATTGTTAATTGGGCTGCTGATAATAGAAAAAATACTAAGTCTCTGCATTTAAAGTTATTGTTTAAATTTAAGTCTAATGATAACAAGGCAAGAGCTGAATTGGGTAACCCAAGCCCACTCCCTGAGATCATCACCACCGCTGCTTGATGTACCCGTCACTGGCTGCTGGCGGCACCCCTCCGCTGGAAGGGAAAAGGCTCTGCAGTGTGCACTTCCTCCCAGGATGATCCCCGGCATGCGGCTCCCTGGCCTGCTCCCGTTACCAGCCACCCATGAGGCTGCGAAACTATGTTCAAGATTTCTGGATCAAATTAATAAACTAACAGCAACCATCAGGTTAAGAATAAGGGCATGTTTTTTGTTTTTTAAAATCATAACCATAATCATTCATTCTCAGCATACCTTCAGCATTTATTCAGTGTCTGCATACAGGACTTACCTCAGAATCTTTGTCCAACTTGTCTCTAACCACAATTAAGTTGTACAATATCCGGTCATCATCTGCTTCTGTGTGGGAGATGTCATGAGGGGCACTCCACAAGTTTTTCTCTTCATCCCATGCCTGAGTTGTTCCAAATGAAGCATAAGGATTGTTATTACTGAAATACAAGAAAGAAAGAAATGGAAGCTCTGTTAGGAATGCAGCTATGAAATAATGATGTAAATCATATGAATTGCCAGCATCACTTATATTTTATATCACTTCTAGCTTACAAGGCGGCATGCAATTTTAGTATGTGGTTTTATTATTTTATGTATATTTTAAACAACTGATTTAACTTATATTTTAATGCATTTTTAGATTAACTTGTCTTTAATGTTTGGCTTTATCAATATTTCTATGTATGCTGCTTAGAGGTTATGATTAAGCAGAGCCCATCCTATGTTAGAAACCACACATTACACAGCAGATCCAAGATTTATCTTTTATTTTATTCTCCCTTTATATGGCCACTCGATGACAGGAGATCTCTGGGAAGCTCACAAAGCCAAGAAAACTTAATTCTAACTCTTCTCTGCCAACACTTTGATTTTTAGTTAAGAGCAGCCCAGGGGAAAGGAGGTGCGATTAGGGTTAAGAGTGATTCTCCGCAAGTAGTAAAGCAAAGGCGAGACCAAACCACCTCTCCCCCAACCATTTCCCACGTGAAGTGGTTCAGCCCAGAAACAGATTTCTTCCCTCAGTGAAGGCCAAACTAAATGAGACAACAGGACAGCTGTGATCACATCTCCCACAAGGTTCTTTAAATCCAGCGCTCTGGCTTCTTTTCAGATTGCCTAAAGCAGGTTGCAGAAAGGCTAAGTGCACCAACTGATGCCAGGAAAGCAGTACTTGAGCAGGGTGGAGAGGCTGTTGAACTTTCTCCCCTGGCACTGCAACCCAGTCCAAATCAGGAGCTCACTTTGTGAAAACCAAGGAGAGCCAAGGCAAAGAGAAAATGCACTAGAGCAACTTCTTCTTCAATACTGAAAAGAAAAGCGTTCACTCACCAATTTTTTGCTTGCTTGCTTGCTTGTTTGCACTAACCGTGTGCAAACTGCTATACCAAACAGAAGAAACACAGTCCTCAAAGCCAAAGCGTACAAAATTAAGAATAGGGTGATCTCAGGTTTTCAACATCACAATCTATCACCAGCCAAACATTGTGGGTGTTAGGTTGTGGGTGAACATAGCAGACAACGCAGCGATTTCTCCAAAGCAGCTCTTTATTTGTAAGCTGGGACAGAACTGAGCAGCAAACAGCTCAGCCCGCCTATAAAGGCAGCCGGCTGTCAACATTGTAGCAACAACAACCCAGGGTTTCCCGCCTAAAATAACTGACGTGGACCTGAGTGAAAACTATCTACAGTATCCCCCTGCTGGCCCAGGGTGAGAACATCAGTACATAACACCCCTCCCCACCGAGATAAGGCGTTAGTTACAATCTTAATGGTTTCCTTATAAACAGCACTACACGTAATGGTTCAATTAGGCACAAAAGCATATCGGTTACATTTCCCATACTTAGACCAACAGTGATACATGTCCAACAACATAGTCCTTTAAATAAGTTGGGCGCTTGGAAACTCTGCCAGACCGCTGGGGACTGGTAGCCAAGTCCGGGGGGCCACCCCATTCTTGCTGAGGCTGTGGTGCGACCCTAGGTGGCGTTGAACCCAAATCCCCTGGATCCGCTGCTGTGGGTGGAGCCTCCGCAAGTGGAGTGGTCTGAGTCTGTGGTAAGTCTGGCAGACCCTCTGAAGCGGCTTGGTTCGGCTCCACGCTGGCAGTTTGCGAGGGAGGTGTAGGTGGAGCCTCGCCATCTGTAAGTGTCTCTTCTGGAGCCATGAGCGCAGTTGGGGGCACCACGGTAGTGTCCAAGTCCCCAACCCTGCGCCTAAGCTGGTCTATGTGCCGGCGCCACAAGCTTCGAGTGCCACCTGGTACGAGCGAGGTCCAGTGACTCCCACTACTGTGGCTGGCACCCAAGGAATGTCCCCCACATAGTTCCGGGCAAAGACTTGGTTTCCTGGAACAAATGACCGTGGCGCGTTGGCACAGCCTGGGGGTTCAGCCACGGCAAAGTCCGGGTGCAGCCGGTCGAGCAGGGACCTGAGGCGGCGGCCCATAAGCAGTTCAGCAGGACTCCGCCCTGTGGCCGCATGAGGGGTGATGTGTTGCACGAACAAGTATTCGGCGACCCGCTCGTGCCAGTCTCCCTGGTCCAGGCGCGCCAGTGCCTCTTTTGCCGAGCGCACCATTCTCTCCGCTTGCCTGGACTGCTTCAGGCGCAACCAATGCTCGGGCCATCTCAAACACCTCAGGTTCACAGAGGCTGAGGAATAGGCCCCGCTTACGCTCCTGTGATACTTGCGTCAGCTCGTTGGCTTGGAGGTAGCAGTCGAACCGAGCAAGGTAGGAGTCCCATGATTCAGAGGCTGGCGCAAACGGCGGTAGAGGCACAAGTGAAGCCATGATTCCGATGCCGGCGTGAAGGGCGATGGATGGAACACCGTGCTCTAGCCAGAACAGTCAGCTCTGAATTGCTTCTGTTCAGTGATTTCGCTCAGTGATTCAGCTCTGCTCAGTGGGTGGCTGCATCTGGCTGTACTCTGATGTCCATCGATCCCACCTTCATCGCCAGTGTTAAGTTGTGGGCAAACATATCAGACGACACAGTGATTTCTCCAGAGCAGCTTTTTATTGTAAGCTGGACAGACTGAACAGCTTACAAAAATAAAAATAAATAAAATAACTGACGTGGACCTGAGTGAAAACTATCTACAGTAACCCCCTGCTGGCCCAGGGTGAGAACATGAGTACATAACAGTAGGGGCTGGTGATATACCGCGATGCATCACCCCCAGCCACGTGAGGCGCCAGGGTGAAACTGCCACTGCTCTCGAGGGAGCCGAGGTGCTTTCGTGGGGACGACACAGCTTGTGCCCAGTGCTTGGCCTGGAGGGAACTTGCACTGCTCTGCTGGGGGGCTCCTGCCCCCTGAACAAGCCACATGAGCCAGAGGAATGTGGGGCTTCAGTGCGCTTCTCAGCTGGGGTGCAAGAAGGCTCTCCCCGCCCCCAGCTGAGCAAGCCCCACGTCCCTCCATCTTGCGTATGAACTGGAGGGACAGGGGGATGTAGCCCAGCCCCCCAAGCAAAGGCACCCTCGCGACAGTAGCCAACGGGCAGGCTACCTCTTTTTCCAGGGAGAAGGAGGTAGCCCGTCTGACTTTGAGCCAAGGCGGTGGAGGACAAGGCAAGCACACACAGGCCTGCCTCAGTCACCATCACCTTGGCAGGCCAGAAAATAGAATGAGGACATCTAACTTGCCCACACCCCTCCATTGAGAAGTCTAAAGGAGCCCCCGCCCTGTCTCTGGCTTGCACAAGGTGGTGGCTCTGTTAGACTTCTTCAGCTGGGGCATGTGAAGCCTCCTGCTCCCCAGCTGAGCAGCTTCAGTCCTTCTGCTTGCATGCAAGCTGGAGAAGTTTGGGGCTCCCTCGGCTGGAGGGTGGGAGCCTTTTAATGGAGCTCCACCTGCCTCCAGCCCTGTAAAACTGCTTGACTGAGGCCAGCCAAGCAGTTTAAAGAAGCAGAGAGAGGAACAAGTCGTACCGCGCCTTGTCGATGCACCTTGTGTCTCCCTCAGGGCCAGTATGATGGCAGAGTGGTATGGTATCGCGGGTGAAACTGCCGCCACTCCTGAGTCCCTCTGCCTCCAGCGCCGGCTGCAGCTTGTTTTTTCCTCAGTACGCTGGTAGCAGAGGGACTCAGGAGTGGCGGCAGTTTCACCCGCGATATACTGATATACCACTGAGTGAAGCTGCCACCGCAGTCATTCCACAGTCATACCTCACAACCGGCCCTGGGCAATATATTGATATATCGCCCAGGACTAATTAAGACTAGCAAACTAAAGCAGCTTATAAAATGAGGAAAGAGAAAGTGCTAAGTCTGAGTGAATGTCAGATCTTTAAAACTGACTTTCGTATCTTATGCAAAACACACACTTACTCTCTCCATCCAAAGGGATTTTGCTGCAAACTTGCAACCTTTACATTTGGTTTTGTGTATTTCTGGCTGTGTAATGTTTTCAAGCCCCCTTGAGCTGGCTGGTTTCAGGAGGATGCCTTGTTTTACTCTTCTTCTTGGCATCTTGAGGAGCGTCCCAAACCAACTACACACACACACACACACACACACACACACAATGCAGAGGCACTGCTCATATGCACCCCTGTAATGGTTTGGTGCAGGCATAGGCAAACTCGGCCCTCCAGATGTTTTGGGACTACAACTCTCATCATCCCTAGCTAACAGGGCCAGTGGTCAGGGATGATGGGAGTTGTAGTCCCAAAACATCTGGAGGGCCGAGTTTGCCTCTGCCTGGTTTGGTGCATTCACATGGGAAGAATGGCTGCAAGTGGTGGCTGAGGAGACTGGAAAGGAGCATAAATCAAAGAGGGAAGGATTGGGTTCAACATTTTGAGACCCACTGTTTCATAGCAGTATTTCATTTTCTTAAATAAATATAGAAGGGTAGCTGCAGAAAATAAATTTAACACTCTTGTGGCACCATAAATACAATATTTTCATGGCAGAAGCTTCATCACATGCATTGAAGCTGGCAAGTAGGAATATACATGGGGTGAGATTGGGGGAGGGGGGGAGTTAGCAGTTAGAAACACAGGCAAGGGGAACGGAAAGGCGAGACATAGAGAATGGCCTGATTGACACTTCATGATGGAATCTGCTTCTGCTTTGCTCCTCTCCTCTGGGGGAGAACAAACTGATCTCTGAAGGAGATCAACAAGCAGGAAGAACAAACTGCAGATCTCTGGCTTACTGTCACATCCAAACTGGGGATTATGGTCTGTTTTGGTCATGATTGGTAGGCTAATAGTTTGCGCGCCCCAACGAGCTAGAAGTCCACATCCAGGATTTTCCGTATCACCATTCACCATCCAGGGGAAAAACTTTAAAGTGCCAATACGTTTTCCCCTACAGGGCAAACAGTAACTTCAGCCATTTTAATCAGGACAAGGGTGGGAGGAGAAGAGTTTAATAATAATAATAATAATAATAATAATAATAATAAATTATTGGGCGGCTCCCAACAGAATATTAAAAGCATGATAAAAACATGATAAATCCGCCCCTGGACCATGGTTCCAATCCAACTCCTGACTCCCAATTCTTTAAATGTCTTTAAAATGTTCCTTTTAAAGACATTTATAAAGAGGGAGACCCTGTTCAATGACCTTCTAGTTTTCTAGTTTGGCCCCAAGTGTCTCTCTCACTCACAGCTGATGACTGTGTTAATGTAACCTGGGGTTTTACAGGACCAAATCGGACACTGACTGCTACACATTTTCTCCCTGTATGCTTTAGGTATGCTTCATCAAAAGAATAGGTATCAGAGTTTCATAATGTTGTAGTAAGTTATGTTTACAAAAAGAAAATGAAAAGTTTTTGCCTTTAGACAACACTTCTTCTCTGATGAGTTGCTTTGCTCTGCCAGTCCATTTAGGACTCCCTACAAAATATGGACTTGCTTATAGAGCAGGCATAGGCAACCTCAGCCCTCCAGATGTTTTCGGACTACAATTCCCATCATCCCTGACCACTGGTCCTGTTAGCTAGGGATCATGGGAGTTGTATTCCCAAAACATCTAGCGGGCCAAGGTTGCCTATGCCTCTTACAGAGAATAGTAGAAAATGAAAATCATTTGGCACACCCTGAACAGCTAACCTTTCACTGACAGCTGTTGTGAATTTATGTTTCACTCTGTTGCTTTTTAAAATAAATTCTGCAATTAGAAGCGTGAGTAATTTCCATTAGTATCCACTTGGAGAATATAAAATAACAGAGAACTGTATTTTCAGAGTAAGGTATTGACATGCCTTTAGAAATACTGGGTTTGGATTAGTACATACCACTTACAGAACCTCAATTAAATGCTAAACAATTGATTTAGGTGCACTGCCACAACAAATTCACCACCAAAAACACCAGAATATAGCTGGATAAAGGCCATGAAACAGTTATTCTTTAATGGGCCACTTCAATTAGGCAGGAACGTTTTCTCTAGCTCACATTTCTTTAAAAAGCCAATTATACTAATCCCATTTCACCAGGACTCACTTAAGAGGCCTAAAGTGGGAATGAAAGAAGCCTGTCTACCCACTAGTAAAGCACAAGGATGAATAAGGTGCAGAAATATTTTGCCCCACACAGGTTCTAAATAGGACAGTTACGTGATCAAGGAAATCCTAGTTTAATTAATCATGAGCTTTAGAACAGATTTCTAGGATTTAACCGAATCTGCATAACGGTTCATATGAATAAAGCAAAGGCTTGACCAAAAAATAATAATCAGATTTCTATTGCAGCAGGTACTACTATACACTTACATAGGAAAGAATATTATTGTTATGAGTAGTAATATTAAAAGTTCATATCAATTAAATGCTGCAGCCTAACTCTTAGGAAGAGGTGGGAAAGACGTTACCATCACCACTTTATTCCATTTACTTACCCTATAAACATTATCTTCAAGTACCATTTTAAAATGTTTGTGTGATGACCCTGCAAACAAATGTGCTTGCTTGGAGACTGTTTTGTATCAACATTCAGTAATGTGTGCCCAGTTTGCAAACCCCACTAGTTATAGTAGTAAATTACAATTCCCCTACATAATTTCCTTTGTGGAGTCATTATTAGTTAGCTCACACTGGTACTTTTAAAGCCCTACTAAGGAAAGATATTCTATTACAAATCTACTAGATCAACTACGAAGACTTCCCTAAAACAAACTGCAACATGTGCAAATTAAGAGATTTTGCACAGCATACTCTAAAATTTATAGAGCAGATGTTCCTGTATGAATACTGCGTCTTCTTTTGTCTGCCACAGTGCTAATGGGCTGGAGAAGGGAGGAGCTCAGAGCTATACAGTGGTACCTCGGGTTACATACGCTTAAGTACTTAACCTGAGGTACCACTGTACTCACAACACATCACACTCAAAACAGGTGTTGTGTCAAACCATGAGCATCAGCAGCACAGGGCATTGCAGGCAGGTAAATCCTTTAGGTTCTTCTGCAAGGCATCAGTTACAATGCAAAACAAGATGAACAGAGGAATTGCAAGACCATTAAATCTTATGATCATTTTCAAACAAATTCCCTGCACATGAAGTACTTCTGTAGGGGGGGGGGGAGAATAAATCCCAGGTGTAAGAGAGCAGGAACAAGTGAAAGAACTTTCTCTGGACAGCCAGAACATGGGAAGCCCTCTGCAAATTTTTAATTCGGAATGTATAATTGGCTTTATTGTTTGTATTATGATGTTGCAAGATTTGATTTGATTTGCTACCAATTGGAATGTTATTAATTGAAAATTAATAAAAAATATTTTTAAAAATAAAAACCCCAGGTGTAATAACTGCGCATATCTAACAGGCATCACAGATAGTTTGTATGGTTTTTCTTACTCGGCTGGTAGCCAACAGTTTGCTGCCTGCTACATATATGTCAATGATGGCTGGTCAATCTTATGCAAACAAAAAGAGAGTGGACTATAAATGTTACTGTGCTGTACACATATGGCAACACTTCAAAACAAGCAGTGACCATTTTAGGTGTGTCCAATTGACCTGCGATCGGCAAGTCCTTTAGGACTCCGAACGGGGAGTTGGCGCTTATACGAACTCCGCCAATGTGCATAGGGGCCAGGAATGGAAAACCCCCCCCCCCCACACACACAGACAAAATGGCCACTGCTTGCACTGCACATACATATGCTCACTTACTAAAAGGACACCATTAATCATATGTGTTTAATCCACAAACTATGAAGGATTTATCTAAATGAGTTGGCATTTGAGGCCTATTGTTTAAGAAGTGGCAAGCTATGAACATTAGAAATCAGTGACAGAATTACAGTAGTACCTTGGGTTACATACGCTTCAGGTTACAGACTCTGCTAACCCAGAAATAGTACATCAGGTTAAGCACTTTGCTTCAGGATGAGAACAGAAATCGGGCTCCAGTGGCACGGCAGCAGCAGGAGGCCCCATTAGCTAAAGTGGTGCTTCAGGTTAAGAACGGACCTCCAGAACGAATTAAGTACTTAACCTGTGGTACCACTGTACATGAATGAACAAATAGCCCTTGGGTGTGGGGCATGAGATCGTAGAAAGATGTATTACTCATACTTGTGAAAGCCGCACAATTTCATAATATGAAAAAAAATAACCCACAACACAGTGTCAAGTTACTTTCCATTTTGTCAGCGCCTTCTTCCAAAAACACTATTAAAATAACTCCTGCCTGAAAAAAGCAGCAACATACCCACCCACCCTGGCAAACCAACCAGGAATATCGTTGGCCTAAAGCACAAATATCCTTTGAGCCTCACAAAGGGCCTTCATTTACAACCCCATACTGTGAAAAGACAGAGCTGCTGTCTATGGGGGGCACAAATAGCAGCATGCCCAGCATAAGCTCATGTTTCGTCCTGCACAGCAAGCAGGAGAGTGGTAGTCAAGTTCTGCCTCTTGGCAGTAAACTTCCTTGGTTAGAGAAGAATTGTGGCACATACATTGTTCAGTCCAGCGATAATTGCCAAACGGCACCTTAAACCCCGGTTATGGGCACAACAGAATATCTAGCTGCCTTTTTTTACATGAGATTTTATTATTATTACTTTCACTTTACAACACCTTAAAACATCAAATAAAATAATCCAGAATAAAATAAATTCAAGTTTCAAGGAAAACAGTTCAGATCCTTCTCTAAGTGAACTCTAGGGCGCCAGTGTGGCGTAGTGGTTAGAGTGTCAGACTAGGCCCTGGGAGATCAGGGTTCAAATCTCCACTCAGTCAGGAATCTCACTGAATGACCTTGGGCCAGTCACAGCCTCTTAGCCTACCTTGCCGGGTTGTTGTAGGGATTAACTATGGAAGGGGGTGAACCATGTACTCCCTGAACAAAAAGGTGGGGTATAAATGTAGTATATAAGCTCTTCTGCTTACCGGCTTAAGAAAGCTGGAGAGGCCAGCCAGAGACATCAGTCGCCAAGCTAGCACCCAGAAATCTCCACATGGTCGCAATTGGACCTGTGCCAGTCACAAAACATGCCTAGCTAGTTTCAAGCACTCCTGCTCACAAGCTGCTACAAGTCCCAGGTTGGGAAACACATGATGTAGTTACTTTGCTGGAAGTAACAAAGCTGTGTCTCGTTAGTGGACGGGGGGGGAGAATGTTTGGAAAGCCTATGCACTCTTGAGTTGCACTTGTGGGGGAAAAGTACTGTATTATAAATACCATACCAAACTTGGATTAAAATTACTATGAATGACAATCCTAGCAACAAACATCTCATACACTCTATTCAGATAACATGTCATGCATGCCACAATTAAGGAACCTTAACTACGGTTTGATGCCCTGTCCACAAGCTGTGACCGTCACACTATCTCTGCCAGGCCATTAACAAGGGAGTGGGGCCTAGAAAGTTTTGAGTTCTGATAGAAAGAGAAAGCAGATCAAATGCTCTAAAGTTACTGTGTTTGCTCAAGTCCTGCCTTGGGTTCTGAAATAGAGTCAGCACTGTTCGTGGTTTGACATGTTGCCCTAATGGAGCCACGGGCAATTACTACTTTAGGTCTCAACACTGTTTTATACTGAGCAATTGTCATTTTATTGAAAGTATTTATAGTGTACCCTTCACCCATAGGCCACAAGACAGAAATGTGCACACTTCAAAAACAAAGCAAAAGCAATCAAGTTAAAACATAAAACAAAATACAAGATTCCAGTTACGAACCGGAGGAGACAAGAACCTCACTATTAAAAAATGTTTGCTACAAATAATTCCCACAAAATCTACAATTCTAGCCTTACTTACTTGGAAGTCTAAATAAAATCAAGAATCAGGCTAATAGCACAATAAACATTATCTAGGGTTAGAAAGGTTGTACACTGCCGTTCTAAGCTTTCTTGGGGGGGGGGATAACCACACCCTGAACAGATATGCACAAGATGATTCTAGTTTTAATCATTTTTCATTGTGGTATGCTTTCTTGACATCAGCTTTGTTCACACAAGCAGTGCCTCAAGTTATGTTCTGTAGTAATCACACATAGAGTTTCTGAGTCCTCAGCACCAACACTGTGTACTCCTGTGTATGTCTGAAGCCCAATGAATCAAGACCCTAAATTCCTGGTCAAATCATTTAGGAATTCAGCCCAAGTGAGGAAGCTACCAGTATATCCCAAATCTGGAAACCTACTTCTAGCACAGCAGTTGAGGGCAGAGTTAGAAAAAATGGCCACTAATTTGAATTTTAGATTAGAAAGGCCTCCCTATCTTAATTTGAGCTTCATAGGGTGCCTTTTGTGTATACCAAAATCAGTACTTTGGTCATAAAAGTACAAAATTCTTATTTACTGGAGCTTGGCTGCTGAACTATTCCATACACAGTTACCCACACGCAAATTAAAACCCCAGAGTGTGTACCAATAACCTCCATCCATTGAGGATAGCTACAAACAGGTTGCTCATCACAGCTGTTTGTAATGGCTGTGGGGATCAAGTTATCTGTAGCGTCCAGCCAAGTTAGCCAGGCAAATTGCACCATGTACTCACAACTAATCTGATAAATGGAATAGCAAGAACAAAATACAGTTTGGCTCACTGTATAAAAACATGCTAGCCCTCATCCCACTCCAAACTAGCCAATATTATTATTGTTTGGAAGCATTTACCCCTGTGTATCCCCTATCGCCCAAACACAGGTTTACCACCTCAGTGAAACTAGGCCCAGGAGCATAGTGGCTTGGTGGCAGTAGTGTGCCAGTCATTCCACAAACCAGAGCAAACTAGGGCAGATTCCAAAGGGAGCTCCATTTTCCAGCCCTTAATTCCACTTTCATGCATCATTTTAAAAATCATTTCAACTTCACTTCTCGTGCAAAGGTGTTTCTAAGGCTAGCTGAATAGGCATTACAAGAAAGGATAGTCTCTCCAGCAGACACCCAACAGATCATCAACATGCATCATGGGTGTAGCCAAGGGGGGGGGCAGCTGCTCCACCAATTAATAAAAATACTTAGCTAACTGAGGTTCTGCCCCCCCCCCAACAAAAGGCTTGCCCCCCAACAAAAATCCTGGCTACGCCCATGTGCATCATAAGCAGTTAGCAGAACACCCCAGGAAGATGGCAAAGATGCAAACAGAAGACTCAAGCAAGCAATGCCCATCCAGCTCAACAATTCAAATGTTATTGAATTCTTCTGGTTGTTGAAATTTGAACATGACTTCAGCATGTGCCAATCGGTGCTAATATTGCTTGGGGAGCTGGAAACAAAATGACAGAGGTATGCTCGGATGAGGAGCAAACCAAAGTAGCCATGTGATGACAGAAGCCAAAGTGTGCACTTTAAAAATGCACTAAAATGCACACCAGTTTTTTACTTAATGGATTTGGCACACTAAAAGGAAATCCGGAAGTAAAAAAGTAGAGGCTGGCGTTTTGAAAACGTCATGTGGATGGTACAAAAACTTGTACGCACGAAAAACGACTCCATAATAGACCTCCATCTGGAAACATACATGGCAACTCCACGGCACCTCCAGGTTCCGAGGCAGTTTACCCCCCGCGCCACATTCCGGGAGGACGGCTACCTTCCAGCCGCGTTTGCAGGCTTCTCGGCGGTACCTGAGAGAGGATGCTGACCAGGTGGAGCCACCTCCGCGGCGCAGCGATTCAGGAGACCCGGAGGCGCGCGTCCCGCAGGGAAGCCAAGAGCCTCGTCGCCGGACAGGCAGCGGCCACTCGGCCAATGCGCCCCCGGCAGCCTCGGGCTGGCCTGAAGCAAATGCTTGGAGGATGGCGGCTCGGCGGCGGCGCAACCCGTTGCCCCCTTCCTCCTCCTCCTCCTCTCTCTGCCCCCTTACCTGACCAGGGGCTCCTTCTCTGGCAGCGCCGCGTCGCCCGGGCATCGTCCTCGAAGGCAGCCGCAGCAGCAGCACCAAGCCTCCAGCCAGTCGCTCAGCCCCATGGAAGCGCGGCGGAGACACCCCCCCGGCGCCCGCAAGAGCCTCGCTCAGCTCCTCCGCGCCCCAGCGCGCAGCACTGCCCGCCTCATGCTCGCCGAAATCCCCTTCGCCGCCCGGCTCCTGCTGGCCGCGGCCGCGCGCGCTCTCGCGGCTGCCACCTCCCGGGGGAAAGCGGAGAGGCGGACGAATGCCACCGTCTCCCTGCTCACGCACATCTCTCTCGGGCGCTGCTCACGATCCGGGCTTTAATTTGCACCGCGCAAGATCGAACTGGAAGGAAACACGAGCCCAGAGTCAGCGCCTGGACCCCCGGCATCTCACACGGCTTGGCGACCGGGGTGATGGTGAACGCAACAGCAATGCACAGCTGGCACAGAATCGGACCTTTCCATTTCTGCCATAATGGCTGCTGTCTGACGTTTGCTAACTTTAGTGGCTTCTCAGGACTAACAGGAGAAATTTAGCAATGCTTATTAACCATGGAATGGAACCTCCTTGTTCAGAGGAAATATACTTCTGAAGGCCTGTTACTCGGAGGCCCTGGCCAGCTTCACAAAAAACAGCTAACAGCTGACCACAATCTGAACCAGAATGCCTTATTAAATGGTCTTTTGCTCTTACCCAGAAGGGCTCTTATTAGATTTTTACATAACCTTTCATTGGTTACATCCTATTTTGTCAGAAGTATGAGGTGTTATTCATCCTTGACAGATGCAGACACACAGATTTTTTTTAAAAGAAACACTCCCATCCACCCCACGGGCTCAGAGTAGCTTACTAGTCCTGCCACAATGTTTTTACTTTTAAAAAATCCCATTTTCATTCATTGTTATCGTAAAAAAAAAAGTATACAAAAATATAGCAACTGAAACATGGTAGGAAAGATGCAGCCTGCACATAATAGGGTGTCATTTACATTATAAATATATTTGATCAGAATTTATTTATTTATTGCATTTAAATCCCGTCTCTTTCTCCAAGG
This sequence comes from Podarcis tiliguerta, assembly GCF_965153285.1. NCBI lineage: Eukaryota > Metazoa > Chordata > Lepidosauria > Squamata > Lacertidae > Podarcis > Podarcis tiliguerta. The sequence continues at coordinate 3,242,417 of NC_139534.1, forward strand.
AGCTCAAGATGGCACACATGGTTTCCCACCTTCCTACTCATATAGTCCCCACAACAACCCTACAAGGTAGGTTAGACTAGGAGGCAGTGATTGGTCCAAGGTCATCCAATGAGCTTTATGGCTGAGTGGAGATTTGAACCCTGGTCTCCCAGGTTCAGTACTCTATAATCACTACACCACACAGGCTTTCACTGACAGAATGACAATCAGTGAGAGGAATGATAGCAGTTGTGATTCAACAAATTGTTTTTCTATTTAAACTTGTTTAATATAGTTTTTATTCATTGTGAAATCACTTGGAAGTGCTTCAAAGGAAGCATGAAATAAACATCTGGATGGCATCAGGTTGGGGGGGGTCATTCCAGAAACAGCCACTGATAACAGAATAAATTAGCATGTGCAACTCTTGCACCATGAAGATAAATGTAATCATATTATTATGAGGATTTTGTGGGGGACGGGTAGTCTGTATGCCCTGACCCTGCTAATGCCTGGGGCCCCTTCTAATTCTTGGAATAGTTAGGCTAGCTTCCTGGTGGGGTAGTAGTTTAGGTAATGGGGTATTTTGCCCATGGAGTTTTATATGCCTGTTGTTTTTGTCCATGGAGTTTTCTTGGCAGGGATACTGGAGTGGCTTGCCGGTTCCTGCTCCAGGTGGATCACGTTTGGTCAAAACTCTCCACTATGACCTGTCCATCTTGGGTGCCCTGCTCGGCATAGCTCATTGCTTCTCAGAGTTATTCAAGCCCCTTCACCACGGCAAGGCACTGATCCATGAAGGAGAGTCACGAAGAGTTGGACACGACTAAACAACTAAACAACAACAATAGGCTATTAAGAGAACAAAGAAAGTAACTGGGTGGAAGAGTACAAATGGTGGGGGTGGGGGGGATAATAATAAAAATAGTAATAATAATACTAATAATAATTTTAGTTATTTATAGGCCACCTATCTGATTGGGTTGCCCCAGCTACTCTGCAGCTACCAACAAAAAATAGTAAAAACACAATACAGCACAAACCTCTAAAAGCTTCCCTGAACAGGGCTGCCTTCAGCTGTCTTTTAAAAATCACATAGCTGTTTATCTGTTTGACATATGTTGGGAAGGCATTCCACAGGAAGCGTGCAACTACTGAAAAGACCCTCTGCCTGGTTCCGTTTAACCCATGTGTAGGCAAACTAAGGCCCGGCGGCTGGATCCGGCCCAATTGCATTCTCAGTCCAGCCCGCGGATGGTCCAGGAATCAGCGTCTTTTTGCATGAGTAGAATGTGTGCTTTTATTTAAAATGCATCTCTGGGTTATTTGTGGGGCACAGGAATTCGTTCATTTGCGCCCCCCCCCAATACAGTCTGGCCCCCCACAAGATCTGAGGGACAGTGGACCGGCCCCCTCCCTGCTGAAAAAGTTTGCTGACCCCTGGACCTAGACCGTCTAGCAGGGCTGGGAGTTGGCGTCTGAGGCGAACCACAAAATGGCACTCCCTCCTCAGCAGGGAATAAGGGGTGAGTGGAGATCTGCACCAGGAACAAGGCTATGGGGGAATAAAGAGCTACATCAGGATCTGCTGCCCGGCAGATCCTGCCACCTGAGGCAGTCGCCTCACATTACCTCATGGGTGGGCCAGCCATGAAGGCAAGCTACAAGCAAAGATAAAGTAGCCACTGCCTCAATATCATACAATATTTTGGGGTATTGGGGTCTGTAAAATGCAGTGCTCACTGCCACGGAGGAGGGAGAGGTGGTTCCCTCCACTGTTTCCCAGCTGTTGTTGGACTGCAACTCCCATCATCCCTGCTACCAAGGGATGGTGGAAGTTGTAGTTCAGCAGCAGGGGACCGAACTTGGAAAAACACTGCAAGAGTCTCTCCGAAGTGCCCCTGTTTTCCAGGGACATCCCTGATTTGATCCCCCAGGTCCCACTTTCCTTCACGATGTCCCTATTTTCACTGGAGAAATGGTGGATAGTATGGAGATTTCTGACCCCAAAGCCATCTAAAGACAATCCTGTACAATATAGGGAAGTTTTTAAAAAAATGTTTAATGTTTTATTCTGTTTTTATCTATGTTGCCCCGGACTGTTCGGGGCAACCCAGTCAGATGTGTGGGGTGTAAATAGCAAGACTCCCATTGCGGAAGGGCACGTCCCTATTTCCGCGGGAGAAATGTTGGCGGGTCTGCGGCCACCTCTCAGCGCCCCCCCCCCCGTCGCCCCCCTCCCGCCGCCTGAGAGCCAGAGGAGGCAGCCAAGGGTTAAAGGAGCCCGCTCGCTCCTTTGCAGTGCGCACGCGCAAACTCGGGTTTTCGTCCCCGCAGGTCTTGTGCGTGTCCTTCGCCCCGCTCCCTGCGGCTCAATAAAGTTCTTGTTGCGCAGCTGTCAAGCGTTCACCCCGGACGCTCCGCCCCCGTTCCTTCCACTTCCGGTTCAGCGAGGGGGGAGGGCTGAAGGGGGCGGTGTTGCCGCCGCCGCCGCCGCCGCTGCAGCTGCCGGAGGAGCGGGAGCCTCGCCGGGGATGGTGCTTCTGGCGGCGCTGGCTTCTCCGGGCGGCTCGACGGCGTTTCCAGGTGAGCAGCGCCGCCCGCCACCCGACGTCTCCTCAGCGCCGACGCGCCGGCCTCCCGCCTTCCCTCCGGAGAGCCCCCTTCAGCGCCCGGCCCGGCCCCGGCCGCCCTTGGCTCCCTCACGCCGGAGACGCGAAGCTTCCCCTCACCCGCCACACACAGGGCCGAGGGAGGCAGTGCAAACGGAGCGCAGGCGCGCGCCGTTAACCTGCGGGATTCACTGCCGCAGGATCTGAGGGCGGCCGCTGGATTTGGACGCCTCAGGGAACGGGTCGCGGGGATTGGTGGGGTGCCTCCCCCTTCCCACTCCCAGCGATTTGATCTCTGCGCAGGGCAGCTCCATGGAGGCATCTCCGCAGACTAGGTGTTGGGGTGAAAACGATGGTGCTGGTGGGATGGCTCCCCTCCTGCCCTGGCTGGTGGCATTGTGAGGGACAGCTGGCTGGCCACCACGGGGAGGTTTCTGCTGGCTTAGCTGGTCTGATCCTCTGGGGCCTCTCTTCTGTGCCTGCCCACCCCAAAGAAGCTCCAGGAGCAGAGCATGAAAGCAATGGGCACTGCGGTGGAGAGTCTAAGGTCTAGCTTTAGATTTGCCAAACCTTCTTATTTTGTTTTTTAAAAAGCCATTTAAGTTGCCACCACATCCCATCCCAGTGAATTCTGTAAGTGCATTGTGTAGTTATTGGGGCAGCAATGTTCTGTCTTGAAACGGCTTTCCTGGACTCAGGGGTTGTCTCCCGCCAGGCAACTGGTAAGCCAAGAGCAAGCCTTGGCTACAGCCAGTGGTTTGTCTGGAGCGAAACCAACCATGAGCTCAGACAAATCTTGGCTTACCTTTTGGTATCATGGCAGCAGGGTGGTCAGGGACTGTCAAAGCAAACACTATTTTTATTGTGCATACCTGTGCGTTCATGCTTAACCATGGGTCAACTCAGCATTCTGCCTGAACTGAGATATCCTGACTTTTATTCTTCTGTAATCTTATTAGGTAGTTGGTTGAATGTTCTAACTCTTCTTTTTTGAGATGCTACACCTTTGTACTTCTTATGAGCCAATAGGAAGGCTGCTTTGACAGCAGTGTCCATAATGATTATGGTAAGGGACCATAGTTCAGTGGTTGAGCACATGCTTTTGCCTGCAGAAGGCCCCGGGTTTAATCTCCGCTAGAGTCTTGGGTGTACGGATTGGAAAAGCCTCCTGCCTGACACCCTGGACACCTGGTCCCAGCTAAAGTAGATAGTACTGGGCTGATGGAGCAATAGCCTCACTTACCAGAATGCACATTTCTATGTTTATAAGACTGACTTAATGAAAACAGATAATTTTATGTAAGGAATTATGTATTTCACAGGTATTGAGCCTATTGCTGTGCAGAGGTTATACAAGGATAACTATGCTTTCATGTAACTGAACATTAACATTTGGAAGAAAATACAAACAAGGTTTTTAAAAAAGACTAATTTACTTTTATTTCATATATGCTTTAGACGGAAGATAGCAGTAATGCTAACACTGGCAAGCAAGCTAAAACGGGATGATGGTGTCAAGGGGCCCCGTTCATCCAACCCAGGTTCTGATTCAACTCGAAGAGTGTCTGTTAGAGATAAGTTACTTGTTAAAGGTAATGCTGCTTTCTATATGAAATATCACTGTTCTCCTAAAATTTAATGCACTGTCTGATAATTGAACTAAATGTGCAGAGGTTAGCAGAGTATAAAAACCCTTTTAAAGAGAAAAGTTAAGATGCTTACAAATTCATGAACACGCCAAAAAGCATGGAAACTGTAAGTTAAGGATCCACATTAATTTCCATATCATATAAACAATTAGTGCAAAGCAATCATGTACATGTTTCCCTAGGAGTAAGTCCAACTGTATTCCATAGAGTTTACTTCCAGATAACTGCATAGGATTGCACAATCTTACATCATTCTGCTCACATACAATTTAGCCTCCATGCACCTTCAGTCTTTTGGCCCCAGTCCTCTTGGTATTGGTTGGCTAGGTGAACACTGACATTCTTGTTTTCTCTGTATGCTTTGCATTGGTTAAGAAAGAATGACATATATTACTAAGGATAGGTTGCATATTGGGGTGGGCAGATGATGAATGAAAGACTACAAAATGTAGAAGAATTGAGAGAGAGACTGTGGTACATTCCTGTATTACTATGTGACAAAACATGTTGATGAAAGAACAGAGAAGGTAAGTCCTGTTTTTATGACTAAACATGCATGGGATTGGGCTTTGGAACTGACTGGCACTATTTAAATTGAGTGAATTAAATTAACTGATGTTCTAATAAAACTTGAATAGTTACTTGGTTTGTTTTATTTTTTATTGAACATGCACAAAATTGCCCTCTGTGGTTCAAAATAGACATTTTATTATAATATTAGAATTTAAAATGTGTCCCTTATATATGAAATACTGTTCCCCCAGTCTGCAGAGGAAGAACAAAAAATCTTCAAGGGAAAAATACTTTATTTCTGAACTTTGATAAGTCTTCATATCTCTGGAAAGGACTGTACCGTGTGCATATCAAATCTGTGCTGAACAGATATTTAACAGTAAAAGTTCCAAGGAAATGGAATTTATCCTCAGATATGAACTGAATGAGTCTCATGAGAAATTGCATCCAGGTCAAACCAGCCAATCTATATTTTTAAGCATAGAGGAAGCTTGAAACCAGCTGCCAGGTATTCTAGGGCATTGAAAAGAAAATGGGCTTTTCTGAAGAATTACACCAGGCTATGACTGCTGTAATAAGTCTAATTTTTTTCTCCATGGCTACTGTTTGACCCACATCATAGTATATCATAGCACAAGAGAGAGTGTGCATGTGGCTGTAGAGCATGCTGCTGTTTGCACGTCTGCCTCACTGCATTTTTGTCAGTGCTGTACCTAAAATGCTTATCTGAATCCTATAGGTTAACTTTGAAAGAGTGCTTTGTGAATTTGTGAGCATTTACAAATAATTGTGTGTTCTTGGACGGGGAAAGTGGTGAGTTGGCCCATTCCACTAGGCTGAATAAGAATACAGTTCCTATGCCAAATACTAGGAATTCTAAATCCATTTTCTGCATCGATAATGGGCGGGGGGTTGCTGCTAGTATTGCTCAGGAGCAAGAGAGACCGGGCTTCTTTAATAAAATGAAATAAAAATGTGGGAATGTAAAATTTAAGATTCATTCATTTAAGCACAATCAGCTCTGCAGCAAGAATAATGATAAGCTGAAGAGAATACAAATGATGGAAAAGATACAGAGAATAGTTGGCTTTACCTTGGTTGGGGAAAATATAAGCTACTGGAAGGAAAAAGTAGGTTGTATATTAGTGGAAAGAGGATCATCAGGTTGCCTTGGTGTTCTTTTGTCTCTTAAGCTTTAAAGCAGGCATCCCCAACCTGCAGCCCTCCAGATGTTTTGGCCTACAACTCCCATGATCCCTAGCTAACAGGACCAGTGGTCAGGGATGATGGGAATTGTAGTCCAAAACATCTGGAGGGCCGAAGGTTGGGGGTGCTTGCTTTAAAGTGTGCTGTCAGTTTTGCATTGACTTGACTAGGTTTTTTTTTAAGCAGACCGCTAACCTTTATTTGAGGCTTGAAAATATGTTTTACAACATACATCTGGAGGGTCATTCCAGATCAAGTGGTCCAATTTTTGATGACTTTTTTTACCTCATGTCCAATTTTCTTAATATTTTGTACACTTGTTTAATGAGCAGAACTAAGTTTAAATCTAAAATTTATTTTATCTCATCCTGTTTTTGAGTTTGAAATTTCAGAATATTGACAATTTTGGCTTTGCTGGACTACACAAAAACCCTAAAAGCGCTTTTTGGGGTGGATACTTTTTTGACATTTAAAATCCTATTAAGTTAAAAAATATATTTTTAATGTTTATATAATGTAACTTAACTTTAAAATTTAGTCCATCTGTGCCATATCACATCAAAGCCCATGAAGTTCTGAAGAGATTGGTATTTTTAGTTTTGAAATATTCAATTCTGGAGTGAGCAAGGCCAAAATTGTCAATTTTTTGAAACTGCAAATCCTCCTAACTCAAAAAGAGGATGACATAAAAAAATTAAAAACAGAGATCTGGGACCTTCTCTTATACAGTGGTACATTGGTTTAAGAACAGTTTAGTTTATGAACAACTTGGATTATGAACGCTGCAAACCCAGAAGTAGGTGTTTTGGTTTGTGAACTTTGCCTTGGAAGCAGAACATGTTCCGCTTCCTGTTGAGTGTGTTCCATTTGTAAACTGAGTCCCCCACTGCTATGGGAAAGCATACCTTGGTTTAAGAACGCTTTGGTCTAAGAACAGACTTGTGGAACAGATTAAGTTCGTAAACCAAGGTACCACTGTACTACTTTTAGGAAATTGAAACTGAAAGCAATATAAAATGGTAAGGTAAAAAGTCTGTGGCTCACTTGACATGATTTAAGGAGCAGAATTGTAGGGACACGTTTAGAGCAGGGGTGGGAAGAACCTGTAGCATGTCACCCTGGGCTTAATTTCATGCTGATGAGGAAGGAAAGGGGGTGGCAGAGAGGGAGGAAAGGGGTACTCTACCCACTTACGCACCTGACATTGGCCTGCAGCCCTAACAAAGTTCACAACCCCAACTGAGAAGTACAGTCATACCTCGGGTTAAATATGCTTCAGGTCGAGCGTTTTCAGGTTACGCTCCGTGGTGACCTGGAAGTAATGGAACGCGTTACTTCCGGGTTTCGCCACATGCGCAGACGCTCAAAATGACGTTATGCACAAAAGCGACGAATTGCAACCCGCAGACGCAGGTTGTGTTTGCTTCAGGGCTCCGGAACGGATCCCATTCGGATCCAGAGGTACCACTGTACTTTGAATGTGCTAAATGCCTTATTAAAATGGGCAAAATTATACCTAGGGTCCAATCCAGGAAAAAATCGTCACCATTAAACCCCTCGGAAAACAGTGGGATTGTCACCATATTGTTTCATTAATTTTTATGGGACCTAGGTAATAATGACTGAATTGCGGAGGGTGTCATGCCGTTTAAGTTGCTGCTGGCCTTTGGCTCTGTTGGGTAATTGGCCTTTATACAAACTATTGTTTAGACGGTTTCCTTCGGGAAGTCATTGCTCTGTACTGACTCTTGAAACATATAAAGGTGAATACAGGTAATACCTTGCTTTTTAAAAATTTGTTGTGATTAACTTGGTATTTTTGTGTTAGGGTGATTTAAGTGCTTTAGACTCCAGTCCTACACTTACTTCCCTGAGAGTGAGCCCCACGGAACTCTGGGGCTTACTTCTGAGTATGCATATGTAGGATTGCATTGTCAATAAGCTTAGGGTAGTGTTATTTCAATATTATCCTTCAGCAGTTATGTGACTGACTTCATTGAATCATTTTGTATAATTATAATTCAGTTGTTTAATTATAGCCTTAGTATTGTTTATTGTACCTTATATTTTAACATGAATATTGTAATATCCTCTATATTAAGATACTGTTTTTGCTGTGACTTTTTATTATTGCTTTGTCAGTTTAGATGTAAGCCAAAATTATCTTGAGTATTATATATAGAAAGATGCTATATAAATAAAGTTGGCATTGACTCACATTTTTATTTCATTTTTAACAGAAGTTGCAGAACTTGAAGTAAATTTACCTTGTAAGTATAGTGTTCAGAAGGTTTTCTGAGGAGTGTACAAACTCTTCTTTTCCAATGTATATCATTTTCAGATAGCTGCAGATATTGCAACCTGGGACTCCTTTGGGAGGAAGGGTGGGATATACATTTATTTAATAAATTAATAGATTTATGCATGAACTCCGCTCAGATTGTAGTTATCTTTTGTAAATATTAACTGCGCAATAAATTCCCTTGTGAGGCCTTTTTCTCTTTCGTTCCTATGTTTGTTGCCTTCCCCTCCACAGCTTGTCAGAAATGTCACAATTGGTGGTTATTTTCAGATTTTTAAATTTTGTTTTTCAGGTACATGTGAAGTAAACTTTCCTGACCCAAATAAACTCCATTATTTTCTCCTAACTGTAAACCCAGGTAATCTTTTAAGAATGTATTTTGAAACTGTTAATGTTAAGTGCAGAGTGTTCTATAAGCACTCAAATCCCTTTGTGAATGCGCACACACAATTTTCAGCCTTCTCTTTTGAAATTATTTGGGGAAACTGAAGGTGAACATTTGTTATTTGAAAAGAAATGTAGAGTAAGAGGATAGATATATTTATATTTTGATGGTTAACTGACAGCCATACTTGATGCATCAAAGCTATGCAATGCCAAAAAGAAAAAAGAACTACACTAAATCAAGAATACAGTAAAAGCAAGTGGCAAAACAAAAAGGTATCATTTTTTTAAAAAGATACTTACGTTTTAAAATCAAATGTAATAGACTAGGTATATAATAGGTTAAACAACAAATTAATAAATTAGAGCAAATGTTCTTTTTTTAATTCTATCAAACTCTACAATTCTATGATTCTGTGGTTTATACGCCACCTTTTCTTCCAAGGAGCTCAAGGTGGTGAAGAACATGGTTCTCCTCCCCAGTTCATCCTTCCGACCACCCTGTGAGCTGTAGGTTAGGCTAAGTGATGGTGACCCAGTGAGCTTCATGGCTGGGTGGGATTCAAACCCTGGTCTCCCAGGTCATAGTCCAACACTCTAACCATTACTGGCTCTATGACATCACAAGAAAAGTTAATGTTCTTGATCTTACGGCAAGCTGTTTTCCAAAAATCTGGTATCTTTGGTCATGGACAATATACAATACATGGTGTGTATCAGAACATGGACAAGTACATCTGCAGCACCTTTTGCTGATTCTGGTGTAAATTTAACTTGGTCTACTAGCATCTGCACAAAATTATATAAAACCTTTTTGGATGAGTTTGAACAAGTTTGAGTAGATGTAGTCCTCCATATCCAAATGTCCCACGTTACACATTTGACTCAGAAATCTTATCCGGTGATTGCTCAAAATCAGCACCTCATTCTGTGTACTATTATGCAATTAGTGTCTTCACAAAGTTTTCATAAAACGTCTTAAGGCGTCTTTAAATGAGTTACAGATCTATTCAAGACCATCTAAATAGCAGGGAAATCAGCCCCAGACTACTTCATTTGCTACACAGTGTAAATAAAACCTTTAGCTGTAAAGCTTAACAAAAGATAAATTGCTAATAATTTAGTTGACTCTTCCAGATAACTATTTTGGGGGTTCTTGTGTATTTCTGTTGCATATACTATATTCTATACTATATTCTACATATCAAATATACGTATTCTACATATACTATATTCTATAGTATGTAGAGAATGTGTAGTTTGAAATTTAACTAGTACTGTCACATTGATCATGCTGGTTGGAGATCGTATTTCTTGAGTCTTTCGCAGGATAAGTAGTAAGTGTTCAGCTTGCATGAAAAATAATTATGTGGTTTGGTACCATGTCAATGTAGTTGCTTTATCCGTATAATTTTCGGTTCCTTTTTAGATGGCTAGAAAGCCATCTACACTACACTACTATAGTGGGTAGTGAATAATAGACCAAAATATATTTCACTAGTTTTGACAAGTTGGGAATTATTGAACTTTATAGATATGGGCACTAGATGGCACTGATAGAATACCGTATTTTTCGCCCTATTGGACGCACCGGCCCATAGGACGCACCTAGTTTTCAGGGGGGGAAATCAAGGAAAAAAATATGATTTCCCCCCCCCCCCGCAGCTCTGGGAGCAGCGTACAGGCTGCACGCAGCCTGTGCGCTACTCCAAGACCTACTCCCTGCTTTTGCGGGAGGTGGCGGAATTCCCCCACCTCCCGCAAAAGCTCACAGGAGCCGTGCGCGACTCCTACGGGCTTTTCGACCAGGAGGGAAAAGGGACGGACTCGGCCAGGCAGTCCCTTCTCCCTCCTCGGGGAAAAGCCCCCAAGAGGGGCGCTCTTCAAAGGGTGTGCGGCTCCTGCGGGCTCCTAGAAAAGCCCGCAGAAGCCGCGGAGCCCCTTTAAAGAGCGCGCGGCTTTTGCCTGCTTTTGCGGGAGGTGGGGGAATTCCCCCATCTCCTGCAAAAGCCCACAGGAGGGAGAAGGGACGGACTCGGCCAGTCAGTCCCTTCTCCCTCCTCAGGGAAAAGCCCCCAAGAGCGGCGCACGGCTTTTGCCTGCTTTTGTGGGAGGTGGGGGAATTCCCCCATCTCCCGCAAAAAGCCCACAGGATGGTTGGAGAGTAGCGGGATGGCGTCGCGCGCCTTCCTGCTGCCCCCCATCCTCTGGGGCTGGCGAGGGGGGAAGTTCTGCTTTCCCCCCCGCCAGCCTCAATGCCGGGTTGGAGAGTAGCAGGAAGGCGTTGCGCGCCTTCCTGCTGCCCCCCATCCTCTGGGGCTGGCGAGGGGGGAAGCGCTGCTTTCCCCCCCGCCAGCCTCAATGCCGGGATGGAGAGTAGCAGGAAGGCGTTGTGCGCCTTCCTGCTGCCCCCCATCCTCTGGGGCTGGCGAGGGGGGAAGCGCTGCTTTCCCCCCGCCAGCCTCAATGCCGGGATGGAGAGTAGCAGGAAGGCGTTGCGCGCCTTCCTGCTGCCCCCCATCCTCTGGGGCTGGCGAGGGGGGAAGCGCTGCTTTCCCCCACGGCCAGCCTCAAAGAGCAGACTCTCCTGGCTTCGCGTTGCTATCGCTGAAGCCAAGGAGCCTGCATTCGCCCCATAAGACGCACATACATTTCCCCTTCATTTTTGGAGGGGGAAATGTGCGTCTTATAGGGCGAAAAATACGGTAACTCTGTTGTACTGGTGATGTGTGGTTGTTGGCAGTAGAACTCTCAATTCTTTAGTTTTTTCCCCTCTCAAGTCAAGAAAGTTTAGAGTCAGAACACACAATATGGCAGAACAAACAAATATGGGTGGTGATTCTAGATGCATATTCATTTACTTCCCAGGTCACTTGCCCAGAACCACCCTGTTTCCCAAGCTGTCCATTCTAATTCTTCCAAGGTTCCATGATCCCAGTTGACTCTAGTCTGCCTTCGTCCTTCTTTGAACTCCTTCCCTCCCTCCCCAGCCCTGCCTTTTGGGCTTCCCATAGCCATCTGGTTGGCTTCAATGAGATCAGGATGTTGTACTGAGCCTGATCTAGCAGGACTTTGCTTATGTTCTGCTGCCATCACATCTCCTTTGACCCATAAGCCTCATCTAGCTGAAATATGCTTAAGAACATAGGGTGCAGAAGCCAGTTGTCTCAAACTTTCACCACCTTTGGTTAGAAAAAAATCATGAGCAGAGGGTGACATCCAACAGGGCTTTCCCTTCCTCCCTCAACCCCGACCCCCCACATCTGCTCCAGAGTGTCCCCCAGCCCACTGTTCCTTCCACTGGCAGATGGACACCATTGGATTTCACCTGTGACTTCCCCAGATCACTTTCTTTTCTGTGCTGTTGCATATTTCCTTTAAGCTTCTGTTTTTCCTTTAACAGATGAAGGTTATTATCAAAATGGAACATTTCAGTTTGAAATTGAAGTTCCTGATGCCTATAATATGGTGGTAAGTAATTAGAACAGTTTAATACTTACTGAGTTTCCTTTTACAATAGGCTTCGAAAAGCAGTTGGTTTTTAACTGTATGGCTCTGTACTTGATTATGGCCATATTGTCCAGGTTATTCATATTCTTTTTTAAAAATATATATGATTTTCAATACATTTCAATAGTTTTACAGTCATTTTAACATTTCAAAGCTAGACTTCCTTCCTCCTCTTTCTGCAGTTCCTTAAATTTATTTTTATCATTTCCTGCATATTCTAAATTAACTTAACTTTTTCTTTTATTCGTGTATTCCTATGAAACTGCAAGTTATTGCAAAAATCCTGCCAATGTTCTTACCTATTCACAGTTTATTTGTACATTTTCAATAAACCATTTCCATTCTTTTGTAAAAAGTTTGTTACCTTGATTTCTTATTTTTCCGGTAATTTTTGCCATTTCTGAGTAGTCCATAAGTTTTTATATCCATTCTTCTTTCATCAGTACTTCTTTCCATTTTGGGGCAAATAACATTCTTGCCACTGTAGTTTCATACATGAATAAATTTCTGTACTGTTTAGGTAGGACTACCCCTATAATTCCCAGAAGAAAAGCTTCTTCTTTTTTTCAAATGCTATTTTAAACACCTTTTTCTTCAACTTCTCTTGCTCCCTTTTTGTCTCTTGCCACCACTTGTACTTTCTTGGAAGATTCATCCAAATTGGATGTTTTAAGCTTTAATTCTTGCACAGTTTTTTTCCCCCAATTCTAATGTTTTATGTGACAGTTCTTTAATTTCTGTTGTCAAATTTGCGACCTCTGTTTTCTGTTCCAGTCTCTGTATTCCTTCCTCATTTCTAATAAAATTATCATTAAATCAGACTTTGTGTCCCCTTCTGTAATTGAACCTTTTCTTTGACCTGGTTTTGTAGTTGGGCCTCATGGTGGTTTTTTTTTTTTTTTTTTTTTTTTTTTTTTTGCTGTATTAGCCATGATTTTATCAAAAAAGTTTTTTTCCTTTTTTAAAAAAAGGTTAAAAATGCAAAATAATTTTTGTTATTTTAAATAATAACTAAATAGTTTTAAATAAGTTTAAAGAATATTTTAAACTTCAGTTCTCAATTTCTATATAAAATCAATAAAAAGGTAAAGGTACCCCTGCCCGTACGGGCCAGTCTTGACAGACTCTAGGGTTGTGCGCCCATCTCACTCAAGGAGGCCGGGGGCCAGCGCTGTCCGGAGACACTTCCGGGTCACGTGGCCAGCGTGACATCGCTGCTCTGGCGAGCCAGAGCCGCACACGGAAACGCCGTTTACCTTCCTGCTAGTAAGCGGTACCTATTTATCTACTTGCACTTTGACGTGCTTTCGAACTGCTAGGTTGGCAGGCGCTGGGACCGAGCGACGGGAGCGCACCCCGCCGCAGGGATTCGAACCGCCGACCTCTTGATCGGCAAGCTCTAGGCGCTGAGGCTTTAACCCACAGCGCCACCCGCTTATATCAAAATACCAATAGGTGGCGAGCTCTCCTTTCTTATGAGAAAGTACTTTAAAAAAAAGGAAAAGCCAAATAAAGAACCCCTGTAATAACTTTTCCAGCCACACTGTGTCGCTTGTGTTTCTTGTCCTATTTCTCTCACTCTGCTTTCCCTCTTATCTATTGTTTTGGTTTCTTATTTCCTGTTTTCCCTCCTTTACCACAGCATATTCACAAGATTTCACAGGATCCACGAAAATAAAAAATAGAATAACCTTTAATCCAATTTTTTTTAGCTCATGTGAAAGTTTTAAAAATCTCCTTTTCCATTCACTAAAACGGTATCGTTCCACAGTGTATCTTTCTTCAGCATCTTCAAAAAGCCCTCATAATATCCATGTGTGTGTGTATGTGTGTGTGTGTGTGTGTCTATGTGAAAGAGCGGGGAAGTTTAAGATCTTTTCATACCAAGTCTTCTCCTTTTCCCTTTTCTTCAGCTTCTTCAAAAAGCCCACCAATTACACAGACAAGGTTCATTTAAAAAAAAAATTGCCCCATCTCCAAATTGTTTCTGATCTCTATTGGACCCTAATAATAAAAATAAAAATATTTAACTGTCCGATTATGATGTGCTCTAAAAATATTTCCAAACCAGTCCTGATTTAAAATTTTAAATGCATACAGTTTCTGTCTCTTTTAGTTCATAAAAAGTAGCAAAGGAAATAGATATGTTTCTTAAAGTATTAAGATGAGTAATTCACAAAGTTCACGTCCTGCTTTCTTCTCTTATCACCCCAATGTCTAAAATTCATTTCCAGTTTGGCAAGCTTGTTGGAAAAGCACTATAAAGTCTTAAACCTATGCATCCAATATTCGCTCAAATCACAGTGTTAATTCAATTCATGCAATGGAATGCTTAAAAAGAAAAATCATTAGCGGGTAATTTATTTATTTTTTCTTAGCCCCTGCAGATTTTATTCCATGCCGACTGATACCTGCTTCCCAGGAGGGACTTCCTCTTTACCTCCCTGGTGTGGATCCAATTGATAAATTCTTCTTAAATATATATTTTTAAAAAAATTATCTTGGGCAAATTGGCCCGACTTCCTTTTACTTTTTAAAGAAGTCGCTGCTTTAATGGGGGCACTTGAGGCATTTTGCTGTGAGGTCTGTGTTCAATTTTGGTGCTCTCGCTGCTCCTTCCAGAGCTTTGGGGGCTCTTAGAGAGCCTTCTCCAACACCGCTGGACCCTTCAGAACCCAAATGTTCCTTCCGGGCTTTTTAGAGAAGGTTCTTTGCCCGCGCTCCCTTTCTGCCTCTTCGCAGCAATTAGGTTGCTCAGGACGAGCGATCCCCGGCATCCACCATAGCCTGCAGCAGACCCAGAACTCCCAGGTTATTCATATTCTTTCTCCATTAGGAATTTGTAAAAATGTGAATGAGTTTTGTATGATACTTGGGAAATTTTCAACACTGAAGAGCAATTCTCTTGAATTAAATCTCATCAGATATAGATATAATTCTGCAGTTATCAAAATAAAACTACCAGTATTTTGCATAGAGTGTATTTATATACTCTGTTTCTATTTCTGAAGAGCACGCAAGATACCATTCTGAATTGATGTTTTTTGGGACTACAACTCCCATCATCCCTAGCTAACAGGACCAGTGGTCAGGGATGATGGGAATTGTAGTCCCAAAACATTTGGAGGGCCGAGTTTGGGGGTGCCTGTACTAGATAGTGTCTTCAGCTGCTTCCTGCTCTGCCCATTGTGAATCATTAGACAGTTTTTGTTTTAATTATTATTTTGAAAGCAGAAATAAAATTGTAGATAAAATCTGAAATAAAAAAATTAGCCTCCCTTGGGTTTGTTCTCATGCGAAAGGTACACATATGTGTTTGTGGTTTAAGGTTTCTTAGAGTAGGATTATATAAATA
The DNA here is from genome assembly GCF_965153285.1 of Podarcis tiliguerta. Taxonomy (NCBI): domain Eukaryota; kingdom Metazoa; phylum Chordata; class Lepidosauria; order Squamata; family Lacertidae; genus Podarcis; species Podarcis tiliguerta. Next base: position 3,257,927 of record NC_139534.1, read on the forward strand.
GCAGCTGCTACAACATTCTCATCAGGCTCTTGTTGTGTTATTTGCCTCACATAATCAACTTTTGTAGAAAAATAAGTATTCTTGTTAATGTTTTTCACACCTTTTCTGGATGAAAAAATAAGCCTGGTAATTGCAGTCAAATACACAACAGCAGCTGAAGTTTGAGTGTGTGAATATGATTGGCAGAGCTATGAAATTAATTTCTGAAAGAGTTAGCTGTTGTTTATACCAGTAAGGATTATTTTGGAGCTGCATATTATAATTGTATTTTCCATTGTTTATAAAGAATCCGTTTGTTTAAATCAGTTCAAGTATGTGATACAAAGATTTGTGGGGATGAAAGAGAGAGAAAATAGAAGTATTGGATTGACTTTAGAATCCAACCAGACTAATTAAGTGAGATGGTTATTAGTTATAATAAATTACTTGAATTGAACATCTTATTTTAAAATATGTTTGGTAGTCACATTTGTCTGAGTTTTGGAGAGCTGATTTCTAAAAAATAATAATACAGAATGTTACTATAACAGCTACACACTTCAGTAAAAAAGCAGCAAAAGAAAAAGCTCTCCTCCATCCATCCGTATTGCGGCTTCTGGTTGCAGGTTAGCTGGGACTGAGCCTGGCCACAGAATAAAGCGGGGAGTGAATTTCGCTATTTTAAGTGTCTCTTCCTCCCATATTGTTCCTTGTTCATGTTTTTAAATTGTTGTTTTTATTGTATATTACCCTGAGATAATTGTATAAAAGGTGATCAATAAATTAATGATGATAATAATTTCGTACATTTACAACCACACCCTTGCACCTACTCAGACCTTCATGCACACAACGGAAAAAAATCATATGAACTGAAGAGCATTTATTTTTAACGAGATTCTAGAGAGCTGAATTAAATGTACTTAAGGATTGTAGTTGTAGATCTTCTCTGAACAGATTCAGCATGTTGCTGCTTCATAATCTGCCATAAATGTTACTTAGTGTTTGCTAATGTTGATGTGGCAAGGATTAGAAGGAACATGGAGTGAGGGCAAATTTAAATATGCGTCACGTTTTGATGATGTTGATGATGATGATAAAACAGATTCCCCCCCACAAATGTAAACCAGAATCCGTTCCAGAAGTCCGTTTGACTTTCAAAACGTTCGGAAACCAAACTGCAGCTTCCGATTGGCTGCAGGAAGCGCCTGCAGCCAATCAGAAGCCCAGTTGGATGTCCAGCTTCCGAAAATCATTTGAAAACCAGAACACTCACTTCTGGGTTTCGATCTTTCAGGATGCAATTTGTTCGGGAGCCAAGGCGTTCGAGATTCAATTTACGACTGTAAACAAAATACAATCTGTAGGATGTGGTATTATGATTTGTAGGTTCTTTTCTATGTACATGCATGCCTAATGAGAAGTTGCCTAGGAAAATAGATGTGCAAATAAAAAGCATAATTTCACAAAAGGTGGGAAAACAGTTTGTGTTGAGTCACTTTATAATAACATAAGGAGATCATTAAAAAAAACCACACAACAACCCTGCATTTTTTGAGACTTTGTAGAATGTAAGATGCTGCTACTAATCAAGCACCCCTCTTGCCCCCCCCATTTTTTTATCTTGTTTAGTAAATAAACGATCCACATAAACTTCCTGTTTATAATTACATTGTGAAGTTTGGCAAGATACATTTGTCCTTTTGTGTGCATTACACAACCATACCATCTTCTCCACCTCATTCTCAAAATTGAAAGCATTGCATCTTTCTAGAGCTAGAGCCTATGGCTAAATTGTTTAGCTATACAGTCGTACCTTGGATCCTGAACGCCTTGCAAGTTGAACATTTTGGCTCCTGAACATCCCAAACCCGGAAGTGAGTGTTCCAGTTTGTGAACGTTCTTTGGAACCCGAAAGTCCGACACGGCTTCCAATTGGAAGCCATGCCTTGGTTTCCGAACATTTTGGAAGTTGAATGGACTTCTGGAACGGATTCCGTTTGACTTCCGAGGTACCACTGTACTGACTTTTCCTCTGGCAATAGAGCAACTTAAACTTTTGCCTCTGCTACTTGCAAATTGCCTCCTTGAACCCTAACCAGCAAATAAAGCCCAACGGCAGTAAATATTCTCTATGCAATGGGGATTTACAGTTGCAATTGATATTTTTTAACCCCCATTGCCAATTTGGTTTATTATAAAAAATTACAGACTTTCAGCTGTTTGCAATGAACAGATCAGACAAAAGCAATTGAAATAGCTCAACACAGTGGTTGCTTCAAGTGGGTTCCCCAAATTCAGCTGAAATTGCAACTTTTACTGGCTTCTCCAGTCTCACTATTATTCAACCCCTTCATGGCAAGCATCTTTAGTATTTAGTAGAGCAACCTTTCGCTGCTATAACCTGCTGCAAGTGAGATGCGTAGCCATACAGCAGCTTCCGGCAACATTCCTGAGGAGTCTGAGCCCATTCCTCATGAGCAATGGCCTGTAGTTCAGTAATATTATGGGGTTTGCGTGCTGCAAATCCCACCAGAGATTTTCTATGGGGTTCAAGTCAGGTGACTGTGATGGCCACTGTTCCTTTAACTTTGAACTTGTGAACTATGCTTCCAGTGGTGTCTCTAGGAACATTCAGTGCCCTCACTATCTTTTTGTACCCTGCTCCTTGTTTGTAAAGGGGGATCTTTCCTCTTAGCTTCTTGGACCATTCTCTTGACTTAGCCAGATTGCTAACATGCAGCCAAATTAGACGGTCAGCAAATTCCTAGCCAGGTCAGGTATTTCATATGATCCAGCTCAAGCACACCTGGTGCAATTAATTATGTTGTCTCATTTTGAACTTATTCCTGCGCAAAACTGAGGATGGGTGCTGTCTGTTCTCTGTATAAGTAACTGCGGGGGGGGGGTGCGGGCTGGGGTGGGCACACAGTGCAGATTTCTGGAGAGCGGGTGTCCAATACAATGTGATCTCCTGATTTGTCCTTCAGCTTGGGCAGCTTTGTAATCTTATGTTTTATTTTCTGGCAGCCTCCCAAAGTGAAATGTTTGACTAGAATCTGGCATCCCAACATCACGGAGACAGGGGAAATCTGTTTAAGGTAATAAATAATTTTTATAGTTCACTTCTCTTATTTTATTGTCAGAGTTAAATGCCAGTAGATGAAATGGCTATTTCTTGTGAGTATGTAGGAGGAAGAGAAAGAGCATAGATCACTGCCAAATGGCTCCTCCCCAAATGGGAATTACTATAGCATAAGTATGCATGAAAAGTTTCTCTTGGTTTGCTCAAACGCCACAACAAACAAACAACAAACAAACAAACAAACCCCCCATACAGAAGCCTGTTTTATGATGGTCTGTAGCGGAACCAACCTGGCTAACGCAGCCACCTCTCTGCCAAGAGCTTTGTTTGCTTTAAATGCTGTGCTATTTGGATCTTGCTAACTATGAAAGAGCAAGTTCAACCTGCTGCAATAAAAGAAGAGAGGCTACAACATCTTACCAAGCTGAATGTACACAGGCATTTCCCACAGGAAAGGTGCCATTTCACTTTCCTCCCCTGACCTATGCACATGTGAGACACTGATACACACCATATTGAGGCCAGCAAAGCTTGGTGGGTCTCAATCAACTGAAAAGGCCCAGCAGAGGAATAAGTGGGACTGGGCTTAGGCTCATTGCAGTTGCATTGCATTTGCTGCTACCAAGTGGGCAGGGAATCTCACTGAGGAAGAAAAGAAAAGAAAACGTGCAAGCCAGACTAAACAAACAATGAAGAAGAATCAGAGAGGGGATTCAAATGACTTGCACCCAGAACTCACCTTCTGTTGGTCACACATGCACTCACCACATACAGGCAGACACAAACCTCCCTTCCTCTCTCGATCTACCCAAATGCATTTCTTGGTCACCTTTCTCTCCCTTAAAAATGCATATCCAGGCTACCAGATAGGCAGAGAAGCAATCAGGAAAACCATCCCAATTGCTTCTCCAACACTAAGACAAAAAACTTTTTGGGGTTTTGCAATCCCACAACAGCCACAAATGACCAAGGAACTCATCCCCATCACTTTCTCCAACTACCACACACTAAGTTATGACAAAAGCCCTTTGGGGGATTGCAAGGCCCCCCCCCCCCGCAATGAATCGGTGGGTGGGGATAATATTTCCTTCTCTTCTCCAAAGTGACCAGAGCCAACCAGTTGGGCGATGTGGATCCTGGAGGCAGAGGTCCCAGGGCTGAAAGGAGGGCTGACAGCAGAGCAGGGTGGCTGACTTCGCTTGGGCTGCCCATCCACCACCTCTTTGCCACACTGTGGTTTGCAGCGTCACCTGCCTGTGGCCAAGTGAACTGCAGTGTGACAACATCTTACAATTTTATATTAGTTAGATTCATTACCCACCCTTTACCACAAAGGCCCAGGGCTGGTTACTGCAATGTAAAATGCAACAATAAAAACATATTAAAACAAATTGCAATCACAACCAGTTGATACAAAATTGTGGGAGCAAAATGGACTGATTGAATTAAGAACCTTGATGAAAGACAGAGTAGTCAGAATATATCACCAAATGATATGAGGTGGGACAAGACCAGCTGCTTACAGTATTTGCCAAGTTTGTGTGCAGTTGCCTATCTGTAGGGGTACACATACACACAAATGACTTTTCAGCTATTAATATCAAAATTTCTGCCATTCCTTAGCAGGCAGTTGTCTGTGCATTTAATTTGTCCCTTAAATCCTAGAGTAAGCAAAGCACATATGAATTCAGTGTATAATATGTATTTGCATCTTTATTTCAGTTTATTGAGAGAACATTCAATTGATGGCACTGGCTGGGCTCCAACTAGAACATTAAAGGTAGTATTATCTTAAACATACAAATGTGATCATCTTTATCAGGTGAAAACTTTCATAAATCAGAAACATTTGTGTAAATCTTCAGGGCAAATTTTAACAAATTTTTGTTACCTTGATTTGAATGCTCTCTAATAAGATTAGTTTCTTGCCTCTTCCAATAAATAAATGGGACCTAAATGTGGTTTCATTGTTGTTGTTTTTTAACCCAAGCTGTATCTTTTGTGTTCTATGAAAGTTTTGATTTCTCTGAGGCATATGCCCCTATTCACCTATGAAGTGGATGTGAGAGGTTGTCTTGTTAAGGCAGAAGGGAGTATTGGGAGCAGTGGGATAAAGCCTATTCCACTGTATGTTCATGCTGGAAATGGTTCGCTTTCCCCACCATAGGCTTTGCCTCATAGATACCTTGAAATCATATGCTTTACATAAGGGTCGGGTGTTGTTGTTTTTTACATTCTTTATGGAAAGCTCAACATTTACTGAACATTTTGTGCTAGAATTCAATATTTTTGCATTTTGCCTTTGGTAACAAATAAGTAAGAATGCGTTGTTCAACTTCTTTGACTGAATCCACTTCTTTTTCTTTTCAGGATGTTGTTTGGGGATTAAATTCATTATTTACTGTAAGTAACAAGTGCACTCACTGGCTGAGATCTTTTTCAGTTGGCCTCATCACATTTGCCCTTTGCAAAAGAAAACAGTGCTTACAGCTTCTAGAAGAGTTACCATGTGAATTTGTTGCATCAAAGGTGTTGTAGGGCTTGAAATATCATCATCTTATTTATGATTGCATAAGGTTCAGTGAACTAGAGTCTCCTTGCATGCACTTGATTAGGTAGACTGTACTAAAGCTTATGCCCTAATGAAATTACTTCTCTTCAGAGTGTTACAAGACTCTTTGTAGTCCTTATAAACATCAAGAGCCTACTTCCCCTAGCAAATCATATTGACAAGAAAGTATGTACTCTTCTCAGGTATTTTGGCACCTAAGGTGAACTACAAAATGGTGCCTTCCTCCCTGTTAAAGAAAAAGAGGAATAATGATCCCCATTGGGATCTGCTGTCCCGGTGGATCCCGGGTCTACCCCGACTCTTCTGTAAATTTGGCGTTTTAAGTTTATGTTGTGGTTTTATTGGGCTCTCAGTTAACTTCTATGGATGTTACCTTATGTAAACTTCTGGGATGATAAGATATAAACAAATCTCAATCTATGTACTGTTGCTTCTTTAAATTAACATTTCTGTAATCAAACGTTCATGCTATTCTTCTGGAAAGTAAAAGGAAGGATAAATAAGGTCTTAATTGCTTTTTTCCTTTAAAACATAGCTGTCAACTTTTCCTTTTTTTAAGGGAAATCCTATTTGGAATAAGGGAATTTCCCTTTTAAAAAGGGAAACGTTGACAGCTATGCTTTAAAGTTATGTAGTTACAGCATCAGATGGAATATCTGCTCTGCTCTGCTGTCCAACTTGCAATCTGAAGTAGAGATATATGCTTTATATTTATGTCTTTGACGCTGGGAAATCTAATGATTATAAGGTATTGACAATCTACTCAGAGGAAGAAACAGTATCATTTTTATTCAATTTTATTAAAGGTTTTCAACATATAATAAAAACCAAACAAAGCTAATATTCAAAAAGAGCAAAATAAATATAAAGGGGGGTGAAGGCGGACACACACACTCACACAGAAACAAAATTTTATATTCTTTCAACCTTCTGTCTTAATTTTCAGTTCACAAACATAAATCCACATCTTCCCAGCTCCCCCCTGGGACAGTTCCCATCTTTATCAGCCTCACACCCTGAGAAAAACCACTTGATTCTGTCTCTCACACAGAGCTCTTCTATCATTTTTTTCTCTGTATGTATCTTCATATCATATTGTCATCTCATCTCATACTTATAAGTAATATTATTTAATATCAATCAAAACAAACTATAAAAAACTTAAATAATAAGGGGGGAGAGGTACTTCCACCTTCTATCTGCCAATTATGTATAATGCAGTTGTTTCCAACATTTGGCAGATACACTCCATCGTAACTCCTAGCTGTAGGTGGTATGCAGCTTTCTGCCATCTGCTAATGGTATTTCTTCAAATTTCCTCCGCAGGCCTCCATCATCGCCAGTTCTGATACCCAATCAGTTCAATATGACGTTTCATTTTAGAATGTCCCAAACTAATATTTCTCCAGTTTCTTATGGGATACTTCTTTTTGTGGATTCCAGCATATCTCAATAAAATGAGAGTTCACATTTATTTGCCAGGTGCTTAATCAATAAATCATAACCTCGTGCTTTTCTCTCCTGCTTTTCCAGTTTTTTAATCAATCTTCCTTCAGGAGATAGGCAACATTTTCATCTGACTTCTCTTTAAGGACGTTTCAATGTGAGCATTTTTTATTTTTGAATAATTTTCGGCTCATGAGCTTACGACAGGCACTTTCCCCAGTAATATTTTTGTATCTCTGTCTCCGCACCACCATCTGCTGGGTTGAATTTATCCTCTCTTTCTGAGTCTTCATAATTCATTAAAAATGGGTCCTCTTGTTTTTCATCCAGACTCACATCACCTCCCATTTGTCTCATCTGCATTCCAATGTAAGCTTACCATATTTTTTTCAATGAATCAAGGGACACCTGTCAACTTCAGTGGATTTTGTATGGGGACTGATTTGTAAATCCAGGGACTGTTCCCAGGAAACGGGGACGTCTGGTAACCTTATTCCAACGTCTCTAACCATACTCCGAAATTCCAATTTCAACTGCATTAACTGCTCTTTAAGCATTTGTTACAAGAGGCCCAAAATCAGCCTTCGTGATCACTGGATTTCTCTTCCAGAGCTGTGATGCAGCTGTAAATTCAGCCACCGTCTCTCATCGACTCAACACAAAGAAACGGCGAGTTATCAAGTACATAAATTATAGGTTGTAGACAGTTGAAAAGTCACAGTCTGATCTACATTTTTCAAAGTTATCAGATATTTAGAGCATCTTGAAGACATTTCCAGCCTGTTATGATATTGTATATTATTTTTTAGTCCTTAGCAACCTTTATCACTGGGTGCTATTGACAAATAGAGAGTCCAGTTTACTTTTCTTTCCATTCCATTAAAAATAATTAATGCAATGGAGATGCAAACCCGACGCCCTCGTTTCAGGGCGATTATTCGCTGTAACTCCTTGTTCTAAGTGCCCCTTCCCCGGAAGTTTCACCTTCCTCCCCATAACAATGGGCGAGTGTCTCTTCAGAACTGAGTCTGGCTTCTTATTAACCTCTTATTAACAAATAATTATCCCTGATGGCAGACAAGCTAGCAGTGGATTCCCTTCAGCTTCCTGTGCTCCACCAGAAGTCTGAAACAGCATCATTTTTAAACCTCTCTTGTAAATAATTATGCACCCAGGACCATATTTTCTACATCAAAGTTTTCTTTCTACTTCAAAGGCAGACTTTGTGAATTAACTGAATTGTGTGTGTCCTGCCCCAATTTAAGCACATTCTACAGTATAAACTCAGAAGAACCATGAGACATTGGAAAATGTAATGCCTGACAAGCTGTAGAATCTGCATACTCTGAACTCTTGGCAATTGGCTGTATATGTGCTTTACTAGGATTTATATTTCAAGAAGTATTCACATCTCCCCCCCCCAAAAAAAGGTGTAAACAACAGATTGTTTCAGATCACAGGTTCTGAATACTGCTCAGATTGAATAGGCTAATGACCTCTTCCCTCAGGGCTGCTGGTCCAATTAACTTGGGATGCCTCGGGCAGCTTTTATGTAAAAATAAAAATATCAGATGACCATAGCATGTGCAGTTTAGGCCTGAGCTATGTTTTTAAAGCTTGTATAATATTTTATTTTTGTTTAAAAGACACCACATTTTGGGGATTTTTGTTTAGGGGATTTTTTAAAAAAATACCCATAATAAATGACTGTGATAGCAAGAAAAGCAGAATATGGGAGGTGCAATATTATACCACTTTCAGCATCAACCACTGCAAAAATAATTGCCAGACAATCTTCTGTTTCCATAGTGATCATTTCTTTCCCCTCCTCCTCACAGTGACTTAATTACTTCATGAGATTGTCAACTCTCAGGCTGCTTTGTTTTGAACAAGGTTAAATTTTAGCCTTCATGCAAAAGAGTTGTAGTCTTTGTTGCAGAGAGCATTTTGGAACTTTGGACCTTATTGTCTAGTAAAACTAGCTAAAATTAGTCATATCTGAGACTGCAATCCTACACACACTTGGAATTAAGCCTCATGGAAATAGTGGAAATCCCATTGAAACCACTTAAGTCCCATTGCTTTCATAGGATTTATAGTTCACTTGTATACATATCTGTTTTGAAGGAATTCATTCAGGTAAAAATTTATAGAACTGCAGCCTTATTTTAACTAATTTTAGCTAGATTGGGAGTGTTGCTTTCTCCTATAGGGTAAGTTGATCATTGTTTTTATTGAGTGAAAAGTTAATGGAATTATGGACATATTTATTTTGTGGAGATGTAATGTTGACATGGTTACTTGCTTGGAACTGAAGTATTGCTCACCCAGTTCTTGGAAAACAGCATGTTTGCACATGCACACGCAACCTGCCGAATGGCGAACCTTTGTTGAAATGGAGGAGTGGGTGTTCATAAGCTGTTTGTCATAAGGCATAGCAACCTGATTCTTAAAGTAAAAAAAATGCAGTAGGCTTCCCTAAGGGTTTTGGTTTGCCTTTATGTTCCAGATTTATTTATCTAATTCTTATCCAGCTGCTGTTCTGCGCTAAATTCAATCTCTTTGGCTCAGTTAAGTGTCACAGATCACCTTTGTTTGGTCATCATGAACGGGCTTTGGACTTAGTGCACTCCTTCCTCCCCTTCTACACTTCAATTCTTTTCCTCACTTCCTGGTTTATGTTAACCATAGTTTGCCAGAGTATATGAATTGGGCAAACAATGGTTGTTGCAAACCATAATTCAGCTCCAAAGCAGAGTTCAAAACTTGTTTGAAGCGGGTTTCCAGTGCTATTTTGGAGGCAATGTTAGTGTGGTTAGTCCATTGTTTTTACAATTGTTGAAAATCTGATCAATAAATTCTGTTGTCCATTCCAACCTTGTAACATTAGAACAGCAACAGCAGTCGCCCAAGCTTTCTCAGTTATGATCCCAATACAGTGGTGCCTCGCAAGACGAAAAGAATCCGTTCCGCGAGTCTTTTCGTCTTGTGGTTTTTTCGTCTTGCGAAGCAAGCCCATTAGCGGATTAGCGCTATTAGCGCTATTGACAGTTTAAGGGCTAAAAACGGCTTTTTAAGGCTTAAGGGATTAGCGGTTTTGCTGCTAAAATGGTTTTAGCAGCTTAGCACTTCAGAAAAAGGGGTTTTGGAGCGAACCCCCCCCCCCCGAAAATTTTCGTCAATTTTCGTCTTGTGAAGCAAGCCCATAGGGAAATTCGTCTTGCGAAGCGCCTCTGCAAACGGAAAACCCTTTCGTCTTGCGGGTTTTCCGTCTTGCGAGGCATTCATCTTGCGGGGCACCACTGTATTATAGAATATTGAAAGAGATTTAAAACTTATTTACTGAGCTTTCAGAGGGTAAGAGATCTGCCTCTTCATTTTTCTCTGAGGCTACCAGTACAGCTTTGTGGGGTTTTAAATATATATTTCTGCTGTTGTGACCAGCTACTTTAAACCACTAGAGAAAGTGATATGAAAGTGAAAGTATTTAAAATAAACAAGTGAGGGAAAGAATTGAGAGTGTAAATGGAATGGAAAGAACCCAAATCACAGCCTGTTAACTTGGTTGTGACATCTGAACCAGGTCTTTGCAAACACCTTAATAGTAAAACATTGGTATATAGCCTCTGAATGCTTAGATTTTCAATTTGTATTATGAATTTCCGTATATATAAGAATTTTAGTTAAATTCAATGGATGGGGTTCCAGAGATCTCATTGAGTCAGTCCAAGAGCTTGTACATTCTATATGAGACATCTGACTCTTTTTTATGACATCAGACCATTATACCACATCATAAACAGTTTGCCGTGTGGTAGAAAGGGTTAGTTTCAAAGTTCATATGTGTGGTAGTTATAGCCAACCATTTTCTTAAATGTCTGGTTTTTTCTCTTCAGGATCTCTTGAATTTTGATGATCCTTTGAATATTGAAGCTGCAGAGCATCATTTACGTGACAAGGTGAGTAGCAATGTACTAAATATATTATCTTATGAGAATACGGCTCAATTTTTTAATCTCTTGTGTAGTCTTTGACAGGGAATGATTTCTGTGCATCAATATTTAACAAGCATCCTTAAAAAAAAGTATTAATGGATCTTGGATCTACCTTCTCCACTGCACAATGATATGGCATTAACGTTTGTGCAGGATGCTAGATCTCTTTCTACCTGCAAGCCCCTGTGCCCACCCACCCCCCACTAGTGCCAGAGTGTTCGGTGACCCTCCACAGGGAGGGGAGGGAACACCCTACAAGCAGAAGTATATTCAACTTGTGCACAGGTGTTCAGGAGTTTGGGTATCTTCTTACCACGCTGCTGAGATATTTTGCAGTGGTAATAGTGATTCAGTAGCTGGCATGCACTTTTGCCTTAAGACTAATTTATTGGAATGTCAAGTTTTATCATTAGGACCAGGACCTAGGAGACCAAAGTTGAAATCCCTCACCCAGTTACCTTGGACTATTCTGTGTTTCTCAGCCTAACCTACCCCAAAAGATTATTCTGAAGATGAAATGGGGAGGGAGAGAATCTCCTACAGCTTGGAGGAAAGATGGGACATAAATACGTTTTGAAAGTAAGGGGTACGGGGGTGGGGGTGGATACAACAAAAGGTTGCAGTGTAGAGCCCTTCATGCCGTCTTGCACCCCACCCACCTTTCTAAAATAGCCAACGGAAGTCATGGGTGGAAATAACGGAGAATGAATGTTTTGAAACTATTTAGAGATCTCTGCTCTTGCAGGGACTTAGAAATAGGTGACAATCAGGCAATTTAGTAAAATCTGTTGAGTTTCTAGTGTGTCCTTTATAACTGAGTTGCTTTTTATTTTATGAATTGTTTTTATTGCAGTGGTACCTTGGTTCTCAAACTTAATCCATTCTGGGAGTCCGTTTGACTCCCGAAACTGTTTGAAAATCAAGGTGTAGCTTCCAATTGGCTGCAGGAGTTTCCTGCACTCAAGCGGAAGCCGCATTGGACGTTTGACTTCCAAAAAATGTTCGCAAACCGGAAACTTACTTCCAGGTTTGCAGCGTTCAGGAGCCAATTTGTTCGACAACTAAGCCGTTCGAGAACCAAGGTACCACTCTATATTACTTTCCTGGGACAATCAAAGCCATTTCCGTTAGCAGAAAGAATTATTCCATACCAACAATATAACCAGCATAATGGAAAACAATATTGAGAACAAAGGTGCAATCAAGACATGTCTTACATCTTTTCCAAAACAACAAACAAACCCCTTTTCTCAACTGTTCAGGAAGGAGGGCCCACAAATTCAGTTCTGCTACTATAAAGGTTTGCTGTCTAGCCACCACCATGCAAACCTGAACAGTAACCTGAATACCTTGAATCGGACTGAGATACCAAAAAAAGGGTTAATGTCTACTAGGACCTGTTTGCCACGCTGTACGGCATGTTGCTTTTGGCACTAAAGGGAATGTGGGGTCTCCTATTTTCAGGACAACCTGAAAAACACAGCTTGTGCCTATGTCTCTAGGAACACCCAGGGTATATCTTGTTGGATTTCAGCTTCAGTATTTTGTGTGTGATGCAAAGTGTACTACTGCTTGGCAATTAATATTTTTGGGGTGGGGGAGAAGGCAGAAGGTTCAGTTCATTACAAATCACAGTTAGTGCTAATGAACAAATTAGGTTGCATTGCACACCTGACGGTCAAGCACAAAGGGACCATCTGTCCAGTAGCTGTATGAATCCGTCCCTGTTTTTTATTCACTCACTTAGAACTTGTCACCTTTTCAGGAAGTTATGCACAAGCAGCAGCAGCAGCTGCATCTTCATGAGGGTTTCTGCTGTATTTAAATCACTGTTTTTCTACTAGAAATTCAGATGCAGAACTTAAGAATTGCCAGTTGTTGATGAAAAGCAAAAAAGACTTTTCTGTAATTCACTTTCCACATCCCTAAGGCTTTTCAGTAACTTCACAGTACAGTGTAATCACATCACACACACATTTTACTTGAGTGAATTCAATTACACTTTCTCGACTCCACCGGTGGCAACGGCTTTCCTGGCACAGTTGCAGCACAGGAGGGGGAAATATTAAGGCAGGAGAGTTTGAAGACGCCCGTCTCTCTCAGCTGCAAGACAAGCAGGGAAGCAGAGACAGCTGGAGAAGAAGAAACCCTAGTTCCATCAGCTACAAAACAAGTGGGGAAGCAACAGAGCCAGGCAGAGGAAGAAGAAACGCAGCCTTCATTTCCTGCGGAAGGGAGGAGAGAGGCAAACAGAGAGAGATGCAGGCAGAAGAAAAAAAAGGAATGGAACTTTCTTTTACAAGAAAGACTTTTCTGGCCAACTGTATGTCCCACCTAGGGACGTGGGTGGTGCTGTGGGTAAAAGCCTCAGCACCTAGGGCTTGCTGATTGAAAGGTCGGCAGTTCAAATCCCCGCGGCGGGGTGCGCTCCCGTCGCTCGGTCCCAGCGCCTGCCAACCTAGCAGTTCGAAAGCACTCCCGGGTGCAAGTAGATAAATAGGGACTAGCGGGAAGGTAAACGGCGTTCCGTGTGCGCCTCTGGCTCGCCAGAGCAGCGATGTCACGCTGGCCACGTTACCCGGAAGTGTCTCCGGACAGCGCTGGCCCCCGGCCTCTTAAGTGAGATGGGCGCACAACCCTAGAGTCTGTCAAGACTGGCCCGTACGGGCAGGGGTACCTTTACCTTTACCTATGCCCCACCTTCCTATAGCTCTCTATGGAGTAAGGACGCTCTGTTCACTTTCTAGTCTGTTTCTCTGGCTTTCTAGACTTCTTCTGCAACTGGAAGTATGCTGGGACTATAATGCAGATGTATTCTTTGTAGTGGGTAGAAGGAGGAACGGTCTTCTGTTCTTCGGAGGAAAAGCAGCAATAATTCCCTCCTCCACACACTAAAATCTACCCCACCACTTAGAACTCAGCACAACATTCTTCCCTTGTAGCTCACCAGAACACAAGCTAAAAAACAAATTTGTGGGAGGCTATCTAGTGAAGACAAGCATCCACTGTGGACACAGAGCCGCCAGGAATTGAGACAAGGAGTTGCAGAAAGGAATCCTTGATCTCTGTGGTGGCACAACCTTAAAAGTGCAATTTCAGCAACTAATATTACCAAAGTTTTGGATACCAGTTAGTGAAGTGCACTTAGAATTGGCAAGTGAAGCAATCATTCACCCGTTGCCATTTGGTAGCACCTGTCTTTGTGAGCAGGCTTCTCAACAATGGTGATCCTCAAAAGAAAAACAAAACCCCAATTTGGTTGTACAAGGTGAGCTGTGGGTTAGGTTTCCACGTATCACCCCCCACTGGAATTAAATCTGAAATGACATTTGCTCAGATGTCTCATTGAAATGGTGAGTCTTTAAATCAATCAGTCAATCACTGATTTTCAATAACTTCGCAGCCTTTTGGCTAAGAAAAAGTGTAAAAATCACTGGTTTCCATTTCACACTAATGCCAAAGTAGCACTATGTATGTTGCTTTGTGAATTACCATTTCAATAGAAGTGAAGTGTCTTATTAGTGCTATTAAGTTATAAATCAAAAATGAATATGTGAAGCTGGGTCCCATAATACAAGTTGGGAGTCAGGTAGATCTTGGGTCTGGACCCGTTGAAGACCACTGGAACATACTATTTGCATGCCACCTCATTCTGAGTGGTATGAGATTCCCGGGGTTCCATGCACTTACCAACAGAGGCAAGCCAGCTGTTAGTTACACGGAGCAAGTGGAATTAACTCTTGATTAGGAGAAAACAGGATCTGCACAGGAGTGCCAGGCCTAATGAGCAGAGCAACTCATCTTCAGTAGCAGAAACTGAAGGTCCCCACCTTCCCACAGCGATTTGAGTCCCCTCCTCTCCAGGGCTTTCCCCAAGCAATCTCTGACTGTGCCTGCAATTTTTGCTCCTTCTGCTTCTGGGAGACCAGGGAGAGGGGAACTTGTTGTAGCAGGAGGGGCAGGCAACCACACCTCTTCACCAGCTGGACTCCTCTCTGCCTCTTGGCCTCCTTCCTCTCCTGCTTCAGCTTCTGGTTCCGATTCTGGACTTCTCTCTGCCACAAACTCTCCCTGCTCACTAAACCCTATTAACTCTTCAGCTTCCAGCTCTTCCCAGTCGTCGTCTTCTCCCACCACCAATACCTGGGCTCTGAGCCTTCTTCCCTTTGGGGTTCCCCAGCTGGCTCTTCCTACCATTTGTATGCCTCAAGCCAGTCTGTGACATCCAGGGTTCATGTTTCATTCAGAATGAGACACAGTGGAGCCTGCGGTGTCTTCATTATATATGGTTTACTTACACATATATACAACCTGAGCCTACAGCATCAACATCCCAAGGTGACCTTTCTTCCCCCATAGCCGCAACCTTTGATTCAAACAAAAATCAAACATCACACTCTCTGGCTTTTCTGCTAGCTTCTAGCTCTCATCACTCGACTCTCAACTCTGGCCTTTTGTCCTAACTACCCATTTGCCATCCCGCACAGACCACCTTCCTTTGTCCCGTTCCTTAATGGCCCATCACCCAGGCCAACACCTCACCAGGAAGCTCACCTGGCAATTAAAAGAATTAGAAGGGGGCCTGGGCATTCAGTCTTCGCCCCCCCCCCAACCCTCCTAAATCTACTTTCCATGAAATATGGAAACACAAGCTTCAGATGTTTAAAGTTTCATATCTCTCTGCACAATCTATTGTAGTGAGTCGTACCATTCTATTTCTTTACATGTATTGGCAGGCTGAAATGCGTATATTTCCAAGTGCAGATGCTTTCTTTCAGCAAAAATGTTACCAATATTTCTGCAGACAAATCTTTCTCTATTCCTCCCCCCCCCCCCACTGGTGTAGGAGGATTTCCGATCTAAAGTGGAAGATTACATTAAGCGCTATGCAAGATGATGAAGGGAGAAAGCAGGACCATGGATTGTGTATGCAATGCTGATTGGTAACTTGATAAAACATCAAAAAACCTGGAATGTGCTTGTTCTGTATCCATGTTGTTCTGAAGAAGATAACAAGCTTCAAAATAGTTCATGTCAAATGGTGAGTTCACCGTCAATACAAGAAGAAAATTGTGTACGTTGGTTGGAGAAAAGGTTGTTTTCTTAACTCTTGACAATGTTTTCTTTTCTGAAATTGTACTGTATATCTGGAATTGAGATATGCTTGAAACTTAGAAGAAATCACTATTAAGATTATTTTCACTCAAAAAATTATTCATGTCTAGTAAAAATTAATGGTATGTTTACTGGAACACTTAAAAATTGGCAATAAAATTGGTCTTTATAGAACTTTTAAGACGCATAAATATTTGCCTTTGCTGGAACTGAAAAAAAAGTCCTGCACTTGAGCAAAGGTAATTGCATAAAGCCAGTTTATACCTACTGTTGAAGTTCTTATATTTAATTTAACTTTTTAAAATTGCTGCTTTCTCTTCCTTTTTTTGCCTACAGTGTTTTTAGTTTGCATTTATTGTGCAAAGCACTTACTGAACCCAAGGCTGATTCTATGGCCTACATATAAATGCAGTGTATTATTTTTAAAACCCAATATTTTACATGGAGGTGCAATGAAAGGGAAGTGTTTTTTTAAACTATCTTTTTAAATTTTAGATTTTGCTGTGGAAAGTTGATATTTCAGACTATTATATAATAAAGTGACATGAAGTTTCAAGTAATAACTTGGGAGAACTACCCAAAGCTCTAGCACCTAATCCACGAGAGCAACTTACTTCATGCTGCAATTTCATTATCACACTCTTGCAAACCAACTCTTCTGGGATAAAGGCATAGTTTATGAAGAGTGCTTCTAAAGCCTACTTAGCTAGCTAGCTCTATATCAAAGAATGTATATATCCGATTGCAGCATGCCTGTTGGGTGGGAGGGTGCATGTACCTCAGGAACTAGTTCAAAGCAAATGCCACACACAATGTGTGTTTATTATTTTAGCCTACTTCTTCCTGACACGTTGATCACAGCTGATACTGTAACTGGCCTGGGAATCAATTGAGAGAGCCATAGTCATCAAATTTTATTTAGGTTTCATACATAAAAGTGAAATGTATTTTGGGTTACTGTGATAAATTACCGCTAAAGCCAGAAATGAATAAATGTTTGTGTAGTTTCATGCATATGTTGTGCAAAACATTTCCTGCCTCAACAGTTACCTGTGCCATATGAAAGAATCCATTTAAATTCATCAGGTGCTTGTGATTTGCCATTGTTGTAAAAACTGTAAACTTTGATAATGAAAGCCCTGAAATTGCACCATGATTTTCATAGATTTTATCAGTGTGTAAGGCATTTGGCTGTGCAATTGTTACGATCTAGCCAAAGTTATATGCTTTTTAGGTCCCATCGATTTGAATGGGAAATATTTAAACATAAGTTTAACTTTCCTTTTGCCATCAATGATACTTTAAAAGTACTTAACCTTTGGCGGGATTGTACCTAGTGTGTCTTAAAGATCTGTTGCAAAACATATAGCTCCTTAAACTTGCAATGCTGCTACTCAGAACTTGGGTAAATGACCTTTTCTAGTCACTGGTGTTGGTGTGCAGAGTTGGGCCTCTGAGAAATTATTCAAAAATATTACTCTGAATCTATAAAGCAATGTGTAATTTTATTGAAAAGTATGAAAGAGATTATTCCTAATCAGGGCAGTTTTCATGAGAAGCATTTCCCCCTTTCTTAAAAAGAAAATACTGAAACAGCAGGAAAGATAAGAGCCACTGCACATTCATCTTTGTAATCAGTAACATGAATATAGCCTGAAGGTCTGTTTCCCCTGTTAAACATGTATAATGTGGAAATACATTTCTTTAGGTATGATTAAAGGTATCCACAGTTTTACCATCTGCTGATTTGTCCAATAAGTGACCATCCAATCATGTATCTGGGAGGAACTTTGCACCTTAAGAAAATATCCTAAAATGGGTGCTCAGTAATTCATGCTCTTTGATATTGTATAAGTGTCAGATGCTAGTTTTGCAAAACAAAAAATCCTGGCCACACTCTGGACCTTGTTTTCTCAACTGGGCAGCAAGAGGGTGACCTGAAAGTAGGGGGATATTGACATCAGTCCCTTGTCATGGTCAGATCACTTCCTGTTGAGATTCAGGTTTTCAGCACCTTTCCCCCACCACAGAGGTGGGGAATCTAGGAGGATGGGCCACCCTAAGAGGCTGGTGAATCCAATGGGTTTCTAGGTGGCTCTGGAGTGTTTTCCATCTGATATGATGCACTCCTGTCGAAGCCCTAGCTGACCTCTGGAATATCCAAATGATGTGGGCTGTTGACACGATCACTCTGGAGCGCCCTCTTCCACTTCATGGAGTTCTTTGGGCTCCCTGGTATATCCCTGAGCTTACGCCAAGGAGACAAGATGGGAGACGGCTGGAACGCAAGTCTAAGAAAACCCCCATGCAATTGAAAACTGGTGAGGGCTCCTCATCAAGCCTACCTAGTGGCAGCAAAGAAGGCTTACTTTGCTGCCTCCATTGCATCCTCATTGTGCCATCCAGCAGAGCTATTCTGGGTAGTGTGGGGCCTATTGAATTCTGGCATAAAGGAAGTGACAGAAGTGACAGTAGTTCGCTGTGACTTCTTTGCAAAGCATTTTGAGGATAAAATCACTTGCATCTGCCAGGACCTTGACTCCAGTGTTACAGCAGCTGAATCTTGAGAGGCGTTCAGCACACTGTCTAGTTGTGTTATGTTAGATGAGTTTATGTTAGTAAGGATTGAGGATGTGAACAGGGTCCTTGGGTAAGCCTGCGTGACCACATGCTCTGGACCCTTGCCCCTCTTGGCTGGGGGCAGCTGCTGGGCCAGGAAGGTGGTTATTGTCTCCCTAGCAGAGGGGATGGTCCCTGCCTTTTCGGAAAATCTAAGTCATTACCAGCCAGTTGCTAATCTCCCCTTGGGCAAGGTTCTTGAGTGGGTGGTTGTGGACCAGATTCAGGTGCTCTTGGAGGAAACTGATTTTCTAGATCCATTTTAATTGAGTTTTGTGCTCAGTTTTGGCACAGAAACTGCTTTGGTTGCCCTGTAAAATGACCTCTGCCATCAACCATGGTATTCTTCTGGAGTTGTTATCCAAGTTCTGGGTGGGTGGCACTGTTCTGTGGTGCTTCCAGTCATACTTGGATGGTTGTCTCCAGACCAGAGGGTGTTACTTGGGGAGTACTCTTCGGCTCCGTGGAGCCTTCAGTCTGTGATTCCTCAGGGTTCAGTTTTATCCCTCGTGCTGCTTAACATATACATGAAACCTCTGAGTGGGGTCTTGGAATATGTTGTCAGCAATAGGGCTTTCCCCTATGTAGGGTATTGAAATAACATTGTGATAAGTGTTTCAACAAGGCAATATACCATTGAACAAAAGGTGGAAACTTGACAACTTCCCAGGGGGTAGCTCAGCTGAACTGATTCTTTACAGCTACTTTGCACATAATTTGCAGGCACCCTGTCTCCTGCTATGTTTGCTCTCTCCCTCCTAACCAATAAGAAAAGATCCAGCAGCAAAGTAAACAAGGCAAAGCAAATAAATAACTAGACAAAGAACTGGAAAGCACTTCCTTCTTCTCTCACACTCACCCCCACCAGTGGAAAAAAGATGGGGAAGAGTTTTTGTTTTTATTTTCTGGTGGTGTTTACATGGTTGGTTCCCCCTAGCTTTCCTCCATATCAAGGGATTGGTGTGATGAGGGCTTTTTGCGTGTCTACTCACAAGCAAGCCCTGCTGAATTCAATGAGGCTTACTCCCAGGAAAGTAGAAGTAAGCTTAGTTGAACTCAGTGGGGCTTAAGCATGCACAGATTCCACTTAGACCTCTGAGTGGGGAAGCAGATGCAACTTTACTAGTAAAGGCCCTCCACCGCAGATAGGTCGTGATATATTGAGGTATTGCGATACTTAGCTGGTGATATATCGTGATGTGGAAAACCAGACATCGCCCAGCCTTAGTCAGCAATATGCTGATAGAACAGCTCTAGTCCTTTACATCAACAGATGTGGCAGTGGAAGTGCTGGACCGTTGCCTTGCCTTGGTAGTGGACTGGATGAGATCAGGTATGTCGCTTGGGGGCATGTCTGGATCCCCTGCTGTTGCCTGAGGCTCAGGTGACCTCAGTGGCCTGCAGCTTCAGGAGGTGGCCTGTCTGTGCCACAATCTGAACAGGAGAGCCTGGCTTCTGTAGTCTGTGCTCTGGTAGCCTCTAGGTTAGATTGCTGCAACATGTTAAACGTGGGGCTGCCTTTGAAGATGGTTCGGAAACTCCGCACAATTATTATGTTTTCTGAGAAAAAAGCTGGTTGTTTGTGAAGCCCAGAATTCAAGAGGGGAGAGATGGGGATCTTTTATTATGGCAGACAGGTCTAGTTTTTTTATCATAGTCAATTGTTTTCTCACAGCAATTTGCAAGAAAAATTAACAACTTTCCCATGCGGATCTATGCCCTCCTGAATGCAAGAAATTGAGAGATCTCCATTGTATCTCCAAAAATCCATGGGGGGGGGGACAAAGGCCAACCCCACACTGACAAAATGACCATTGGGATAACAAGACTGCTCCTAACTTTGAAACACCTTTTCTAGAGAAGTTAGACTGGCTCCCTCCTTGTTTGTTGCCTTTCAGTCGGCAAGTGAAGACTTTCTTGTTCCAACAGGCTTCTGGGAACCAACTGCTTTTAATGAAAGGGCTGGTCCCATGCTGTTTCTATTGTAATTATCTGTATGTTTTAAGTAGATTTATACATACATACATACATATGGAGTGAGTGTGTGTGTGTGATTGTTTTTTAATTATTATTTTCCCATGTTTTTAACTGTTCTTAGTTTTTCTGTAAGCTGCCCGGAATCCCGGTCAGGAAAAGGGCAGGCTCAAACAAACAAACAAACAAACAAGTAAGGGGGGGCTATTCTATTTCTCCTCCACCCCTTTCCCTATTCAAGTCAATGAGAAAAGAGGCTTTTATCCTCGAAAACTTGTTGAATGGTAATGCTGGCCCTTGTGGCAGATTCACACTAGTTCTCATACCAAAATTTGTCATGTTTTAGTCCCTTAGAAGAGGCGACTGCATGCCTGCCAATTTCATTCAATTTTGTAAAAATGTGGATGGAGCTACAGCCATTTTTAGATTCCCCATTACTGTCATACCTCGGAAGTCAAACGGAATCTGTTCCAGAGGTCCATTCGACCTCCAAAGCTTCTGATTGGCTGCAGGAAGTGCTTGACTTTTGGCTTCTGAAAATCGTTCAAAAACAGAACACTCACTTCCATGTTTTGATCGTTTGAGAGCCAAGGCATTTGAGATCCAAGGTATGACTGTATAGAAAATGGGAATAAGCTTTGTTTTTAATTGATCTAATCTGGTCCCAGATAACAAGCCAAACTGGAAAGACACAGAACAGCTCTTAAGAAATTCCGCTGCTTTCTAAAGGTACAGATAAAAGCCTACTGTTGTGGCCAGTGCACCCCCCTACTAACCAGTATTTCTATCTTTACAAAATTTGGAATGGCTTTCTAGATATGCTCTCTGTAACATTTTGTTTTGCCCTGAGCAGAGAAGAACATAGCATTCATGTATGTAAATGAAATGACATAGTTGTGTACTACAAAGACTGAAAACGTAAGTGCAAGGGAAATAACTGTGTAAACAGATGACATCACCTTAGTAGTTATTAAGGAATGAAGATGAGTGGGATCTGATTTCAAAGAAGAGGAAATTACAAGGAAGATGGTCCTGAAGTGCTTTATAAAAGGTAAGATGCACTTAAAAGCCTGAGCCAAAGGGAGATTCAATCAACCAACACAGAAAAACAACAGTAGTGTTCCAGAACAGAATTTCATATCCTGTAGAGTAGATACACAATCAAGTACATTTTTTAAAAAGTTTTTTATCACTTTGATTTATTTGACTAGTAAGTCGAATGTGCAGCCTGATTCTATGCATATTTGCTCAGAAATAAATATCCACTGCATTCAGTGGACTTTCTGTCAAGCACATGGGCACAAAATTAAAGCCTTACTTTGTTTTAAAAAACTATTGCAGTGCTTGTGAATCCTTGTAAGGTGCAATGGGCAGGTAGCATAAAATATCAGTGATTATATTCATGTCAGTCTGTATAATTTGAAACCAATAAAATTAATTTCTTGTGATTATGGTTACGATTGGAACTTTAAAAAATGAAAACTGACAGTTGTGTACAAAACCACCACACTTCTTAGTCACCAGTTGTGCAACGCAATGGAAATTTTCTTCTATAGACTTGAGGGGAATTCTGAACTGGTGAGAATTTTTTTTGGGGGGGGGGGGGATTGCAAAATATAGGGAGCAAGAAGTTTGAAATAATCATTATATTTCAATGCTTTTCATTCAGTCATAAAGCTGCTTATGAACAATACATAACTAGAACATTGCAATTAAAACATAAATCACTTAAAAGAATTAGAATATAGATTTGTAGAGTTGGAAGGGACCCCAAGAGTCATCTAGTCCAACCTCAGAATAACAATTAACAAATCATCAGTAAAACAACCATGTTAATAAAATATTATTAACAAAATTCACAGTTCCATTAATGAACTGAATTTTTAAACTTCTTATTTTTCTCCAATATTTCCTCACTTGGTTTTAGCTTTTTAATATATTTTTCATAGTTTTCATAGTTTTCACATTTGAAAATATAGCTCTTACCCATTCTTCCAGTTCTTCCATATATTTTTCTCCCTTTTTGACATGTATCAAAATAAAAACATATCAAAATAATTTTGCTGGTCAATGGGCTTGAATCCATACTCTCAGAATCAATGGGTAATATTTACTATGTTATAATTAGAATTGTAATCAGTGGACTTAAGCCTATGGGTATGGCTAACAGTACCCATTAGGAAAAGAAAACAAAAGAGTAAGACTCTTAATTGTTTGTTTGTTTTTTAAAAGATCCAGTTGACAGAGCAAGATCAGTTGAAAGACAGAAAAGACATTTGAGGAGTAAAATATTTCATTCAAGCTCAACTGCAACATACTTCACAAGCTCAGTTCAGTGGGATCAAAGTGACATGAAAGCTCCTGACAATCTGTTACTCATTCATCCTGATTTACTCACACAAAAGCTCATGAGGTGGTTCTCAAACCTTTTTCTCTGAGCCACATTTTCAGAATAAAAATTTCCTTGTGCCACATCAATATTTTTACTGGTAAGAAATACATTGGAAAACAAAAAGTGACAACTAGCAGTGCTTGATATATAGAAGAACACAACTACTTTGTAATGTGATCACTGTGATCACTGGACATCCAGAAAGTATAAAACAAGGCAGTGACAGAAAAACATGGATCATTCCCAAAATATATTGATTGCCCTTGAATCTCCCCACCACACTTGCCATCCTCTCCTGCCAAACCCTTTGAGAACAACTGGGCTAGGCTATGCCCAGTCTTTACGGAGCATTTCTTCTGCATTTCTTCTGTTCCAAGAACAATGAGCATTCATCTTGATTTGCTTGGGCAGGGCTTATTCATGTTCCCATTAGCCATCCTGCACTTTTCAGAGCATTTACCATCACTTTCTGAACTGCAAAAAAATCTTGGGATTTTTTAAAATTAGATTTGTTGCACTAGGGCGACAGAGTGCTTTCATCCACTTAAATGGCACACTCCCAGTATGTCTGTGAATCCCTCCCACACACAAAATGACAGTCTGGAGGATAGCATCCTGTCAAGACCACCATCATAGAGCAACAGGAGCAACAGCGCCAGGTCCGCGGCAGCATGAAATTGGCAGCAAATACAGGATAGCAGAAGGCAGAATACAAGAGCAGGGTGGAATTGGCAGCAGCGGAGCCAGGTGAAGTTGCACTAGGTGCAAACTATTAACAGCTAGAAATCAATTTAACGAGAAAAGGTTAACCAAAAACGTCACGTTAAGTTCAGTAAGCATTATCTTGTGCCTAGAGAGTAGTATTGGAATTCAAATAGCTCCGTGTTAACACCCCTTTTTTTATGCACTTCATAGAAACAGAGAATTGAAGATTTGGAAGTTATCTCCAAGGGCCATCAAGTCCAACCCCGTGCAGCACAGGCACCACAGTAAAATAATAAGAGCAGGCTGTTTCTCTGCTCACACGGGCTCTTTTCCCTCCTCTTCTGTTATCTGAGTCTGAGCCCCCACTCCATTTTCTCCTCTCTTTTACCCATCCCACACTTGCTCTGCAACAGTGCTGGGCCTCCACCTGAAGCGAAGGCGAGTTGCTCTTTGGGGGCGCATGAGGATAGCAGCCATATTTTGAAGAGCAAAACAGGAAAGCTCATGCACAGTCACCCACCCGTGAAAGAGCACGGCCTGTTATTTCACGGTACATAAACCTTAGCCGCGTGGCTGGAGGTCTTTATATGTAGCCAAAATTTCATCACTATCCTACTTGCACTCCTTGATGTCTCCCCCTTAAAAACGCTTCTTCCTGCCAGTTGGGGTATCAAGCCCTGATCCGCCAAAACCCGAAAGATCAGCATCATGCAGGTACCAATAACAGCAGCACAATAATTGAAAGGGAGATGATGAAGGAGAGAAAGGAGGGGGGATAAAATGCTTTTTAAAAAAACTTTGAAAAAGAACAACACCCTTCTGCCCAGGGTTGCCCTTTTTCCAAAAAAAAAACACAAAGTAAAGCCACTTTTCTTCTTTTTGCAAACTGTAAAGTAAAGGTAAAGGGACCCCTGACCATTAGGTCCAGTCGCGGACAACTCTGGGGTTGCAGCACTCATCTCGCTCTATAGGCTGAGGGAGCTGGCGTACAGCTTCCAGGTCATGTGGCCAGCATGACTAAGCCGCTTCTGGCGAACCAGAGCAGCGCACGGAAACGCCTTTTACCTTCCCGCCAGAGTGGTACCTATTTATCTACTTGCACTCTGACGCGCTTCCAAACTGCTAGGTTGGCAGGAGCTGGGACAGAGAAACGGGAGCTCACCCCGTCATTGCGGGGATTCGAACCGCTGACCTTCTGATCGGCAAGTCCTAGGCTCTGTGGTTTAGACCCCAACGCCACCCGCGTAAGCGTTTACAATTGTTTAAAGGCCCACATACATTACCTGTGTTCTTAAACTCTCTCTGCACATGTTTATGGGCACTGTAGCTCTTTTGGGGTGGTAGAACGTCTGTACATGCTCAGAGGTCCTCTCTCGGCCAGACTGCTAAATGTACTAGCAGCCTGATCCTCGCTTGCAAACTGTAGGACCTGTCAAATCCAGCCGCTGAGGGAGGCATGAGCTCTCCCCGCAGAAGCAACAGGGTGTAGAAGCCACGCTGGCCCTTCGCACCTTGGGAAGAGGAGTGAAAGGTGAAGAGCAGGCAGACTCTGCAAAACTTCACTGTAGGGGGGGTTCATTAAGGGGGGGAGAGAGAGACTTGTTCTAAACAGGCGGGGAAGGATTTCCCACCACTCATCCTGAGGCTCCGCCTCCAAAACAGCTGCAGAATCTTTTCCTGCCCCAGATGCAACTCACCAGGCAGACCTCCTGCCTTTCCTCTACCTTAAAATCATGCAATGGCCAAAAGGAGTGAAATGAAACCGGGGGGGGGGGGCTTTCCCCGACCTTGCAGGAGAGCCATTCATCAGCTGATTTGCCCCATCCCAGCAGGCACCATAGAGACAGGAAAGGGTGAAGAGGGATCCTTGCATGCACACTTCCTGGCTCTGCTTGCAAAGCAAGTCTCTGCACAGAGCAGGTGCGTCCATAGATATGGGGAAAAGGAAAGAGTGATACACACACACACACTTCCTGGTTCTGTTGCAAAACCTCAGGCATTTTGCTGATTTTTAAAAAATTCCCCCAGATGGTGATTTCACCCTTTGAATCTCATACATGTCTGGGGGAAACTGGACATATGGCAACCCTGGATAGCACTCAACAGGGTGGCCATTGGCGACACACCCAGGCCATCTATCAATAGTACAAGGAGTAGGGGAAGGAAACCTCCATACTGAAATGAAGTTTAGGGAAGGGTTGGTGTTATGTACTGAGTTGAATAGGATCCAAAATGCAGCAGTCTGATTGGTCCTAGAACAATAGGATTCAGAATGCGGCAGTCTGATTGGTCCTAGAACAATGCAGCAGTATGATTGGTTGGCAGGAACCACCCAATCAGGCTCCAGATAGAAGTGAATCCACAACCTGATTGGCTTACAGTAGAATTCCAGAATTAGCCAATCATGTGCAGCCCATTGTGTAAATAATGTATATAAGCAGATACTTTGAGGGGACTTTCATTCATTCCTCCTCACCACTATGAGCTGAATAAAGAGCATGAAATCACTTTGAGACTCTGAGTTTATTTCAGTTACCTTGCAATGTAGTCTGTGCATTGCTGAGCTTTATCCTTTCAACCTTTACCATGTCTTAAGAGTTATTAGAATGCCAAGAGTTCCTTGCCAACTCCACACAATCACGGTTCCAGTCTTGATCTTTTAACATATCCCTGTGCTTTATGTCAGGGGAAGGGAACCTCAAAGATTCTCTGTCTTCCATGGGCCCACATCTGACAGCACAGTCCAAGAAGGCAGAGATTCACATCTGGCATGCTGGAGGGACAGTTTTATTTCACATCTGTTGCTTTACAGGTGTGCTTCCACCCATGCCCCAGGTTGTTTTCACCTATATGTAAGATCTTTCAGTGGGCTTCCCCTCTGGGGTGCCTGTCTCCTGTGCCCAGGACTGCTATGCCTACCCATAGGAGAAGGGGACTGATGCAGGGATTTTGCCCCCACCCTGTGGGGTTCATAGGCAGAACCTGAAGATAGCCTCTGGCAGGGAACTCCTTGCAGGGAGGCAACATTTTCACCTGAAGCTTTTTTGTTTCCAGAAAATTGGGGGGGGGGGGATACTATGCTGGAATCTTTCTTAGTCTTCCAACAGGATGCCCCCCCCCCCCGCCCTGCATCTCTTTTGTTTTCTGACACACTCATGCCACCTAGCTCCCCCCCCCCCATCGATGTATTGCCCAGCTGCCTCCCTCCTTCCTGTTGCTTAGCTACTATCCCAAAGCTGGGCAGTTCCTGTCTCAGCTGTGCATTCTCGGCATCTGCCTGTCTCTCTGCTTCATGAGACTCTGAAAATGGGGTGGGGTGGGGGTGTTGAATATTCCCCCTGCTCTTCTGTTAGAAGCTGATCTTCCTGTGATTGCATTCCCCCATCTTCTGATTCAGACCAGCCCCTGACACAACTGGATTTCGTTGTATGAGTTTACAACGCGTTTAACTGAAATGCTTCTTTGTTGTGTCTAGATCCAGCCTAATAGTAAACAGTAAAATTAAATATCAGCAAATAATAATTAAACAGTTCACACTTATCAGCCACAATAATTACCAATTTATAATCAATAAAAATAACAGCAATCCACAATGCACAAAACATACCACAAAACATACAAAACAATGTAAAAAGATCAAATTGAGAAACAAAGACACACAACTTATAAAACTGTTTTGAAAAAATATCCCTGAACTCAAGACCACAAGCTGAACAGGAGTCAACAATGTGATGCAGCAGCAAAAAAAGCTAATGCTATTCTAGGCTGCATCAAGGCTAGCATCCTGATCAAGGGAAGTAATAGTCCCACTCTATTCTGCCTTGGTCAGAGACCACACCTAGAGTCCCGAGTACAGTTCTGGGCACCACAATTGAAGAAGTTGGTTGACAAGCTGAAACGTGTGCAAGATGATCAAGGGTTTGGAAACCAAGCCCTATGAGGGAGTTGGGTATGTCTAGCCAGGATAAAAGGGGACTGATGAGCAATATGATAGCCGTCTTCCAATATCTCAAGGGCTGTAACATGGAAAATGGAGCAATCTTGTTTTTCCTGCCCTGGAGGCCAGGACCCAAACCAATGGCGTCAAGTTCCGAGAGAGGAGATTCTAATTAAGCATCAAGAAAAAACATTCTGACAGTGAGAGCTGTTTGACAGTGGATCAGACACTCTCAGGAGGTGATGGGCTCTCTTTTCTGGGAGATTCTTTTAGCAGAGGCTGGGTGGCCATCTGCATTGCAGAAGTTGGACTAGATGACCCTTGGGGTCCCTTCCAACTCTAGAATTCTATGATTCTATAAAGTAGCAGGATGAGCATCATCAACTGAAGCTCTTACCACACAGCTGTTAAAGACACATTGGCAATCATATCCAAAATAACTCCATTTAAGCAAACTAAATTTGTGCATATTTTATTACAGGCCCACCCAATCAGATTTACTTCCTAATAAGTGCACTAAGTTTTGCAGCCTTTTTCTCACTCCCACATCACACTTTGCTGGGGAGGTCAAGTAGACCCAAACCCTTGCTGACTGTTTTGTGACATCTTGATTGGTTTTGGTTGGTTTGAATTTTTCAAGTTAAGAGTCACTCTGGTGCTTAGCCATGCTTAATTCCTCTGCTTAGCTTATTATTCTCTCTACTAGAAAAGCTTATTTATTTGGCATTGCATATAGCAATGGCATATAGGATTGGCGAAGAGCAACACTGACCCTGCTGAGAAATAAGTGTCAGAACGTTGTCCCTGCTCCACCACATCCCTAGGTGTGAGAGATGTCAAGGTCATTGAGAGCACTTGAGCACAGAGATTTCATTCAAGGACTGTAGCAGGAGAGGAAGGGGTTAAATTCATTTCCCATGCCTGATCTGATGCCATTAATTATCAAACATACACCCAGCTATTGTTGGTAAGTTGTTGTGAGGTGAGGGGTATACAAGCGCTTATTCCCAGGTAAGCACATATAAGATTGTAGCCTTAATATTATGCCTCTGTGTACCAGAGGCAGGAAATAAAACCTACCGTATCTTAGGCTATGTTTCCATGCAAGTCTTTCTTAAATCAGTTAAACAAATTGTAAATAGGATAATTAAAAAGGACAAGCAGTTCCTTTCCGGAGCTTTCTGACCTGTATCCGTCCTCTGTTATGCTAATTTCTCATTAACATTCCAGCTTCCCTGAATTCACAACTGTTCCATCCTTTGTTGCTAGAATTTGAAAGGTTCCATAAATAGAAGGTTCTGCAGTAAATTTTCTGTTGCCTGCACTTATTAAAAATCAGAATTTAATCGCTCTTGCCAGCTCTTCAGCTAACTAGGCTGCCTTCAGCATGTGGTCTGCCTTTGGCAGCTCTTTTACTGCAATAATATATCTGAAGCATGCATTTAGCTTCACAGTTTGCCTGTACCCAAACTGGTCCTGTTTCTTTATTACTTCCCTCTCCTGATTGTTTGAAGACTGCAATCCTGTACACTCTTACCTGAAGGTAAGCCCCACTGAGGGGAGTGGGACTTTCACCTGAGTAAATAAATATACATAGAACTGCACCTGGAAAACATGCTCCAAATAAACAAAGGGAGGTGGAGTGATCCTTCCTAATTAGGAAACTCAGGAAGCTGCCTTCTACTAAGACAGTCTTTCTGTTAATCTGTCCCAGAGGTAGGCAGCCTAAGACCCATGGGCCGGAAGCTTAACCAGCCCATGAGCCACCCCCGAACCAAGCTGCCCACTCGGTGAGTCCCCACGCACTGCGCTAAACCAGTGCAGTGCAGCACGGGGACTCTCTTCCGTGGCTCCGGAAATCACTTCTACGCATGTTTGCGGCACCGGAAATCGCTTCTGCACATGCCCAGATGCCAGAAATCGCTTCTGCGCAGGCACGATTTTCGGTATCGGCATGCGCAGAAGCGATTTCCAGCGCCGCGAACATGTGCAGATGCAATTTTTGGCGTCACGCTGCATCGGTCCGGCCCACAGAGGATCTCTGCGGGAGTGTTCCGGCCCATGCCCGTTAAGCCTTGCTGACCCCTAATCTAACCATCTATCATCAACACTGACTGGCAGAGGCTCTCTCCCACAGCAGGGAGCAATCCTTCCAGAGCATTTGGAAGTTATTCCCCGTTATCTCTGTTCCTCAGAGATAATATGATAGACGGTATCTATCGTTAATCACCACTCAATTATTTCCGTCAACCGAGATGACTAACTGGCCATGATGCCTCCCCAGAAGTCCTAGAACTTTTTGCTATGTATCTCAAAATCCTTCTGTTAGTAGATCTTACATGAGATTTAGTCCATCCCCATTGTCTCTTTGGTTCCTCATTTTGTGAACTTTGTGTGCCTGCTTTTCTTCCTACTTTCCAGCCTCCTGCGCAAGAATAGATTTAAACATTCTAAACAAAAGGTAAACAAGCTGAGCATCCTCTTCCCACACTTGTTTACAGCATCTGGAGGTGAAGCTTCAACTGCCTGCATATTTGGAGTCAAGGCAGCTGTTCCATTGGTCACTCAGTCTTTTGGCATACATGAGCAGCTGCTCTTGTGTCTTGGGGTGTGTCTTAGGAGGACATGCCCAAAATAGAAATTCAGTCCACATTTGGCCTGGATGTTTTCATGGTTAAAGTTTTGTTTCCATTTTTTATTTATTTTTATTTTATTTTATTTTATTGGGTTTTATAAACAAGAATAATGTTATACAAATAAGTATACCAAGTTTTTAATGTCACTTGTAAATCACAAAATAGCATAATAAATGTTGAAACATATCTACAACATATGTTTCATTATGAGTGGTCAATGTAAAAATTATTGGCTTATGAATTGGTTTAAACAATTAGGAAGAAGAGGAGGGGAAGGGGGTGTTTCCATCTTTTATGATTGTTTAAAATTATTTGTATGCCACTTGCCATTTAGATAGTCTTGAAGCAGTTCATAATGATGAAAAATTAAATTGATTTTAAAAAGTGAAAATATCAGATGATCAAGAAATTGAGGACTTTAGAATTCAGCATTAATGATCAGGAAATGCCGGAGCAAGAGGAAAGTTTGCAGTAAATGTCAGAAACACGTCACTCTTCATTGTGTGCAAATAACTTTTGCTCAGGAGGATTCAGTGTCTCTGAATTATGAACAGCACAATCCTCACCATGTCCACTCAGAAGTAAGTCCTACAGAGGTCAATGGCACTTACTCCCAAGTAAGTGGGTTAGGATAGCAGACTTTTTGCTTAGGGATGCCTCTTTGCTATGCCCTCTTCAAGCTGTTTGAAATGTAGTGGTTACTCAGGCATCGATATAACTGTAAGAAAACACCTAAGTCCGCCATTTGATGTAAACAGTCAGGATGGAGCACTGCTGACAAATTCTATTTGCATGTCCGTTTCACAGCCTGCCAGACTTCTTTAATTTTCATGATTTTTTTGCTGAGAGCAACTGATGTATTTGTAACAGCAGCTCAGCCAATGACTATGTGGAACAAGCAGCCTAGCCTCTGATTGGCACTGGGATGGCACTGATTGGCACAGTGCCTGTCCTAATGGAACACGGAAAATTATAGGAGGGCAGTGGGAAGAGTTCAGCTCCCCTTACCAGCCTGCACTTTTTGTGGTAAATAGTAGACTTTTGAACTCACACATAATGTGTGAATGGGGCAGACCCATAAGCAACAAACATGGCTGCCCTCACCATTTCTAGTTTGGCCCATTTTGACTTTTAAATGTTAAGAAACAGTTACCCTCTATCTGGTTTCTGAACAAGCTCTGCTCTCAAGAATAATAATTATCATTTTATTATTAATACTCCACCCATCTGGCTGGGTTTCCCCAGCCACTCTGGGCGCCTTTCAGCACATATAGAAACATTGTAAAATGTCGAACATTTAAAACTTCCTGAAATAATAATATATTATCTATAAAACGCTGTTCCCAAGATGGCTTTGGAGTCTGGACTGAGAGAGCTCATGAACTTGATAAAGGAGCCCTTGTGGGCTTCTGGTGTTCAGCAGCTGGCCAAACAGGGACCTTGCTATGGCCTACAGCCCCTGTAGTAAGTAGGACTTCTAAAATCAAGCTGCATCACTCAGCAGCAAGCCATCACCAGCAAAACACTATGTGTTGCAAAATCTTACTAGCTCAGGTAGGAGCTTTATTACAGTATTTGCGGGCATCCTGCTCTTTATGGTGTTGACTTACACAAAGAAATCCTTCAGGGGCTTTAAATACCTGCATTGCTTGCCTTCATATCAAATTAGGAATATAATATTGCTCTGCGCTATCCCAGCACTGTATGAGCTTCATAAGATAGCTAACTGCAGACTTCGTTGTAAATAACATACCCAGCCATTGCTTCACAAGGATGACAATGGCCTGAACTACAGTTCTCCCTTTTATAGGACAACTGACATGGGGCCTGGTGTAATGGTCTTCCTTAACTCCCTGCCCCACATTGCTAATGGGAGCAGGGAATGCAGGCCAAGACATCAGGGCATGTTTGGCAACCACCACACAATACACAATACCAAATGTGTTTTGCACTACAGGAAGCTGATCATGATCTAGTCTTTTAATCTGATGGTGCAGGTCTCAAGTGCTCACTGAGGAGGTAAACGTGTTTGGAGGGAACTACTTCAGGCTGCAGGTTGGGGCTGACATAGAACTGTAGAGTTGGAAGGCCCACAAGGAGCGTTTAGTCCAACCCCCTGCAATACAGGAATCTGGTGCACAATGTGTGGCTCAAACCCATGACCCTGAGATGAAGCATCTTATGCTCTGCCAACTGAGCTATGACTTCTACAGCTTCTATAGCTTTTCTTTATATTAAAAAAATATTTAAAAATCTCTGCACAAACATTCAAACAATTCTATACATGCAACACAATGATATGAGGATGTGGTGACAGAATACTGAAGTTGCAGAAGGAATATTAGCAGTGCAGGGAGTGGGATTGGCTAGAATATTTCCCCCTGATGTGCTATCCTTCTACCTGCAGGGAGAATTGGGGAGTCTAAATCAAACCCCTTATGAATACACAGTGGAAGTGAGGAACAGGTTTAAGGATTTAGGTTTGCTGGACAGAGTGCCTGAAGAACTATGGATGGAGGCTTGCAACATTATACAGCAGGCAGCAACGAAAACCATCCCAATGAAAAGGAAATGCAAGAAAGCAAAGTGGCTGTCCAACGAGCCTTACAAATAGCGGGGGAGAGAAGGCAAGCTACAGGAAATTGAATGCAGATTTCCAAAAAATAGCAAGGAGAGACAAGAAGGCCTTCTAAAATGAGCAATGCAAAGAAATAGAGGAAAACAATAGAATGGGAAAAACCAGAGATCTGTTCAAGAAAATTGGAGATATGAAAGGAACATTTCGTACAAAGATTACCATAATAAAGGACAAAAGTGGTAAGGACTTAATAGAAGCAGAAGACATCAAGAAGAGGTGGCAAGAATACACAGAGGAATTATACCAGAAAGATATAGATTGCTCATACACCCCAGGTAGTGTGGTTGCTGACCTTGAGCCAGACATCCTGGAGAGTGAAGTCAAATGGGACTTAGAAAGCACTGCTAATAACAAGGCCGGTGGAAGTGATGGTATTCCAGCTGAACTATTTAAAATTTTAAAAGATGATGCTGTTAAGGTGCTACACTCAATATGCCAGCAAGTTTGGAAAACTCAGCAGTGGCCAGAGGATTGGAGAAGATCAGTCTACATCCCAATCCCAAAGAAGGGCAGTGCTAAAGAATGCTCCAACTACCGCACAATTGCACTCATTTCACACGCTAGCAAGGTTATGCTTAAAATTCTTCAAGGAAGGCTCAAGCAGTATGTGGACCGAGAACTCCCAGAAGTGCAAGCTGGATTTAGAAGAGGCAGGGGAACCAGAGACCAAATTGCAAACATGCACTGGATTATGGAGAAAGCTAGAGAGTTCCAGAAAGACATCTACTTCTGCTTCATTGACTATGCAAAAGCCTTTGACTGTGTCGATCACAGCAAACTATGGCAAGTTCTTAAAGAAATGGGAGTGCCTGATCACCTCATCTGTCTCCTGAGAAATCTCTATGTGGGACAAGAAGCTACAGTTAGAACTGGATATGGAACAACTGATTGGTTCAAAATTGGGAAAGGAGTACGACAAGGCTGTATTTTGTCTCCCTGCTTATTTAACTTATATGCAGAATTCATCATGTGAAAGGCTGGGCTGGATGAATCCCAAGCCGGAATAAAGATTGCCGGAAGAAATATCAACAACCTCAGATATGCAGATGACACAACCTTGATGGCAGAAAATGAGGAGGAATTAAAGGACATTTTAATGAGGGTGAAAGAGGAGAATGCAAAATATGGTCTGAAGCTCAACATCAAAAAAACGAAGATCATGGCCACTGGGCCCATCACCTCCTGGCAAATAGAAGGGGAAGAAATGGAGGCAGTGAGAGATTTTACCTTCTTGGGCTCCATGATCACTGCAGATGGTGACAGCAGTCACTAAATTAAATGACGCCTGCTTCTTGTGAGAAAAGCAATGACAAACCTAGGCAGCATTTTCGAAAGCAGAGACATCACCTTGCCAACAAAGGCCTGTATAGTTAAAGCCATGGTTTTCCCAGTAGTGATGTATGGAAGTGAGAGCTGGACCATAAAGAAGGCTGATCACCAAAGAATTGATGTTTTTGAATTATGGTGCTGGAGGAGACTCTTGAGAGTCCCATGGACTGCAAGAAGATGAAACCTATCCATTCTTAAGGAAATCAGCCCTGAGTGCTCACTGGAAAGACAGATCCTGAAGCTGAGGCTCCAATACTTTGGCCACCTCATGAGAAGACTCCCTAGAAAAGACCCTGATGTTGGGAAAGATGGAGGGCACAAGGAGAAGGGGACGACGGAGGAGGAGATGGTGGGACAGTGTTCTCAAAGCTACCAGCATGAGTTTGACCAAACTGCGGGAGGCAGTGGAAGACAGGAGTGCCTGGCGTGCTCTGGTCCAGGGGGTCACGAAGAGTCAGACACGACTAAACGACAACAACAAAAAAGAATACTATTTTCTACCTGCAGTCTGAGGTGATGCCGTTCATTCTACCACCTGACAGGAGTAGATCAGGCCTAAGTCACGTATCTAGAGGCTACAGCAAGGCCATCAGGGGCCACTGATGGTGCTTGAGTCTCTGCCACACAGGCAGTTTATGCTTCCACCATTGATCCTTCTTGGCAGCTGAGTTCCTTCCAGTATATAAAGAGCCTATCTGGAAAAAAGAAAAGGATTGGAAAGTTGGCAAAGGAGCAGAATCCCTTAAACTTCTCTGACTACAAGCTGCACCTCACTGTGCGTCCTTCCCTCAAGTGACCTGCAAGCATGACTCAGTCTGAGACTGTGTCCCTTGCAGGCAAGAATTAATCATCTGTGCAGTTTGAAAGCCATCAGTGCTTAATGGACCCAGAGACCTGACCTCAATTAGTTTGTAATGAGACAGCATTCCTGGGTGCGCAGGATATTCCATGTGGATGAACATTCTTTAAACAGATGGAGGCTGAAAATGAACTTGACAAGACACAGCCTTGTGGCCGGCCCTGATGCAAGCCACTGCTCCAAAGGCGCTGCAACGGATTACATAACCAGCACATGTCGGCAAGAGATGCAGGAGCAGCTCCCATAGGAAAAATCGAAAGCTACAGATAAGTGATCAAGCAATCTCTGTCTAGTGCTCAAATGATCTGTGAATAGGGTTACAGCTGATATGCCTGCCAAAGCTGGTGAAACATGTTTCTGCCTGCCCCTGCCAAGACCTCCCAAGTTAGTGCAGAGCCTAGACCTGCCCCACACGGTGAACTTTGGGGTGGGAGAGTGGGAGGTACCATCATAGATCCCCACAAACCCGCTTCTGAAGCAAGTGATCTCACAGAACTTCCATCTTGCCTCAGTTTAACCTTATGCGCCATTCTAATGATTGCACTCAGACACTTCTTTTATTTAAGCACTGTGGTTATATTGTTTTTTAAAAAAGAAATGCAGGCAATACAGCATTTAGCTTAAATAAAAAGACTGATTTGAACACATGTTTGTGTGCATGCTCACGTGTGTGTTCACACACAAACACTGCTAAACAAAGTAGGGGCACCTGAGTATAGTCAACATGACACATTTTATAAGTTGCAGAACTCCAATTCCCACGGTCAGGGATGAGAAAGCTCTAGGCTAGCAATATTTGGAGGGTACCACACCCTGCTACAGAAGCATGATGATACGTTCAACTACCTAAGACAGGCATAGGCAAACGCAGCCCTCCAGATGTTTTGAGACTACAGTTCCCATCAACTCTGACCACTGTTCCTGTTAGCTAGGGATGATGGGAGTTGTAGTCCCAAAACATCTGGAGGGCCGAGTTTGCCTGTGCCTGACCTAAGATGTCACTGTATGCTTGAAGAAGCACTCTATGCTTCTTCAAAATGAGATGCACAGTGAATGACATTTTAGGTGTGTGAACCTATCGCCATGCCTTTATTTCTGTGGAGGTTGTGCCTCAGAAGCAATAGCAGAACCACAAGGGGACACAGGACAAAAGCAACATGGTGCTGTTATCATGTAGATGCAGGGTAAAAAAAGGAGTGGATGGCAAAAACTGTCTGTGACAGAGCTGGGGTAGACGGGTTCAGGAGATCCCTGAGATATCCAGGAAACCAAGTTGTTCAGAGCTTTGTAAATCAATCAAAGACCCTTGAACCTGGCTCAGTAGGAGATGGGCAGCTAGTGCAGCTGTTTCAACAGTGGTATCACATGTTCCCAACCATAATCTCCCATCAGCAATAAGGCTGCAGTATTCTGTACCAGGTGGAGTTTCCGAACCAGTCCAAACACCAGACAGAGCGCATTGAGCAATTCAGCCTCAAGGTTACCAGCGCATGGACTACAGTGGTCAGGCTGGTCCTGCCTAGGAATGGCTAGAACTACAACATATTTATTCTTGCAGGTTTTGAACCTGACATCTGTCTGGAAATTGCCATTGCCAGTCATCAGGGAAGGGAAGGATGATGATCCTAAATACGACCTGGAATAAAACCACCCCAAAAAATTGTTGCGCTTTGCTGAAGCTAAGAACAGATGTCTTCCACTGGTGTGAGTGCTGAAATCATAACCTCCTTTATAGCTCTGAAAAGCAGGAGCCAAGTCTATTTGTGTACCGATGGATGTCCAGCCAAGGGCTGAAGTATTCTAAGAACAGAAGATGAGCACCGATTGACAGATGCAAGCAGTTAAGTCTAGGAAAAAATAGCTGCAGTTAAGTAGAGCAGCAGCGTGGTGTTGGACGGGCATCCTAGGAAGCAGCAGCAGCAGCAGCAGGCAGTAAAGCACGTTCATTTTTCCTCCAGCCAGGCTTTTAAAAGCATGGATTTCTAGCCATTAGAAATGGGCTCATCATTTACTGCCAGCATTAAGTGGAAACCTATGCTAGTTCCAGGCAGGGGCGCCAACTATAGGGGGCTCTGGGTGCCTGAGCACCCATAAAAAATGGTTGTGGGTGCTCAGCATCCACACTGCAGGGCTCACAACACAACCTTCAAGGTTTCACAAGACTACAGCATCTTCAAGGCCTGGAGAGACCTCGGAACCCAACTTCAGGTGACAATGGAAGTAAGTTTCCAAGGCTGGCTCCTCTGGTTCCAGGGAAGAAGTTATGTGGTTCAGAGAGTCTTTTAAACCAGCCACCTCCTTGTGTATCAAGGTTATCAGTCAATCTCAAGCATCCTCCACCTTGCATCAAATTTTAGAATTAAATTATGAAGGTTTTAGCTCTCTGTCCTTTCCCCAGATTTTTGTGTGTTCTCAGTGCTTTATAACAAACATTCCTAGGAAGAAGTTGATGCTTAGTTATCCATCCCCCCCCCCCATTCCATTGAGAAAATGGTGGCTCTGCTTAGCTAGTACATGAACTGTGCAGAGGAATCGACTCAGCACATAAAATCTGCAGTGCACTGGTCTTTCCATAAAAACAAAGCTATTCCTTTGATACATTAAGGTGGCAGTACTGCATTTGTTTGTGCATATATACAGTACATACATCTGTGTGCTATCAGTCAACTGAACTTATACCCTGCTCTGCTAAAAAAGACAGGATAGCAACATTTCTCTATATACAGCACAGTGGTACCTTGGTTTTCAAACAGCTTAGTTCACAAACAGCTTGGAACACAAACGCTGCAAAACCGGAAGTAGGCATTCTGGTTTTTGAACTTTTATTTGGAACATGCTCCATTTTGGGTCCTCCTGTGATTCCTGTTGCACTGCTCATTTACTTCTCCCCGTTGTAATTCAAACCTTCCGTTTCCGATTGCAGTGTTCTGAGATGGTATTTGGAGCTTATATTTGGTGCTTTTGTTTTTGCTATTTATTTTGCGGTTTTTGTTTTGAGGCTTTTTCAGTTAATTTGTTTTTGTGACTGTGTGGATCCCAGTTCAGCTACAGATTGATTGATTGATTGATTGTGTAACTGCAGAAATGGATAAAAGCCCCCCCCCCCCCATCCAAACAATGACTATCATCAGTGCAGGTAAGAAAATTTAAACTTTTAGCATTTACAATACTGTTTTATTTATTACATTGATTATTGCTTTCATTTTATGGATCAATGGTCTCGTTGGATAGTAAAATGCATGTTAAATTGCTGTTTTAGGGGTTGTTTTTAAAAGTCTGGAGCAGATTAATCCATTTTGCATTACTTTCTATGGGAAAGCGCGCCTTGGTTTTGGAATGCTTTGGTTTTCTTTTCCAGGATAAACATACCCAGCTCCTTCAGCCACACCTCATAAGGCTTGGTTTTTTGACCCTTTAACATCTTGGTTGCCCTCCTCTGCACACATTCCAGCTTGTCAATATCCTTCTTAGATTGTGGTGCCCAGAATTGGACACAGTATTCCAGGTGGGGACTATTTCTTCCCTTGATCTGGACACTACTTTTGTTGATGCAACCTAGAATAGCGTTAGCTTTTTTTGCTGCTGCATCACACTGTTGACTCACGTTAAGCTTGTGGTCCACCAAGATCCCTAGATCCTTTTCACATGTACTGCTAGTAAGCCAGGTGTCCCCCATCCTATATTTGTGCATCCGGTTCTTCCTGCCTAAGTGCAGAACCTTACATTTGTCCCTATTGAAATTCATTTTGTTAACTTGGGCCCCATTCTCCAATCTGTTAAGGTCACCTTGAATCCCGATTCTGTCTTCTGTGGCATTAGCTCTCCCTCCCAGTTTGGTGTCATCCGCAGATTTGATGAGCATCCCCTCAATTCCTTCATCCAAGTAATTTAAAAAGTCATTGAACAAAAACGGGCCCAGGACAGAACCCTGTGCCACCCCACTTGTCACCTTTTTTCCAGGATGATGAGGAACTGGTAATGAGTACTCTTTGGGTTCGGTCCTCCAACCAGCTACAAATACACCTAGCAGTTACCTCATTCAACCCACATTTTACCAGCTTCCTCTCGAGATTATCATGGAGGACTTTGTCAGATGCCTTACTGACATAAAGATGCACTATGTCCACAGCATTTCCCTGATCCACCAAAAATTCCATCAAAAAAAGAAATCAGATTGGTCTGGCATGACATATTTCTGAGAAACCCATGCTGGGTCTTAGTAATCACAGCATCCTTTTCTAAATGCTCACAAACCGACTGTTGAATTATCTGTTCTAGGACCTTCCCTGGTAGCGATGTCAAGCTCACTGGCTGGTAGTTAACTGGGTCTTCATTTTTCCCATTTTTGAAGATGGGGACAACATTTGCCTGCCTCCAGTATCTAGGGACCTCACCTGTTTCTGAGAATTCTCAAAGATTATAGACAAAGGCTCTGAAATTACATCCTCAAGCTCCTGTAGAACCCTTGGAGGCAGCTCATCAGGTGGCCCTCGAGATTTGAGGCAACTGGAGTTAACTCCTCTGCCTCCAACTGAAAATTGTCACCTAGGCAGGGGTGTAGCTAGCTGCTCTGACACCCAGAGCAGCAGGGGTGGGGAAGCGAGCCGCCCATGGAATCCGCCTGGTGGACGCAAGCCCCACGCTGCCGTTTTTAGCAGCACAGCGCCCTGAGCCACTGCGTCACTCCCAGGAGAGATGTGTGGCTGGGGCGTGCTGCAGACTAGGCCCTGTGGTAAGTGCTGCCCCTCATGGTGTGCCCTTTTGTCACCCCCCTCAAGGATGACACCCGGGGCAGCCCACACACCCCGCACCCCCTTTCTACGCCCCTGCATCTGGGCTTTCGTAAAATGAAATGGTTACTTAAAAAAGGATACAAAAGTCAGAGGCTGTTAATAGGGTTTTACTTACTCCGCACAGGCATTACTAATATATTTAATATACTGAGTCAAACCAGTGGTTCACCATAAATTTTCGGGGAGTATCTGGCACCCAGAAATTTAGTGGCACCCACAAACTTATAACCTATTTCTAAAAGAGAAATAAATTGAAATAATGTGGGAGAAGAAGGTGAAAGCAGCAAAATTGTAAACCCGATATTCCTGAGTGAAGGTGTTAAAATATGGCAAGATTACTGTTCCCATATTAGGCTCATTGCCTAAGAACTGTGAAGAAGAAGAAGGAGGACAAGTCACAAAATGTTGGGGGTCAATTGTGTCACTAATGGCATCCCGGGAACTAACAAATAGGCGCCGAATAGGTTTTTGACTAATCATATCATGCTAGTCACTTGCAAAGGACTGCTGCAAATGACAGTCTAAGTGAGGGGATAACATTTCATTTTCCTAGGCTTAAAGTACTGCAATTTGAGTTATGTGAAAATGTGCTGTCCTTCTGGCAGATTCATATTATTCACACAGGAAGCTGCCCGGAACCTTGGAAGCAATGAATAACAACTGCAAATGATT
Source organism: Podarcis tiliguerta (assembly GCF_965153285.1). Lineage (NCBI taxonomy): Eukaryota > Metazoa > Chordata > Lepidosauria > Squamata > Lacertidae > Podarcis > Podarcis tiliguerta. The sequence continues at coordinate 3,298,673 of NC_139534.1, forward strand.
ACACTTCTAAAAATAGAAAATCTTAAAAGGTGTCCTCAGTGACGCTTGTAAAAATAACCTCACAGCAAAACTCCTTAATTAATCTTTATGTAGTTTATTCATCAGGAATTTAAAAATGTTTTAGCTGGAAAAAAATGTTATTTTGAGAAAGCATCAGGATCTAATTTATAACCCACAATTTGGCAGCCAAATGTTACTAATCAAGAGCTGACATGAAATGAGTGAACTGTGACCGCCCCATTGTCCAGAGAGAGTTGGGAACCCGTAGCACATTGCATGGGAAGGGAATGTCTTTGAGTTACAAAGAGGGGGGAGGGTCCTCAAGTTTTATTTTGAGAAAGGAAAGTAATGAAATCTCTGCTTTAGATTTCTTTAGATCTGGCTAACTTTAAGAAATACCACTGGGAATTCAGAGCCCTTTTCTCTGAACTGGTGCCACTACCACCTTCTCTGGTAATTCTTTTTGACACCCACCCCCATAAGCTTTGTCCCAAATGTTTAACATGAATGTTTTATGGTCATGAGCAAACAGCCGGAACCTGAGAGACAGCTCTCAAGAGGTGCCAGACCTAAACAGAAATGTCAAGTGCAGGGCATTTGGTTCACCCAGTTTGCAAAATTATGTGGCCTTTACATCCTTCCCAGTCCTATGTAGCTGTGAACTATCCATGAACTATCAATCAATCCAGATCAAATCTGAGTCCTGAGTGCTGCCATCATAAATAATTTCATGCAAATTCTGTCCAGTGATTAAGCTTTTGCCAGGAGAGTTTTTATGCACACGTTCCAGCTTGTCAACATCCTTCTTAAATTGTGGTGCCCAGAATTGGACCCAGTATTCCAGGTGTGGCCTGACCAAGGCAAAATAGAGCAGTACTGGATCTGGAGACTAAACTTCTGTCGATGCAGCCAAGAATAGCATTAGCTCCCCCCTTTTTTTCTCTCTCTTTTTCCTGCAGCATCACATTGGTGACTCATATTGTGGTCTACAAAGACTTCTAGATCCTTTTAACATGTCCTGCTGGTAAGCCAAGTGCCCCCCATTTTATATTGGTGCAGCTGGCTGTTTCAAGGCTGAAAAGGGACTAGTGGGACTTAGAAGAACAGAAAGACAAATCCCTTCTGATGGGCTCATGCATCACTTGCTACAATTCAGGAATTTTTTAAAAACAGGGAATTTTGTGAAGCACTTAAACTTGGGGAAGTTTAAAATGGCAGCCCTCATCTGACCACACCACCCATTGGCGCCAACTGCTGATGAGGGAACCTCATCCCTCCAAATGGGATGAGGCTGAGCCCCCCCCCCCAACCTTGAGGGGCCAGGCCTCACTGCTATGGGCTTTGCCATGTGCTTGGGCATTTCTGCACCTGCAGTGGGCCACAAAAAGACCCAATGGGGCTTGTTGCAGGTGGGGATGGCAGTGGCAGAGCATATGCCCACGCTGCCCAGGCCGGGCGCGCTCCCTAGGGGGGGAGGGGCACAAAGGGTGCCCTCCCAGGTGCGGGATAGCTGCTTGGGTGTAGCCGGGGGAGGAGTGAGCTGCCCACGGGGGCGGAGCAAGCCGCTGATGACAAAGGGGGGAGGGGGGAATGCTGCCGGCAAAGCAATGCAGCTCCCCCTTTCCCCCGATGGCTCGGGGTGGACTTGGGAGTTGCAGGCGGGCGACGCACCAAATGTCACCCCCCTCAGCAAGGACACCTGGAGCGACCCATCCCCACCGCACCCCCCTTCCTCCACTCCTGGGGGGTGGGCCCCAGCGCCTATGACTCTACCTAAATCAGGCAGAGGCAAACTCCGGCCCTCCAGATGTTTGGGACTACAATTCCCATCGTCCCTAGCTAACAGAACCAGTGGTCAGGGATGATGGGAATTGTAGTCCCAAACATCTGGAGGGCCGGAGTTTGCCTCTGCCTGACCCAAATCCACCATACTTGAGCAGCATTATGGCTTGAGCTCTGTCTGTGGTTGAAGCAAGGGGAACAAACTGCATGATGAGGCATTAGATAGAGCAAAGAAGAGGTGGAATCTGAGGTGACAGGAACTGAGTTCCTTCCCACCCCTTGGGAAGTGGGGGCTCCGGATGAGGAACAGTGAGAGGGGCAGCAAACTCAGTGACTGCCCCAGGTGGCAAAAGCCCCCGAGCCTGAGGTTCCCCACCCCGCCTTTATCTTGCTTGCTTGATGGCATCTGACTGCTTGGAGTGGTGGCTTGGCTGCTTCAGCTGTTTTCCTGGAAGCCTCATTCCCAGGGCAGTCTGCATCAGGAAGAGGGCAGCTTGTTTCCTTGCACCCATTTGTACTACCAGAGCACAGGCTATGAAATCTTCAGGAAATTACAAGTATGCAATTTAGAAGAGAGGCAAAATAATAGATTCTCTCACCATGCCAAGTACCCCCAGAGATCCCCTTATGCCATTCTATCCCTTTAAAGGGCCATGGTCATGCAGATTGCTTGTGTGAGCAATTATCCATGGGAATTAGGGGCTTTTGACCTCTGTCTTGTACTTTAGGCAAGCACACAGTTGCTAACACCCGTCTCTTATCAACAATTTCAATCTGCTAATGTGCTCTTGCTGCAGCACTGCCAAACAGTGTTGACTTTGGCAAATATTTTGTCTGTGTATTGGCTTTATTGAGCTACTTCAGGGCAATAAGTTAGCAAAGCAATCACCTTGATCAGGAATAATTAAAACTTCACATCTTAACAGGGTATCCAGGCAATGAACAAGTTGCTGCAATTTCCAAGTGTTCACCCAGCTGGCAATAAAAACCAGAATAAAAATTTAATTGGTGACTAATGTTGACTTTCCCACATGTATGGAAACCATTTAGAAAATAACTTGGTGACCATGAATGAACTTTATCATTTCAGCAGTAAGGAAATGGAAAATAGACGTGGCACTAGTGGTGTGGCCATATTTAAGGGTGTTATCTGCTCCACAAGAGCGGATGGGACATTCATTGGTTGCCTTCAGTGAAAACTCTTGAGCCTTCTGCAACTGAGCTCAACCTGGGAATGTCTTCATTTTGTTCTCCAGTGACTTCACTTAGGTTTGTCGCTCTCCTCTTTGGAGGTGGCTGAAGTAGGTTCCCTGTTGTTTTTAAAAAGAGGAAGGATAATATTGAATCTAAAAATGACATTGTCTTTCAGATGATAAAATAGTGTGGTGTTTGGATGATGAGTTAATCAACTGGATTATGTGTAGCTACTTTGCTACAAAGTGTGTTTGAATGGTCAGGTAGGAATGAATTGAGCACAAGAATTGAGGGATTTATACTTTCCTTTGTGAGCAAACCCTCCACAAACCTGTTTTGTAGGTGTTATAGAAATGGGGGGGGGGTACCCCTAAACACTAGGAACAAATAAAGACTTAGGATTTTGATTTGCATATGGATTAAAAAGCATAAACTTTGGGGCTGTTCCAGATGGGATTCCTGTGCTGCCTTATGCAAACCAGTCTGGCTGGCTGAGGGAAAGGCAGGCCTGTTAGTACAGTATTACCATAGAAAGCCATGGAGGGTTCTCAACAAGACCCCCCCCCCAGGTGTGACCAGACACTGGGAATGTTGCCAGGGTAGCTGGGGGGGGGGGGCAAGGGGCTTCTGGGAAGGAGGGAGGAGGGCAGTTCTCCTGGAGGGGAAAATGGGGGTCCATGCTATGGGTTTGCCCTCTGCCCATCTCACCCCTGGCAGGAGCCCTTTGCTCCTCTTCCAGTTCCTGCCACTTGCCTGCTCTGAGCAGAGCAAAAGGAAAAGGCAGGGGCACCATCTTGGAAGGGAGTTTTCTTTCCTTTGTTCTTCCTTTGTCTTCGTTTCTTGGATCCCCCTTTTCAGCTCCCTTCAGTTTCCATAACAGGCTTTTGCTCTCTCTCTCTCTCTCTCTCTCTCTCTCTCTCTCTCTCTCTCTCCTCTCGGCTCTGATTCCCCCCCCCCCCCCGCCTCTTTTCTGGCCTGCAGCCCTTTGGGCGCCTCTGGACTTGAGAGGGAAGCCTAGGAAAGGGGTTCCCCTTTCTGGGAGATGGAGCTTTCTCCTGACTCCTGGGGGGCCTGGAATCCCCCTGATTTTAGCAGCAGTCCAGGCTGAGGAGGTTTGGGGCAACCTGCAGAGGGGCCTGATCCTGCAGCTCCAGCCCTTCAGGAAGTGCTGGGAAGCCGGGAAAGGGGGTGGCCCCTGCCTCGCCTCCCCCTGGGATGCCCGCCGTGACCCCTGGATGGAAATGCCTGGCTAGGTCAGGCTTTGGGGCTCCCCAGACCCACCAGGGCCCCTTCAGCCAAGGGCAGCAGCGAGGGGGGGCCTTCAGGAAAGCCCCCCTGGTTCAGGCAGGGCTGGGGACCAGCAGGATGGCAGGGAGGAGGGGAAGAGCTGCCCCTCTCCTTCCCCCTCGGGAGACTCCTCTTCTTGGGCGAAGACAAACCAACATCATGGATCCTAGTTCTCCCTACAGAGAAGGAGCTTATCATGGTGAGGACCAACGTTTGCCTCCATCTTGGTGAGGGAGAAGGAAGGCCTGCCTGCAATGTTTCGGGCCATGCTGTGAGATGCAGACCCCCTCCATGCAGACCGAGGGTGCACATAGGCAAATAAACCCTATTTCTTCAAGCATGAGGGTCTCCATGTGTCTTCTGTTCTCCAAAGGGACACAGACCCTGGATGCGTGCCTGTGACCCATGCGCTCTGGCCGCTGCTTGGCAGAGAGCGGGGCAGGCACTGGGCTTTGTGGTATTATTTAAAATTACAAATCTTTTTTGTAAAACCTTTTATAAAGCTTGTAACGATAAGTATATAATAATAACATTAACCTAATATGCTTGAAATCATTTGGCATAAACTATGGCTGTAGTTAATTTCCCTCCTTGACACTGGAAGAAGAACAAGAACGCCCAAGCCTTATTATGTCAAACTTCCTGAGTATCAGGCTTGGGGAGAAGAGTGCGGACCAGCTGGACGTAGAATCATGGAGTTGGAAGGGGACCTGAGGATCATCCAACCACTGCAATGCAGGAATATGCAGCCATCCCTCAGGGGGATCGAACCTGCGTCCTTGGAGTTATAAGCACCATGCTCTAAGCAACTGAGCAGCCACATTTAATTATCACAGAATATTAAAGTATGGGGTATAAAGCAACATTAAGTAAATTGACTTTGGTGCAATATGTGTTTCATAATATGTGCTTCACAATTATTTTGAATAAAATAATTATTTGGAAGACAGAAAATGACCATTGATGACACTTTTCAGCTGTTAATCATCAGGATATGGTTTATTTTATTACTCAGTTTCTGTTGTGTGTCCCTTTCAGTTGTGTTCTCTATGTGTATTTGTTTTTTGTCCCTGTGTATTGAAATAACTGATTTCAGTTTTGGTGGGGCTGGACGGTGGAAACATCTTCAAGCACATAAAAATCATCTATCTGCTGGTCCCTCTGTTCCTGGGAGGCAGGTGTTTAGATGTGGTCATATAAGACTACCTTTGAGCCGCTTCTTGACAATAGCATCAGCTCAAGCAATGCCTGTGCAGAACTCTGAAGCCACCAATCTCCCTAGCCTCTCCAAAGGCTCAGCAGTAAGGATGGCTTTGGGCACATACAGAAGTACATTCGTACCTTGGAAGCCAAACGGAATCCGTTCCGGAAGTCCGTTTGACTTCCAAAATGTTCAAAAACCAAAGCGCAGCTTCTGATTGGCTGCAGGAAGCTCCTGCAGCCAATCGGAAGCCGCGGAAGCCCCGTAGGACATTTGGCTTCCAAAAATAGTTCAAAAACTGGAACAGTCACTTCCAGGTTTGCGACGTTCGGGAGCCAAAACGTTCGGGAACTAAGCTGTTCGACCTCCAGGGTACGATCACATTAGAAGACTGTGGCTTCCTCATAAGAACTCTGGGTACTGTAGTTTGATTAGGATGCTGGGAATGCTAGCTCTGTTAGGGGTAAAATACTGTTCCCAGGATTCCTCAGAGGAAGCCATGTGCTTTAGATGTGTGTTAGATGTGCTTTAAATGCATGTTGTAGATGTGGTCTTTATCTCATAGACAGCATTGTTAAGCATGCATCCTTCTGACTTCATTAAGGAGAAAGCCAATGAGGTCAGAATGATGCACACTTAACAGTGCTGTCTATGAGATACAGCCTTACACACACCTCTTTGCTACTGATTGGATTTGCCCATTTGGTGAGGTCAGAAAAACTAGTAGCTTATGGAGATCAGTGGTTGTTAACAGTTAATACTAGTCATTTAGGTAGGGTATGCTACATTCAACTCTGCTAGTTCAATACACTGCCAAAGCCATTTACCAGGTAGGAAACCAGGGAGAATTATTACTTTTAGCATCTTTGTATGGAAATACATTTTGGGGAAGGTATCTGTGGACATTAGAAAACTGAGTTTTCTTCATATCAAGAGATGCAGAAGTCAGGGAAGTCATTTGGTCTTTACCAAATTATTTTACTTCCACAAAAAGTTCCTGTTATGACAGTTCCCTTCTGTGAATTTTGATGGCATATATTCCAAAATTCTGATTAGAGCTCTGAGACACCCTTAACAAGGAAGGTAATCTGCCTTCACTTAGCTGGTATATCAGTTTATCTCCTACCCACACAAGAGCCCAGGGGGCCCTGACATCTGGTCACTAGAAAGAGATTCTGTATCTCCCCCTGCCCCTCAATGCCTTCCTCTTTTTAATTTTGTGTGTCAGGCACTTTCCTCCAGGACACAAGAGCAGGAGAGCCTGGAGACATGGAGCTGTGAGTAACCAGATATTTTGCTTCCTCCTGCTTTGGGGTCTGTGGATTCTCTTAAATCCAGCCACTCAAGGTGAAGAGGGCTTCTGCGTGTTGAGCTGACCAGTGCAGAAGCAGCTCTGAGATCCTGCCCCAGATGACTGTGCGGTGCAAGTGACAGGATGAGCCAGTCTGATGCTGATCATATGGAGGCCGTCATGAAGCTGATTGGTGGGAGAGCCTAGATGGTGCCTAGTTAAGCTATGAATTGGCTGCTCCAAGATGTGGGGACGGCTTCACTCGTCTTTAAAGGGATTAAACAATGGGTCAGGCTAGCCAACGGCCACTACTCATGATGGCTCTGATCTCCCTCCTGGTTCAGAAGTAGTATGCCTTTGAATGTGAATGATCCCAGGGAGAGAGCTTGTGTCCTGGGGACATCTGGTTGTCCACTGTTGTGCGAAACATGCTGCTGGACCAGATTGGGCTCTTATGTTCTTATGAGCGCTTTTCATCTTTTCAGGTCCAGAGTTTGCTCTTCTACATCCCCAGGAGCCTCTGTCCAGCACATCATCCCCTCCCACTGCTAGCAGCATGCAGAATACCAACCCCCCGAGGGCGAGAGCTGAGACTCCCGTCCTCCCTGCAGTGATGGCAGCAGTGGTGCAGGGAGCCACCAGTCCAGGAAGCCAACCACACCTGTCCTCTGGAGGGGAGCGAACTGTGATTCCCAAGAAGGTGCTCCTTGACACACAGCCCAGTGGAGTGAAAGATGAAGGCAAGGCAGTTGCTCTGTCCCATGTCATTCTTTGGAGGCAAGAAAGCCAGTGTCGTTTAGAAGAGGCAGATACTGTTTTGGTCTTATCCTGTTTTGTTTTTTGCTATGTTACTTTATTTCTTCTACAGATGATGATAGCATAAATCAGGCTAATTGAAAGCAGGCTCTACATCTTTGATACCATAGCAGTTGGGGTCACATAAAATTAATAAGAGACGCCCAGTTTCAGTGTTGTGTTTCTGTGGTTTCTCTATAACACAATATATCACTTGCAATTTTTGCAGGGGCTCATTTTTTGGGGTCCTGAGGGCAACCCGGGATAATAAGCAATATCCAGCCTCACTCTCTACAGTTTTATATGGAGTGCTGAAACTGGAGAGGGAAATCTGACTTCCCCTTCCTGCTGCCATGGATATGTCTATGACCATTGCCCTTTAGTCAGAGCTGCAACGTCCACGGGGCCAAACAATTCCTTCCCTATTCCCTGACATTTCTCCAAACCAGGGAGATCTCCAAACCAGACCTGGTGTAGTTTATTCCTTTTCCATTTTTCCTCCTGGTTAGATTACTGTAATGTGCTCTGCATGGGGCCACACTTGAAGACAGTTTGGATGTTGCCACTAGTGCAAGTGTTTACTGTTTCAACTACTCAGAATCACATAGCACAGTGCTATTTTTCTAGAAAAAGAGGTGCTGAAGCAAACCATGAATGCCTCCTCCCTTGTTCTCTTACATTGGCAATGGTGCCCACCTGAGAGGACTCCGTTCTGGCAAGTTTGGACAGGGAAAAAGCCCTGCATAGCACCAATACTTTCTGCATTGCCCCAATGCTAAAAAGAATGACTTTTGTTGTTGTCCTGCACTATTGAAAATTCAAAAGCATGTTGGAGAAATTCCCTAGAGAAAAGGACAGGGAAAGGGAAATTCAGGTATCTTTCTGGAAGAAATAGTCTGAAACGTAGAAAAAGTAAGTTAATGGGCTATAATGGTTCTCATGGTCATTCTAGTGCATCAGCTTTGCTTTCATAATGGTGGCAAACAATGTTGCAGTTGGATTCATTTGTCACTGATTAACAAATCAGTAAGTATGAAGGCATAGATAGGTTCATTCCAGTCTACCCTGGAAGCAAATGAATTTTCATAGGTAGGTATTTAGTGTCTGAATTGCACAGATTCTTAATTGCTTTGAGAATAAAGTTGACCTATGTTTGTTGAGTACATCTATAGTCAGTGTTGTGTAGAGATTCAGCTTGCTTCTCATTAGCAAGTTTTATTGGTCAGAATCCATAGCAATCATATTGCTTTAAGAAAAACACTGTCAATGGGACTAAGTAATTGTTTTGAAGGGCTGCCAATTGCAGGCAATGGCGGTGGGGCCGTGGCGAGCCTCCTGGCTTGCTTTTGGGCTTTTAATAGCATAGATCATATCCAATCCTGCTGTTAAAGGCACAGGATCTTTCCCCACTTCCCACCCCTCCCACCCTTTGGAAGTACTAGTGGAAGTTCCCACATTAATCAAATTTCTTTTAATGCCAAATCACAACATGGAGACATAGTACGGGCACCTCCCTTGATGCTTCTACTTCAACTGCCAACACAATCACCACCACAAACGCCTGTTCCCATGTTGGAACCACACCCCACACCCCCGCCCGTGTCCTTCTTAGTTCCCAGGCTCTGTTCCCACCTTATGTCCTCAGCAGGAATGGGAAACCTGTGGCCCTCTAGATGTCATTGAACTCCCACCTACCCTCTGTTCCGGCTAGCCACCAGGGCACCATAGACTCTTCAGGGATGGACGGGGGTTGGGCAGAGCTTTTGAGTGGGAGTTCAGCACTGCTCCAGTCAGCCCTTAAGTCACAAATCCCTCTGGTTTGCTGAGAGCACATGGATTTCTGTTGACAGTATCTGTTAATCTGGTTCACATATTACATTTCCCCAGGAGAGTCCACCGTCTGGAAAGCTTGAGACTTCTTTGAGTGAAGGGGTGCGTGGGGTGTGCTATTATATGAAATGTAAAGTAAAAGCAGTAATTGAAGCAACTTGGCTTTTTTCAGCAAACGTCTACATTTTGGTTGCATTTTATTCACTTACTTTAAAAGAATAAGTGATCTGTGTTGCTACAGCAGCAAGTCTTCCTCAGATACCGAAACAGAATCCTGTTATTTAAAATTACAATGGATACTTGACATCGGATTCCATTCTCTCTCTCGCACATTCATGTCACATCAATGACATGAAAGCCCTGCAAATGGTAATTACTTGGTAGGGAATTCCTCCAATGTTAATAAACTGTTAGGGTTTTGCGGCTACTGTTTGCAAACAATATTAGCAATAATTTATTTACTAATTAATGACAGAAGTTCATAAAAATTCAAATCCAACTTTTCAAAGACCTAGGATACATTTTAATTGCTACAGAATGATGGCTCCTCACAGAATACATTATGTGGCTGATTATTGGCAAAACATATAAATAATAATTTGCTAGAGCTTCATCTCCTCCACTGTCAGCAGTCAAAATGAATTTAGGGCATGCCTGCACCAGCTGGTTTTGTGTGTCATTTACTCCTGAATGCACTACAATTAACTTCTGCGCTTTACAAGGCATCCTGGCAGTGTCCTAATTGGTGCACACCACAAAATTTGAAAGTTTAGGCTGCTTTAATTTGGTCTTGCTCTTCATATTATACACCTTATACTTGTTTGTACAAATATCCTGCTCTCATTCTGGCCACTGCTCTGCTGTTCTCCTAGAGCTGGAACTTTGCTTTCTTTTGTTCTATTCCCATATTGCACAGCCCCGCTCACTTCTCAGTTCCATAAAGATGGAGGGTGCCTATCCAAGATGGGTCCCAGCTGCAAGTTACCTAACCCAAAGAACAGCCCATAGTCCTAAATACAGTGGACCCTCCGGATACGAACTCAATTCGTTCAGGGGGTCCTTACGAACCCCAAAAAGTCTGCAACATGAGGCACCACTGCTGCACACGGCACGATAGCGCTTCTGCACATGCACTCATCGCGAAACCCGCAACTATACACTTCTGGGTTTGCTGCATTTGCAACCTGAAAGTTACGTTACCCAAAGGTAACGTAACCTGAGGGCCCGCTGTAAGTATGTGCAGCTGAAGGGCATCAAGAGAAAACCAGAAATAACCCAAAGGCAAAGGGAATCTGAAGGAGACATTGGTGCAGGCATGCCCTTAGCATGATCAAATCATGAATACAGGAAAAGAATTTGGCTATTGAAAAACTGGTTCAGTCCTTGATGCTTTTTCTTGGCTTCAGCAAAATTCTTGTTAGCTAGAGAATTTGGAGTTACAACATTTTTCTCTGGGTAGCATTGCCTAGAAATACTCTTTTTTGGGTGTTCACAAGAGGAGTAACAAAGCTGTTCCTCCACACAGCTTGCCTGGGGTTCTGCTTCAGTCGCCTATCAGGGTCGGAGACTTTGGGGTTGTGAAGAACTTCAGACAATGCCTTCACTGCGCTTGCTCCGCCACACAACCAGTGCTGTCATGAGCAGCGTGACAAAAATGGGTACCAATATGAAGGGGCACAATATGGTGTTAGGGGGGTCTCTCAAAGCCCTTCCCGAGACAGGGCAGTTTTTGAAGTAGTGCTTGTGAATCGCTATGAAGAATTCATCCACCAGCTGGTTTGGCCAGAAGCAATGCATTCTCCCAGCAATCTGGTAGGTACAATTGGTCAGCTCCCCATACCAGCTGAAAAAGAGAAAAGGACACTTGTTAGTAGGCAGCCACAATTAGGGCCCATTTCGCACATTACAGAGCGGCAAAGCAGGAATTGCCACCAAAGTGTACACTCAGCTGTGGGCAGAGCCACACAGTATATATAAGGCACATTCAACACACAGTTAAAGCATGTGGCTCCCCCCACCCAGGAATCCCGAGAACTGTTTCACCCTCAAAGAACTACAATTTTGAGCACCCTTAAAAAACTACAGTTCCCAGGATTCTTTGGTAAAGGCATGTGCTTTCAATGTATGGTGTTTGTCTGCCCAAAGTTGCAGCTACAGCTTCTTTATTAGTCTACCTGCATGATGCATAATTGCTCTGTGCCACACTACATTTAAAATGCCTTGGGTATGCTCCTAAAATTATGACAAGTTAGAAAATCAACCAGGGTAAATCAGCAACAAAACCTGCAGAATTCAGTATTCTTTCAGGTGTCAACATTCAGAGCTCCAAGCTAAATGACAACCAGAGCAGTTTGTCTTTAGTATTTCTAATTGTAATGACTACATATAACTGAGCATTTTTATTTTTAATTTTTGATCGGAAAGACAAAAGCCCTGTTCAGGTTTTCAATGAATGCTTAGGAGCAGGAGCTCCATTTCTTCACATGCCCATTTCTTCACACGTTCATAGGCATATGAAATTAATGTGTGCGACTTCCTGGTGTGGTGCACTCAGCGTCGGGTCAGGGAAAGCGCTTTGCTGAAGTAAGAGCGCTCCCAATCACGGTTACGGGGCTAAAAAGACGGGGAAGCGAGGGCGACGCAAACCCTGAAGAGGTCTGAGAGGAGGTTCCAGACTGAAGAAAACAGATCCAAGCAGCGCATAAAGGGGTTTTCTGCCGTTCCGGCACAAAAAGTGGAGGAAGGTGGAAGAACTCAGCGCACAAAGATCGCACGCCCGACCGTGAAACGCCCTTTAGACCCGATTGAGAAGGCACCAGGCTGCTCCAAACTAAAAACTGTAAAATTAAGAGTACTCCTGAAGCAGGAAGGCAAAAACGCTGGCTTAAAATAGAATAAAAGGAGCACAGACTAACTTTATACTATAAAGGACAGCAAAGCTAATGGAGAGAGGAGCTTCAGCGTTCTGAGACTTACCAAGTTGTGGAAAATAAGCCCTGCAAAGAGGCAGAAAATATAAACTGAGACATACTGAGTACCTGCTTCTGCAGGGGGACGTTCTGTTGAAAGGTACAAGGAGCTGAAATAACAAGCAGCAGCAGCAGTGACAACAAAGCAGTGGCCATTAAGAGGTGATCAGCGTTAAACAAAGGGTGAGTGGAAAAGAAAAAGGAGGGGGAGGAACGTGGAGGAGACAGTGGAAAAGAGAAGGAATGGAAAAGATTTGAAGACCAGGCAGAGGTGGGAAGATAAGGATTAAGATAAGGAAGTGAAAGGGAAGAAGAAGAGATATAGGAAGGGAGAGAAAGAAGGAGGAAAAAGAAGGGGAAAGACGGTAATAAGGAAGAAAGCAGTTGGCGAAAATGGCGCTGGGGGGGGAAGAGTGAGTCATTGCCCTCAGAAGGGAAAAAGCCGGAAGAAGAATAGTGGCGGAAACAGTCACTGCAACAAAGAGAGGACAGAGAAACAAAACAAGAAGGACCACCTCACAAGTAAATTGGAAAATCGCGCCACCTAGTGGCGGAAAATAAAATTACTCCCACAATTTAAAAAAACGCTGCTAAGACACAGGCTTGAAGCATAACCATAAAGAAAATTAGCTATACATGAAAGGATACCTGAAATACCAAGTTCAGCTTCTAGAAAATAAGTGCTTAAGACGGATGTTAAGTACTGTGAAGGAATTTTTCTCTGACAACTGCCAAAATAATTAAAATAAAACAAAATATTTAACTAAATTTATATTAAAACTTTGATATTTTTTTTTTATTTTTTTTTAAATATTTGAGATGAACTGGTAATGATATAGTGGAAACCACTGGAATCTTAACTGACTTTCAATCCCAACAGATGGAATAAAAGGACCAAATCATAGACTATAAACAGAGCATTTTCAAAGTTTTAGGAATATATATATTCTTGACTGAAATAAAGACATCTAGACCAGAGCCAAAAGGAAGAAGACAATTATGGCTTCTAAAAAATACCAAACTATACTGACATCTGGGTCGGGTCTACAAGTGAGAAGACAATCAACAGCTGAAACAGACCCCAATGCTGACATAAAAGATCTTATAATGGGGATGGAAAAAAGCCTGAATGATAAGCTGGACATATTAGCTGGTAACATCCAACAAAACTCAAAGCTAATAATAGACTTAACAACACAAATAAGTGACCTCTCACTTAAAAATAAAGAACTGGATAAATCTGTACAAGAACTTAAGAGTAAATCCACCAAACAAGAGGAAATGACGAAGAAATTGCAAATTGAAAATAAGGACATTAAAAAGTCACAAGAATCAACGAAGGAAGAAATTAACGACTTAAAGAGAGCTCATGAAGAGCTGTTAGATGATTTATCATTGATGGAGATGCGTCAGAAGGAGATGGTCCTCCGCTTCCGAGGCGTACCACAAACTTACGATGAACAAATTCAAGAGAAACTATCACAGGAGATTGCAAACTGGTTGGGAGTAGAAGTAGAAGAGATGCTATTGGATATTGATAAAATTTTCAGGATCAAATCAGAAAGATCGGACACTTATAAAGGGCCAGGAGATTGCTTAATCTTTTTCAACTCAAGACTTTTAAAGGACAAAAGATTACATCAAAAAGGACAAGCAAAGTTAATAATAGAAGATAGGCCTATCAAAATATTCAAAGAAATTCCAAAAAGAATTTTGAAGAAAAGGCAGAATTATAAGACAGTAACAGAAGCACTCAAGAAGAATTCGATTAGATTCCGGTGGGAATTCCCTGAGGGCATCACCTTCACATACAAGGACAGAAGAAAAACTTTTAGATCAGTAGACGAGCTGGGAAAATTCTGGAGGAAGTATAAAAAAGAACTAACTGGAGATCCGACATTGGACCGAGAGGAGGCAACGCAGACACCATAAGAAGCATAGAGAGTCAAGCGGATATCGGGCGGGGGGGGAGAGAGATTGGAAGAAACATAATATCAAAATTCTAAAAATTTGTGAGTCTTTTTCTTTTTCTTTTCTTTTCTTTTATTTACTCAATGAAACCTTTGTAGATAATAAAGATTAATGAACCTAAAAATTATATCTTGGAATGTTAACGGTTTAAATGATAAGAGGAAGAGAAATAAAATAGGACATGTATTGAGGAAAGAACAATGGGATATCATATGCTTGCAGGAGACCCATGTGACTAGAAATCACAGAAGGGTTTTAGAAAACAAGAGATTGGGTCAAGAATTTATATCCTCAGATGTGAAAAAGAAAAGGGGAATTGTGATCTATGTGAACCCTAAACTAGACGCAAAAAAAATCTTTAAGGATGATGAAGGTAGATTATTAGGGGTAAAAATAACAAAAGGTAAAGAACATTTAATTATAGTAGGAGTTTATGCACCGAATGGTAACAAAACAGAATTCTTCAGGAAAGTAGAAGCTAATTTACTGGAATTTATAGAAGAGGAAATTATTCTGATGGGAGACCTAAATGGTGTCACATCAATAGAATTAGATAGGACAGAGAGGGAAAGAAAATCAAAAAAAGGCAGACTCCCAGATACCTTCTTTCAGATGGTAGAAAACTTAAATTTGATTGACACATGGAGATATAAAAACCCAGGAGAAAGACAGTATACACATTTCTCGGAAGTTAAAAAATCAGCCGGCAGAATTGACAGCATATGGGTATCAAATAATTTAACAACTAAAATTAAAAAAGCAGAAATACAGACCAAAATTATTACAGATCACAACCCAGTCACATTAGAATTAAAGGAATACAAGAAAACTAATAAAAGATGGAGACTTAATGAAAGAATATTAAATGATGAAAAGATTGTGAAAAAAGCGCAAGAACTAATGAAAGAATTTTTTGAATTAAATAAAGAACAGGATACAGACATCAGGACAATATGGGATGCAAGCAAAGCTTTCATAAGAGGCTTTTACATACAACAAAGTGCAATAAGGAAAAGAATCAGAGAGCAAAAACTAGAACAAATAAGGAAAGAAATAGGAATAAATGAAAAATTATTAACAAAACAACCAAAAAATGAACTAATAAACCAAAAACTAAAAATATTACAAACCCAGGCTTCAGCAATATTAAATAGTGAAATTGAGGATAATATTAAATGGATGAAACAAAGGTCGTTCGAATTTGCAAATAAACCCGGAAAGATGCTAGCCTGGCAATTGAAAAAAAGACAAAAGGAAAAACTGATTGATAAAATAGTGGAAGAAGGGAGAACTTTAGATAATCCTGAAGAAATCAAAAAGTGCTTTATAAAATATTATAACAAGCTATATAAAGCAGGAAATGAGACAGAGGATGAAATAAAAGAGTATTTATATGGAAAGGATATACCTAAAATGCTGTGGAATTTTATGGAATGCTGTGATCACCAATAGTCAGCATGGATTTCTGAAAAATAAGTCATGTCAGACTAACCTGATCTCATTTTTTGACAGAATTACAAGCCTGGTAGATGAAGGGAACGCAGTGGATGTAGTCTACCTTGATTTCAGCAAGGCATTTGACAAGGTGCCCCATGATATTCTTGTAAAGAAGCTGGTAAAATGCGGTCTTGACTATGCTACCACTCAGTGGATTTGTAACTGGCTGACTGACCGGACCCAAAGGGTGCTCATCAATGGTTCCTCTTCATCCTGGAGAAGAGTGACTAGTGGGGTGCCACAGGGTTCTGTTTTGGGCCCGGTCTTATTCAACATCTTTATCAACGACTTGGATGATGGACTCAAGGGCATCCTGATCAAATTTGCAGATGACACCAAACTGGGAGGGGTGGCTAACACCCCAGAAGACAGGATCACACTTCAAAACGACCTTGACAGATTAGAGAACTGGGCCAAAACAAACAAGATGAATTTTAACAGGGAGAAATGTAAAGTATTGCACTTGGGCAAAGAAAATGAGAGGCACAAATACAAGATGGGTGACACCTGGCTTGAGAGCAGTACATGTGAAAAGGATCTAGGAGTCTTAGTTGACCACAAACTTAACATGAGCCAACAGTGTGACGCGGCAGCTAAAAAAGCCAATGCAATTCTGGGCTGCATCAATAGGAGTATAGCATCTAGATCAAGGGAAGTTATAGTGCCACTGTATTCTGCTCTGGTCAGACCTCACCTGGAGTACTGTGTCCAGTTCTGGGCACCACAGTTCAAGAAGGACACTGACAAACTAGAACGTGTACAGAGGAGGGCAACCAAAATGGTCAAAGGCCTGGAAACAATGCCTTATGAGGATCGGCTAAGGGAGCTGGGCATGTTTAGCCTGGAGAAGAGGAGGTTAAGGGGTGATATGATAGCCATGTTCAAATATATAAAAGGATGTCACATAGAGGAGGGAGAAAGGTTGTTTTCTGCTGCTCCAGAGAAGCGGACACGGAGCAATGGATCCAAACTACAAGAAAGAAGATTCCACCTAAACATTAGGAAGAACTTCCTGACAGTAAGAGCTGTTCGACAGTGGAATTTGCTGCCAAGGAGTGTGGTGGAGTCTCCTTCTTTGGAGGTCTTTAAGCAGAGGCTTGACAACCATATGTCAGGAGTGCTCTGATGGTGTTTCCTGCTTGGCAGGGGGTTGGACTCGATGACCCTTGTGGTCTCTTCCAACTCTATGATTCTATGATTCTATGATTCTATAAAATTAAGAAAGAAAAGATTCAAGATCTAAACTCCCCAATAACCACGACAGAGCTTCATCAAGCGATAATTAAGATGAAACTGGGAAAATCCCCAGGTCCAGATGGTCTTACCGCAATACATTACAAAAAACTAGAGGAACCATTATTATCACCTATGAAGACACTCTTAAATAGAATACTAGAAGACGGGAAGATTCCCAACACCTGGAAACAGGCTCACATAGTAGTAATCCCAAAACAAGGACGAAATAAAGAGTTTATAACCAATTATAGACCAATATCATTACTAAATAATGATTATAAGATCTATGCACAAATATTGGCAACAAGATTAAAGACAGTTTTGCAGGATTGCATAAATAAAGAGCAGGCAGGGTTCTTGCCAGGCAGGAAAATGAGTGATAATATAAGAACAGTGATTGATATGATCGAGTATTTAGACATGAAACCGAGTAAGAAGGTAGCCTTTGTCTTTGTGGACGCGGAAAAGGCGTTTGATAAAGTATCATGGAAATTTCTAAAAATATTATTAGACCAGATGGACATGGGGGACCAAATTACAAGAGGGCTAAAAGCAATTAATGAACAACAAGAAGCAAATATAATAATAAATAATGACACAACTGATTATTTTAAAATACAGAAGGGCACCAGACAAGGGTGCCCACTCTCACCGTTATTATTCATTTTGGTTTTGGAAATATTAAATCAAGAAATCAGACTGGATCAAGAAATAAATGGAATATCCCTAGGAGAGAAAATATACAAAATAAGGGCATTTGCAGATGATTTAGTCTTAATGGTGGAAAACCCAAAGGAAAGCATAGCAAAGGCTCTAGAAAAAATGGGAAACTTTGGAAGGGTCTCAGGTTTTGCTTTGAATAAAGAAAAAACGAAACTAATGGTAAAAAACATGGGAGATCAAGAGAAAAAGGAACTGGTAGAAAAATTTGGATTACAAATTGTAAAAAAAGTGAAATATCTAGGGATACAAATAACAATGAAAAATATAAATTTGTTTGAAGATAATTATAAAAAAAACTGGGAAGAAACAAAAAGAGAAATGGAAACTTGGACAAGATTGAATTTAACACTCTGGGGTAGAATTTCGGCTATTAAAATGAATATTTTACCAAAGTTCTTGTTCCTTTTTCAAATGATTCCCATAATAGGTAAAGATGATTGTTTCAAAAAATGGAAAACGGACCTAACAAAGTTTATATGGCAAGGCAAAAAGCCACGGATCAAATACAAATTACTAACCGACATAAAAGATAGGGGAGGTTTTGGACTCCCAGACCTGAGACTATATCACGATGCGGCATGCTTTACTTGGATCAAGGATTGGATCAAATTGGATAACAGTGACATTTTGGATTTGGAGGGATGGAACAATAGATATGGTTGGCATGCATATCTAATTTATAACAAAGTGGCAGTACATAAAGATTTCCTAAACCACGTAATTAGAAATGCATTGTACAAGGTCTGGGTGAGATATAAAAGGTTGTTAGAACCGAAAACCCCATGGTGGGTCTCACCATTAGAAGTAACATCTGTCAAAAAGAAAAATACTATAGGGAAAATGGCGACATACCAGCAACTCCTAAAGGAAGAACAGGGTCAAATAAAATTAAGACCATATGAAGAGGTGACCCAATACTGTACTACATGGTTTCAATATCACCAAATTGCACAAATATTCAATCAGGATAAAATAATAGGATTTGAGAAAGATGAATCAAATTTACAAAAAGTATTATTACAAAACTCCAAAAAAAATATATCCAAAATGTATAATTTTTTATTAGAATGGGAATTAAAGGATGAAGAAGTAAAAGAAGTTATGATCAAATGGGCATGTGATATAGGATATGCGATTCGGCTAGAACAATGGGAGAAATTATGGAAATATGATATTAAGTTCACAGCATGTTACACAATAAGAGAAAACTTTATGAAAATGGTGTACCAATGGTACTTAACTCCGGTAAAACTGGCTAAAATTTATAAATTAAATTCGAATACCTGTTGGAGATGTAAAAAAGAAACAGGAACAATGTTTCACATGTGGTGGGAATGCCGACCTATTAAACAATTCTGGAACGAAATTTACGAAGAACTCAAAAAGATGTTTAAAATATCTTTCAGTAAAAAACCAGAGGCATTCCTTTTAGGATTAATTACAAACGATATTCCCGAAAATCAAAGGAAAGTATTCCTTTATGCAACAACAGCTGCCAGGATGCTTATAGCAAAAAACTGGAAAGGGAGGAAAATTCCATCAGTGAAAGATTGGCAAATTAAATTTTGTGAATACATAAATCTGGCAAGACTCACAGCATTTATAAGGGGACAATCGGACCAGAAATTATTAAAAGAATGGGGTTGTGCAAAAGAGTATATGAAAAAACATTGTTCTGGAGTAAGTGTATTGGTATGTAATGAATGATGCTTTACAGGGTTAAAGGGGGGGGGAAATGGTGTATATATATACATACATATATATATATATATATATATATATATAGTATAAAGATGACAGTAATTTAACCAGACACAACAATACAGTAAGAGTAAATTTACTGAGGTTTTAGAACAAAGAAAGGAAGTCAATATGTGTAAATGTATGTAATGATATGTGTTTTTTTTTTCTTTCTTGTAAATGTGTGCTTTTTCGTTTTTGTTTGGTTCTGTTTTGTTCCCCTTTTTTCTGGTTTTTTTTTGTATGTTCCGTTTTGTTTGTTTGTATAGTATTTTTTTGGATTCAAAGTTCGTAATTTTTGTCATGATTTTGCAATGAAAAATAAAGTATTAAAGACTTGAAAAAAAAAAAAAAAGAAAGAAATTAATGTGTGCATAAATTCCTACCGCATGGTCTGTATGCACATAGCTTCCTATGCAGATATTATGACCCACCTGTAGATTCCAAAGCACATACCAAATTACATATTCACTCTCCATACATTTCTAAAGCACAGCAAGACAAAAACGGATGGTTCAAAGGTCAAGCATTGTTGGGGACTGGCAGAACTTGGACGCATGTGTGTTGGATGTTGGGGGGCTGGAAACTGACTTGGGAAGAGGGACCCATCAATTTAGGGGTGCAGTGACCCCCCAGGAGGCAGGAACCAGGGTCAGAAGAATAGTCAGAGCTCTCAGGGATGGAGGGCAGAACAACGGGCTTGGGGGAGTGAAATGGAGAGGCTGATCACGTAAGTGGAGGGATGAGTGGACCCCCACCATCTGCCCCACTGTCTCCTGGAACCAGGAGAAGACTGAAGAGGGAAGAGCAGCAGCAGCAGCTGCTGCCATGTGTGGTGCCCTGTTGCTGAAAAGCAGACTGGGAACAGTTGCCTCAATGCTAGAACCTGAATGCAAGTGTACTCATAGAGTCCTGCAGAGAAGCTACTGTAAGTGATTGCTTTTGACAATAATCAACTACCTGCTGTGTGCATTGATTTGGCTGAGACGTGTATGGAACAAGTAGGTCATTTTATCTGAAAATGAATGCCAGTGGCACAACTAATATTTTTATACCCAGAAGTGGCTGTTAATTTACAATGCCCCATGACTTCAGAGTGATCCAAAAGCAAGAGGGTGTGGCTAATATATCTGTGTTTTCTCAATCATTTCCTCTTTGGGGGCTAACATTTTGGGACCAACATTTTTGGGGTGGATTTTCACATTTTACAGGAAATGTCCAGTTTCATTCTTTCTTTTTGGCACATGCATGCTTGGGAGGGTGATGACGTTGAGCTGCTGTGCCCCGGAAGCGCTGTGTGTAGCGATCACTATGGCCAGAGGAGAGTGTGCAGAGAAGAGCCATTGGAAGATGAGGGGGGAGCTGGGTCCTGCCTCTGCCCCCAGCCCGCCATCATCAGTGCCGCTGCCAGCCTGCATGCCTCTTTCCCTGGCTCAGGCTGGCTGTAGCTGCGGTGGAGAGCTGCTCTGCGTGCTGTGGCCACGGCCAGCAAGTCTTCAAGATCTGGCAACCCTAGTTAGCACATCCTAGTATTCTTGCATAAATAAACAAGAGCATTTGAGTCCTCCCATGAACCACGATGTTCTTCATCATTAAAAAACAAGCTCACAGTATCAAAAGAAGCAAGTGAAAAAGTGAATGTGCCAGCAGGGAGCGCAGTGGGATGGAGCTGAAAAAAGTCCAGGGACTCAATTTACATAGCAATTAAATCAAATCCAAAATAATCATGAGCAAGAAGCACTGGCAATGGGAGCACTCAGTGAAATATCGCACAGTGGGAAGCATCTATCACAGCTCATGTACAATCTAGGGGAGAGGAGGGAGCCATTACACTTTCACAAAATGTACCCTGGTAAGTCAAGCAGCCCCAGGAACAGAGAGAAATTCAGGTCTCATTCAGAGCAAATCTATCAAATCTGCACTTTCTGAAACAACATGCAAATGAAACACAGCTATCCTTCAAATTTGCACTTATCCAAATTCTGCTGTGCAGTTTACCAATCAATCACAATAACAGAGAAATATTAAGGGGAACTGCATATAAAAATGTGTTTATTAGGAGAAATATGCATGAAAATGATGAATTTTAACCAATAGTAAATTGCTGCAAAATGTTGAGAACTGAATTTAACTTTGGAAAAGTGCAAAACCAAGACGGCCAAAACTGACAGATCCTTCCACCCCTAGAGACTCCCACCTTTATCGTCTACCTCCTGTTCAGCACAAGACACAATGCCCCCCCCCCAAAAAAAAACCAACCCCAGAAAAAAGAGATACGCCCCCAGAGAAAGCTCTACGCCGTAAGTGGTCGACCTAAACATAGATCATATTATGTAGAATTGCAGAAAAACAAACGTGACACTTCAGTCATTCCCACTCACTATTGTTCTGGAGTTCATAACGTTCTATTTTGTTATGACAAGTGTTCTTTACATGTCAAGCAATGCATTTTTATATTTTCATTCTGTTACATGATTTGCCCTAAAAGATACCGTACATTTCCCAACAACTTTGCTATTTCTATGAACACAAGTTAGAAAGAAACCAAATGGCAGACAGAAGCTTTCTGACACTCTTAAAAGTAGGAAGTGAGGAAGGTGGCTGAGTGTTTCTCCTTGGGGAAATCACTTCAGAATAACACTTGGCAGAGAATAATATTTCGTTCAGAACAAGATTTTCATGCAGATAACTGCATTGTGCCACAGAGATATTAAAGAGGAGACAGAGGCAACTGCAGCCTTCCCCACAGTCTCAGAAAATGAAATATTCAATGCAAGCCGCAAATAAAATACTCCATGGAGGGAGCTTATTATGACACAAGGAAATTGCTTCAGAATCTGTCTGAAGGAATCCTAAAGATGTTTCACATTAGAGGATCCATAAAAGCTGTTATATTATACTCAGATCTTTTTAATGTGCCCCTTCTAACAAACGCTACAAATAACCAAGAGTATTTGATCCAACTTCCGTAGGCTAAGAAGCACCTGCCCAACTGTTATGAGTGGCCTTCAAGGACGACAACCTTTGGCTTCCTGCCTTCAGCATTTCACACAAGTGAAGTCACAGAGTTCCTGATGGACTCTGAAGACCTAGATGCGGTAATGAGGAAAACCAAGACCACTGGTTTGCCTAGAAAATGAAAATTAGAAAATGAAAAGAGAAGTGTTTGGGGGTTTTGTGCCTACCCTTCTTGTACAGAGTGCCTTTAGGGCTTGCTTACTCAGTTGGGGTGGCTCCTCACAAATAATATTTGTAATTTAAAATGATCGCTCTTTAGTCAACACTTTTAGTGTGGCTTTTGACTAAACAAGTATAACAATACAATGCCTTTGTTCTTCCAGTTTATTGTTCTTCCAGTTTATTGAATAACGCAGAGTCGCTGCAGCAATTTGGGATAACTTTGTGTTATCCTTTGGCTCTTATGTTTCCAGAGAAAGGTATTGACAAGGTTGACAAAGTGGAGTTATAACAAATGGACTGTGAAAAGGCATGTTCTGAAGATAAATACTAAATGAAGAATTCATATTTATGTTGCTTTACTAATTTGTTACAGTATTCGGAACTGTACTTTACTGCACTTTTGACTTACTTCTAGAAATAATAATCTTGAAATCACTCCCTGAGGTATCACTCCAGAAGCATTCACTTCTTGCAGACAAAAAATTTGGTGCTGGATCTTATAATGGAAACAAGTGTCAACTGCTGCTGCTAAAAACCAAAGTGACAAAACATTCCAGTCTAAACTTTAATGGGTGTGGAACATCTGTGTATGAGTTCTACTAACAAATTAGTTTGGGTGAGGAGCAATTAAATAGACCTTGCTGTGTGTGTCTCCTGTAACAGTTGGCCCAGTTAGCACTGCCATCTAGACAGCTTTATCTCTTTGGAGGCGCCATGAATCCATTCTCTTTGCATTTGTTTATCACTGTTTCTTTTTTTCCTTATCTAGTAAAGTCTTTTATAATCACTAGGTGCTCAAAATAGCATTATCTTCAGAGTACTTCCTATAAAAGAAGGATGAAGAACTTGGGTCTGCACCAAGTAAGCACTGCAGACATTTGGCCTTCATTTGAGCCAGAGCTGCTTATGCTCAGAATCACTTCCTAAGAGTTTGGCTCTGCAAAGGAATTACATATCAATTGCCTACGCAACGAAAATAAGATACTAAGCTAAAACCCAAACTACAAGGCTGTTTTTATTTTCCTCGCCACTTAATGCAAGGACAGAGAGAGAGAGAGAAGACATGGTCCCTGGGGAAGGAAGGTGTTTTGAGGGTAGCTGCTTCACCACCTGAGCGCTAGATTCTCCAGGCAGATCCATTTGTGGAGCTTTTATCTTCTGCTGCACACATATTTCAAAAAGTTGCTTCTCAGAAGCCATGTGGGTTCTGGCAGGATTATGTGGTGCCAAAGTATAAACAATGATTTCCAAAATGCTCTTTTTACCCAGAGTTGACCTTTTTCTGTTTGTCTCACTCATGATAGCAAAGAGCTCTTCACATTTGCTCTGAGACATGACACTTTGTTGAAAAGATGATTTATGAGCAGGCACGTTTCAGATTGAATGTCATTTTCTGCACGCGCAAACACACCTGCTTTCACCCCAAATACCTTCAGAAATCACATGCACAAGCATTTTTTCTGTTTAAGGGAAAGAGACAGGCCCCTCCCTGTTGAGTTACAGGCACTCGAAGACAGCAGGCACTGGATTCTTGGCAGAAAAAAATAGTTTGCAAGCCTTAATTAATTAATTAAATTTCTCTACTACCCTTCATTCAAAGATCAGTTGGTTTACAATATAAACATACAAAAATACACACCGTAGTAACAAACAAAAACAAAAACTGACACACACACAATTTAAAAGGCCTGGGAGAAGAGGAATGGCCTAGCATCTAAAGATATAATCAAGCAAGACTGCTAATTTCGGGCTTTATATCAGACTGACTGAGGCATCACAGGTCTTTTAATATCAAAGTTAATATGGAAACGTGGCACAGGAATATAAATCCTGAGTATGTTGGCTCACACACTCCTCCTCCTCTACCTCCCGCCATGTGCCCCTTCCCCTCCCCTTTCCATGTTGGAAATAACCATAGTTTACCAAGACATCTGAATCAGAGAAACTGTAGTTTGCACTAGCCATAGTCTGCCCCTAAACCTGGAACTGAAATCACAATTTTAAGTGGGTTTCAATTCCTAATTTGGAAGCAGTTCAACTGTAACCAATTTATCTGATTCAATTAAGAGAATACTAGGGTTATCTCACACCCAAAGAAGGAAAAGGGTGCACAAGGCAGGAAGGGGGCAGAGTTTACAAACCCACAATGTTCAGCTCCATGACATTTGAACTGAGTCTTACTCAAACACACCACCTTCCTCCTTCAGGAGATTAGAATGTCATCATCGCGGCTACATTTGGAAATCTGGCTTGGTTTAAAATAAAAAAAATTGGGTGGCTAATGGGCAGCTCTCCAGATGTCCTTGGACTGCAACTCCCATAATCTTTGACCATTGGGCTATTCTGGCTGGGAGTTATCAGAGTTGGAGTCCAACAACACCTGGCATGCTAAAGGTAAAGGCCAAGGGACCCCTGACCATTAGGTCCAGTCATGGCTGACTCTGGGGTTACGGCGCTCATCTCGCTTTATTGGCCGAGGGAGCCGGCATACAGCTTCCAGGTCATGTGGCTGTCATGTGGAAATCCGAGGGCTCCCTTGGACAAAAAAACAAGGACACCAGCCAGGAATACCAGAGCAAAACAGCAGCCAGTACGCTTGGTCTTTATTGAAGACTGTCGCGACAGGACTCCCACCTGCCACCAGGTGAAACAAAATGGAAGCACAGAACAAAAGAAGACCCCAACTTTTATTAGTTCTAATCCCCCAAACTATAGCCTTAGAACTACATCACAACTACATCATGACTACATCATTGACGCAACACAAAAAGGAGAGGTTGAGGGAGGAGTTGTGGAGGTAACCTGAGTATCTTGTCACCTGGCTGGTTCCTCCTCTCCCCCTCCCCATGAGTCATTTCCAGAGGACAAAAGGGAGTTGGCAGTTTCCTGCCCCCAGAGGGAAGATCTGATCATTGTCCTTTGTTCCAGTCCGTGTTGAATCCACTCCCATATGCAAGTCCTTTGTGACCTTGATGGTCTTCTGTCTAGGACCATCAGGGTTGGCATAGCAACTGTGCAGGGCTCCTGTGTATGTGCTGGTATGCTCAAGGGATTATGGCTGGTCTGTATCAAACCTTCCCCATTTTGTAGTCCTTCCTTCATGGAGTAAAATAAAAGTGGAACGGTGCAGATCCGATGTATGGTTGATTTTCTATGAATTTATAACAGAAGCGTAGCATATGTCGTGTGTGAGTGTGTGTGTGTGTGTCGAGTTTGTACAAACTGAATGATTTTTTTTTTGGGGGGGGGGGTTCCTGAGACATGGCCAGCATGACTAAGCTGCTTCTGGTGAACCAGAGCAGCGCACGGAAGCACCTTTTACCTTCCCGCCGGAGCAGTACCTATTTATCTACTTGCACTTTGACGTGCTTTCGAACTGCTAGGTTGGCAGGAGCAGAGACGAAGCAACGGGAGCTCACCCCGTCGCGGGGATTCGAACTGCTGACCTTCTGATCGGCAAGTCCTAGGCTCTGTGGTTTAACCCACAGCGCCACCCGCGTCCCACCTGGCATGCTACTCCTGCTTTAAAGTTGTTCTGTTTTTAAAGGTCACACTATGGAACTGGGCTTTTAGGGTTTGTTTGTTTTTTAATTTTTTTAAACAACCCTTTCCCTTAAAGGAGTGACAGATGATTTCGGTTCCCATTAGATTATTAAATAGCAGCCCCAAGAAAAATTCCCTGAGTGCAATGACAGCCGAGGGATTTATACTAACATGGAGCTCCCTTTGCTTTACCAAGTTTCCCATCTATAGACACCTTAGATGGGCACATGAAAAACTTTTCCCACAGTATAAATTCTACTCTTTCCTCAAAAATGTTCTGGCTTTTTTCTTTCGTTTGTTATCATTCTTTTAAGATAAGCCAATTCGGGGGGAAATAGTCCAAGCATTCTGATCAATTTACTTTTGGACAGAAGTTACAAAAGAACAGCACCAAAAAGAATCACATTCGGCATGTCCAAGAAAAGCACGTTTTGTTTGCCAGCTCTCAGACCAGCGGGTGAGGCTTTAATTCTAAACAGACTTATTAGGAAGGAAGTCCTCCACACGGTTAAGATTGCGCTGCCAGCCTAAAGAGCTGACTGAGAGGCAACTCCAGGGACCTCAGTCAGACTTTCACACGTTCCAGTGTGAGCTTAAAGGGTCTGTTACTTTCCCCCAAAGAGAAATTTCCCGTGATCCTATTTCTGTTCCCTGCTTTCTAGCTTCATCTTCCAGTGTGTCTCAATATATTCTTTCATCTTCCCCAAAGAATTGTTACCTGCTAACTCTTGGGTAAAGGGACGCGGGTGGCGCTGTGGGTTAAAGCCTCAGCGCCTAGGACTTGCCGATCGAAAGGTCGGCGGTTCGAATCCCCGTGGCGGGGTGCGCTCCCGTTGTTCGGTCCCAGCGCCTGCCAGCCTAGCAGTTCGAAAGCACTTCCGGGTGGAAGTAGATAAATAGGGACCGCTTACTAGCGGGAAGGTAAATGGCGTTTCCGTGTGCTGCTCTGGTTCGCTACAAGTGGCTTAGTCAAGCTGGCCACATGACCCGCAAGCTGTATGCGGGCTCCCTCAGCCAATAAAGCGAGATGAGTGCCGCAACCCCAGAGTTGGCCACGACTGGACCTAATGGTCAGGGGTCCCTTTACCTTTACCTTAGGGCTGCCATACGTCTGGGGAAAATGGTTGCTGAATCCTTATCTTTCATCAAGTTGTGAATACTACCCATTTTATCTTTTATTAGTCTAATCTTTACTTTTTTGACTGTACAGCTTTGGCCAGCAATTTGCTCAAAAAATTCTCTTTTCAAGAATATCAATTCTCTTTGCACTTTTTCCATATCTTTATTTTCCACATTTCCTGCTTGAAAAGTTTATTTGCTTCATAATACTTGTACTTCAGAGTGAGAAATCCATCTTTTAAAGTATTTTCTCTGGGAGCTCTCAATTTCTGCTGCTGACTCTATGGCCAGCAGGGCCCACCCCACGGGCACCCTTTTAACGAACAGTTTTTAACAGATCAATTGTTGCTGCTGCTGCTGCTCTGGAAATTGTAACACTGAAGTCCCAAAGGGAAAAAATGCATTTGTACAAATACTTTGCAAGCAGCTTTTGGACTTTCAGGAAGGTCTGTGCCAAAAGTAAAATGTTATTAAGATAAATTTCTATTTATAAACATAGCTAAGCGGTGATATTGCTTATTTTCCCTATATATCCAACTCAGAAAAACAAATGTTTGGCAGTAACAAATCAAAATGTGGCTTTGCTTTAGAAACAGCACTGTGCTTTCCATATTTAGCATGATGGCATTGGCATAGAATGTGCTTAGCTTCTATACTGGGGGTGGGGAATAACAATCTGCAGCAATAAGAACCTGTAGGAGGGACCATTCTGATAAGATGAAAGTACTATTTGTGAGTGGTTCATCTGCCCAAGGAGGTGAAGTTGACTCCAGATGGAGCTGCAATATCCCTAAACCTAAGCACCAGATTCTAGTAGGCAGCCGTGTTAGTCTGCCGTAGTCAAAATAAATTAAAACAATTCTTTAAAAAGACTCGGTTTTTTTAAGGGAGTTTTTAGGTTTTTAAGAAGAGTCTTTTTAACTATATTTTTAAAGAATTGTTTTAACTTAAGCACCAGGTTCATGGTTTGAGAACACTCATACTTTGTCTCTGGAGACATTGAGGGGCAGTATTTCAATATGAGTAGGAAAATAAGAGTACCTTTAAACATTTTTTTTAGAAAAAAGCACTGAGTAAAATACTTTTAGACCCTCTGGATCCTTGGACTGATTTAAATCAATAAGAGAACAAATTTTGATGTGGTAAAAGAGATATGTTCATCACCAGGTACAATTTCAAATTCCTGCCGACCAACTCTGTCAGGAGGAGCTGATAAGGCATCATTTTCTTTGTGATTTCACTGTCCTCGATTATCCTCTAGCTCTTCCGTCACACTTTTGTGTACGTAGGCTTCTTTTCTGATCATGACATTTTTATAATTGCTGTTGTTTGCATATCTCGGTTTCCCATCAGGGCGGAACTTGAGAAACTCGTGGCCAAACTTGCCCTTGTGCCCAACATAACAACGCAAATAGAAATTGCTCACCATGGCCGCAGATGCCCACCGGCCTGACGGGAAACCAGCATGCCAGACTTTTCCTGAGTTGGGCAATAAGTGAGTAGAGGACGCAGTACAGAACTAGGACAGTGACTTTTACTATTTAAGTCAATAGATTAAAGTCAAGGCCACTGCAAGAAACTGAGCAGCTGCACAGAAACTTGTAGTGATCCTTCGTTGGAAGATCCCGTTTGACTAAATATTCAAGTGTGATACAAGCAACAAATGCATTAACAGCATTGCCTCTGAGTCAAAAACTTGCCTTGGGCAGCAATTCTCTACTTGCTTATGTGGAAGGAAGTCTCATTGAACTCAATAGGATTTGCTTCAGGAGAAAGGGCAGCCTAATTGTCATCAGTGACCAAACCAGGCCTGCGGGGGGGGGGGGGACTTTCAGTAATGGAAGAGAATGGCTCACATCTCCATTGACGCAGCCACTTTCTACTAACTGCATCCATTTAAGTGCCAGATTTCTCAGCCTCCCCAGAACCACCGCACTTACTCTTCCATATCAATCATATTGATCCATTCCAAGCCATCTAAACAGCTGTGCTATAATAACTACTCAGATAAGCTCCCTTTAGAAACAGCAGTCAGGCTACCACAACAACGAATAGCATAATGAATCAGCTCATTTAAAAGGCTTATGCTGCAAGTGAACCTGTACATATGAAGAAGTACATTTGCAAATGCTGTCTCGTGAATAACCGAAAGCCCCCTTGGCTTGCAAACTCAAGACAGTGAATAATTCAACATGGATGGTGCCAGTGCTTTTTTAAAAGAAAAATGTTGCTGGTAGTATAATATAAAAATAATATTTTTTAATTTATACCCTGTCCATCTGGCTGGGTTGCCCCAGCCACTCTGGACTGCTTCCAACACATATAAAAACATAATAAAACATCAAACATTAATAGCAACAAGCTATATAAAACGTCAGAATAACTTTAAAATAAACAACTTATAACAAATAAAGCAATATTTAATAATTCATTATAATCTGATAGTAAACAGTAAAATTAAACATCAAATAATAATTAAACAGTTTACAGTTTACACGTATTGATTACAATAAAGAATTACTAATCTACAATCAATAAAAATAAAAGCAAATCACAATGCATAAAATACCACAAAACATACAAAACCATATAAAAGGATCAAACTGAGAAACAAGGACACACAAAGTATAAAATTATTTTTTTCTAAATATCCCTAAACTCCTCTCTTCCGAACTGCTTCTGCTTTTCTGAAAGTCCTGGTCTGGGAAGCTCCCAGGGCTGGAAGGTGGAAAAGCCAATGCCTGATGACCAACAGAAAGTCTTTCCCCCCTCATAGTACTCACCATGAAGTTAGAGCAAGTGCCACACTTTTAACCTTTGAGGGGGAAAGGTGCTGGTACTGCAAACCCTTGAGTAGCCCCAGGTTGGCAGGTGTGCAACCCCCCCCCCCCAATGCTGCTGCGGAAGGCGCGCCCTCTAGGGAGCATTTCCCACAGCAGCACGGGAGAAGGGTCTATGTGGATCCCTGTTCCGCTACTGATTGATTGATTGTGTGACTGTGGAAAGGATAAAAGCCCCCCATCCAAACAATGACTATCATAAGTGCAGGTAAGAAAATAATTTAATTCTAATTTTTATCATTTACAATACTGTTTTATTTATTTTATAGTACAGTATATTTATTATTGCTTTGATTTTATGGATCAATGGTCTCGTTAGATAGTAAAATTCATGTTGAATTGCTGTTTTAGGGGTTGTTTTTAAAAGTCTGGAATGGATTAATCCATTTTCCATTACTTTCTATGGGAAAGCACACCTTGGTTTAAGAACACTTTGGTTTAAGAACGGACTTCCGGAATGGATTAAGTTCGTAAACTGAGGTACCACTGTATATTTGAATTTAAATTCTAATTTGACATTGATAAAATGTGGTTTATATTGGATTTTAATAATTGGAAATTAATAAAAATATTTATTAAAAAAATAAAGCTCCTCTGATCAGGTTTGCGAGACTCTTGGCAAACATATTCTTGCCACCCACTGTAAGCTGCAGCCCATCTCTTGCACACCTCCCATGGCACCCTGTTTCCTCCCCACCCTCCTGCCTCTGTCCCCCTCAGCAGGGAGTCACCGATCACCACCCCTCATCTCTTCCTCCTCACTCTAAACACTGTGCCTTCCAAAGCCTGCTTGGAGTGTTCGAAGGTCTGCAACTGCTCTTCTTGAGTCTTCCCCTCTTGTCTATTGGAGCTTATAGGTTACAGAGACAGGAACCTTTTGGTTTGAGTACTTCCTGCTCCTTCCTCTCAGCTTTCCTTCTCCAGACTGCAATTCCCTTTCTACAATATCATCTCCTTGGAAGGTAGAAAGTGGGTTATCGACATGCTCATCCTTAGATCTGAAGGGGTTGGGTCAATAATGGAAAAGGACTCCTGCAAGTCCAACTCCTCCTGTCTCTGAGGAGTGGCAGGAATCATTCTGTGCTCTGTTGTACCTTTCACTGCCCCCTTGGTGTTTTCTGAGGTCTGTAACTGCTCCTCTGGCCCAGAATCAGTGTCCGAGGTGAGAGAGTGGAAGTGATTTTGCAGCTCCAAGGACACTGCATGGCTTGTGGCTGTCCTACTTCTGTGCATCACATTCCTCCAGAGGTTAGTCTCTTGCAATGGGCACCCCATCCGTCTTGCTGTTCAGTCACAATCAACTCAGCTCTGTCAAGAAGCTCTGAACGTTGTCCTGTAGCTCAAAGTGTGACTAGACGGGTCTCAAGTTGCTGTACCTTCTCTTCCAGCAAGACATCCAGCTGGCACTTGCTACAACTGTAGTGTTGCATTTCCCCCAGCAGGAAGACAAATATACCACAGGTGTTACAGGTCACTGCAGTAGCTTCTTCGCTCTCCATGTCTCTTGGTCCTATGCATACCATGAGACAGTACTCTGGGCCTCCCCCTTAACCCCCCCCCCCGCTAAACGCCCTTGCAAACGCCCCTATTTGCACGGCCTGTTTGTGAGCTCTTGGTCGGGAGCTTCCAGAAGCTGCAATCAAGGGCTGGCATTGCTGGGCACCTGCCTGAGGCCCACACTCCTGAAGGGGGATCTAGGGCCGACTCCTGCGGCCCACTGGTCCTGCTCCATTAAGCTGTTGCTGCCTGTTCACTCTGGGCACACAGCAAGAATGAGGAGATGGAGCAACATGCTCCTGCTGCTTTTTGCTTTTCCTCTGGGTGGCTGTGAAGATTGTGCCCACGTGCGGCTGACCCAAAGGCTTTTTTCTGCCCAAGGCAAAGGACAAGATATTTATTGGTTATTTGGCTGAAAGATAATTCTTGCAGGCCATGATACAAAATGGATATGGGATTATTGATCAGTACATTGGATATTTATGATATAAATCTTTCTTCAACATAAAAAAAAAATCCAGTTTATTTTCTGGTTGCATCCTGATTACCATTTGCAAATACTTTGCAGCTGTTTCTTTGTCACTGCTGATCTTGCTGTTCCACAAACAAATGGCATCTGCTTGAATCCATGAGAGAAAAAGCATGCTGGGTTCAAATAGGTGGAATCAGTCTGTTACTGTGGAATGAATGATTAGAGGCTTTCTTTCCCTTGGGGATGAGAGTGTCTGATGTTTGGGGGAGGAGAAGAAGAACTGAAGGGACCAAGAAATGTTTCAAGCATCCTGGGCGTGGGGAGAGAAGCAAGAGTGTACTCCAAGGCCTTGAACCTCCTTAGGGATGTGCACTTCCACCTTAAGCACCATAGACATTTTGTGTTGC
The DNA here is from genome assembly GCF_965153285.1 of Podarcis tiliguerta. Classification (NCBI taxonomy): domain Eukaryota; kingdom Metazoa; phylum Chordata; class Lepidosauria; order Squamata; family Lacertidae; genus Podarcis; species Podarcis tiliguerta. The sequence continues at coordinate 3,331,247 of NC_139534.1, forward strand.
CATATCTCTCTGGAAGCCTCCTTGTTGCAGCTGTACAGTGGTACCTCGGTTTATGAACTAATCCGTTCTGGAAGTCCGTTCTTAAACTGAGGCGCGCGTTCCCTAATGAGGCCTCCCACCACCAGTGCCCTTCCACTGTTCGGATTCCGTTCTTAGACCGAGGTAAAGTTTGCAAACCAGGACACCACTTCTGGTTTTGCGGAGTTCGTAAACCGAATAGTTCGTAAACAGGGCTGTTTTTAAACCCAGGTACCACTGTATCCGTATGAGAAAACAGGCTACACAAAAACCTTCTAAGGGGCAACTTTAAAAAAAAACGTAGTGAGGAGGGAAATGCAACAGAAACATTTCTCTTCTGCTAGTACTTTTGATTTTCCTGGATTTGGTGATCCCATCTGATACTGTGAGGCAGTTGTTTTCTTTTTAACCAGATGTTGTTATTTTCAGCTGCAAGGGGAGAGTTCTCCACTTCATATGTTCCTACCAGAAATATATGTTGTTCTTCGTTGCTTGAACCGTGTGCCAGGCAAGATCGACTTGCTTTCCTGCCCATCAGTACTGAGAAGAAACAAACATCAACAAGAGCCTCTGCTTAATTACAATAATGAAAATATATGTGCTTATGCACCGTCTTCCTAGGCACACAGTGGATACTCTTGCCCAAGTGAAACAGCTGCACACCATGTTAGAGTAATGTGGGTTGAGAAGCATGATGCTGTCACCCCAAGGCTATTCCAGCGCAGGCCACTTTGGCCAATGCACCACTCCATGTCATCTGGAATCCAATTAAAAATAGCTCAATTGTCATCTGCTTCATATCTAAAGAGAGTGAGGCAGATTTCAGCTTCTCATGGAGAACCAAACCACAAAAGATTAGTCACAGTGGAAAAAGAAGGAAAATTGTCATTGAAAATGTTTGAATGGTGCCTGTCATCTGCCAAAATTAGCACAATCCCAACAAATATCAGCCTAAATATTTCCCTCTGCCAAAGGATGCTATCGCATAAACTTTTGTCTTGGTGCTCTATTTACTGATCAGAGTAGCAATTTGAAAGTGCTACAGTTTTTGCATATTCCCTGTTGGATCTGCAGTAAACCAGTTGTTACCCAAAGAGCTCAGAAGTGCATCTGTCACAAGAGACCAAAAATCAACAACGATTACTTTAGATTAAGGCAAGTCTTAGCTGTAGGCAAAGGATGGGAAACCTGTAGCTGGGCTACCACTATCCTATTCCTTGACTAGTGCCACATGGCTGATGGGAATTCAAGTCCAAAAACATTTGGAGGCCCCAGGTTCCCCAGCCATGCTGATCTAGGGCTGATGAGCACACTTTGGACAGGGCAAGAAGACAACCATTATGGGCTGCTCCTTTTCCCTTATGGGGTATCCAAGAGCCTGTATAGAATCCTTAAGTGGGTTCCCTGGACCACAAGAGATCCTTTGTGGTGCCAAGGAGTATATGAGAAATAAATCATTGCTGGGGCCTGAATAGATTCTAGCTTAGTGACTGAAATGGCATGGACAATGAATTGCTGACCTGAACTTCAGAAGGGAGCCTTAACTAAAAGATCCAGAAACTGGGTTCAGAAGCAGGGGTGGAGCTACCTGGCCCGGCACCCGGAGCGGTGTGGAGGCGGGGCTAGCTGCCTGCACGGCAAGCGTCCTTAGCCACCCACCGCCCATGCAGCAAGTGTAAGGGGGGCATCACTTACTGCCCTCACAGCGAGCTTCCCTAGCCACCTGCAGCCCGCACGGCGAGCATTGGGAGGGGCACTGCTAGTGGCCCGTGCAACAAGCGTTGGGGTGCGCTGCTAGCCGCCTGCGGCAGCCTCGTCCCTAGTGGTCCGCCGCCCGCGCAGCGAGTATCTGGGGTGCTGCCCCCGCAGCGAGCGGGTGTGTGTGGCACGGCGATGTCACCCGCCCTCACAGCTGACACTCGGTGCGCACCGCACCCCCCCACCCCCACCTTCCTCCGCCAGTGTTTCAGTAAGCATTAAAAACACCCTGATCCTGCCAGGTAATTCAATGTATGCTGTGGAAGAACATAAGCATTTCACAATTAGTTCAGATTTTTGCAAACTTTCTTCAGAGCTCAAGCCGCAATCTCTTCATAGGTTCCTGTAACTGCCATCCTCTTCCTTGATGATGCATCAGGAAGGCCCAACTAGAGAAGGGCCTGGTGGCTGACTATGTCGCATCTGAGGACAATCTTGCAATGAAATTATTCACAATTTCCCTTTAGATTTGCCCAGGGTCACGTCTATTGGAGTTGAAGGCATGGCGGAACTTTGCCCACATGTTTTCAAAATGTATTTCTGATGCCTGACTTAAGTGTCCACCTCTCAGTTCTGCTTTTTCCTCAGAAAAAGCTACTGAGGTACAGTAGCTTTTTGTCCTAGAAAAGAGGAAAAGGGCTATCCTGAAATGTGGGGGTGGGGGGTTCATAGATTTACTCCTTCCTCCGGAGATTCTAAGAAAGAGGCTAAAACCCTGAAACTTTTTTTCAGATCCTGACCCTTTTTCATCCTGGATCATTCCTATGCTTATCCCATGCCCTGCAACTGCATCTATTTATCAAAGCACCTATTTTCTCACTTTGCTTCCAGCTGCCACTACGGAATTCACAGCTAAAACTGCAGAGTATCATCCCGTTCTTTATTTACAAAATAATTTCTACAACATCTTTTTAAAAAGGGGGCCAACAAGGCAGCTTACAGCAGCAAAACGTTAAAAATATAAAAGCTAAAAATCATTAAGCAGCAGTCAAAGCAAGTTAAATAAAGTCCATATCCCACAATATTACCCCCTGCCCGTTCGGGCCAGTCTTGACAGACTCTAGGGTTGTGCGCCCATCTCACTCAAAGAGGCCGAGGGCCAGTGATGTCCGAAGACACTTCCGGGTCACGTGGCCAGCGTGACATCGCTGCTCTGGCGAGCCAGAGCCGCACACGGAAACGCCGTTTACCTTCCCGCTAGTAAGCGGTCCCTATTTATCTACTTGCACCCGGGAGTGCTTTCAAACTGCTAGGTTGGCAGGCGCTGGGACCGAACAGCGGGAGCGCACCCCGCCGCGGGGATTCGAACCACCGACCTTTCGATCGGTAAGCCCTAGGCGCTGAGGCTTTAACCCACAACGCCACCCGCGTCCCCCATCCCACAATATTAACATGCATTAAAAGCCTGGCTGATGAAACATGTCATTGGCTGAAATCCAATGTGAAAATAAGCCCCACTTCTGAGTTGGCATTTGTAGAAAGACTTTAAATAATTCGACCCAATGCACATATAAAACAGTCTATCTGACTGCATGTTGGATTGTCTCATTATTATAAAGTATACTAAACTGAGACATGCAGGGCACTGGGAAAACAGAGCTGCAGAACACGCTGCCGGCTCTGTACTTTTACGGCATGTGAATGTAAATTACTGCTGCTTATCACAAAGGGGCATCGCGGTGCTGGCAACCAGGATATGTGAATATCGAAAGCTGCCTTACGCTGACTCCATTTATGCCATCAGGCTCTCCTGGTTATCGCCATGGCGATGCCAGAGGCTGAATCAGGGACTTATGAGCTACTGAATCAGACGCCTACCAGTGAGCTGCTTGGGATAGCTGAAACAGATCCTGAACTCAGGGCACTGGCACCACACCAGGGGTGGCACCTCCCATCACGCCACTTGAGGCGAAAGGTAAAGTCCTGTCCTCCCGCTCTGCCCCCACCACCATGCTGCCCCCACCTCTGCCCGCATCACCTCTGGGCTGCTGCTGCCGCTGCTGGTGGAGAAGCTGTGCGGGCAGTGGTGCTGATTTATGGCAAGATGTCTCTGAAATCTCACGATATATCTCACGCTCCATGAGCGTTCAGGAGATTTCAGTGAGATCCCACTGCTGCCGGGGCCACTTCTCTGTTTGTGGTGGAGGCAGTGGCAGGGGAGGGGCACCCCCATGGCACAGTCTCTGGGCCTTTCACTGCCCAAGGCAGCTGCTTCACCCTGCTTCATGGGTGGGCAGCCTTGGCCAACAGTGTCCGCTTCCCATTTGGCTCCTTTTCACACATTGTGTATTTACTGCAACAAACAGCCGTGTACCCAGAAAGTCATGCCAAGTTCTAAAAGAATGTTGATTACCGGGTGCGAAGGCAGCTGACTGCCAGCGTAGGTTGCCTGAAAGCAGGCGTAGGAAGACCTGTCATTTCACTGTTCCTTGGCAGAATAGTCACATGGTGTTGGGTCTTTCATTATATCCATATTAATATGCACAGTGACTGTTTGCCAGGCACACTGATAATTGTCTAAAAAGAGCCAGAAATAACAGGTGTTGAATGTATTAATCTACACCTCCAAAAGATTTATCATTACTAAAGAGGACGCCCCACTTCATGAAAAAGTACAATCTGTGGCACGCAGAGCTCAGCTTTAAATATTTCCCTCTGCCTGGTGTAAATGGGGTGCGCTCTCTCTCTCTCAGCATATTTTGTTGTAAGGAATCTAAGGGCTCTTCCAGACAACTTTTTTTTTTTTAATGTGCATTCAGGATTATTTGTGCTCATGATGGGACCAAGGTGGTTAGACTGTATACAACTCTGCCTTCAAACCTACTTGCCCCTCCTGCACCAGTTTTGGGTTGGACATGCTGCTTCATTTCTGATTGGCGCGTGTCCCATAGCTTCCTGCTGAAACCACAGCCAAGAATGCAGGCCTGGGGCGGGCGGGGGGAGAGATAGGCCATGGGTGTTGGCCGTACAGTCAGGTCTGTGCCTGATGGCTGAGACAACATATTTTCCTAGGGGGCCTTCCCCCCCCCCCCATTGTGCACAACATAGCTTGGCACAGCTCAACCAATAAGCTGAAGGAGAAGAAAGAAAAACACACCAATCACATTGTCCCATAGGAAAAATTCTGCCCTGCCCTGAAAAGAAACACCCAGATGCAGGTGGAAATAACAACAAGTGGAAAAGAAGGCAGCAGCCACCCCTAGTCACTTGGGGGAAACCAAGGGCCAAGGAGAGACAGCTGGCTCTCTTGTAGTAACAGCGCCATCGCCACTCTAGGAATAAGGGAGCTGTTGATGAGACTATGGAGGCGAGTGCCTGTCATTTGCTGCGGCATCTGACCATAGATTGTTTGCCTTTAGGGTGGTTCTTTTTCCGTGTGCATTTGTTTGTTGTCATGTAAATCATATTTGAGGAAATAAGCCCAGGTCATTTTGTGTGGCTCACTCATCCCCGAAAGGAGGGAGGGCATGTGGAAAGAGGGCGATTGAGGAGATGAAAAACACTGAGCTTGGCTTGGCTTTAGTATTCCTTGTTCGCGTCTCTCCTTTTTCAAAACTGGGAGGCACACAGTGGAAGAGCAAGCAAAGGAGGAAGTCAGGAGTCACCAGCTGTTTTCTTCATGACCTTGTGAATGAAAAGGGTAAACACTGGAAGGTATAGTTCGTGGAGATGCAGCGGAGGGGAATCTGTGAAGATGTCTTTGCTGGTTATTTGGAAAGCAAAGTCAGAATCAGCAAAGAAAAGAAAAATCTTCTGAAACCCCCCAAGGGCTTTTCTGACTGTCATTTTCTTTTCATGTTTCTATATCTTTGCTACTAATTTAGGATTCCCTATGGCAGAGGTTTGTTGAAAGGAGCAACGGCAAGGAATCTTAAAAGGAAGAAATAAAGTGTATTATCAGAGAGCAGGTGCTTTTGTCCGACATGAAACAATTAGAGCTCCTCGGTGCATTCAAGATTTGGACTTGCTGGTTGCCTAGATTGGTAGGCTAATTTCAAGCAAAGAGCAGAGAAGCAGTAACTGCAAAGAAGCAGGTTCTGTGCAGTCATCTCCTCACATAAAATACTCTGCCTGCCAGTCTTTCCTGAGTTTTATCCCCCTTTTTAGTAACAGGTGCAGGGGGCAATCTTGCCTGGATACCAGAATTACTTTTGAACCTAGTTTAGTGTTTAGTTTAGTTTAGTTTAAATTAATTTGGGTGTGTAAAGACTGATGACTGGAGTTACTAAAAGAAAAGGATTGATTCTCGCTGGGAAATTAACTGGGAGTGTAAATTAACAGAAGAGGAACTGATTTGGGTGAACTTAGTAGGATGCAAATGAACTAAATTATTTGTTTCAGGGCAAGCAGGTGAAAGGTAGTGTGTATCTTGTTTTGGGGTGATGCACAGAGTGGTTTGGCACACAGCTTTACCCTGTATCTTTTTGGTGGCCAAGCCAGCCCTCCCACGAGGCAGAATGAAGCAGCCGCCTTGCACAGGGGAATCCCCCAGCCCCTCCCCAGCTGCTGGGGTGGCACAGGGCAGGGGGCTTCTGGCAAGACCTTGCAGAGCTTGTGAGAGAGATCTTGCCAGAAGCCACTGCCACACACCTTTCCGGTGGTGAAACAGGATGGGCCGCCCCTGTTGTTGGCTTTAGGCAACTGCCAAGCTGGTGGGGGCTTGAAGCCAGAGCCAGTTGCCGCCATGAATGGGGAAAGGCTGTTCTCAGGATCTGGCAGGGCTTGGTGATATCTCAAGGAAAGGCAGCATAGTGGCTCCTTTAAGTAGTCCTTCTCTTCCTCACCTCGCAGTGCTTCCTGCATCTATCACCAGAGCCAGGGGATGTCAGTGATGAATTCTTGGCTTGTGAGGGACAAACCTCTGGCTGCTCCATTTGGTCAGCCTCAGGGCTCTTTAGAACCTCAGCCAGTAGGCAGGGTATAAATTCCTCAAACTAAATAAAGAAATAAATTGCCCTATGTGTTTGTTCTCACCACCTGGAATTCCAAAGTGGGGGCTTTTAGGTTGCAATCTCTCAGGCTTCTTTTTTTTACTGTTATTTTTCAGGCCTCAGGTGAGTCTCTCTGTCTTGTTCTAGCCAGTCACTGACGCGAAGAACCCTCCATTGTTTTGAGCTGGCACCTTGGTGGCAACATTCCCAGCCAGGGCTGTATTAGGTGGGTCCTTTTGCCAATATGTCTCTCAGTTTCTGGTTTTACCTGTTGTTTTCATAAAAACCTGGTCTGTGGATGACTAAGAAACCCTTCCTGTCAACCTGTCCTCATTAGCCCTCTCTTGTTCAAACTCCTAATCTTACAACATAACTATACTGGGAGGATATGTAATGATTTGTATTGCATCCCATTTAGTTGGTTTTGGTCTTTTATTCTCTGCAAACGCATGCTGCCATTTTTATCTTTTTTCAATTTTCAGGGTTTTGGCTAAAGAGTTAAAATCCAAATACAGTGGTGCCCCACAAGACGAATGCCTCGGAAAACCCGCAAGACGAAAGGGTTTTCCGTTTTCAGAGGTGCTTCGCAAGACAAATTTCTCTATGGGCTTGCTTCGCAAGACGAAAATGTCTTGCGATTCTTGAGGGGTTTTTTCGCTCCCCAACCCCTTTTTCTAAAGCGCTAAGCTGCTAATAGCCTTTTAGCAGCTAATCCGCTAATCCCTTAAACCTTTAATAGCCGTTAATAGCCCTTAAACTGCTAATAGCGCTAATCCGCTAATGGGCTTGCTTCGCAAGACGAAAAAACCGCAAGACGAAGAGACTCGCGGAACGGATTCTTTTCGTCTTGCGAGGCACCACTGTATTTGTTTAAGTAAAATATTTCATTTTGTTTCACGTTCAGCTCATGTAAGGATTTTCAATTTTTTGGCTTGCATCCACTAGATCAGATGAAATCATTGTAATAATATGTTCTAAAAATAAGTCTCTGTATTTTACTCTGTCAAATTATGGACGCTGTGCTAGATTATGAAGCAGAATGAGAAGAAAAACAGGGGCAGGGGATGTACCAAATCATCATTTGCTATAAGGTTGCTCAAATTATCTGTCATTACCTTGAAAGTAGCCTAGTTGGTTAACTATGAAGATTGCATATGGCCAGTTGGAACAAGGGGGGATGCACAGCCTTTTGTCTAGCGAGCAGAAAACAGTTCTTTACACCAATGCAGGAGGCTATGAGATACACTCCAGAATCCCAGCATGCCATTTCTTAGATGTTTACATAGCTCTTTTCTTCCCACTGGACAAAACAATTTCAACTCACCCCAAAGTCAAATCCCAGTCACACCACAGAGTCTTCCTGAGAGTTTCCATGTCAGATTGAAACTTGCTGAGACAAAATTCCTGGATGTACTGCCCATAGGTGACTTCATGGCATGCCCTGACCACCATAAAGTGATGGGCTGAAATGGAAAGGCGGAAAGGGGGGGGGGGGAGAGACAAAAAGGGGGAAGAAAGGTAAAGGCCAGGACTGAGTTGATTGATTCATTCTAACACATTTCAAAGTTACCAGTGCAAGAGAGCGGCTAGAGTTCCTTCCCTCAGAAACATCTCCATGTGTCTCTCCTACTCCTGGGATAAACAACCATTAGCAGGAAAGGAGCACTAATGGGCACTGCTTTCTCTGCATCCCAATTTGGTAGATCTAATAAGTTGGACTGTCAGTTGAATAAGCAATTGGATGGGATAATGGCCACCTTCCAGCTGATCCTCTGCTGAGGAGGTTTTTACCTCAGGAAGTAAAGAAGGGGGAATTAAGAAAAAACTACTATACTGCCCCCTCCCCCAATGAAAGGTATGTACTGTGGCCTGCTGGCTCATCCAAAGGCCTGTCATTCAAAATTAGGAAGAAAAAACCCCCTATAAGCTAGTGCTGTAAGATTCTGCTGACTCTTATTAAACTTTTTGCTTAGGAAATATCTGTTGAAAAGATGCCTACATATTTACAAATTTGCTTGTCCTGACCAAGCATTTCGATCACCTCCCATGACAATGTGAGAATTCCCTGATAGAAAATCAGTTGTCCCCCAAACAGTCTCTGGGAACGCCCATACATCTTGAGAAGATGTGAAGAAGTCTCTGATGAGACTAGAGACGGGAAGGCCTGGAAAAAAACCCAGAGAAAAAACAAACTAGTCCCCCCCCCCATTTCCCCCCAAAGCCATTTTTCCCCATTTGGAGAAAAAACCGAAAAAACCTGGGTTTCCCCCCAATTTTTCCGGGTTTTTTCAGGCTTTTCCATCTGTAGATGGGATATAAACATTAATACAAATAAAGAAATGCCATTACTGAGATCAACCTGAAGTGTCAAGACCCCATCATGGGACTGTGCTTCCATAATTTTACAATCACCCTCCAATTCCATGGGAAGAAGAACTGTAGCAGCCAAAACCCTAAAACCATGGAGATGCAGGATAGAAACATCGATGTTTTTCCAAAAAAATATATTCTAGAAAACAGGTGTAAATAGTTGACAAACTATTTTATTGATTAGATAATAAATCAATAAATAAGTCAATAAAAGATAAACCTCTGCTTGCCTAGCCAGAGATATTCCATGACAGTATAATTCAGATTTAGAATTGTTTTCCCCTCTGTTTGGCTACTTTGCCAACAATTACAGGAATAAAACGGGAGCTAGAAAGGCTCTATCAAACTTCTGTGTGGAACAGAAATTGCCTTACTAGACTCGGGATAATGATTGATGCCATTAAAGACAGCCCTTTCCTATTGTTCACTGCTTGCCTTAAAAAAAATAATCAGTTGTGCAAAGGCTATGACATGAATAACATCACATCTCATTTGGTCCACAAAAAGCAAAGAGACTCAATATAGTTCTTGGCTATCTCAATCATTTCCATTGGGGGATTTGAGCCTGACATTCATGACAAAGTTCCGCATGTACAGGCAATGCTATTTGATAGGCATTAACAGCCCAGAATGTTGGCAGCCCTGCGCTTCCTCCAGGGCCCTCCTGGATATAAAAAGAGCCTGTGAAGTCCATGAAGACACACGATAGTCCTTTGACCAAAATAGACCAACACTCTCTCTATGATGGTATGATGGTACACTAACTTACAGCTTTTACAAATGCAACCCATGTATAATCCACTCCTCCATCAAGTTCTGCAAATTTACAGCAATAGTACGTATTTCTTTCCAAATCCAGTCAGAGTTCCCAAACTACTGTATTGATTATAACTAAGGTAAAGCAACAGAACTCGGGGCATCCAACAGTTTGAATTTGAATTTAAATATGCTTTGTTGTTGTTTAGTCGTTTAGTCGTGTCCTCCTCTTCGTGACCCCCTGGACCAGAGCATCCCAGACACTCCTGTCTTCCACTGCCTCCCGCAGTTTGGTCAGACTCATGCTGGTAGCTTTGAGAACACTGTCTAACCATCTCGTCCTCTGTCGTCCCCTTCTCCTTGTGCCCTCCATCTTTCCCAACATCAGGGTCTTTTCCAGGGAGTCTTCTCTTCTCATGAGGTGGCCAAAGTATTGGAGCCTCAGCTTCAGGATCTGTCCTTCCAGTGAGCACTCAGGGCTGATTTCCTTTAGAATGGATAAATCCTGCTGAGGCCAGGCCCAGCTAATATTTTCCCCCAGGGATCAAAATAAGAAGTGCTACACTCTCCATAAGACTAATTTTTTCAATAGCTCAGAGATTTTCCCTATCAAGCTTAATGTAATTTACATGTCTGATACTTGAGTTCATTAAGAAATATTTTAAGCAGCTTATTAGTAGGGATACATGAGAAATTTGATCTTTGCCAGTTGTGATACACGCTGAACTGATCTACACTAACTGGACTAATGTGTAGATAAAATTGAAGCTATCCACCACTTATCCTGGCTTTTACATTTGTTTTAAAAATTATGTGCCTTATAAATGTTCATAAATACATACATACATACATACATAATGTGCTACAGTTTTTGATTAAAAATGTACCAAAATGCATTCCTATTTTGAGAAATAATGTGCTCAGAAACATCAATTTAATGTATATTTTTACAAAATATTGTCAAAATAAAGCAAACGTATGAGTAAAATAATCACTGTGGCATCCTGTTCTTCTTTAAAAAGGTAAAGGTACCCCTGACCATTAGGTCCAGTTGCGAACGACTCTGGGGTTGCGGCACTCATCTAGCTTTATTGGCCAAGGGAGCCAGCGTACAGCTTCCGGGTCATGTGGTCAGTATGTCTAAGCTGCTTCTCGTGAACCAGAGCAGCGCATGGAAATGCATGCTTTCGAACTGCTAGGTTGGCAGGAGCTGGGACCGAGCAACGGGAGCTCACCCAGTCGCGGGGATTCGAACCGCGGACCTTCTGATCGGCAAGCCCTAGGCTCTGTGGTTTAACCCACAGCGCCACCTGCGTCCCTTTGTTCTTCTTTGGGCAGTCCTAAAAAAGAAGCCAGCAGCTAATCTTCTAAGACTTCAACCTGATTAGTAGCAGTGGGTGGAAGGGTAGACACATATGTATCACAGATCCATCCTTACCTATCAGAATCATACAACTACAGAGTCATCTAATCCAACCTCCTGCAATGTAGACATCTCCACTAAATACTGCAGTACTACAGCCAGATTCTCAGAGAGCCACCATTGTCATTCTTGTGACAATGAACCTTGTGGCGGGCACAGCCCAAGTGCAGCTCAGGTGAAAGAAATGATCGGATGCTGCTCTTCTGTTCACATAAGGAAGGCATCACTTCCCTCAAATCACTCTCTCACCCTCAGCTCCAGGCACCCTGTTCCACGCCATTCCCAAGAGTCTTCTAGCCACCAACGGCAGACCTTTTGTGGGGGGCGGGAAGGGGTTCACAGAGAAAGAAGAATGTGGGGCACTCCCATTCTGCGACTGTGAAGTCCATTTCATTCGGAGAAAAGAGTTAAAATCCAAATATTTGGTTAAGTAAAATATTTCATTACATGTTCAGCTCATGTAAGGATTAAAAACAACAACAACACCCATGTTTTTGGATCCTACCCCCATAGAATCATAGAATCATAGAGTTGGAAGAGACCACAAGGGCCATCGAGTCCAACCCCCTGCCAAGCAGGAAACACCATCAGAGCACTCCTGACATATGGTTGTCAAGCCTCTGCTTAAAGACCTCCAAAGAAGGAGACTCCACCACACTCCTTGGCAGCAAATTCCACTGTCGAACAGCTCTTGCTGTCAGGAAGTTCTTCCTAATGTTTAGGTGGAATCTTCTTTCTTGTAGTTTGGATCCATTGCTCCGTGTCCGCTTCTCTGGAGCAGCAGAAAACAACCTTTCTCCCTCCTCTATGTGACATCCTTTTATATATTTGAACATGGCTATCATATCACCCCTTCACCTCCTCTTCTCCATGTTGGAGTCTGGCCCTGCTTCCAAGGTGTCTGGAACTCTATGAGCAAAGCAAGGGGCTAAGGAAATGTTCAGCAAAAAATGTTTGTTTTTAGAAACTGTAATTGCTATTATTATTATTATTATTCCCCGCCCATCCGGCTGGATTTCCCCAGCCACTCTGTATAAACATGGATCCAACACAGTACCAAACCAAATCAGGATAACATATCACTTTATACCCTTCAGCTCCTTATAACTTCCCAGCGTTGCCAACCCCCCCTCCCCCCAGCACAAAGGCAATGCATTCCCTGAATTAAAAGCATTCACAGCTTCAGGCTGATGACATATTAGCCCTCAGAGGCTTCTCCCTCAGCAATCATAGGATTGCATGAAATGCTTGTGATGAAATCTAAAACCGAGAGCTGCTCCCCAGTTTTTCTACTTTATTGCATGTCCTAGAGGTGATTAATGATTCTCCAAAGCCTTGATGGAGTTTGACCAATCATCTATCAATGTCAAGCGCTTCCTAGCTCTCAGTTGGGAGTGAACCCAAAGCTAACAGCTGGGCAGGTGGCTGGGGCTGCAGCTGCTGTCCATTTCTGTGGAGAGGCAGGCAATGATTAGGCTTCTCAGGGACCCACTGATTAGCTTTTCTCCTTGGTCTTTTCTGCCTACCAAAATGTAAAACATTTTGATCAAACTGTTCATCACCATCTCAAGTAGCATTCAATATGCTCCAATGGATTTGCATGGATTGCACTCATGGCTTTATGATATTAAAGAACTATGAAAATACTTTTTTAACCCTTTCCATTTTGAACTGGCTTGCATAAACATTACAGTATTCAGAAGGGTATAGCGTATGCCTGTGGGTATCAGAAGTGAATACCATGGGTCCCTATGTGGCTCACAGGACAGCATACAGGAATAAAAAACCTGTAAAACAAAAAAGACAACACAACCAGGTAATGTTTAGCTCTTCACCTGAAGGCATGGTCCCACAAAGTACATGCTTGTTTCCATGAAGGCAACTAAAACATGCCTGCATTTTCCCCTACTGCACCCTCTGTACTTAAACACAAAACTTAAGCAGCTAAACCCTTTGCTGAACAACTTGCTTCCTCTGCCGAAGAGACACCCTGTTGCAGCAGAATATTCAAAACATTCAATTGCAGCAAGACTCCCTCCACCTGCAGTGCACAGATTTCCCATGGTGGTGAGCTGTGGTTTTCCTTTGTTCTGGGGCTGAGCAGAATTCCATGTCTGTAGGGACTCCGGTTTCTTGGCAAGGAATCTCAAGGCCCATTTCCATGGAGATGAAAGAAAAGTGTCGGAAGAAAGTCTATCAGTGACAAATGGTGAAGTCTTGCTAGTTTCTTCCTAAACTGGTTTCCTGGCCAACTGACTCATGCCTTAGTCCAAGCTGCGGGTCTAAGGTCCGCTTGCTAGCCTTTAGCTAGATCAGCTTCGCTCAAGCCAGTGTCCTGAATGTCCATTTTCTGTCCATGATCCCAGGCTCTTCTACATGGCAGGTAGGTCCCACTCACAGACATTTGAATTTCTCCCATTTTTTGGCCTGTCTCTAGGGTAAGCCAGTTGTTGGGTCCTGAGAAACCCACCTGCTAACGTGCTCATGATGAGTATGCAAAGGGCACAGAAATCTACTGCTTCTCTGCCTCCACCTGCAGGAAGGGTGAGACAGCACTGGATGGCCAGCAGCCATGCAACAACGCATTGGATCCATCAATCTTTATTTGTGGAGGTTGGTGCCAGCCATATCCAGCCCTACACAGTTGCCTTCAAGCCCCGCCCTTGGGCTTTTTGAAGACATCTGGTTAGCAACTATGGGAAATTGGATGCTTGATCAGATGGTAACCCAAGATGGGCTTTTCTTACATTCTCAGCTATCTGCTGCTCATCTACCTCATGGGCCTCTTCAGCTACCCCTGAACATGGGCTTCTGGGTCAGCTTTGACTTTGTCTAGCCTGTATAGTAAATGTACTGGTGGTTTTGCAGCAAATAGTTTGATATCAGCTGGGATTTTATCTACTACTTCTGCCCCTTGGTGCTGATGTAGTTATACATATTATTATTACTATTTCTGTTGTCTGGTCTATGTCTTTGACCATAAGAAAGACAGACTGACTTTTTCTAATCACTGAGGAAGCAAAGGCCTCATCTCCTCACAAAGCCTCCAAATTTATTCACAGTTGCTCTAAGTTTCTCTGAAATCACCATTACAACTTCTCTGGCTATGCACACATCATATCTTTAAAGCACCTTCTTTCCTTCAGAGTATTCTGAACACTGTGCTTTACACAACACAGAGTTACAATTCTTAGCAACCTTTAACAAACTGAATTCTTTGAGGGGGTGTGTGTGCTTTGGATGTGCTTTACAGGGATAGTGTGTACACAGTCTCTAATTTACTTCAGAACTACTGTTATTTGCTCTACCTTGGCACTGTGACACCAAGAAACACCTTCCACTCCTGATAACAGAGGGCAAAGTTCCCCATGGAGCGTATTAAAAATCCTTAATTATTATTGTTTGTTTCTTTCCTGCCACTAAAGAAGTGGGGAAATTGAAAGTGAAGTACAATGGTACCTTGGTTGTCAAACTTAATCCGTTCCGGAAGTCCGTCTGACTCCCGGAACTGTTTGAAAATCAAGGTTTTCGATTGGCTGCAGGAAACTCCTGCAGCCGCGTTGGACGTTCAGCTTCCAAAGAAGATTCAAAAACCGGTGTTTGGGAGCCAAAAAGTACAAGTACCAAAGCACTCAAGAACCAAGGTACGACTGTAACTATAATTAGCTGTCAGAATGGAATCTACTTGGAGATAATGCAGTCACAGCTGTAGAAGTCCAAGACTGATTTAAGGGGGAAACATTAAGGTGGACTGAATGGCTAATAGTATCTAGGACATTAAAAGGCTCCAGTATGACAAAGGTACTTTCGGATTGATCAATGACCGTGGTATTGTTAAACAGTTGGTGGCTGAACAATTAAAAATGATTGATCGAAGTCTGATGATGAAGAAGAAAATCAGTCAAAGGATGAAGAAAAATGAGCCAGAGGAATATGAGATGGAAAATGGAAATGGGTATATGCAGAGGCTTCAGACGAAATTGAGGAAAAGCTGGCAGGACTGGATCAAGAAATAATTAAATTGAAAGACGCAGGTGGTCATGTAGAAATGGAATGACTTCCATACAAGGATTTGGAGGTAAAGTAGAAGATAAAATAAAAAATGCTGATTTGGAGAATTATCTGGATATAGCACTGATGGAGTGGAGAGGGGGGAAAGCTTTGAGACTTCAGCCCTGGTTTTCCTATAGTTCTAGCAGAGAGGGAGTACTCTGCCTCCAACCTGGATCAAATTCAGGGAATCGTGCTATTAAAGTTATGGTATGAAAATGGAATGTGCTAAAGGAGGAGATTGGGATGCTATCGTAAACACAACAGGAAATGGAACTAAACATACGGAACTGGATATGAACTAGCTATAATGAGAAACAAAACTGGAATATTGACCCAATGTGTGTGTGTGTGCAGACTTTAATACAGACATGGATGAAAGAATTTATTATTATTCAATATGGAGTAATGGTGGTGGGAATCAATTTTATTCTGTGAACTGCACTGAGACCCCCAGGTATAGGGCGGTATATAAATTCAATAACTAATAACAATAACAACAACAATAATAGAGGTAAAATTAAAAGAAAGAGTATGGTTAACATTTATTAATAATAATAACAATTAATTAATAATAATAACCTATCTTGAACTTTTTGTAGGAAAAAAATGAATGATTCTGAGACACCTTGACTTACACGAAATATTGTTTTACAGAAAGTGAAGAAGATGGATGTTCACATGGACTGAAGGTTTTAAATAATCAAATTTTCTTTCTTCCTATTTTTCCTTTATTTCTATTGTCCCTTTCTTTCAATTCTCTGTTTCTGTTTTCTTTTTTTGTAGTTGTAATTTTACTGTATTATGATAAAATTGTAATAAAAAATCTTATACAAAAGAAACATTTTCCCCAAACCATAATATGATCAATTTGCTATTTCTTAGACAATAAAAATAACTTTAAAACCAAAGAGGGTCTGACTTGTAGCGTCTTCTGTTTCCTAGTGAAGAGTTACAAGCTAAACAGTAGTAAATAGTTAATTATGTTGTACAGATAAGTCCATTATATATAGCACAGCCCAATGCATTATTCACTAGTCTTTCCGCAAAGGACAGAAAGAAGCAAGAAGCAAAGCAGTGGACCTGACCTCAAAAATAATCCCACAATCTGTATGACAATTTCATTTTTCAGCATTGTAACTCAAGCATTGCCTCAAGAAGCCTGCAAGTGTACAAAAATATTTGATATTGTTTTCAATACTTTCCTCAAATTTTAAAGGGAAAAGGAATGGGCTGACAGGGAAACCCCCGGAGTAAGAAGAGCCTTGGAAGTTCTTAACGTAAAAAACAAACCAAATTGGAACCAATGTATTTTTAAAAACAACAACAACACATATTGATGATTTTCATTGTTAGTTTTCCACATTCACCAAAAACATCGACTTCCATGGCACTTTCTATCCATTTCTGCTGCATAATTTAATCACTCCATAACCTCTCTTTCTCATTTTATCTCAACATAATTTATACTGCTCATTTTACTCTAATTCTGCTAATGTTTTAATTTGTTTACAATGATTCTTCACATACCATATTTACTTGAATGTAAATGCGCCATCAATCTAATGCACACCCTAATTATCACGACGTAATTTGGCCCAAAGAGGTGTGCATTACATTTGAGTAAATACGGTATTCTACAAACATTTTCCAGTCTTCTTGATCTCTTATTCTGATGGTTAGGCTTGCTAGCTCTGCATATGGTAAAACATACCTTCTGTTTCTTGACATTAACAGCAGTTGCCTGGTTCTGATTTGTACATCTTTGCTAGCTTACTTGGTGTCAGGTACCACCTATATATCATTTTCATAATTCTCTTTCAGCACACAACAAGCTGTAAATTTTAAATCAGTTTTCCACAGTTTCTGCCACAAACTAAATTCTGTATTATGTCCTGCTTGGAACCAGCGTAAAGCAACTGAATAAAAGCATAAAAGCAACGCAAAGCATCTTAGCTTAACCAAGGAGAATCACGTGAAAATGTGCTTCTAAAGTGACACCTGCAGCCATCTACAGACGTCCTCCCCTAAAGTGGTCCTCAGTGGTAAGACCACTGAGCCCAAAGGCTGCCATTCATGCAGTTGTACCACTGCCTATCAAGCCTGAGAATCTGTGTGCTCTAGATCTGCTCTGAAACGGTGAATTTACTTTTTAATATGTGTCAGTGCCAGATGGTTCTACAGTCAAAATGTGATGGGGAAATGAGTGTTGTTTATTTATAACAAGCCCCTTGGTCATTTGTTGTTATCGTTCAATTCACATTGCATCTTGTTATTATGTTTAGAAGCCATTTTATTTTCTGAAGTGTCTATTTCAAAGAGGCTGTCACAATATGCCCATACACAGAATCTCTGTATGATTCGATGAGTCTCTCCTGCGTTCCAGGGAACTAGATGAGCCCAACTCTGCAGTTCTCTAGGTTTAAGTGCCCCGGCCCGAGACCCACCTCTGACCTCCACACTATCCGCTTTCATAGATTCACATTTGATTTATACTTCATAGTACTACCAAGACACTTCACTTCTATTGAAATGGTAATTCACAAAGCAACATACATAGTGCTACTTTGGCATTAGTGTGAAATGAAAACCAGTGATTTTTTACACTTTTTCTTAGCCAAAAGGCTGAGAAGCTATTGAAAACCAGTGATTGACTGACTCACAATTTCAATGAGACATCTGAGCAAACATTATTTCAGATTTAATTCCAGTGGGGGGGTGATACGTGAAAACCTAACTCACAGCTCACCTTGTACAACGAAATTGGGGTTTTGTTTTTGTTTTGAGGATCACCATTGTTGAGAAGCCTGCTCACAAAGACAGGTGCTACCAAATGGCAACGGGTGAATGATTGCTTCACTTGCCAATTCTAAGTGCACTTCACTAACTGGTATCCAAAACTTTGGTAATATCAGTTGCTGAAATTGCACTTTTAAGGTTGTGCCACCACAGAGATCAAGGATTCTTTTCTGCAACTCCTTGTCTCAATTCCTGGCGGCTCTGTGTCCACAGTGGATGCTTCTCTTCACTAGATACCCTCCCACAAATTTGTTTTTTAGCTTGTGTTCTGGTGAGCTACAAGGGAAGAATGTTGTGCTGATTCCTAAGTGGTGGGGTAGATTTTAGCGTGTGGAGGAGGGAATTATTGCTGCTTTTCCTCCGAAGAACAGAAGACCGTTCCTCCTTCTACCCACTACAAAGAATACATCTGCATTATAGTCCCAGCATACTTCCAGTTGTAGAAGAAGTCTAGAAAGCCAGAGAAACAGACCAGAAAGTGAAGAGAGCGTCCTTACTCCATAGAGAGCTAGAGGAAGGTGGGGCATACAGTGGGCCAGAAAAGTCTTTCTTACTGAAAAATACTGAAAATTGCCTTTCTCCTGCCTCTTTGCAGCCAGCATTCATGGAAATTGTTGAAATGAGTGTCTCATCAAAACAATGTGTTCTAGCCCAGACACGGCATTTTGTGATCCTTTGGTCTGGTCAACCTTAGCTAGAGTCCAGCAGGGCAGCAACAGCTTTGCTACAACCCACCTGAGATGGCCTTGCTTGCTATCCATTTGTGGCTTTTGTCCCATAGGCTGAAGACCTGTGCATGACTGCAGTGATCCAGCTGTTTTACTTTGCTTCATTTCCAATCCAAGGAAAGAGTTTCAACTTCATATTCACCAAACATAATTTGCATTACTGTCACCAATAAGGCAACACATAAACTTATAGCGCTGCAAGGGAGCAGAAAGGTCACTTACTTTTACCCTCCACTGCAAGGCAGGGTCATCTATTCCACTGGTATAGCATTATTGCAATAGCAAATTGTGATACCAAAGGTGAGCATGCTTGACTGCAGTGCCAACAGGCAAACACAGTGGTGCAGATCCTTGCCTCACAGCATAGCCTTCTCAGGACACCTGAGCAATACACTGAAGATAACCTGTGCAGTAAACATGCTCAGTGACACTGTGGGACAAAGCAAGTACAAAGCAAGCCATGAGCATGTAAGAAGATGGCTATTAGGCAACACCCACCTTCCTTTTCTGTACATCCCTTATAATTTAAGTGGCCATTTCTGTTAAGACCTTTGCTTGCTTTTGATACAATTTGTCATGGCTAAATATTTGTCCATTTTAAGCAACTCCCTGGAAAGCTGAAAACTTGAGCAGTGACACATCCGCACAAAGTTTAAGCTGAGGAATAAAAATGTACAGGAGAAATTATATGATGTCATTTTGATGTCAGGTGATTGACAGGTGGGCAGACAGGGTGAGGGGAGATAAGGATCTAGCTGCCAGCCAGATGCAGATCCCCCACCTCCAGACTAACGATGAGTGTAAACATACTAGCAATGTTTCTGAATGCTTAGCTTCTTGAAAGCACAAGGCACCTTCCCTTCGCTGTTTCCCTTCACTAAATGCTGCAAGAGAGGATTTGTAATACAATCAAATCCCGGAAAGGAAAAAGATGGACCTAAAACAACAACAAAGGTCTGCAGGCAAATGGTTTGAGCAGAGGAAGAGGGATTTACATGGGTGGCACAAACAAGTTTTATAATTTATAGAACATGGTCTGTTACATGCAGCCAATTCCAGGAAGCAAGTGGCTCAAGGATGCAAAGCAGCCACCACACTCAGTGTAGGCAAAAGCCTTGTCCCTTATTCCCAGGTGCACTTTAGGAAAGGAAATGCATTCTATGCGTGTTCAGATTCTTGTACTGGCATTGAAGGGTTGCATTCATCTGAAAAATTTAAAGTCCTGGGGGGAAACACATATATGGGTATGCATCAAAGATTGGCTGTCAGGTCTGCAGCTGGTGGCCAACCTGCATTTGTTGTGTGTAATGTGTGAAAGGGTCTGCAGTGTTGGTGATCTGTTCAAATCCCTCCCTGTGGCTGCCTCCAACATCCTCTTCCTGACTACTCTTCTAGCCAGCTTGCCTTGGGATGCAGCCTGCCTCAACTCTGCTGGCTTGAGGAGATTTACTGACTTCAGGGGCTAACAGAAGTCTCACATCTGTTCACTGTGGGGAAATAAAGTAGAAGCTGGGCGCAAATTCAATAGAAGAGAGTAAATTTTGTACAATCAAACCACTTAAAGGGGACAAAAGAAGCAACGCGCTCACATCACAGCCAAAGGGTTTGAGGAAGTAAAATGTCTCAAAGCCACCCCACCCTCCCTCGCCCACTCGCGGCTCGCTTGGTGCAGGCTCTGTCATTTGCCCTCAGGGTATTGCAGATCCTGTTAATTGTTAGATGGAGACCGACTGACATTATAGCGGGAAGTCTTCGCAGAGCTTCCTATATCACTACGGCATGTGAACAATCACCTTTGTCCCGCGCCCCCTCCATTACGCAAAGTCCTTGTCTCCAAACGCATCGGCGCAAAGCAGCACTCACCCAGCAGGAGCCACACGAAGCGCTTCAGCCGGGCGACCGTCCCCAAAGCCATGGCTGGCCGAGAGCCAGGGAGCCTCGCCGACGCCGCGGACTTCACGGCAAAGGGGCGACGCGATCCATGCCGAGGAAGGAGCCCTTCGAGGTGGTCTCTCGCGCGTCCGGAGGATCCGCGTCTGGCCAGAGCCCCTTCCCCTTCTCCCGAGGCAGAGCTCTCTCTTCGGAACGCGATCGGCTGCTGAAGGGGCCACGTGGGAGCCGAAGCTCTGATTGGATCGCCCCGTGGATCGCTCAGCTGAAAGAAATCCTCTCCGCCTTCCGCGCCCCCCCGCCCCGCCGGCAAGGTCCTGGTTGCTAAGGCGGGCGCAGAGCCCGGCGCAAAAAAGGGAGCGCAGAGGAGGAGGAGGAGCTGAAGTTGTTGCTTGGGAAAGAAACCTCGGCAAAGGGACGAGCAAAGAAATCCAAAACTGCAGGAAGGAAGGTGGCTTAATTGTCAGGAAGCAGTGAGCAAGGCTTTGAGTTCTGCAGAACTCCTCGGCAGGCTGGATGTTTAAAGGGGAGCGAAGCCTGAAGGTTGCAACAAATGTCGCCCTCCATCGAGAAGATGACCTTCCCCGCCCCTCTCAAACGTCGAACCCAAAAAGTTCTGAATATTGAAAAGACACTTCTGTGCATGCATGAATGTGTGCCTTTGTGGTTGACAGCCATTTCTAATGTTTTCTGCCCATACTGAGCTTTTCTTCCAGAGTACCTATTTTATTCCTCTGAAGTTCAAATACATGACACTAAGAGGAATGACGATGTGCAGAGCATTTCAGCAACTGAGCACCTGCCATCGAGACAGAAACGCTCATTCCTCAGTTCAAAGGAACAAGTGGTTAACCTGAGTGACTTTCTAATATAGCCAAACATCATTTTTGCCAATGGTTAGCAACCCATTCCCAGTGGCAGTACACTGGATGCACTGTAAACAGAAGTGTGTATTTAGCCATGCAATAACGGCTCATAATTACAAATACATTATTCTACTAAGCACTTCCTGAGACCTAGAAGAAGGGGATCCATACCGGGGAGTTTGTGCATATATGGGTTGCTGTTTCTCTGTGTTTGTCCTCATCCCTCTATTAACGCTTTTGACTTTATGCTTCCAAAAACTTTCTCCTGTCCATCCTAGTGGATGGGGCTCTATCTATGGGATGTGTTTGCAGTGCTGTCATCTCAAGCAGTACTTCGTCACTCACTGCAAGTTCCAGAAACCTGGGGTATATGATAGGCATACATTTAAGTGTGCATTTATTTGTGTTCAAACACCTTCTATTAATTTTTTTACACCTATTTTTTTAAAAAAGATTTGAAATACAAGTTTCCTCAATATACTATATATACAACATCAGCTTTAAAAAATTGAAAAAGGTGTGTGTTGCTCCCATGTACCAAATGAATGTCCCTTGACCAAATCCTTAGAAACGTTAAATTTATTGGTAATAAGGTTTCTGTCCCAAACCTGGTATGTTTACATTTGTGCCAGTTGCTATTATTACCCAATAAATTTCTTTTTCTGTCATAAGCCAGTCCCACAGGTCAAGAGTACCTGGCAGAAAACTGCATTATCATATCTGAAGCTTAAAGCTCAAAAATAAAAGTTTAATTGATGGTTGCTTAGAGTGCAATCTGAAGTGTACTTATGGTTTTCTGCCCAGTTTTCATACCCCACTACTGACGTCTGGGAGAAAAAGGGTTAACTCAAACCTAGCAGCAGAAGAATTTAGAAGGCAAGGGGCCAGCCAAGTTTCCTTCACCTTTTTCTTTAAAAGGAATTAAAAGATGTTGCTTTGTGTGGGAAACCACCTAACATTTGAATGGAGAAAGGCACTGGGGTAGCGCATGCAGTGCTCTCCAGCCACCTCCACCAACCTCAGCTAGCACAGGCCACGTCAGGGATGGTGGGAGTTGCTCCTGCTGCATGAATGCACCTTTCAAGCGCCTGTTCCCACAGCAGCCTGCCTATTCCTGGTAAGCTGCTGCTGAATATTCCATGAAGGTAGTTCCAGCGCTAAAGCCGGAAGGGTAAAGTGACATGGCTGCTTTGTGCTTATGGCTGGATTGGGCATTCCTAGAGTGTGATTGCCTCCTTACTGAAGATGACCAAGCCTGGAACGTTTGGGTGCAGTCAGCTAAACTGAACTCAGCGCAGACCCACTGGAATGAGCCTAATTCAGTCAGGCCCACTAATTCCAGTGGGTCCACTCTGAGTAGAACCTTTGACCTGCTGGTTGGCAAGATCTCCCAGTTGAACAGCATGCAAGCCATACATGAAGGAAGCCCTGAGAAAAGTCACTTTAAAATCTCATTGATTTCAATGGACGTTAGAATGCACGGTTATCTCTCCCACTGGAAATCATGGTAGTTTAAAATATTCTATTTTTGCTGGATTGTTCCCAGTGTGTACAACTACAAAAAGTGATATATCTGTGAAATATATTTGATTTTGTATGAACATTGTTTTTTTAAAGGGGAAGCACTTATCCCCCCCCCGTCAAATAAATACAGTATGAGCCTTGTCAATTAAAATACAAACATCTTACACCTTACTACAACCAAACAAGTTTATTGAAACTGCAGCTACAAACTTCAGCCACATCAGATTCTTAATTACATATTATTTTCTAAAGTTGTTTCACATTACAGTAGCTGACAAACACAAAATATGGTTATCAAAACAGAAGATGAAACTTTTTTTACCTAAGGAAAAGATTTTTGTTCATTGCAGAGTAAAAGAGCAGAAGACCACCAGCTCCTTGCAAACGTGCATATCTTTGAAAGCTGGAACATTTCCCAAACAACTCAGTTTTCCATAAACTAACATTTCGTTCCTCTTTAAATTCACCTGGAGCTCCACAACGGAGTGTGCATTCTCTTTTCAGGCCTGCAATGATGGCTTTTCTTTTCATCCATGCCAGTGACAGACACACCCAGAAAAAATACGTTCAGGTTCACAGACAGCTGCAGAGTCACTATATATAGAAAAAAGATTGTAAAACTAGCAAGTTTTTGTCACTTGAAAAATTGAAGATGAATTTAAACATGCTATTTTTTTAAAAAGGAAATCTGCATTCTACTGTGAAGAAGCAATTGTTCAATACCCAAGAGATTATATGGAAATACGAACAAACCTTCGTTGCTAGGACCTCTATTCTGATCTGAGGGGGCTGAGTAAAGCAGGGGGTCTGGCAGCTCACTGAGCAGCCTTGCACAATACAGCCTCCTGTCAACCAGCAGATTCCAGTCTTGCCCCTTGTTTACACAGTCCTAGCTAAGGAAGGATGTCAGGAGCAGGATTAGGGCTACAGAATGAGACTGTTCTCATTCAGTTAGCCCAACTCGTAGTAGAAGAGACACTGCTTAACACTGCCACCAGCTGGGGCAAAAGTAAAATATATGTTTTGCTGAAAAACATATGGCCAATTTTGCTTTAAGCAGCACATTACTAATTGGCCATGTTAGCAAAAATGACATAAAACAACGTAAATGCAGGTGGCCAAACTGCAAATTTCACAGGGCATAACTGGTTCAACAATAACAGTCCCATAATGGGAAATTATAGGCCCACTTTCTTTACATTAAATTCTCAACTTTTCTGGAGGACAGTAATCTATGAAGCCCAGGCTGCTTTCCAGGCAAACTACAGTGGTACCTCGGGATGCGAACAGGATCCGTTCCAGAGCCCCGTTCGCATCCAGAAGCAAACGTAACTAGTGATGGCACGTCTGCGCACACGTCGCTTTTCGCCACTTCTGCACATGCACGTGACATCATTTTGAGCGTCTGCGCAAGCAGCAAAACCCGGAAGTAACGAGCTCCGTTACTTCCAGGTTGCCGCGGAGCGCAACTCGAACGCGCTCAACATGAAGCATATTCAACCCGAGGTATGACTGTACTCAACATCCAATCACTATTCTTGCGCTGTTACACCTAGCAGACAAATATATTAGACCACTCCAAGGCCATCTATATGTGGCCTTTGTGGACCTAAAATCTGCCATTGACCCCATCCCTAGATCCAAATGATGGTCAAAGTTGCATTTCATGATGGAGGACAAAAGTCTCCTCTATCTTATAAAGCTTTATATATTGAAAGTAATATGCAGGTAAGAGATGGTCTGTTGGGGCTAACTAAACTATGATGTCAAGAGGGGTCTCCCTATTGCTTAATCTCTTTTTAATGACTTAGAGAAAGTCCTAATGGGCCCAGAGGGACAGTGTCCCAAGCTGGGGGCAAGAAGCACCCTGCTTCCACTGTATACAGACGACACTGCTTATCCTCTCATGCGCCAAATCTGGCTTAAAACATCAACTAAGGAAGTTTTTGGATTAATGTCTTGAAAGCGACCTTATAATCAATTGTGATAAATAAATAAAAATCATGCTTTTTGGAAATAGATTTTCCCCATAAAGATGGATCCTCAATGGTCATGCACTTGAACAGACTAAAAGCTTTCCGTATTTAGGGCTTACTGTCCACCTTACAGTCTTACACAGGAAGGTCAGTATATTCCCTAAGCTTTAAAAGTGTTCAGTGCAAAATCTGAAATATTTGGTATAATGGTTCTTTCCCTAAACTTGATAGATTTCAATCAAAGTTTCTGAGGTCCCTACTTCAGGTACCAAATTCAATAACTTCTTTTGGAAACTGGTGAATGCCCACTTTCAATTAAGGCCTGGTGGAGTGAACTGAAATATTGCCTAAGAGTCTGTGTATATAGTCCTGGAAATGGTCTACTCTGTATATGGTCTTGGAAATGGTCTACTCATTTGATAAATGAGTATATCAGTTCCTGGTCAAAAACCATGGTGTATAAGCCCTCTTCCATAGGTCTTTCACCATCTTTCCTTATCCACCTGGGGTATGATGCTGCCCTCAAAACTGTGAAACAGAGGTTATGGGATGGTGTCTTCAGTGACTTACAATCTCACATATATGTGCCCTGTCTGTGTTAGGAATCCAGTATCTGCAGGGTTTCTTGTTATCTCCCTACCTTAAGAGTCTGACCATATCAAACTATTGCCGTTTTGTTTTCTAAAGCCAGATTAAATATTTTTCCATCTGAAGTGAAGGTACTGGGCCAAAACAAACAAAATGAATTTCAATAGGGACAAATGTGCAGTTACACACTTAAGGAGGAAGAACTAGATGCACAAATATAAGACGGGAGACACCTGGTATGCCATCTAGGGGTCTTAGCAGACCACAAGTTAAACATGGTCATCTGTCATGGATGGTTTAGTTGAGATCCCTGCATTGCAGGAGGTGGGACTAGATCACCCTCAAGGTTCCTTCCAACTCTACAATTCTATGACGATAATCTTCTACAAAGTGAGAAGTGTTAGGTTGACATAGCTAAGCAATTAATAAAGGCAATGGCTCAGCAGTAGAAATGGAACAGAAAAATTCAAGGCAGAATATAAAGAGGTTGTTCAAGTTTTCAAGTTCCTGATAAGCCCAATGGCTGAATTCCACCATGAGCAACTTTCTGGGAGCCACAGCCAGTGGAAGAGACAATTGAGCAACATAAGCAACTGTTGTTTTTTTTACAATAGGCTACATTCCAGCCATGGAAAAATCAGTTTTCTACATGCAAATCTCCTCATCCGGTCAAGCAAGAGATTCTGGTCACAGTTCCGGAATACACATTGACCAAACAGAGGCCCTTGAAGAGAGGTGTGGCCCTGAGAGAGCTCTGGGGGTAAGACAGAGGTCTGGGGGGCCACATTCTATTTATGATAAAAGAAAATGGCCAGTAGATATCCGCCAAGCTAAGATGTATGCAATATTAGAATTTGAAGGTAGTTTGGGTACTCACCTGCTTATTTCTTTTGCTTTCCGTCAGATTTACATCCAAATCTCTTTTCCAGAAGTGATGAAGTCATTTGCACAATAGAGCTAAGCGATAAGCCACTAAGCAAACCCTTATTTTCTTTTATCTCTACCAAAGCATCCAAAATTTTGTCTCTAAAAGAGAAGGAGAAAAGGAGATGAGAGCCTCCAGAGAATTTCAGTAAAAAATTTTTTTCTGAATCCCACCATTTAAAAGTATACTTGCCTATGAAGCTCTGGATACAGATCTTCCAGCTTCTTCACCACTTTACGGAAGCTTCTTAAGTTTAATGCGTTTGGTGGTATAAAGGTAGCAGATGGATTTGGAACAAACTGTACTGAACCCAACGGTAAGAGGCCCCCTGCAAGATCCTAGGCAAATATTACATGAGCTACTTAATGGACAAAATAAGGAAAAACTGCATTTGTACTGAAGAACTAAGGAAAGCTAAAATTGAAACAAATATTCAGTAAAATGTTAGAAAATGCTTCCCACTACATTTGCAAAAAGAAGTGGGAGCCTCTACCCACAGAACACCTTGTGTGGATTTGCCTTTCAACCTGAGTGCGTGCTGTTCAAAAGCAACGGTGTCAACCACTTCATCATGGTTAGGTGGAGGGGAGGCAGCCGTCCCATCCCAATTCCATGCCACGTGATGAGCAAATTATCTCCCGCCAGGTCTAAACACAGTAACTGTTTAAATGTAATCTGCAATTGGAGCTTTCCCATTCCTTGCAATCCAACTCTGGTTCAGGTTTTCTGCTTCACTTTCCTTGCTCTGCAGCCTCCCTGTGGTCTGTAAATCCTTCACATTCCACCTAGGACCTCTCTCTGCTGTTGCAGCATCTTGCCTTTTACGCAGACCCTGGGGAGTCTTTCCATACTACTTGCTCTCTCATCGTTTCTCACCTGCCCACACCTTTACCTGGTCAGGCTGGGAGAAAAGTGACAAGGCAGCAGCAGCAGCCCCTGCATCCCCCCCCCCAACTCCAACCTTAACAAGTATCCTGCTTTTACCCCAAAGTGTGATCAATAGTGGTGCTAGACTAAGTTAACCGTGGCTTAGATTCAGTGGGGGTGGGGCAGTTTGCTCCGCAATGGAGCACCCAATCCTATGGCCTGCACCCAATCACTTAAACAATGTGTCAGTATTATCCTTACAAAAGAAGAATGCATGCACTGTGATTTAAAAGATGTTTTGACATACATTCCAATAGGGAGAAAAAGTTACCTCTTGATCAATTTCAAGATGTGTATTTTCCGATGAAACTTTAGAAGATTTGAGATCAGGCTTGGGTCCTTTGCAAGGGGCTGAAGCACAAAGAGACCCTTTTGAAGAGTCCAAGAGAGGCCTGGGGGCACTTGCTGAAGGCAAAGGCAACTTTAGAGGACTTTTGGAGATACTGGGCCCTTTTGAAGAGATGGCAGACATTTTGCAAGCAGCGGAGGCGGAGGTGGGTGCATTAAACATAAGATTACAGTTATTTCTATTTTCGTTATTCTTTTCACAGCTATGACGTGGTCCTTTGTTTCCATGCTCTGGTTTCACATAACTCTGACAATCCGGGAGCCCATTTTCCTTTGCAGTCTTTACAAGATGAACCTTTACTGCTTGCCCCTTTATTTCTCTCTCATTCATTTCTTTCACTGCCAGCTTTGCATCACAGGCTGTTTTAAAACTAAGGAAAGCATATCTAGAATGAAAAAGATGTGCCAAAATTAAGAAAAATGGAAACTTTAAGACCTATCCAATATGCCTCTTCAACTGTAAACCAAAATGTTAAGAGGTATAATCCTTTCTCCTATGCAAAAGAATCAACTAAGCCCCTTTACTTTCTTGCCCCTCTCCATAGACAGACAAGACTGCCTGCAGTGACAGAACTCTGTCACACCTTCCCTTCTCAAGGCCAGGCACACACACGCCACCACGTGCACACACACAACTTATGCTCTGAGCAGGAGCAGCCTGTGCTCGTGGCCCTGCCGTGGAACAGGATGGCTGGATTTCATACCCATAAATTTTATAACCAAATTCATTTTCATGAGGTTTGCACATGAAGGGATTTACACAGTCTCTGTTTCAATGAGAAATTTACAGAGCTTTATTATGGCTTGGACAGCTCTCTTGGTTAGGACGTGGCGCTGATAACACCAGGCTGCAGGTTTGATCCCCGTATGGGATGGCTGCATATTCCTGCACTGCAGGGGGTTGGGCTAGATGATCCTCAGGGCCCCTCCCAACTCTACCATTCTACGGTTCTATGTCTTGCAGTATGTAGCAAGTACATTTAATGTAATTTGTGTTAGTGTATAGTATGATTAGTTGAGGTTTCAAGGTTCATTCTATGCATGGTTTATTTCATCAACTGTCCTATTGCAATTAATGCCTACATTTATAATTACCAGCATTATTTATTTATTTAGATCCGATTCTCAGAGTGTCCCTGAGAAAGGCTGCAACCAACCGAAATTCACGGGGAATGTTATTGTTTTATTAGGATTACTTTTATACATTAGAAATAGCTTTTAGTCGCCCTTTTGAGACTTTGCTTCTACTCTTGTTTCCTTTAGAGTGAAAAATGCAAAGCATCCAGCAGCCCACAAGACCAGGTAATGGCTGTGTCTGTTGCGTGCCCACAAGAGACCAAAGGCAAGCAGGAAAAGAGGGAATGGGGGAAAGGCTTCAAAGAGCCTGATAGATCCCTAGGATCTTGCAAATCATCCATTAATAACGAAAGTACAGCGGGCCTGCCACTTATGTGAGGGTTTGGTTCCGGGGATTCGCAAGCAAAGGCAAAATAACACAAACTGCCCTTCTAAGAGGCAGAAGGCTGCTTACCAGGGCCTGGGAAGGTTGCGTGAGGGCCCCAAGAGCTTCCCAGACCCCAGGAAGCGAAGCAGCAGCTTTCTTGCTGGCCTCTGGGATGCTCCCTTAGCCCCCCCCCCTCCTTCCCAGAAGGCACCGCCATGCTTACCTGGTTTGGGAAGGCAGTGCAAGGGCTTGGGGATGCTGCCACAGCTCACTCCCAACCCAAAGTAACCAAGGAAAGCATGCTGGGTGCACAGAAAACAAATAAATGGAGAGCACAGGGTTTCCCCAACTCTCCATTTATTTATCCCCCCCCCCGCCCCCAGTGTAAGATTGTGATCGCGTAAGTAAGTAAGTGCTGGCCTACTGTCTTTCAGTGAATGTACTTCAGTTATGAAATCATGCAAGCAAAAAATTACAGTATATTGTACAGTACCTGCAATTGGCAGAATATTCACAAATGGAAATCTCAGAAACATTATACTTCTGGAAATGAAGCCACAGATCAACCTGAAATAGACAAAAAGACTTTCACTGACACAGGTTAAAAAATAGCATTCGGTGAAATAAACTATTATATTTAAATATATGTTGACTTACCTCTGATACTAAGGGACCTAAATCTGCAACATGAACACTATATATGTTCTTTAGCTCCTTTTTTGTGTCTTTTATAGTCTGTGTTTCTAGAAGGGTAGATTACAACAATAATGCATACCTCAGCATGTATATTTTGAAAAGAAAAAGAAATTTAACTGCATAAATAAAGAACCAATACTGAAGACAGAAAAGGCAAAAATCCCTTCTAGAATTCCTTTTATGGTCATATATTAGGTCACAGTTTCCCAGAATGCAAAGGACTTATTACCAAGACTTAGAACTGTAAAAATCTCCATTTGCTCTATTTTTACATTTTGTGTCTGAGCTCCTGCAATAAAAACTCACAAGTTCAGCCCAGGATCAGAATGTAAAAGAACAGTTAAACAGAGCTCTCATACAAGCCATTTTTTTCTGCAAAGATGTAGATTTGGGTGCTAGAACCAGTTAGCAAAAGAAGTAGCCAACTCAAAATTTATTACAGGAATCAGTAATTGGGGGGTCCTTGTTACAAGTTACTTATGATTACAATAAAATTAGCAATTAATATTTTTTTTCATCTCCAACATAAAAATGAAAAGTATTTTAAAAACCTCTGTTTAGCATCACTGTTTCAGAAATTTCAAAGGACTGGGAAAGAATGTCCTTTTCATGCTATGTGTGTCCTTGAAAAAAATATGACTTCACTTTGTTTGCCCTGTCATTTTCCACAGGCATGAAACACCAACGTGATACACCAGAACAAAACAGTAATATTTACTGCAAAAGGGGGGTTTTTGTGTTTTGTTTTGTTTTTTTTTTGTTTTTTTGTAGAGTGCAAGGAGATATCCAGGTAGGTTATAATCATCCTGCTGCTCCAAAGGCAAGAAGCAACAAACTTTAAAAGGAAGCTGATGTAATTCCTACTAGAGCCTGAGTTCCATCCTGTGGCAGAGCTGCTGAAGAATCCTTAGGCAGGTAGAAGAATGAGAGACACTGGAGGCTGAGAGGAACACACAGAGGAAACAAAAAGAACCGAGAAGATTCAAAATGCTGAGCCCAAACTGGCCCCAAGGAAGGCTGGGGAGAAACTACAAATCCACCAAAGAGTTACCCTGTCCAGCCCACGTTTTACCAGCTTCTCCGCAAGAGTATCACAGGGGCTATTACCCAGCTTATTAGGGTTATCTGCATACACTAGAGATGAGGTCCCCTACCTTGAAGAGGAGATGTGAGCACCAGCTACCTAGCTAAACCTTTAGAACAATCTGTGCAGGGGTGGATATTTATGTGGGAACAAAGGTAACCAAAGCTCAGAAGTCATATCAGTGCTATTCCCAAACTAATACAGTCAACATGCACCTGAGGTATCACTTGGCTTGAACTGATCTGTAAGTGGCAGTGAAGAATCAGTTACTGTCAGGTTCTCTGTAGCATCAAACCAGCCTTCACTGATTTCTTGAGTATTTGAAGAACCTTGAAACAGATGTAAATATTAAACACACAACACAGAGGTAAGCGCAGAACAGGTAGAAAAAAGGTAAGTAGTCCTGGGCTCATCCCCAGAGCCTTGTCTCTAAAATTTGCCAAACACACACAAAATTTGCTGAACAGGGTTCAGGAGAGCATATCTACACCAACTGAAGGGCCGATAAAAATATTTTTTTAAATTAAGATTTTAATTATGTCAGGTGTCTCTCTCTAAAAAAAACCAGCTTAAAATTAAATCTGAACTTAATGCAAGTGCCTACATTTACAACATCTACAGACTAAATCTGTGAGATCCAAACACGGTGAGTTAAAGCTTGGGTTGTGTTTTTTTTAAGATAAAGAAGAACATCTGACATTTAAGATAAGCACTACAAATATGGCTCAATAAGCCATGTATTATTGTGGCAAACTATGACTATGAACCAAATAGCAAGGAAAAGCACTGTTCTACTCAGTAATTACCAGTCTTTGTTCTGTATGGTGCTTGTATGTGACTGCCTGCTTAGATAATTGGGATGAGGTGCATGCGGTGCCGCTCCAGTTGCCGTAGCGATTGAAGATATCTCACCCCTCCACGGCTTTCCCACAGCTCCTCCTTCGTCTGCTGTCCTCCTCCCCCTCTGCCCGCCCTACAGCTAGGGGTGAGGCTGCTGGTGGTCCATTTGTGCCGCGAGGCATCTGCGCCCCGGATACTCCTGAGCGGCGCTGCAGTTGTAGGGCGGGCTGAGCAGGCTGATTTCTGCCGCGCAATTGGCGATGTTGTCCATGGTGATCAAAGATATCTCTCCCTTCATCCCACTCAGCCCGCCCTACAACTCCAGCGCCGCTCATGAGTAGCCAGGCCCAGAAACAGACTGCCTTCAGCCTCCCTCCCAGCTGTAGGGCAGGCAGAGTGGGAGGAGGCAAGCAGACTAAGAATGCCCTGCAGGAAAGGCAAAAAGAGCTAAAAGTAATTTTTTTAAAAAGCTTCATCACTCTGCCCCCCCCCCCCAAAAAGCTCAGCAATTGCCGGTGAGGGAACAGCTGATATGCGGCATGTTAGACACGTGCGGCTGTTAGCCTCTGGGCGATTCCCCACCACCACCACCACCAAAAGCTCAACAAGTCAGGGCAATTTACCCCCCAAAATAGGGGGCACCCTATACGTGGGTGCCTCTTATACACGGAAAAATACAGTAAATTGGATTTTTAAAATAAAATGCCTTTGGAGGGGAAATCTTTCTAAAGATAGTTTTCTATTCAAGTTACATCATAGTCCAAAGGCTATTCATCAAGAAATAAGGATTTGTTTTAAGTTTTTCATGTGAGTTAAAACTCAGTTTAAGTTATTATTATTTTTAATTGTTTAGCCACATTGGTTAACAAACATGGGTACATATACTATAATAAATTGTTTAAATTGTTATTAAGGAAATGATTATTTTTCTCCTTCCAATAAAGAACAGCAGAAAAGTTGTCCAAATATAAACAGTTAACTGTTAAACCTCACAATAATTTCATAATTATCTATGTATTTCTAATAGTATAACCAAATCTGTAATTTTTAATATAACTGTGAAAACTACTCTGAAAAATTATTATTCCAAAAATGAAACCTTCATCTGGTTGTAAATACAGTGGTGCCCCGCAAGACTAATGCCTCGCAAGACGGAAAACCCGCTAGACGAAAGGGGTTTCCGTTTTGGAGGTGCTTCGCAAAACGAATTTCCTATGGGCTTGCTTCGCAAGACGAAAATGTCTTGCGAGTTCCTGCGGGGGTTTCCCCCCCCCTTTTCCCCAAGCCGTTAAGCCGCTTAACAGCTGATCCGCTAAGCCGCTAATAGCGCTAATCCGCTAAGCCGCTAATGGGCTTGCTTCTCAAGACGGAAAAACCACAAGACGAAGAGACTCGCGGAACGGATTCTTTTTGTCTTGCGAGGCACCACTGTATTAAGATTATACCAGCAAGAATGAGTCTTTCTGAAAAAAAATGATTTAAATCATATCCACCCTGATATACATTATGTTACTTTGGCACACTACTAGTGGTGCCCCTTGCTTGTGTCCCTTTGCCTGAAATCAAATCCACTCCCCAATTAGGAACATTCTGATTGGAACTTAAAATTGTGAATATTTAACTACTTGCATATCATATTTAATGCTTGGTATAGTTCAGAGGACAAACCAGTTACAATATAATAATTTCATCCAGCATTTAAAAATGTTTAACTTACTATTTTCAAAAAGTTCATATTTCTCTTCTTCAGAGGTTTTGTTGGAAAGGGACAAATCAGGGCTACTGTTTTCACCATCCTTCTTTTGACATGTAACCTAAAGTTAAAAAACAAGAACAGATTTTAATTTTTGCTCAACAGACAGCTTTTCAGTGCCAACTTACACAGGCCAGTTTTAGAACAAGTTATTTCCTGCTTCACAATTCAGAGAAGCACCACCCCTTTCTTTTAGGGTTTCTCTGAGATGCAACAAGAGCTTGTAATTTCCAAAGTTACACTTTTTGAAACAGAAATTTAACCAAAACAGTGAAAGGGGACACACTCACTTAAAAGATACTTCAATGAGCAATCTGCCCTGTGGTATTTATTTTTGAGGCTGATATAATGGTTCTGCTTTATATTGACTATATTATACCCCATTGCTAGCACAGATTTATATTTATGTTTAATAGAGAAGTTGTAATGTAGAATCAGCCTGCAAAATAAACCATTTTGAAAGTTCACAAAGAATTCTTAAGGTAGTGTTGTAATGAAGTATGCAGAAGACTTACTAAAGGGAGTGAAGAAACTTCCATATTCTGTGGCAATGACACCTGAAACACAGATTTTCCTGTCCCAAGGGTAGAACTGAAAAAATAATCAAACGTATATTCATTGATTTGGCATTTGCTGAGGTATAGAAAGCACCTTTTAGCCACTTTCTATTTTTATCAAAACAGCCTCAATTCTCCATGTGTCAGAAGAAAGAATCTTGCCTTTAATATAATTTGGAAATACTTTAGGTACGATAATGAGTTATGACCATTTCTGAAAGATCAAGTGAGCGGCAAATCTCAAAAACCTTCCATGCAGAGGTGCTAAAGGGCTGTGCAGATGTTCACTGGTGAGACCAAGGAATGAGAGAAAGTCACTGATGTTTCCCCCCAACCCCCATCATTACCTTTGTTACTGAAGTCAACATTTTCATACTGAATGTGCAACGTATAAAAGGCTTGATGTGTTTCAGATCCAAAAGGTTTGTGGACACTCCTGTAACTTCTCCCAGGCAAAATGTGCCTTAGGTGAGGTAGGGAAAAGAGGAGCTCCATGAACGGTCTGCATAGCTTAGTCCTATGTCCCTATTTGTTGCCTAGAGACCTCCTAGATGACAAGGGAATTCCTCTTGTCATTTGTGCCCACCTACAGTTCAAAAGAAGGGATGCAACCTTTATTTGGTGATGCCTAGGCACTGCACATCAAATTTTCTCTTTCCAGGTAACCACATAAGGGGAAGGGGCTGTTTATTTAGTGACTTCTCTTATGAAGTGACATCTCAGAATCCTTTTGTTTCTTTGGAATAGGAAGTTTTTTGCCAAAATGTAGGGAGCTTTTGAGAAGACTCTTAACATGGCAGGAGTTGCATTTGAAAGAAAAAACTAAGGAAATACTAACATGAATATAGATGAATTCAGCCTCATGCCTAAATCTCCAGGCTAAACTTACTGACTCACTAAACAGTTATTCCAAATACTTTTCTGAAACTGTTGTAAAAAGGCTAACTTCCTTGAGTAGTTTGCTTTCTTTGGAGTCACTGGACAGAATATTTATGCCTTTAACTCAACTCTTCCCTCCTACCTGACTTTCAGCTAGGTCCCCCAGACAAAGCAGCTCTTAGCCTTACAATACAATGCTATGAATACAACGAGTAAATATGCATGGATTATACTGAAAATGTTTGTATTAGTAATCATATTTGGTGTTCTGCCCAAACTAGTTAACAGTCCACCTTCCACACCAGAAACTATTTCATACATACCCATTTACAGATTTCTTTTTGTCCATGGAATTAATGCAAGTCTGCCAGCAGTGCTGTTGATACATCTGATAGCGAATTTTTAAAAGCTGCACTTCCGCTTTTATAGCTCTCTCCAGTATTTCCTTACAGCAGCTTGGTAAATGGTTGTTTATTTCTTGAGAAAGCTGCATTATCCTTTTAAAAGAAATATTAAGTTTGAATACAAACAAAAGTGATTTAGGGGATTCTACTTAAGTGTACATTTAGAAAACAAAAAAGAACAATTGAAAAGTCATTCCCAACCAGAAAAATAAGGAATTTATAAAGGTAAAGTTAAAGGACCCCTGGACGGTTAAGTCCAGTCGAATTCGACTCTGGGGTACAGCGCTCATCTCCGCTTTCAGGCTGACAGCTTTCCGGGTCACCTGGCCAGAATGACTAAACCGCTTCTGGCACAATAGGATACTGTGACCGAAGCCAGAATGCACGGAAACACCATTTACCTTTCCACTGCAGAGCTACTTGCACCGGTATGTTTTTGGACTGCTAGGTTGGCAGAAGCTGGGACAAAGCGATGGAAGCTCACCCCATCACGCAGATTTAAACTGCCGACCTTCCAACTGGCAAGCCCAAGAGGGTTGGTGGTTTAGACCACAGCGCCACCTGCACCCCCATAAGGGATTTATAAGCCAGCAATAAGAACAGCAACGTGAGTAACATTCTTACTCAGCTAGCCTTCTGTTTTCATGGCCTAGTTCTAGTCATACTAATTCTCACCAGCCTGGATTCAGGGTGCTCCTTCTTAGAAGGGCTGGCAATGGAAAGAGGGAAGGACAATTTTCATGGATTTGCTGGAGCAGAATAGGTGGCGGTGGGGAACTGCCCTGCTGGAAAAACTGACTAAGCTGAGAGTCCTTAGGGATCAAAGATAAAATGACAACTTTGGACCTGTTTGGTTTGACTTACTTCATTTGTAAGCGAGGAGAAAAATGGCCAAGGACCTCCATTCAGCCCACAAACCATTATGGCTGATCCAGTGACTCAGGATATCTGCATACTTTAAATACTTTCCCTTGGTATAACAGGGTCCATGTTTTATAACCACCTCTTGCTTAACAATTATGTCTATGCTATAAATAGTTCACATTTATAGCATTCACATACCTGTGGTTTATTTATTTTGGTTATAATGTTTTTATTTGTTTGACACTGATCTGTAATTGTATATGGACTTTTTCACTCTATAAGACGCACCTAGTCTTTAGAGGTGCTATGATGCTCATGTACTGCTTGTGGGCTTCCCACAGGCATCAAGCTGGCCACTGTCTCTGTGCAGCGCCGCCCCTTCAGCGAAGCGGGAGGAGAAACAGAAGGGGCTCCGTTCCTCCTCTCGCTTCGCTGAAGGGGCGCTGCGCAGCTCTCCCTCTCTGCACAGCGCCTCTCCTGCGAAGCGCCATTCGCTCCGTAAGACGCACTCACATCCCCCCTTGCTTTTTAGGAGGAAAAAAGTGCATCTTATGGAGCGAAAAATACGGTATGTATATT
This sequence comes from Podarcis tiliguerta, assembly GCF_965153285.1. Classification (NCBI taxonomy): domain Eukaryota; kingdom Metazoa; phylum Chordata; class Lepidosauria; order Squamata; family Lacertidae; genus Podarcis; species Podarcis tiliguerta. The sequence continues at coordinate 3,368,224 of NC_139534.1, forward strand.
GTCAGCAGTTCCTGTTTGTTAACAGTGTTATTTGTAGAATATTGAATCACCTTTCTTTGAAAATTAATAAAAAATATTTTGCAGGGGAGTTGGCAACATTGCCTCCCTCCCCCCTCGTGTAACCACAGATTCCAGCTGGTGGAGCTTTAAGAACCTCAAAGGAAATTAAGTTTTAAGAAGTAGTAAAAATCATTTAAAAGGTGTATCATACCTGTTTGGAATTTCATTTAAGTCTCTGCTAGTGCTATTTTTCCATTCCAAAAGATCCTAGAAATAGCAATTTTAGTAAGTTTTATTGACAAACTAAAGATGTAAATCAGATTTAACTAGCAAGTCCCTAAACCTTATGCTCCTTGTTTCAATAAGAAAATCCAGAATTTTGCATGTCTAGCCATATTATATTGGCTTCCTAAGTTACGAATACAAGCACAAGGACGACTGTCCTACGGGAATCAGAAACATATACGAGCTGTACTTGGCTGCAGCTCTTCAGCATTTGTACTCTGTACACCAGCATGTATGCCCTGCACATGATGCTTCTGGACCTGATCTGGGAAGGAAAGAGTGCGGCAGGGGAGGTGCTGATCTTTATCAAGGGCAAGGCAGCCAGAACTGCTTTAAGAACTGGAACCATTAAGAACTTGTGCTTCAGCTCGGTTTTGCCTAATTTCTTTGCCTCCCTTTCCCTCCTGCCTCATTATCTCTTTACACGGTGAGCCTGAGGGCAGGGACTATCTCACAACTGATTTTTGTAAGCTGCTTTTTTGGCTAAGGGGGGGGGGGCATTACAAATGCTGTAAACGAGTAAGTAAAAGATGTGGGCTGCACACTAATCCTTATGGAGAAATTTCAAAGGTGCCTTATGACTGCACCTTATGAACATCCAATGTTGTGAACCAGCTATTCACATTTTGTCTGTCTCAGAGTCTAGAAGCATGATTAAGAGTGTGCCTGACTGGCAAAGATTTCTGGGGCTCTAGCCAACAGGTTTCTCAGAAAACGTGAGTTAAACTCAAAGCCTAAGGATTCAGAGCTTTGGCTGTCCACTTGTACATGCAACTGCCTAGCCAGATAGGAAGACAAACACACGCCCCCTAACTTGATAAGGGTGGGCACATGACCTTGAAGTAGGAAGCAGATACAATTATGGTCTGCCTTACAGAGTAGTTAGAAAAACATATAGTGGAATGCCTCAAATAATAACTAATTCCATAAGCTTCCCCATGTTTTACCTTGTCACTAGTGATACAGTTTTCCAACATTTCATCCATTGCTGCTTGTGCGGTAGTCATCTCCATGCTGTCAGATATGCATGACCAATCTGTATTGCAGGCAACACTTCGGGCGGAATCCCTCAGCCACTGCCTGGGCCTTTCTTTGTTCATCATTTTTATAACTGTGTTTTGTCCTCTGGACACTACTGAAGCCTTGACATTAGTTGCTCTGCTTGTTGTAAAACAAGCTCTAAAATCAGAACTTGCATCAACAGCTTGGTTAATTGCACTCTGATTATTAAATGCTTTATAGGTGCAATTTGCCTCCTTATAATCAACTACAGCTTCATAATCAGAGAAATCTGAAATTTCTGTATCACCGCTAGAGGTGTGTGCATGGGAACATTTTCTTTCCTGTTGCAATACATGTGTATTTCCAGTTTTCAGGGTTCTACCTGAAAGATAATCTGTTTTCATATTTTTATCAATTTTAGAGTTGCTCCCTGAGAATAATTTTGGATTATTAACCTTAGCACTAACTGAATGTTTATTGACAATACTACTGAGCAAACTAATAGTCTCATCTCCTGGTTGATCATCAAAATTCAAACCTTTGCCTTGTGTGTCACATTTGCTATCTTGCGAAGTCTGGGGGAATTCTGGTTTTTTGCTGTATTTGTAGCAGCCACAACCTGAAGTAGGAGACTCATCTTTTTGTTTGTTCATGGGACACTGGGCATCTGCAAGCTGATTTTCATTTGACAGTTCCTTGTCCTGAAAAGCTTCTGGCCGATGACCAATGCAATCTTGTAGTCCGATGCAGTCTAGTGTGGAGCCATCTAAGCCTCTGCACCTGTACTCCTCATTTTGATTGCTGCTTAAGTAGGAGGAGTCTGCCGCAGTATCCAAGTTCATATCCGTCTCGCTTACATTAGGCAGTGCAATGGACATTCCCTCACCTCCCTTATGTGCAGATTCCAGTTCCTCATCAGGCAATGCACTAAAATAAGGCAAGCTTCCTTTTGATATGCTTAATTCTGAGGCACTTATGTAACATGACTGGCATGGAGAGGAGCAATTAGCAAGATTCAAGCAAAAGTCAGAGATATCATTAACTGTATTTTTTTCAGAATGTTCTGATCCATGGAGTGCACTCAGGACTGTTGATTTATGAGAATTGTTCTCAAATTCACTCTCTCTCTGCTCCATGGCTCCCACGTCAGAATGGTTTCCAGAAGCAACAAGCATCGCTTCACGGAGCTTACTTTTCTCAGAACCATCTGATGGTAGCTGATGGGGTTTAACAGCTTTTTCACCTGTTTGGACAAAACACCAAATGCATATTTCAATATTCTTTCTCTAACCGAAATTTATCCTACATAGTGAAAAAAAGGAGTGCTGGCAGTGACTGCTCAATTTGGAAAGAAGAAACAGGTACATAGGAAACAGAAGAAAGGCAGTGAACTACGACAAAGGGTACATTGATTGGTACTGATTAGGAAAAAATTGCTAGCTTTTAATAGTTATCGCTTCTACTTTTAGAATTTTTTAGCAAAATGTTAAAATCCACCAGACTATTTGTTATTAGACAGTGTACCAGATAAAGATAATTTTGCCAGTGGCAAAACGCACCTGGTACCCAGGAAATTTTGAACACTGTTTGTCTCCATGGGATCCAGAGCACCCTGGATCCCTTGCAGGGCCCAGTCCCTCTCTGATTTGCCAGACCTGAAGCTGCAGGGCCTCTGATGTGGTGAAGCATTTTATTTTGCACTAACAAAGCAAATACAGGCTACCTACACTGTAGTAAGCAAATTTATCATATGCTCTTATCATATAAAACTGAAGCTGAAAAACTGCATCTTTCTTGCTCGTCCCACCCACTCCATTTCTTAATGTTTTCCACCTTCTGCTTAACTCCAAGCCTGACATCTACCAATTCACAACTGTATACATGAATCATCCCACACAGCTTGATACCAGGAATGGAAACTGAGTAAGTCACTTTCTAAAGGCACACACAGAAAAATACTATGGGAGCAAGCAGCATTTCTACCCAAATTAAACTGGAATGATGGGGAAGTGGGGGAGGAGTCGGATGATACTCAACACCTTTAAAGAGCACTTATCCCATGTTTATATCATATAAGAGGAAGAAGGCTCTGCCTGACTCAAAAAAGTAGTACCAGACCCAGTTGGTGAACCACAGAAATATTAAATCATCATGTAACACACATCCCAGAAACTCGCTAAAAAACTGCATTTGGTTAACCAGTATCACAGACAAATCAAAGTTGTCCTACCCTATCAACACCCAATAAGCATGGTAAATATGTTAAGCACAGCAAAAATGGATTCCAGTGGATCTTCCCTAAATCCAAAACTACTTCTCTTCGTAAGTCAACTAAGTGACACAAATGTAACAAAAAGGGGTTTTTAAAACTTGTGTGCAAACAAATTAGAATCATATAATTGTAGAGTTGGAAGGAATCTGAGGGTCATCTTGTCCAATCCTCTGCAATGCAAGAATCTCAGCTAAAGTATCCATGGCAGGTGACCACCCAATCTCCACTTTAAAACCTGCAAGGAAGGAGTCCTTCCGAGGGAGACCATTCCACTGTCAAACAGCTCTTACCATTCATCCTTTGTCTACTATTGGCTACTTCGGAATCTGCTGGATTGATCGCTTCCATCGACAGGTGTCTTTTGTACAGGTACTGTAACGAGCTGCGATTACAGGTAAGACCTCTCCCTTAAAGCAGGTGCTTCTAATCTCAGCTTGTTACATAAAGTGACGATACCAGGTAGCCTGACATCTGGCTGGTTGATAGGGGATCAAATACTTATTTCACTCATTATAATGCACATCCATCTCTGACTTTTGTCTTCTGGGTTTCTGGGGGTTTTCCCGTTGTTATTCTGTCTCTCACAGCTACAATAAACCTACCATTAAAATTATGGACTTCATCAGATGCCAAACAGGCAAATTTAGCAGGGGATCAAATACCAATACTTTTTTCACTCACTGTAAGCTCTATTTTCTTATTAAGATTGCTCACAGTACAAATTATGGTATAGTCGCAAAACCCTAAGAAAAAAGTCACTAACTATTGAAAAGTAAAATTAACTCACCAGAAAAGCTATGAATAGTATTTGGCTTTTCTAAAACCTGAATTCCCCAGCCATTCATTTCAGCAGTAGCATATCTGTAGTAACTGTTTTCCAATTGTCCATATTTAAAGGTGACAGATGCGGAAGAAGGCACTACCATATGTGGATATGATGCATCTACAGCCACAGGCACAGGCACAGGCACATACACTCTTGGGTGAAACCAGAAAGGCGCCACTGAATATGGGACTTGACCATAAAGTGAACCATCTCTTGGGAAGCATGGCCTTGTACCAAACAGAGGTTGAATGTATCCTTTTTCATTAAAAGGAGGGTGCCATGACATATTTTAGACATGTGTATGACAGGGTGAGCGTATAATTCCTGGAAAGCAAGCAAAATAGACATGAATATAAAAAGGAATGGTTAAATAATCGAAAGTATTACAATACATCTCTTATACATTCCAACTACATACTCATGGCTTAACTAAATCCTGGTGGTCAGTCAACTGAACCTCTTAACTAAAGCAACAACAGTGAAAGATATACACATCTACTCAGCTCAATGGGACTATGCTGAGTTTCCCCTCTTTAAACAGCAACCCTCAGTTCTAGAACTAGCTTGCTAATGACATGTGAAGTGGCTCTTTGGGAAATCCCACCTAAAATTCTCTTGGGCAGGTAGATGGTGGGCAGCTATTTAGGTCTTGACTACTGCCAATCAACATAAAAATACTTTAATGTCTAAGGCAAATTTCTTTTAATTCTTGGTAGCAGAGAATGCTCGCAGTTCTTTAGCAGGGCCGGGTGATATATTGATAAAGGTAAAGGGACCCCTGACCATTAGGTCCAGTCATGACCGACTCTGGGGTTGTGGCGCTCATCTCGCTTTATTGGCCGAGGGAGCCAGCGTACAGCTTCTGGGTCATGTGGCCAGCATGACTAAGCCGCTTCTGGCGAACCAGAGCAGCGCACGGAAACACCGCTTACCTTCCCGCCAGAAGAAGAAGAGTTTGGATTTGATATCCCGCTTTATCACTACCCGAAGGAGTCTCAACGCGGCTAACATTCTCCTTTCCCTTCCTCCCCCACAACAAACACTCTGTGAGGTGAGTGGGGTTGAGAGACTTCAGAGAAGTGTGACTGGCCCAAGGTCACCCAGCAGCTGCAGGTGGAGGAGCGGAGACGCAAACCCGGTTCCCCAGATTACGAGTCTATCGCTCTTAACCACTACACCACACTGAGAGGTACCTATTTATCTACTTGAACTTTGACATGCTTTTGAACTGCTCAGTTGGCAGGAGCAGGGACCGAGCAACGGGAGCTCACCTCGTCGCGGGGATTCAAACTGCCAACCTTCTGATCAGCAAGTCTTAGGCTCTGTGGTTAAACCCACAGCGCCACCCGCGTCCCTTGATGTATTGATACATCTTCCAAAACCCATTTTGAAGACCACAGCACAGCAATGGTTTCATAACATTTGATGTGGCAATATGCATCACAAATCACGATGTGTATGTGTGCTATGTAAAAATAAATAAATCACTATGTGGGAAAAACCGTGAAGCCCCTCGCTTCTCTCATGATTTCTGCCACACCATTGCTTGCTCTGCCACCTCAGCAATCCTCCGCTTCCTGTTTATTTTATGGTGTTTACATTGTTGCGTTCCCCCTAAATAGCTTAGAAAATGTGCTAACTTGACTATTATCTGTACTATAAAATAAGTTTTAACAGTATGTTAAAGATATGTAAAAAAAAACATTTACAAGATATGTTTTACACCCCTAAGTAACAGCAGTTGCTAGGACATTACCCAATTCACCTCTACAGAGTTTCATCCTTATTTCAGACATCATGATATATCTGTAATAGCTGGTGCTATATCACAATGCTGAAAACCAGACATCGCTGAGACCTATTTTTAGTGAGCATTTTCATATATCACAACCCTATAAAGTTAATTCTGTAACAATTTCATTATTATTATTATTATTATTATTATTATTATTATTACTACTATCATCATAGATTTTCCATGGGAACTCAATTGTGCAAGTTGCATTCTCTGCCAGAGATAGTTATATTGAAGGCTTTGTAGCTACGTTCTCAAACAATTTCAGCATACTCCATACATATCCCATCCTTTCTGTTAAGAAACTCCTGCACATCTGCCACTGAAATGGTGTGCTGCAGAAGCAATGAGCATTACCATTTCACATAAGAATTCATTCAGGCCCACTGGCCTGTACAAACTTAGCATGCAACCAACATTGGTGTGACTGCACATTTTGGGGCTAATGTGGGGACCCTTTAGCTCTCCAGATATTGCTGCACTACAACTCCCATCATCTTTGGCCTTTAGGCAGGCTCACTGGTGTGAGTTATAGTTATAGTTCTGGAATACCAAAGCTTCCCTACATCTGCTATACAGTGGTACCTCAGGTTAAGTACTTAATTCGTTCCGGTGGTCCATACTTAACCTGAAACTGTTCTTAACCTGAAGCACCACTTTAGCTAATGGGGCCTCCAGCTGCCACCACGCCGCCAGAGCACGATATCTGTTCTCATCCTGAAACAAAGTTCTTAAACTGAAGCACTGTTTCTGGGTTAGCGGAGTCTGTAACCTGAAGCATATGTAACCTGAAGCGTATGTAACCTGAGGTACCACTGTACAGTGGTACCTTGGGTTAAGAACTTAATTCGTTCCAGAGGTTCGTTCTTAATCTGAAACGGTTCTTAACCTGAGGTGCTCCTTCGCTAATGGGGCTCCTGCTGCCGCGATTTCCGTTCTTATCCTGGAGCAAAGTTCTTAACCTGGAGCAACCACTTCCTGGTTAGCGGAGTTTGTAACCCAAAGCATCTGTAACCCGAGGTACCACTGTAGAGAGAAAGAGGAGGGCTTGCTCAACTGTAGTGGCCAATTAGACAGACTAGTAATTTTGTTGGCTTTAAATAGTATGGCTTTAAACCTTGGGTTGTAAAGTTCAATCTTAAGAGGTGCCTGCCATGCTACAGGCAGTGTGTAAGTCCAGGCCTTTGCAGTACAACCTGGAATATGGTTGCTTTCATACACTAGTACAGTGGTGCTTCGCAAGACGAAATTAATTCGTTCCGCGAGTCTCTTCGTCTAGCGGTTTTTTCGTCTTGCGAAGCAACCCGATTAGCGGCTTAGCGGATTAGCGCTATTAGCGGCTATTAAAGGCTTAAGGGATTAGCGGATTAGCTGCTAAAAGGCTATTAGCGGTTTAGTGGTTTAGAAAAAGGGGGTGGGGAGCGAAAAAAAACCTCAAGACTCGCAAGACATTTTCGTCTTGCAAAGCAAGCCCATAGGGAAATTCGTCCTGCGAAGCGCATTGAAAAATGGAAAACCCTTTCGTCTAGCGGGTTTTCCGTCTTGCGAAGCATTTGTCTTGCGGGGCACCACTGTATCTTAAAAGTTCCTAATACATCTTAGGGCGGCCGTTCCCAATCTATGACTCTGGATCACCAGCAGGTCTACAAGTGTCAATCAGGTAGGCCCTTGGTATGCCCACGTTAAATATTCATATTGTTGATTAACTGTTTTTTATTACTTTTTTATTTATCATATTGCCTTTGATTGAATTTCAATTTGACTTCTATGGGACTCATGTTGTAATACAGTGAAGCACTAGGTAAGAAAAGAAGCAATAAATGTGCCATTAAAAAGTATACAGCATAGAGTGGAAGGGACCCTTAGGGTCATCTAGTCCAACCCCCTGCAATGCAGGAATCTCAACCAAAGCATCCATGGCTGATGACCCACCAGCCTCTGCTTAAAAACCTCCAAAGGAGGAGAGTCCTCCATTTCCCGAGGGAGAAAGTTCTTCCTGATGTTTACACTTGCAGGGTATTACAATTGCTGCAACTGATGGGGAATTCATTAAAGGGTCGACTAAGACCTTAGGCAGCAGTTAGGTTCTGCAGCCTTAAGAGCAGGGGCAGGCAAACTGAGGCCCGGGGGCCGGATCCAGCCCAATCGCCTGCTGCTCTGGGAATCAGCGTGTTTTTACATGAGTAGCATGTGTGCTTCTATTGAAAATGCATCTCTGGGTTACTTGTGGGGCGTAAGAATTCGCTCATTATTTCCCCCCAAAAATATAGTCCGGCCCCCGACAAGGTCTGAGAGACGCTGGACCGGCCCCCAGCCCGAAGAGGAAGGCAGTTCAGCTTTTCTCCCCCCTCTCTACCTCTGCTCCCCCCCCCCCCCGCTGGGCTGGAGGGCGGCACGCAAACCCGGGAAGACCCACCGCCCTCCGCGCCCCGGTCCGGCCTGCGCACGTGCTGCCGGCGGCGGGGAGAAGGCGCGGGACTCACGAACCGGGAGGAAGAAGAAGCTGAAGCAGCAGCAGCAGAAGCGGCCGCCGCCGCCCGGTGCCGAAGCCTCGGCCAACTGAAGCGCCCGTTCCTCCCGCGCGCCCGCCCCGCCGCAAACCGCCATTGGCTGATCGCGGGAGGCTCGTGGCCAGCGGATTGGCGCAGGGGCGGGGCTCGTGCGCGGGTCGGGGCCTCGCGGCTCCCTGGCCCCGCCCCGCTCTTCTTCCTCCTCCTCTTCGCCGCCTCAGTTGCGCTTCTGGCTGCCCAGACGCCGCACGGGCCGCCGAATGGGCCCAAAGCGCTTTCCCTTGAGCTCTGTCCCGCCCCGACTCCGCTTCTCCCTATATTCGAAGCGGTATTACGGCATTTCTCCTTACCCTGCCTTTTCCTCCTGACAGGACTTAAGGCGGTTTACAACGGAAAAACGGCTAAAACACGCACGAGATAGAAAGGAAAATAGAAGGGGTCGTTTAAAAAGGAACAATAGAATTGAAACACGCACACGTTTGTCTGCCTATCTAATCTGTACAAATAGTTTACAATAAAGAATGAGGGGGAGAAATAATTCTATTTTTATGAAATAATAAAACACGTTTAAGGCACCCCTTTGTTTGCCTACTAAAAATATTCCCATTTAGAGAAGCCTATTTTAACGTAATTTATTGGCACAGATTGTTGTAAGAGGTGCTGGATTTTTGTTGCATATTTTGTTGTTTCTTCAGCTTGTAAACCTTGTGCATAGCGATATAGAAAGGCGATATACAAATTCAAAAGTGAAATTAAACTTTGAAGACACAAAAATGTTAATCTAGTGGACGTCAGGAGATTATAGATTCCACAAATTTATACAATCGATCTTTTTCATATTTAAAAGAAACCAATATACTTACAAGTTTTCTGTTGTTGATTCCACTATTACAAGAATTTTGCTCATTTCCTGCATTTTTATTGAAGGTGTATTTCATAGCCATCTTCAAGTACCTAAAGGGCTGTCACATGGAAGAGGGAGCAAGCTTGCTTTCTCCTGCTCCAGAGGGGAGGACTTGTGCCAATGGCTTCAAGTTGCAAGAAAGGAGATTCCAACTAAACATTAGTAATAACTTTCTGATGGGAAGAGCTGTTTGACATTGGAACAGACTCCCACAAGAGGTGCTGGACTTTGCTTCCTTGGGGGTTTTTAAGGAGAAGTTGGATGGCCATCTGTCAGGGATGCTTTAGTTGAGATTCCTACATTGCAAGCGGTTGGACTAAATGACTTTTGGGTTCCCTTCCAACTCTACGATTCTACAATTCTGTGATTCATACCTTCCCCAGCTTGGTTTTCTTGTATGCTGGTTAGGACTGATGGGAGTTAGTTGTTGTCCAAAAAATCTAGAGGGCATCAGGTTGGGAATGCATTTGAAATACTGTAAGGAAAGGGAAGGCACTGGGGGAATTGGGAGCAGGGAAATGGGTGTGCAATTAACAAGTTAATTGCTATCCCATGGTGCTCCTCCATCTCTGCTGGTCTCACCAGAAGTCGGATAATAATAATAATAATAGTAATAATAATAATAATAATAATAATAATAATAATAATAATAATTTATTATTTATACCCCGCCCATCTGGCTGGGCCTCCCCAGCCACTCTGGGCGGCTTCCAAAAATATATTAAAATACTGTAATACATCAAACATTAAAAGCTTCCCTGAACAGGGCTGCCTTCAGATGTCTTCTAAAAGTCTGGTAGTTGTTGTTCTCTTTGACATCTGGTGGAAGGGTGTTCCACAGGGCGGGCGCCACCACCGAAAAGGCCCTCTGCCTGGTTCCCTGTAGCTTTGCTTCTCGCAATGAGGGAACTGCCAGAAGGCCCTCAGCGTTGGACCTCAGTGTCCGGGTAGAACGATGGGGGTGGAGACGCTCCTTCAGATATACTGGACCGAGGCCGTTTAGGGCTTTAATTGTGCTCAGAAACATACTGGGAGCCAATGTAGGTCTTTCAAGACTGGTGTTATATGGTCTTGGCGGCCGCCCCCAGTCACCAGTCTAGCTGCCGCGTTCTGGATTAGTTGTAGTTTCCAGGTCACCTTCAAAGGGAGCCCCACGTAGAGCGCATTGCAGTAGTCCAAGCGGGAGATAACCAGAGCATGCACCACTCTGGCGAGGCAATCCACAGGCAGGTAGGCCTGCGTACCAGATGGAGCTGGTAAACAGCAGCCCTGGGTTCATGCTACCTCATTTGCACTTATCATGTCATTTGCTCCTTAAAATTTAATACACTACATAGTGTATTAAACATACGTAGTGCTGAAAACTGTTTTAAAGTTTATTTCAATAAAATTGGGGGGAAATGTTACTGAATTTGGTCTGTTGTTTATAAACAGAAAATCGGTCTCCCGCCTCCTCCCATATTACCCGTTCTGGGGAATACATTGCCTAACGTAGATTCTTGCTCCAACATAGAAAATTACCTCATTCCAGATACTGGGTCCATTTATAGCTTGTACTGTCTACTGTAGCCAGAGAATGGAATGTCAAGGCCAAATAAAGAGGAGTGTGATTAATACACCCACATACATGCAAATCAGCTCACTCGCCACACAGCTGAATGTTCTGCAAGAACAATTCTGTAGCCAGTTCTACCAATTCAATCAATTTCAAGTGTGTATATAAAAATAATCTTTCAGGAAACACATCTATACAATTCAGGTTTATATATTTTAGCACAAAAGTCATTTAACATTTGAATTAAAAACAAGGTTTTAAAGTCTCGAAATCATTAAAAGAAAAAACCCACAGGCTCCCTATTTGGTGGTGGACAAAAATGCAATTCACGAAATTCTTTTATACCAGGGGAGTAATTTCCTTCAAAATGCCTAGATTTCTTACACTTTCTTCACTGATGTGGAATCAAATTCTTGTATACAGAACCTGTACTGTATTTATTACCTCACTGAATACATTAACCTCTCCTTAAAACTTCCTCCTGCCCCCTAACCAGCAGTAGTCAATCAATAATATTGAAAAGAAAGATTCCATAACCTACCTTGGAATTTAGACAGGTTCTAGTTAAGTTAAGAAGTTAAGAAAGAAAAAAAAAACAGTTTTACCACTTATGGATGTTACTTTTTTTGGAGTCTCAGCCTTTTACTGGAGCCATTTCCTTGCTTCATTAGCTGCTGATTATTAGACCCTGAAATACACAGTTTTTGCTATTCTACTTCCAAGGAGAGTGAAATTCTGTTCAGAAAATGGCCAACAGTTCAGGCCTTTGCAGACAGGCTGACAATGCATAACACACATTTGATTTGTATTTAGTATTGAGTGACTAGTGAATATAACAAAAGGAGATACTGCTTTTTAAAACACGGGTTTGCAGTTTTATTTTTTTTTGCAAGATTACATCCTTTAAAAGAAGTAATTTACTTAGATTCCAAATACTGAGATTAAATACAAATAAAAGCTGTAGCTTTTTTAAAGTGAAGCTATTGCCTATTGACCCTGAAATAAAATAGTCTTATGATTGAACAGGTGCAAAAATCCCTCCATAACCTCTATTTTTATTGGCAAAGTCATTTAAGGTCACTTTTGCTTCCAAGACCATCTTCTTTCATGATTTCCTTTGAAGGAGTTTTGCTTTGTAATGGCTTGTGGTTCCACAGTGTTTTGTAAATGAAGACTGCTATGAAAACACTATCGCTGTTGCTGTAGTTGCAGACACTGCCACAAAGGGAAGTGTGATCGTCTGTGCGAAAGTCTGTCATCTTCCCCACTGATTTTCAGAAATAAAGAAAATTCAAGTGCCACTTAATCTTTCTCACGTTCCATATCATTTTCAAGATGCCAACAGCCAGCTGCTATGCCGCCTTTCAGGCTGAACTGCTGGCAGGATGCCCAGTGTGCTTGTTAGATGGCATACAGGTACTGTGCTGCATGCACTTCAAGAATATAGTGTAGAAGGGCACCTACAAAGACAGGCATTCGGAGCAGCTAATTTTATGCATATAATGCATCAGGTTTGAATCTGCGTAGGCGGAACCTCAGTATGGTGGCACATGGCAAATGGGTTCATGTGTTTGGATTTTTGTTGCTTTCAGAAGGCATGAAACAAAGCATCCCAAACAGATTATAGACACAAGCCTTTGCAGCACTGTCGTCAGTCAAGGAGTCTCCAACAAAAGCTGGCATCTATTGCTGGGAAAGTAAAGCACTTCGATTGGCTTTCATCTTCTCTAACCGTTTAACTAGATGACCATTGCTTACTTCAAGTTCTTCCATTTTGTCTAATGCTGAACGAAGCTGAAATAAAAAAGAAACCAGACTGAAAGCCAGGTAACAAGAAGTAGTATCATTCTCTCAATCATTCACTAACCATTATTTCTTCAGATTTTAAAGATCAGTAAAGACAGATTTGCTTACCTGTAAGCTGATGTTCTTCGTGGGGTCTTCTCTGCCGTCACACACATGGGATCTGTGCCTGCAAGAGGAACATCTTGGAAACTTCTGGAGATGTCTTTTAAAGCTCTTAATTTTTGACAGCTTGCTTTGCACAGGCACAGATCCTGTATGTGTGACCACAGAGACCAGAAACAACCACTAAGGCTGAAGACACAGTGGATTTACTCAGCCTCTTTGGTAAATCCATGGTGAAGCCAATGTATTCTAGATCCTAGTTCAATGGGTTGTCTAGTGACCTGCGCTAATCTCGTCTCAAAAAGAAACAGGAAGTAAACAATAACTGAACATACATGAACACATGAAGCTCCCTTCTTTGGAGACCATGGAGGCAACCTGCTCAGCATTCCCTACTCTGACAGCCAGCAGCTTTCACATCACCTGCAACTTGACCCTTTTAAACTGGAGATGCCAGGGATTGCATTTGGGACTACCTTCATATAAAACAGGGGCTCTGACACTGACCTATGATTCCCCCCCATATACAATAAGGGGGGGGGAGTATTTGATCCCCTGCTAAATTTGCCCGTTTGCCCTCTGACCAAAAAATGATCAGTCCATAATTTTAATGGTAGGTTTATTGTAGCTGTGAGAGACAGAATAACAACAGGAAAACCCCCAGAAACCCAGAAGACAAAAGTCGGAGATGGATGTGCATTATAATGAGTGAAATAAGTATTTGATCCCCTATCAACCAGCTAGATGTCAGGCTACCTGGTATCTTCACTGCATGTAATGAGCTTAGATTAGAAGCACCTGCTGTAAGGGAGAGGTCTTTTATAAGTTTATCACTGCTTTAAAATTCGCCCTGCAGATGCAAATAATCTTCAGTAATCAAATGGTTAAGAATGATTTGAGTTGAGCAGTACCATAGCATAGTGCTGCACAACTCAAATCAGTCTTAAGCATTTGATTACTGACGATTATTTGCATTTATTTTTTAGCTTAGAATACATGAAGTTTGGAGATTTTATCCCTACCTTAAAAATTTATAAACTTGCTTTCATTCTAGTCAGGGACACTTCAATAAAAATTCCCAGTACAAACTTTTGGTGCCGAATATCTTACTTGAAGTGATTTAGTAGCATGGATTACCTCTCTTTGGAGTTTACGTTTCTCCGCTTTCAATTCGTCCTCTGTTTTTTCAGCATTTTCTGCAGCTGTTTTATAGCGAACAACTTGACCTTCCAGCCGTAATACCTAATATGACAGAATCCCACTATTAAGATATATGTCAAACAAAATATTTCTGTCAATCATATTTTCCCTTTGGCAGTTCAATAGCTAACACCCAGTGGAGGAATCGCCAGAAGAGGAAATAAGTAACAGATGTCTGATCAATCTTCTCCTCACCTGACTTGTCCAAACCCTTCACCAGATGAACCCGGCTTTCCCTTTCTTAGTGCAAGTGAAAGTGCAGCAAGATGGTAACTAAGATCACAGCCATGATGAAAATGAAAGCCCTAAACAGCAGGGACTGAATGGGTAAAAACAGATTCCACCTGCTCCTCAGCCATAACAACTACAGTTGCTCCGTCTAGCTTGCCTGGAAATATTTTTTTATTTATAGCAATTAGATTAAATATTGGCTCCACAGCTTCTTTATAATGTCTTCATTTTTATTCACTGTTTAGATTTATATCCCACTCTTCCAAAATGCAGGGTTTCCTGGCACTATAATATTAAAAACCACAATAAAGTAAATAAAAATAAGCTGAAAGCAGCAAATGTATAGGAAAAGCATAAATGTGTTTCAGCACCAGTGCTAGGAATGGGGGGCGCAAGGGGCTCCAGTCCCCTGATTATATTGAATCAGGGGGACCAGCCCTCCCACTATTGAGGGGGCCGGCATCGCTGGGTGCCCTCCACATACCCCAGACCCCACCCAGGAGCCAGGAGGGGGCTGGGACGAGCAAGAGCAAAGATGGCCCTCCATGCGTCCGGCACAGGCTGCGGGGGGAGGCGGCTGAGTGCAGAGCCCAGGGCCACACTTCGCCGCCACCCCACCCCCCATGCCTGGACGGGGCAGGACATGCCACATGATGTGCCCCCCTAATATGGGGGGCAAGTCAGCGCCCCTGTATTCAAGCCATGTTGGGTTTCTTTTTAAGTTTAAAAGTTAAAAGGGAGTTGGGTGAGGCTCATTTGGCAAAAACGGGAAACCGAGCCTTTAGTGTCCTTGACACACCATAACAATTCAATGGGTGCCTTCAGTGCTAACTTTTAAACACCTACTGAAAACTTTTTTATTTCTCCAGGCTGATGCAGGTAATTAACAGGACACCCCCACAGCAGTCTACAGTGGTACCTTGAGTTAAGTACTTAATTCGTTCCGGAGGTGCGTTTTTAACCTGAAACTGTTCTTAACCTGAAGCACCACTTTAGCTAATGGGGCTTCCCGCTGCCACCATGCAATTTCTGTTCTCATCCTGAAGCAAAGTTCTTAACCCGAGGTAATATTTCTGGGTTAGCGGAGTCTGTAACCTGAAGCGTATGTAACCCGAGGTACCACTGTATTGGTGTTTGTTTTTAATTTCTACTTGCTTTTAACTTTTTATGACTTTACAGTTTGGCTTTATGTCTTATACTGTTGAAAACAACTGTGATGCATTTTTCTGATACAGTGGTATATAAATATTTTGATAAACGAATATAAATAATCACTAAAATAAGATAGCATTTGCCTGTGGCCAGAAAGACAAATCAGAGTACACCCCAAGTACTTTGGGGGGAATGGGAGCACTGCCGCGGAAAAGGCCCATTACCCCGTCACCACCTGCTCTATTTCAGATGGTGTGGGAACCCAGGGAAGAGAATCAGATGATTATCTCAAAGTACCCACAGGCACCGAGGCAGGTGCCCCAGGTTCAAGCTGTTTAGAGGAATTGACTCACAGATTGCTCACAGATTGCGAATTCTTTACAGAACTGGATATGTATGCATTAGCTTATAAACTGGCTGGCGATGGAAATTTCTGAAAAGAAAATTACATGACAGCGCTACTTAAAGCAAACTGTTCAATACCAGCTATGTATCTGCATGACTGATACTCTGAACCAATTATTTCTATAGTGTTATTTTTGTAAGCAACTCAAGACCATTATGCTATCGAAAAGCCTTCTGACTCAAATGCCTTCTTGCCCTCTTAGTTCTTTATGCTCCACATAGTCATCGCCAGCAACACGGCAACCCACCACAAACAATTACTCATTTACATTCCAATATGTTTAGAACTGAAATATAAACAACTTCCACTTATTTCACAGGAATTTGCATGGAAGCACATACACTCGGCATCACTGCCTGGGTATCCCTTCCCAACATTTTTAGATAAGAAAGTACACCTCAAGAGAGATATAAACAGATCACAAACTTACATTTTGTTCCAGTGCTGTAATCTCTTGTTCAGACTTTGCAAGCTTAAATTTGAGGTCACTGATTTGTCTATTTGCATCTCCTAAAGACATTTTTAAAAAATGTGTCACCCATTAAAACAACTCTGAAAAATATTCCCACAGTACCTAGGGGCATTAAAATATACTGCAATTTATTTAGAGTGTTGTATAGGGCTGTTCAGATGCCACTTTTACAATGATAACCTCATGAAAAATGCACCAAACTACCTTTATGTCCACGGGATCTCTGGTAATGTCCACTCATTATCCTAGAAGCAAAAACCTCTCAACTGTCATCTACAGCAACCATTTGATCAAGCAATAGGGGAGAGAAATGGACTGTAGGGCATCTCTGCCAGCTCTGTTAGCAGGCAATACATTTTTTATTCCTTTAAATCTCAGCTGGCTATTAGAAGAACTCCTTAACTAAGAAACAGTGGCTAAGTTTTGTTCCTCGCCACTTCATAATGACATTTGTAAGCCACCCCAAAAGATTTGGGGGGGGGATGGGGTTGCAGTTCAGTGCAGTACAGTGACTACTCATTGCTGGCAACTAAACAAAAACTCCTTCCTAATTTCTATGATCCTTCCAAGATGGAAAGCACATATTGACCACCTTTGACCATACAATGTGTGAACCTATTAGTCTACAGAACCTACTCTTGCCCACATCTGTTGAATGCATTCAGTTCCACACTACAGTCGGGGCCCCATCACTTGGCACAGCTTCCAACTGGTTTTCTCAGGAAATAAGCATTCAGGGGAGAGCAGCTGCACCTCTGCATGAAGCAAAGTGGGTAAACATGCAGGGAAAGTGTTATGTACTGAAGTTCTCACCCTGGGCCAGCAGGGGGATACTGTAGATAGTTATGCAAATGAAGGATCGAAAAGTGACGTTCAGTGATTGGATAGTTTGTATGCAAATGAAGGATCGAAAGTGACGTTCAGTGATTGGATAGTTTTAGAAAGTTGCAACAGTTACATTGTTCTGGAGCTCTATATAAGCAGGCTGACTGAGCTCCTCAGTTCAGTTCTGTTCCAGCTTACAAATAAAGAGCTGCTTGGAAGAATCGCTGTGTCATCTGATATGTTCGCCCACAACTTAACAGAAAGGAGGTGGGCAAGCGACCACCAACCTTAATAATGAAACCTATTCAATTATATTTTGTATGATGTAAATGGATAAAATTAATTTTGTCACTGAAGAGCTGAATACAGAATCTACAATGTGGGAATAAATCTTACTTTGGAGCTCAATCGTATGCATCTCTGTGCCATTTTCTATGACTCCATCTTCTAAATGTAAATTCTCCACGTTACTGTTCTGCTTTTCTTCCAGTTGTACTTTTAATTTTTTAACCTGAAAACCACAAATAATTTAATCAACTTACTGGCACACGAACAATATGTGAACAGAATAATTAGAATTACAAATATACTGCATTTCCCAACAAGTGGACTCAGATTGCATTATTTGAACTGATATTTGTGTTCCGTAGCATCTGAAATTACTTTTGTAAGGAATGATGTGACAGAAAGAGGAGACGTTACAGACAAAGTCAGGGACAGAAGGGGCTTAGAAGTCATGCAGGAAACAGAAGCTGCAGACACTGCCAGCGTTTTCTCAAACAACCATAACAACTAAAAATCTTGCTCTTTTTAAAAAGTGAAGTGAAAATTTTGGAGAAGCCAAAATATTATCACATTAGCTACCTGGATTGTATTATTATGATTACACAGAACACTTAAAAAAAAAATGTACAATTCGATATGGCAGACGACTCTGTACAAGGGGCCAGATAGGGGAGGGTGCATAGCTGCAAATCACCCCCCGCTCCGCTTCTTCCAAACAGCGTGCCAGTGAGGACACAGCTTTGTACTAATGTACTTAACATTACGAGGGACGCGGGTGGCGCTGTGGTCTAAACCACAGGGCCTAGGACTTGCCGATCAGAAGGTCGGCGGTTCGAATCCCCGTGACGGGGTGAGCTCCCGTTGCTCAGTCCCTGCTCCTGCCAATCTAGCAGTTCGAAAGCACGTCAAAGTGCAAGTAGATAAATAGGTACCGCTCTGGCGGGAAGGTAAACGGTGTTTCCGTGCACTGCTCTGGTTTGCCAGAAGTAGCTTAGTCATGCTGGCCACATGACCTGGAAAAACTGTCTGCGGACAAATGTTGGCTCCCTCGACCAGTAAAGCAAGATGAGCGCGCAACCCCAGAAATGTCCGGGACTGGACTTAACTGTCAGGGGTCCTTTGCCTTTACCTTTTTTTATTTAACATTACAGTGGTACCTTGGTTTACGAACTTAATCCGTTTCGGAAGTCCATTCTTAAACCAAAACAGTTCTTAAACCGAGGCGTGCTTTCCCTAATGAGGCCTCCCACCGCTGATGCCCTTCCACTGTTCGGATTCCGTTCGTAGACCAAGGTAAAGTTTGCAAACCAGGACACTACTTCCAGTTTTGCCGAGTACATAAACCGAATCATTCTTAAACAGGACTGGTCTTAAACCGAGGTACCACTGTACTGTTCTGCCCTGGAGCTAAAGAACGCAATGAAAAGTGAAAATACCAAGTGGTAAGATATGGCGGGTTCATGGAGATATTTTTCTGCTCAGGTGTGAGTACACAGAATACCCAAGCACTATATGAGATGTGAAGCACACACACGTTTTGAAGGGTTTTCCCCCTTATAGGGAGCCCAACCCCTCCTCAATATCCAATTGCATTCCTTTTAAAAATCAACAAGCACCCCCTCTCTCTCAACGCACACACGCGCACGCACGCACACACGTGCACACTTAATGTATATGCATTTGCACTTGATCACACTCAAGTGCAAAATTCTTTTCTGTGAAGTGGCCCAAAGTCTTGTTCTAATTTGGCTCAGGCAATGCAAATTATCACATGAAAACTTTGACCTTGTCAATCAGCTCTGACCCTTAGGGAAACAACTGGCAACATCTGAAGAGACTAATACAGAGGAAGTATTAAACTTTTGATTACCTGTTCAAGTAAATATTCTCGTTCATCAACAAGTTTTTTCAATCTAATGTCTACAAGAAAAAAAGAGAAGTGAAGCACTCTGTTGATATTGTTAAGTGAAAGATGCAAAGTATGTATTAAATTTGAAAAAGAAAGAATGGTGATGAAGGTTAGTGGAACTAATGATAAAAGATAGTTATGCACGTACCACGGCAAATGAGGTCACAAACAGGACTGGGAAGGGGTTTCAGCCAAGGGAGGTTATGGCAGTCTCACAAAGCATGCTTCTCACTTCAGTAGAAGCAGCCAGGTGCATGCAAAGCAGCTAGTCTTCTACTGTAGGTTAGCATGCAAGGATTCTAGGGTCAAACCCTGGAATACAAAAATCTCACAAATCTTTACAGTGCAGCAGCATTAGGAAGACAGCAACACACTATCACAATGAGGTACACATCTTTTCTTTTTTTAAAGCAGTCCTCTTTTGTCATTGGTGGTGTGTGGGGTGTGTGTGTGTTGGATGTTGAGAACTATTTCTGTGTGCATCTCTCAAATCCAGGAGAAGAGCCATTCACCCCAAACATTCTTGCTTCTGCCACATTCGCCCTCTTGGTGCCCTGCTGGCTGGGGCTCATGGGGAACATCTAGAGAGCACCAGGTTGGGGAAGGGTATGTAGTGTATTCAGTGGCATAGCGTGGGTTGTCAGCACCCGGGGCAAGGCAAGTAATTTGCGCCCCCTAACCCGTGGATTTGCGCCCCCTAAACCCCAGATGTTGCGGCGGGTGCGGCCGGGCCCCCCTGCACCCCCCACGCTACGCCACTGAGTGTATTCTTGAAAAAATGATTAACAGTTGAAGATGCTGACACAAGCAGGTGTTTTATTCTCCATATAAAACTGTAACATTCTCAAAAATAATTGAAGTGCTCCAAGAATCTTTATACTTTCTGTATTTGAAACCTGAATATATACAATAAGATAAAATGTAAGATTACCTTTCCCATGCCACTTTGCACCACACTTCAAGTTACTTTTGAGAACTTTCAATTTATTGGGCATTGCATGGGAAGGTTGCTCTTCATAAAATAAGAGGTTCTGGGTGCAGAGATCTTCCAACACATTTTCCTAGAAATCAGTGATTACACTCAGCACCAAAGGGATGTAGTTAAAAGCTCCATAGTACAAGGAATTTCACTTTCGCCGAGCAACTCAGTCTGCATATTTATGTGTTTCACTATGTACATCTGAACAAATACAGAGCATTCTTATTATTTTACGTATGCAAGCTTCGAAGACTGAAGGCCTGAGCCCCTGTCATTTTCATTCAGGGGCAAATTTCATTAGTAGGTGTGGAATACAGAATAAAATTTGTAGCACAGAAAACTACAGCTTGAATGACTGTAGCTTCAGGTAAATGTCAATTTTATAAATGGGAAACATTGCAAAGAAGGTAATTTCAGTACTAAAGCATTGCTGTAGGCTTCAGGCTGCTTTGCTGACCCCGGCATATAATGGTGGAACATCTATATGAACTGAAAAGCGATTAGGCACAACCAATAGCATCATTTCAGTTAGATATTTATTGAATACAATACAGCTAGAACCATGTGGGAGTCACTTTTCTGTGATGTGATCCATTGCAGCTGGACACTTTGTCTGAACTACCTGGACAAGGTCAGTGGTGTGGCATTTTCCCATGAAATCTGTTGCAGCTTTGGGTGCCTCAATAGGTCTGAGCCCTAAGTCTTTTGTACTAGGCCCCTGGTTTCCTGCCCTTTCTCCCCATCTTATTTCGTTTTAGATTTTTTAAAACTTTGCTTATAAGGTTGCTGGGTTTGCTGCAGAGTATAGTGCTGGTGAGTTTCCAGGCACTGGTTTGCTCAGATAACTTAAATTGCCTTCAAATTTGTGTCATGGGCTGATGCTCTTTTAAGTACCTAGCATGTTCCGAGTCCCACCCACTTGGTTGCCACAGAGCATGCCGGTCAGTAAATCACACAGTTCAAAGTTGGAGCTAACTCTTTATTAGCAAAAACATGATTTCCACAGACTTGGCTGAGTGTCAGGGAGCTCATTCCCTGTGGCTCTTACTCCATGAAATCAGTGGCCAAGACTAAAGGTCTCCCCACAGCTGTCTGTGTTTCCGCCTCTCCAGGGCTTTCCCCAAGCAATTGGAGACTGAGCCCGTGTGCAGCCAGTCTCTCCTCCGCCCCTTTCATGACTTTCTTGGTTCTGAGAGGCTGGGGGAGGGGAGCTGATCACAGCGGGAGGAGTTTTTGCAAACTGTAGGACCTGTCAAATCCATCCGCTGAGGGAGGCATGAGCCCTCTCCGCAGAAGCAACAGGGTGTAGAAGCCACGCAGGGCCCTTCACACCTTGGGAAGAGGAGTGAAAGGTGAAGAGCAGGCAGACTCTGCAAAACTTCACTGTAGGTTCATTCATTGGAGATAGTGGGGGGGGGGGGGAGAGAGAAAGACTTGTTCTAAACTGGCGGGGGAAGGATTTCCCACCACTCATCCTGAGGCGCCGCCTCCAAAACAGCTGCAGAATCTTTTCGTGCCCCAGATGCAACTCACCAGGCAGACCTCCTGCCTTTCCTCTACCTTAAAATCATGCAATGGCCAAAAGGAGTGAAATGAAGCCAGAAGGAGGGGGAGCTTTCCCCGACCTTGCAGGAGAGCCATTCATCAGCTGATTTGCCCCATCCCAGCAGGCACCATGGGGGCACACCATAGAGACAGGAAAGGGTGAAGAGGGATCCTTGCATGCACACTGCCTGGCTCTGCTTGCAAAGCAAGTCTTTGCACAGAGCAGGTGTGTCCATAGATACGGGGAAAAGGAAAGAGTGATACACACACACACACACTTCCTGGCTCTGTTTGCAAAACCTCAGACATTTTGCTGATTTTTTAAAAATTCCCCCAGATGGTGATTTCGCCCTTTGAATTAAATACATGTCTGGGGGAAACCGGACATATGGCAACCCTACATTATGCTACTGTATGGCACATCTTAAGAAAACAGTAGGGATACTACCACCTTTCACCTCCCTCTACTCCTGCCCATATAGACCCCATTTACAATTGTTTAGAGAAGATAAATCAAGACATAAGGGGGCTATTTTACAGAAAACAATCTCAGAGCAACAGTAGCAATAAACAATATTTCACAAAACCATTTCTTGAATATTGTTAATAAGCACATTTTTAGTTCATATATGACTGGTAGAAATTTTCATCAAATTTGCAGATGACATCAAACTGGAAGGGGAAGCAAAAGCCACAGAAGACAGAATCGGGATTCAAGGTGACCTTAACAGATTGGATAACTGGGCGCAAGATCACAAAATGAATTTCAATAGGGACAAATGTCAGGTTCTGCACTTAGGCAGGAAGAACCAGATGCACAAATATAAGATGGGGGACACCTGGCTTACTAGCAGTAACATGAGTCAACAGTGTGATGCAGCAACAAAAACGTTAATGCTATTCTAGGCTGCATCAACAGAAGACTAGTGTCCAGATTAAGGGAAGTAATAGTCCCACTCTATTCTGCCTTGGTTAGACCACACCTGGAATATGGTGCCCAATTCTGGACACCACAATTTAAGGAGGATGTTGACAAGCTGCAACGTGTGCAGAGGAGGGCAACCAAGATGATCAAGGGTCTGGAAATCAAGCCTTATGGGGAATAATTGAAGGAGCTGGGTATGTTTAGCCTGGAAAAGAGGAGAATGATAGGAGATATGATAGCCACTGTCAAATATCTCAAGGAATGTGACATGGCAGAGGGAACAGACTTGTTTTCTCCTGCTCTAGAGGGGAGGACTTGTGCCAGTGGCTTCAAGCTACAAGAAAGGAGATTCCAATTAAATATGATAGTAAGAGCTGTTCGACAGTGGAATGGACTCCCTTTGGAAGTGGTGGACGCTCCTTCCTTGGAGGTTTGTAAGCAGAGCTTGGAAAGCCATCTATCATGGGACTCAGCTAAATTGGTAAAGAAAAAGCGATTTATATGCGTTGTATATGCGATATAACATTGTGCCACCAGATGGCGCTGCAAAGTCCCACTTTTATCTACCTGTTTTCTCTGTTCAAATTTACATTGCATTTAACTGAAACGCTTCTCTGATGTGTCTAGATCCAGCCATGGGTGCTTTAGCTGAGATTCCTGCATTGTGGGGGGTTGGACTAGATGACTCTTGGGTTCCCTTCCAACTCTACGATTCTATGAGGTATAGAATGAGGTACATTGGGGGATAAAACGGCACTGAGCTTACCAACTGGCACCCCAAAGCCAATTCTCATATTAACAGTTGCAATTCAATTGTCAATATGCCTCAACTCTAATTACGTAATAAACGATTGCAATTTTAGAGCCATTTGTCCATATGAAACTTGAACAGGAGCGGTGGGGGACCTTCGGCCGGAAGGCCTATTCAAACCAAGTCCAGGTCTCCAATTTGTCCAGTGAGGATGCACCTCACAAACCAGGCCCACAGGTGATGTCAGGTGTGGATGAAGCTACAAAGGAACCGCTGGGAAACTAAAGTGAGCTTTAGTTTGTGAGTGGGGCTCGCTGTCAGCACCAGTTAGCTGACTGGGATCAGCTAAGTAGGGACTTCCTTGTTGAAAACTGTGGGTTTTCTCTGTTTGGAGGAAGTGGACTCAACTCCCTTCCTCCAAACAGACATTTGTCTCTCTGGAGAGGTTTGGATCCCATCCACCTGGCAATGTTAGATCTGGCTCACTGGCTGATACCAGTTCTGCACCTTTGATTAATAGCTCTGGCTTTGCCTGGTACCCAAGTAGTCATCACCCCGGAATTCAGGCATATTCTCAGTGCATGCCCTGGGGAGCAATGGGAAGAACAGAGAACCTAATATAGCAGGAAAGGATATCATCTGGAAATGAGGCTACCAATGCACAATGGTGTCCATTCTGCATATTGATTTTGAACTCGTCCTAGGCACCCAAATCTGTGGTCCACTATGTTTTCTAATACAATAGTACCTCGGGTTACAAACACTTCGGGTTACAAACACTTCAGGTTACAAACTCCGCTAACCCGGAAGTAGTACCTCGGGTTGAGAACTTTGGCCCAGGATGAGAACGGAAATCACCTGCAGGCGACCCCATTAGCATAAGCGCACCTCAGGTTAAGAACGGTTTCGGGTTAAGAACGGGCCTCTGGAACGAATTAAGTTCATAACCAGAGGTACCACTGTAGTGTTTCATTGGAAGCCTTATCTCAGAGGAACATATCTAATTTTGAAAGTTTTAAGTTACATGGTTGTAGCCAATGGTGTTGCCAGAAGAATGGGGGGAGAAACCATGTCCCGTATTCCCCTTCTTAAAACTGGTCTTGAGGGTCTCCAACCTTCTGAAGTAGATTCAGGGTGTGTGCAGGTGTGAGGGCTGCACAGGGAACGGGGGAACTGCCAAAAACTGCTTATTACCCTGATCCACTTTACCATCAGCTGCGCAACACTGTTGGATACAACTCACTGCTTTTGCTAAGAACTGCCACATCTAAAATAAAAGCAACAAAATAGATAAAAGCAGCTAGGTACCATCTAGATAATTTAAAAAATAAATTCATATAACAAAAATTATGAGCAGTATCAGTTGAATTGTAAGCACTTTATAAACAGGAGACAAGAAACACCTTAGAGTATAAAAAGTTTATTTCAATCTATATACAACTCAGTGTGTGATATATGTTTTGTTTTTCCTTTTGTGCTTTAGTAGCTGAATACATTTATTATCTATTTTGAGTGCTGCAGGGCTACAAACATTCAGACTTTGATCCTATCTTATTTGTAACAGTCTAATACAAAGAAAATGTTTATTTCTGCATTAAAAATAGTCCAACTTGGAAATAAGATACATACTGAAAAATTAGAAATTATCCATTTTCATTTTAGCCATTATTTTAAAAAATATTTATTTTTTTCTAAAGCAGTGTGATAGAGTTTTATGCATAAAACAACAGTTGCCTTTGGTTCTGTGGTTTTAAATAACATTTATTAAGGCAATCACAAAGTCATCCAAATTTGCCTACATTTCAGCAAAGAAGAAGGGGAAAGACTTTAAGATTTAGATTTAAGAAAATGTTAATTTGAGGTGGGAGGGAGGATAGAACATATGATATAACTTGAAGAAAATGTTACTTGATAAAAAAGCTAAGCACAATATAAATGAAGCACAAAAGAAACAAAACTTTCTTTAAAATAATATATATAGATCATGTTAAACAAAGTGGTTTGAATTCAGAATCAGTCAACTTTATTTGGTTCTACTGAAATAAATGTAACTCAAACACCAATGATTTTAATGGAATCTAAGTGTGACTAACTTGCTCTGAATCCAGTCTAGTGAAGGCTTGATTTGATATGAAATGACTAAAGTGTACACTTATTCCTATTAGCAAACCAATGATTCTTCACTTTCAACTTCTGTTCATTAATTCTATGTTATACAAAAGTCCTGTATTGACCTAACTATATTTTGGCAATAGCAGTGACCTTAATTTGGAATGTGTCGATATGCAACCTGTATAAAGTGCCATTTTATCGCCGTCTGGCAAACTACCAGCATTTGAAAGCATATTGAAGCTGATGTGCTTTGTAACAACTTGCTTCTAAAATAAAGGTGATGATAACTGTTAGCATATATTCAAAAGGTGGTCAGTTTCTAAGAACCTTCAAATCTTAGCTTTCATTAAAATACTGGGCGGGGGGAATCAAGTGCTATATTATACTGTAGGTGAAAATAGTAAAAGCACTTAATTCAGATTTAGTATGATTAATAGCTTTGTTTTACTATGATAAACAGTAATTAAAACCTGAGAGGTAAGAAAATGTTCATAGTCATTCATTATTGATATAGATAACAAGTTGTATAAAATGTATTTAGAGCGTGGATCTAGTTCCACTGCTAAACTTTTCCTTTCGTCTTTTGTTTAAAACAGCATATTTACTCTGAAATCACCAGGTGGCAGGTTTATAACATGCAATAATGACCCAGCTTCTGAGGTTATGATATGGCACAATCTTCCCGAGATTTACCTTTACCCTTTCTACCCACCTGGACTTCCTCTTCACTTTCATCCCCATCATTTTTTAGTTTTTCCAACTGCTCTGCAGTATATTCAGCAATGTGATCTATATTGATTTCATCTGACATCTTTTTGCTTGGGTCTTCCAAAATTTCATGCTGTGCCTTTGAGGCCACGGAAGCAGAAGGATCTGTCTGAAAGAATGCAGCTTCTTCCAATTCTTTCCCTTGCTGCTGCTGGGTATTTTCACTTTCAATCATGGTGGATTCATTTGTGACCTCATCTGCTAAGGCTTGGTAGGTTTTACCTTTTTTATTTTCTTCAGCATCTCTATATTCCATTTCAGTGTCCTTTTTGATTATATTCTGTGCTGCATGTTCTGTAATCTCAACTTTCTCTTGCGTTTGCTGATTATTTGTCTCAAGCTCATTATTAAGATTATCATTCCTTTCAGTAGTTTCCTGTTGTCCAAATGGGGACTCTGCGAAATCAAATGCTTCGTGATATTCTTCCACAACTTCTCCTTCTTCTTCATCATTGTCAAGCTTTCTCTCTTCATCACTCAATTCAGTCTTCTGTGAGGTGACGCAAGGAGCCTTCTCAGTATCTGGCACAATGTCAAGAATCTTTTCTTCTGTTTTTTCGTGATTCTTGTCCTCTTCGTTTCCTTTGTTTACTTCAGTGCCCTGAATATTTACACATGCAGTTCCAGCAGATTCCTGAAAAGTTTCACCTTGTGTATTTACACTTTGCTCTTCTGCTGGCTTATAGTCTTCTTCATTATTGTCACCAGCAACTTCTTCAGGTGCTCTCTGGATGTCTGCCACAGTTTTGCCATCATCTATGAATTCTGATTTAATGTCCCCACATTTCTTAGAATCATCCTCATGGTCTAAGTTCCTTTCCTCAGGGATCTGGCATTCACTGTGACTCACACCATCTGCAGCAGTTTCTTCTGTATGAACCTCTTTCATGGTAAAATCTAAATGTACATCCAGCGCTTCTGCTAAAGCTGCTCTCTGATCAGTCTCCATAGCAGGATTTTCTTCATTCTTTTCACTGGCTCCAATCACTTGCATAGTTTGTTCCTCTTCAACAAATGTCTCATCTTTTGAAGATAAGGGCTGAGATTTTTCCATTCCAACTTGTTTTTGTTCTTCAGACTCATCTGATGCAGAAGATATTTCAGTTTGTTCTGCTGCTGCTTCACACGCCTGCCGCTGCACGGCATGTTCCGTCTCTTCATTAATTCCACCAGTTTCATTTTTATCCCCGTCTGCTTTATCAATTAGTTTGATGCGTCTACCTTCAAGAAGGTGTCCCTCAGGCTGTTCAATATAAGGATCAATACTTGGCACTTTGAGAAGCAAATCTTCTGCCAATTCTGGTGATTCTGATTGACTGGAAGTTGCCACATGGCTGTTATTCACAAAATCCAATGCTTCCTGAAATACTTCATTATTATCGCCTTCTGCCTCATCACCTACAATATGTGTTTGCTTATCTTTATCTTGCTGTTGGGGAAGTATTTCTATATCTGTCTGTATCTGCTCATTACCCTCCATACCTGAACATGCTACTTCAGTATCACTTTTATTTACAACATTTCCATCAGACTCTTTCACTTCTATGGTATCATCAGGGAACCCCCCCTCACCCCTTAATTCAACTATACCACTGTTTTCAAGGGAACAAACAATTCCTGGAACATGCTCTGAATGACTCTTAGCTGGTTCCTCAGGTCCACTATTTAATAACAATGTTGAAGCCACTTTGCCTTCAGTGATTTTCTCTGCCTCCGCATTTTCATCAGCATGCAACGTCTTTATCTCTGAACATTCCTGTACAATTTCCTGTTCCTTAGTCTCCTCTGTGTGTTCCTCATGCTCAGTATTCTGCAAGATTTCTTTTTTCCCCACATTCTCCAAAATCTCATTTTTCATCTCCACTTCCTTGGCTCTGCCTAAAAGATCATTAAGAAAGTTGAAGGGACCAAAATAGGGAGACTACTTAACTGTGTTACGTTAAACACTTACCTCCCCACTTAAAACCCAGAAGAGAGAATGAATCAGAAGAACTGGTTAAGAAAGATCAGCTTTTGCCAATTATGTGAAGGCAAAGCAGCAATTGAATTAGTTAGTGGCCTGATCAGCAGAAAGTGTCTTCTTCCCTGGTATCAACTGCACTGCATTGGGAAATGCCATTGAAGTCTGAAGGTTTACAAAGGAAAATACCTTTTGATTTGTGTGACAGCTATCCATTATTTCTGACCTAAAATTGTGTTCTATTACCCTGAGAAATATTAGGGACCAAAACACACCCCTCATAAATATCATCTTTTAAAAATTATCACTACAGTACTAAAAATATATTTTTAGTATTTAGTATATTTTTTGCTCTCTCATTCACAAGTCAATGCAAAAAAGAGTAACTCTATGTAGCTTCCCCAGTCTCTTCACATGCTCCTAATCCTATTTTAGTCTTCAAGTTTCCCCCATGTACTGCAGGGAACCAAAGCACCTTCAGAGTCACTCAGGACACTTAGGATTGCATGTTCAACATCTGTCTTAATAAAAGTGGCTGCACACCTTGTAGACATACATATAGAGCTTAGATGTTTTTAAAAGCATTTGTTTCCCTGGACTTGGGGAATAAAAAGGAATTATTTTAACATCTCCTGTTTAAGATAAGTAAAAGAAATATAATATGCTTGAAGTGATTGTTGGCATTAAGCAGAAAATAAAATGTATAGAAGTGATTTTATAAGCAGCATGCTGGTGATTAGTTAGTTGTTCAGATTCTAGCAAAGGTGGTGATCAAAAATCTTGATAAAAGGAAATTACCTAATGTATCATCCCCAGCTACCTTCGGGGCATGAGTTGACCCTGGAGCAATATTGGAAGAACTTTGTAGTCCATCATTATCTAGATCACCAGAGGTTTCTCCATTGGTAGCTACTTCTGAGTTGGGTATTATTCCATGTCGCTGTGAGTGAAATAATAAACAAACATTAGAACAACATTACAATACCATGCACATGAAATTTGCTTACAAAGTCACAATTCATACATGGTACAAAGCATGTGTGTACACTGTATGAGGGTATAATGAACATCTGGAACATATAAGAAATGTCTTGATAAACAAAGCTATAGGGTATTTAGATTAACCGATGTCTTGATTTGTATAAAAAAGTAAAAATAAATCCTTCACCAAGAAGTTCAGAGCAGCATTTTAACATTCTAGCAATCCCATGAAAACAATTTGCCAGAGCTGACCAAAGCTATCTACAAACTGTACTTAAATAGTCAAGATTGTTTCCAAACCCAGGACATCAACAATTCTATCACACTAGCTTAAAGGGCAACTGCAACTCAGTCCACTATGTCTATTTCTTCACAACTTTAATCTGGTTTAATATGGTTCGAGTGGGAGATGTTCCTAACAAATTGTGCTACCAATATAAGTTCACAATACTGTTTTGCTTTATAGAGGCAGCATGGTCTCTGGCTTCTGTCAAAACAGCACTAAGTACATGCTTTTATCCAATGTTAATGTTTACTAAGTGCCAAAATGTAGCAGCAAGCATTGGACAGAACAGTACAGTGCACAGGCCCTCAATGCCTTTTTAGGTGGCCCTCAGCAACATTTGGCACCCCCCAGCCCCTGCTCTGTCTTTCCAAAGTGGGTTAAGCAAGGTGCTGAGCTTTGACAGGGTCCGAGAGCCTTCCTGCCTCCTTCTCAAAACCTGGTTGGCACTCTCCCAGCCCTGTGAATGGGTTGAGAGGGCTCTAGGGCACTGCCAGAACCTCGTGCCTCACTTAGCTGGCTTTGAGAAGGCAGTGTGAGGGCTGTGTGCGTGTGTCAAATTTTAGCCCCGCTCCCCACGTGACCAGGCAGTGTTTGGTTCACGGGTTCTGTGTCAAAGTACTCTTGCAGCCCACTTTGTATGAAAAGTTGGACTGCTCTGAATTATATAAACAGGGCCATCTTAACCATAGGCGCCAGAGGTGCGGGGAACCCGGATGTAGGGCTCCCAGGGGTGCCAGGCAGAGAGTCCAGGGCCCAAGTGTTGGAGTCTGGGGAAGAGCCTGCCCGTCAGTTGCAGCGCCGTGGCGGGCTCGTCTACTGCGGGCAGTTCTGCGCCGTGAATTCAGGGGCAAGCGAGCCAGCGAGGTGCTGAAGCGGCCATCTGGCTCCACCCTCCTGCGTGCCTGGGATTGGCATAAGGGCATGGAGAGGCCCGCCCAGCGCACACTGCTTACAGCACGAGGCGCCCGGATTTGCTCAGTTGCAGATGCCAATGCCTCGGGCAGCTTTGTTGCACTAGGCTCCTTATGTTCCCTGTTTTCTTTTCCTGAGCAGAGATAAGTGTGGTGCCAGCTCCCTAAAAAAAGGTTGACAACTCTGTGACCACTTTGATGTTCTGCCCCCCAAAAAACACTGGGCAACCTGGGGGGGGTGTGCACCAGGTGGATCTTTGCACCCCGGCACCACATATACTTAAGACAGCCCTGAGTATAAAACAGAGTAAGAAAGATTCACACACTTAGCCAACCCTTATTTAAACAGTTAGCTCACCACTGCTTCAAAGCCCAATCCATTTATTTTCTTGGCACACAGAAATGATTACTTAATCTTTTTACACTTCTTTTGTTGTTTCTGCATACCTTCAATTGTTCCTTCAGCACAATCACCTCCTCTCTAAGATCATCTCGCTCACTTCTTATGGAATCAAAGAACTCTTTCTGCCTCTCTAATGCCTGAGTTGCCAAAGAACAAGCAGAGGATAAGGAAATGACAAGAGGAGAACAGGAAGGAGGAAAAATGCAGAAATAAAAAGGTAAGGAAAATTAGCAATAAGAATAAGCAAGTTTCAGATATGCAGAGAATTATTAAATTTCCATGCAAGCAGAAAAAGGAATTTTATTTTAGTATTTGTGGGAGTTATGAAAACTTCCTTGATAGATATCAATAGCTCCTATTTGCAAGAATGTGCCATGCTTCAACAACCCTGGGTTGTACTTTAAAATGTCACTACTGCAGATGGATGTAAGATATCTAATGCAAACATGTTTGTTTTGTAAAATTGAGGTTGGCCCTTACAAACGTTGGTTTCATAAATGCTTTAAGTCAGAGCTTTCCAAACTTTTCATGTTGGTGACACAATTTTTAGACATGTATCATTTCACGACACAGTAATTCAGTTTTACTAGCAAACCGGAGGGTAAACTAACCCCTTTCCAGCCATGGGAGGAGTGTGGGAGCATTTGCGCAACACACCTATGCACTGCAGCCGACACACTAATGTGTTGAGACACAGTTTGGAAAGCTTTGCTCTAAGTCATTAGCTGATCACCACACATTATGGTTTTGTCCAAGTTTCCTGGTCTTCTCTTTTTTATGCTAATGACTTTATGGTAGGTTTCTCTTTGATTAACAGTGTCATGCAGGCAAAATTGCTGATCAGCAAATAGAGCAATGTACTGTAGTAGTTATGAAAAACGTTACTGTGTCAAATATTGGCCACATTCAACAATCATCACTAAACTTATACGGAAATTTAAGGCTTTGAATTTTATGTTATGCGGGTAAGAATTAAAATTTAATTAATTAATATAAATTTGCTCCATTTCTGCAATATTCAAATGGTCATGGGTTCTGAATTCTGTTCTGTCCAAATTCTATCCTTGGTGCACACATAACCCCCAGCTCCAAAATTGCTTTGGTAGCTACTACTCTGTTTATAAAGGACACAAGTCTTTTTCGCAGAAAGGAGCATTCTATAACACTGTGTGGAGTTTAATACTCTTGCTTAAAAGACAGCACTGACAATCTGGTCAAAGTTGTGACTCCTACCCCTATCTTTTTTTCTTTCCATTCTATTGTCTCCTGAAGATCAGACATTTCCCTGACATAGCCCTCCTGTTTCTGCTGTAGTTGTCGGATTTCCTAAAGTGCAGGAGCAAACAAGAAGACAGAAGGCAGACAAGAGAGTTAATCAGAAGAAAAACCCAAGGCTACAGCATTTTAAAAGTACCATGAAAAAAAGTTAAATCAACTAAATCCAAGAAACCTACCATTTACACAAATTTTATGGCTCTGCCTTGAAATCCCAGGACCCTTTCTCCTTAAGATAAAATACCTCTTTATGCTACGTTCTAACGGAGAACATAGTGGCCACCTCACAGTATGGACAGGAGCTGGAGTCAGGCCTACGCTCCTCCTTGTCTTACCAGGACGGTGCAGCTGCTTACTCCATATAAGCTAAACCACCCCAGCCAAGCTGTGTGCATGCGGGTGGGCAGAGGAAGAGATTAGTATACACATTCTAGTTGGCATTCATCAAATATGTCAACACTTGATGAGAGGGGCCACATTGTTCTTAGGTCTTAGTATGTGACACAGTCGCTTAAGAAGTTAGTCACCACCATCCCACTTTGAACATAAAAGTAAGGCGGAAGGAAGGAAGGAAAAGGCAATAAGTGGTAGATTCAGCCTGGTCAGTGATCTAAGCGGATGGATGCAACTCGGACCCCTGGACACCACCTCCTCCACGAGGAAGGGGAGGAGCAGAGGAGCAAGGGCAAGGCTTGAGGCAACGCACTTCACTGCAGGGCGCTGGGCTAGATGACCTGTGGTCATCCCTTCCAACACTACAGTTCTGCCATTCTATGATTAATCTCATTCACAGCAAGCCATAAATGAGTAAGATAAGGGAGTGTGAGAGGTCCTGGGAGCATTATAAAGAAGGAGCTGAGTAAAAGGCATAATGTAAATAATGTTACAAATACAGGTCTTAGGACAGAAAAGTGCTATATATATGATGCTAATGCTTCGAGGTTCAAGGCAGGAACTTAAACTGATGCAGCTTCTGGGAACACCATATAGGCTAAAAGCTCCCGTAAAGCAATTAAAGTTCCTGCCTTCAAGCACTAGGCAGTGCTAATCCCATGTGGAGCCAGAAAAGCCAGCACAGAAGATACGATCAGATCAGATACAGTTTCTCAGACTGAAGGTACCAGTGTGCAACCATTTGATTACAGGAGCAAATGCTTTCTTTGCATAGCTATTGCCACAATTCTCTTCAAGCACTCCCAGTTCACCCACAAAAGAATCTGGTATCTCCAGATGGCATCTCCTCAAGCCACGTTTTTCATCCCAGTAGCAGGGAAGCCGTGTCCTCCCTGACTTCTGTCCCACATCCCAGAAGTCAACACCAGCATTCCAAGAAGAAGTGAGCCATATCAGACAGTAGGCACCTTGTTTCCTGTGATTTGGTAAGCAAGTAGCTCTTTAATTCAAAACCATTCACACTTGAATACAATTACAAGTTTCCCTTCAGATGCTTTACTCATCCGACAGTAATTTACAATGTTTTAAAAATGGATATAAAGCAAGATCACTTGCTTAGATAAACTGTACGTAGTTGGTGTTTTGTCTAGACAGCATCTAATGAGAATTTAACCTAGAACAGTGTGATAGGATGTTCTTGATAATTCCTAAAGAATCACTTTTTGTGGAAAATCTGAAGCTAGAGAAAGGAATATTTTGTGGTCCATTTGCTAGCATACAAGATATTAATGAACATAATGTTTAACCGAAGAATTCACTTACTGCAAGTAGTTCTTCTCTTTGTTTCAAAGTCTCTTTGACTTCCATGAACTGAAACTGCAATATAGTATGGGCGTGTTTTTCCCTCTCAAAATCCTACAACGAAAACACATTATATATTTATTATGTGAACCTGTTTAGGAAAAGAAAGCTTTTTTTTGCAAAGGATATTGCAGCATTATACCTGTGTCAACATTCCAGATGTTCCTGCTTGCTAATGGGCATCTTCCTTTCTTTGGTAGTTATTATATATAAATTCTAAATTAGATACCAGTTCTATTAGCCCAGCCTGTACATTAGGCAAGTGGTAAATCATGGAGAAAGCTTTGGGCTTAAGGCCTGTCTTTCACCATGCATAAAACCCATAAATTCTAACCTAGACCTATGTGCATAAATGCTTATGTGAGCAAGCTCCACCCATGTGACTCCTCCACTATTGAGGGAAAAAGAGGGATCTACTAATTCAGTCATTTACTCACACTGGCTCTGATATATGCACAAGATTTGCTACCAATTGGGGGATTGCATACAAAGCTAAGGCTCACTTCCGCAGCATGACACATATTTAATATACATGCCACATGTAAACCCATCATTAATTTAGTATCTGTTCAGAAAAAGGGACCTTTAAAAGGCGCCTCAGAAAAACTAGAGCCATCATAGGGACAATGCAAACAGCACAATCCTAAATATGCTGACTCAGAAGTAAGGGCCTTGGGGAGGTCACTTTGATGCTGCCAATGCAGCAGCAGCCATGATTTACCGGTCTCTGCAGCCACAGCAGGCGCTGTGATTCTCTAGTGCTTTTTCTCCCCCCCCCCCCCCAGAGCTGAACTCCATTGTCTCTTGAGGCAGACGGAGGCCAACAACAGTTAAGTAAGTTCTAGTGAAGTCAATGGGGCTTTCTTCCCGGTAAGTAGGGTTAGGTTTATAGCCTAAGACTCCTTCTTAAGACTGCTGATGTATCACTACTTACTTTGTTTTTCTCTTCATATTGTCTCTTAGATTCTGCAAGCTGTTCTTCCAATTCCAACAATGCATCCTTCAAGGTGTCTACTTGATACATGAAATTGGTTTTCTCATTATCTAACTGAGCATTTGATACCATAGCCTTCTTATATTTCTCTTCAACTTCAGCTAGAGAGTCCTAAAGAAAAGAATAAAGCACAGTGATTAATAAATACTTTTAGTTTACCAACCAAGTCAAAATGCTAGGAAGACGGCCTTGTCAATGACTGCATTGACAAGCACTTTATTCTATTTCCCCAACATTTTCTTAACTGTTAATTTTTGCACTTTATGTGATATTTCATGCAACTTAAAAACCACTTCTGGAAATCTAAGGGCATCTATTGTAAATTCCCTCAGATGGTGGTGGACTCTCATTCCTTGGAGGTTTTTAAGCAGAGGTTGGATGGCCAACTGTGATGTATGATCTAACTGAGATTCCTACATTGCAGAGGGTTGGACTAGATGACCCTCAGGATCCCTTCCAATTTTTCAAATGATTCTAAGTTTAGCACTCATTTCCCTTGGTGTCACAGTCTCATGCCTAAGCCTACTATAAAAAGATACTAGGAGGTTTAAAAAGCATTCTAAGGGAATAGGGTGGCAGTTGGGAAAGGTCACATTGAAAAACTCTTGAGTTATTGTTTCAGGAATTCCCATACAGCCCAAATAGGGCTGTGCGATAAATCGCCACAATAACCCATGATAAGTGTTTCAACAAGGCAATATGCCAGTGAACAAAAGGTGGAGACATGAAGCTTCCCGAGGGTAGCTCAGTTGAACAGATACTTTACAGATACTTGGCGGATAATTTGCAGGCACCTTTGTTTGCTCCCTCCCTCCTTTCTCCTCCTGGGCTTCCCAGGTATCTTTCCACTTAGAGCTCAGCTAATTATGCAGAGTCTGCTAACCAGAAAGAACTGGAAAGCGCTTCTTTCTTCCCTCACACTCACCCCACCAGTGGAAAAAAGAGAGAGAAGAGTTCTTATTTTTATTTTCTGGTGGTGTTTACATTGTTAGTTCCCCCTAAATAGCTTTCCTTTCTGAAAGGAAGGGTTTTAATTTTTTTAATAAAGAAGACTATTTTTGCTTGCTTGCCTGCCTGCTTGCCTGTCCTACCTCCCTTTGATAAAAAGGGAGAGGTTGGTGGGATGAGGGCTTTTGTGGGGGTCCTGGGGGGAAGAGGATTTAGTTGGTTGTGGTTTTTGGCTTGCGTCACAAGTCAATGGCAGCGAGTCAATGGCAGCCGTGGGCAGCGAGGAAGTTCAGGCAGGGCAAAGATCCCGGCAATGCTCCCCAGTGGAGTCTAGGGAGCTCCCTGCTGTGCTGCTCAAGCCCATGTTTGCCAACTTGAAAGGCAGAGCGGGTGCGACCTGGGAGTGTGTCCCTGCCATGGACAAGTCTCCATCTCCGGCATGATTTGTGGTTGGTTCCTCCTTAATCTGGAATATTGGCGTTAATCAAGAGGCACTCCTGGACTGACATGCTGTATGCCGATGGGCTGCAATAAATCAGCTGCCAAAAGGACTGGGACTAGTTCTTTGAAGGTATTTAATTTTTTATTTTTTTGAAGCTTGAGAATCCTTACAACAGCTGGGAAAGTCCATCTCCCCCCCCCCCCCAATAATCTCTGAAAAGCAGCAACAAATCCTCCCAATTTTTTGCAATTAATTACTCACCTTTCCTCCAAATGCACCAACCCCCCCTAACAATACTACAGCACTGGAAACTCCCAAAGCCAATTTTTTTCTTTCTCCCCAGGGTTGCTAGAACAGAATAGGAAGGTGTGTGTAGTATTTAAATCCCCCCCCCCCACCTCTCTCAATGAGTCCTGGGCCTCTCTAGGCAATAGAGTTTAACCCTTGGAGCGCCTCACCGGGGCGGGGGGGTGGTGGAGGACAATCTATTTCTAGGTTTGCAGCAAGTAAAACCAAACAAAACACACAACCCTGTGCTTTATCCTTCCAGCACAAAAGCAGGCACTGAGGCTGCAATCCAAGTTGCAAGGGGCAGCGGTATGGGGATGTGGCAGCCATGTAATCCCAGGCTGCAACTGAGTGGCACATGGTTACGCCCTTCTCGCGCCACCCTCCCCGATCCGAGCCTTGCAAGACCGCTTGGGGAGGGTGTTGTTGGGATGCAGCAACCATGCGCCCTTCGATCGAGGTGCATGGCTGTCGTGTCGCCACACTGTCCTCCCCGAGCAGCCTTGTAAGGGATGGGATGCTGGTGCGAAGAGAGCGCAACAGCAATGCTGCTCAGGGCTGGTGTTGTGGCGCTAGGGCCTGGGCACACACACGCACATCCCAGACAGCTGGCTGACACTCTCTGCTGCTGGAGAGTGTCTCCGGTTTGCTAGTAAACCTGAATTACTGTGTCGTGAAACGATGCATGTCTAAAAAGCACGTCACCAACATGAAAAGTTTGGAAAGCACTGCCTTAGCCACTACACTGTATCATTATTCAGATTTCTGGGTCTTGTTGCAAATTTTTATGGTGTCCTTTAATGACTGTGGGGGAAATAAAAGTGGAAAGTTGAACAGCATCTCATAAAGAATGCCTGTGCCACAGAAAGACTATGCTGAACCTTAAAAGAACCCAGCCTTACTAAGAATGTAAAAGAATGTAAGTTTACTACCCACCCCTCCCCCACTATCTTCTCCCCCAACCTTAAATTGTATACAACATTAATGGCTCACATCAAATGTAACTGATC
The DNA here is from genome assembly GCF_965153285.1 of Podarcis tiliguerta. Taxonomy (NCBI): domain Eukaryota; kingdom Metazoa; phylum Chordata; class Lepidosauria; order Squamata; family Lacertidae; genus Podarcis; species Podarcis tiliguerta. The sequence goes on from NC_139534.1 coordinate 3,406,094, forward strand.
TGTAGAAAAGACTCTACAACCTGAAAACCGAGACAATGCTCGTACTTTTTTAACCTAAGAAAATATTAAATAAAAACTATTTTTAAAAAACCGCTCCCTTGAAATTCTGTGGCACAGAATTTCAAAATCAGCATACATGCTTGGGGCTGATTTTAAAATGATTCTCTAGTTCATATTGACCCCCTTTTCACTGAAACTGGCCAAATTCAAACTGTACAGCTCTTCAGAAATGCATGATTTTATGTGAAAGTGTATACTCTTGAAGTAGTAGTATAAAGCATGCAAAAGCTCTTTTAAGTGAGTGTGCTGTTTGCTCAGTCTGTTAATGTGCTTTAAGTACCTACGCTGTTATGAGCTGAATAATTAGAACTAGAACTTTGTAAGTTCAGGATGCAATTTCACAACTCTGAAAGAAAACATGCTTGTTAAATTACACTCCATTCTTGTTCCCTCTCTGAATATTTATCCAAGGTTAATCCCACAAGCTCACTCCAACATAAACTTGTACCTTCATTTCCTTCAGTCCCTGCATGTATTTTCCTTCTACATCCTGAATCTGGTCCTTTAACTCATTGATATCCTGAAGAAAATCGCAAAGCATGGTGTCAAAAAACCCCACTGAGTAACCACTGAAAACCACTGGGTAACCAATGACATTACAAAAATAGAATTTCCTAGTCATTCTTTTTACAAGTCATTCATTGTGATGAAATATATATCCCTATACCAATTATTTTTGCATGGTAAGACATGAGGGACAGAAGCAAGTCCCTTTACCAGCTTTCACCTCCAACAAGCAGCTTACCTTAATTTCTCTAATAGATGCTTCAGTATCAACTGAGATGGAGGTATCTCCACTGCCTCGCCGGGAAGAAGTTCCGCCTAGAGAGGCCAGCGTAGCTGCTGACAAGCTTGACACAGTACGAACCCCCTGGAACACAATCAAGGAGTGTTTACAATAAAAGCAGTGTAAGTCTTTGTCATAGAATCTAAGATTTGGAAAGTACCTCAAAAGGTGATTCAGTCCAACCCCCTGACCTCCGCTATCACCCCTTCAAGCTCTGCTCACAAAGGAGAACCCACCACTTCTGAAGTAGTCTGTTCCACTGTCAAACAGCTCATACTGTCAGGGCGTTCCTCCTAATATTCAAATCCTTTTCTTACAACTTGAACTAGTTGCGCTCCTGGACAGACTCAACGGCACATTAAAAATAATCCAAACTGCTTTCGTTTCCAACTTTAATTTCAGAACATGCTGGCTATGATTTGTATTTAGAGTCTTTTTCATTACCCAATATCCCATCAAAAAAGTGAAGGGTATGAAAGGGAGAAGATGGGAAATATTGTCTTAGTTATAAATTTTTAAAACTGTTGCTTAATTTCAGGATATTCTTGAATGTTTCCCACCTTTCATTATGGAAAATTTGTTAAGAACAGAAGAAGAGCCTGCTGCTGGATCAGGCCAGTGGCCCATCTAGCCGAGCATCCTGTTCTCACAGTGGGCGACCAGATGCCTCTAGGAAGCCCCAAGGCAGGACCTGAGCAAAGCAACAGTCCACCCACTCATGATGCTAAAGGGCTGTCCCAGGAGGATGGAGCCAGCTTGTTTTCTCCTGCTCTGGAGAGCAGGAGGACCTGAACTAATTGCTTCAAGTTACAAGAAAGGAGATTCCAACTAAGTATCAGGAAGAACTTTCTGACATTAAGAGCTGTTAGAGAGTGGAACAGACTTCCTTGGAACATGGTGAACTCTCCTTCATTGGAGGTTTTTATGCAGAGGTTGGGTGGTCATCTCTCATGGATGATTTGGGACCCCTTTCCAAATCTACATTTCTCTGATTCCCAACAACTGGTATTCAGGTGAACAATGTCTCTGACAGAGGAAGCTGAACACAACCTTTTGGCAAGAACTGTAGTGATTGATCGCCTTCTGTTCAGTGATATTTTACTAATCACAAAACTGTTCTTCATGTTTAAAGGCAAACAGAAAAGCTTTGATGACTTCATTTAAATTGCACCTGTGACCTGGTTTAGAAGTAACACTGTCATTTCAGCAAACCATGGTTCATCAGAGTGGGGGAAAGCACACTCCCCTCTCCTCCCTTCAAGCACCTGACTTGAGAGAAAACTTCCTGGTTTTTTGAATCACTGTTTCCTAGGATGTCCTAACTGAGAATCTGTGGCTTACACATTTCCTGCAAATCAGAATCAAGCTGTTCCTGGTTTACCATTCTGTTCGACTTCAAACACATGAATGTCTTCCTTCTTTATTCCTGGCCATGTATCACACCTGCCCCTCTGAGCAACAAGTACATGTAGTGAGATTAACTCTGAAAGCACAACCCCCAAACTATAGTATTCAAACTTATTCTTACAGCAAAAAGTGGGTATATATCGTGAAATATAATAACACCTGGATTTCTGAATACAGCAAGAATAACTAACTATGAATATATCATTGCACATACATGAAGTCAAAAAAGAGTCAATGGCAGAAAATTTAAGAGCTGAAAACCATCAAAACATTTTCAATAGAAACTCCAAAATCCAGTGAATCTTATTTCTGTTCTTCATGATTAGGAGACATTTCTCAATTTATGCCTGTCATTTAATATTGTGCACAGATACCTTTCCTCCCACACACAACCATGCCACCCATTCACTCTTACCTTCTCAAAGTCTTTTTCAGGCCTTTCTTCAACCTACAGGAGAGAGAAGAAAGAAACCATAATTGAACCACAAGGACCCATTTTCCCATCATGAGAGTGTCTTCAAACCTTTTCAGCATGACATCGCTGGCTGTATACAATCTTGGAGTAAAGGTGGTTATTTACTCCTAAGCAACTAAGCATGGAACTTTTGTTTTGTTTTGTTTACTTCAGAGACTAAAAGATATCCCTTAAAATTCATCCTCTTTTAAAAGTTTGATTTGGTTTTAAACAGGCCCCGTTGCATCTGTCAGGCACTTGAATAGTGTTCAAATGCTTTAAGTGACGAAAGTATTGAAAGCTTAACATGTGAACAGAAAAGACTGTGTTTACACCACTATGTTCTCCTTTAGATTTCATGAAAGTGCCACTTTCCCTCCACAGCCACCTGCTGAGTATCTTGTTTAAATGTTAGGGTTCATTATTGTTCCACAGGATGTGTACCACTTTAAAAGCCAGGGTGCATATCCTGACATAGTTTTTGCAGCTGTGTAGCAGGTGCTGATAAGTCTCTTTAATTAGCTGAATAAGGTGATTACAGTGTTTCTTTTTCCTTAGCATATATTAAACCTTGCAAAGCTCTCCCTCCAGTCAGCAAAGGAGGAGTCTGCAGTCAATTTAAAGACGCAAAACAGTAGTCAGTAGACCTGATCCAAGGAGTGTGGTGGAGTCTCCTTCTTTGGAGGTCTTTAAGCAGAGGCTTGACAGCCATATGTCAGGAGTGCTCTGATGGTGTTTCCTGCTTGGCAGGGGGTTGGACTCGATGGCCCTTGTGGTCTCTTCCAACTCTATGATTCTATGATTCTATGATTCTTTGCATCTTTTCAGTGATTCCATCTGTGTGGTCTAATCTGCACGCACCCCAGACACCTGACTCCGAGATTGAGACGTGACTTAGAAGGGAAAGAAACGAATAGTGTGCTTCTCACTCTTGGGAGACACACATGAAGTCAGAAGTGAAATACATGAAAGAGCCTGCAACCATCAGCCGGGAAATATCCTGTGTTGCCAGTGTGGCATTGCAAACCCACCAAATCCAGCCAACATGTGTGTAGCAGGTTTGTGGACATAACTGAAGGAATTCCTAAGCAAGTCATTGTTCCTTCTGCAAACAATGTGGAAGCGGCTGCCACCGCTGCTGCCCCCATGTCGGCCAAGGTGTGACTTAAGAGGCTGGAGCAGCTGCTGGTGGACAGACCTCAGTGCATCAAGAATGTCCTGAGCATGGAGGCACTGTTGGACCTCCTGGTCAACCTCAACACAGAGGGCCACTGCGACTCGCTACTCTAGAGGGACAGGTTTGCCTCTGAATTCCTTGCGTGGGAATGGACTGCCTGACTATTGAGAGTGATGTGGGCGGGCTCCTTATCAATTGTGCCTTGGAAGACTACCTGGAGTAAACATTCACTTTATCGCTGGTGGTAGGCCCAAGAGCTCCATCCTCTCCACCTGTCAGGAGCCGGAGTTGGGTCCGGCATAGGTCAGCAACAAAAAACATGGGTGTCAGTGAAGTTAGTTTTTTATTCAAAGAAACCAAAACAGTACAGGCCTAGTGATCCCAGCAGCTCTTCCCGATAGGTCTTGCTCCAACGAGGCAGCTGCAAAGACTGAAGGCCCCTGCCTCCCCCCAGGCCCCTCCCCTCCAGGGTCTTTCCCAAGCAGCTGCAAACTGTGTCTGTGCAACCAATCTCTGCTCTGCTCTGTTCATTTCTTGGCATATTCTACGCGGCCAGGGCGGAGAGGAGCTGGTCACAGTAGGAGGGGAAGACTCCCTGGATTCTTCAGCAGCCCACCTGAACTCTGCCTCTTGGCCAACCTCCTCTCCAGCCTCTGATTCTGCCTCTGATGCTGGACTGCTCTCTGCCACAGCCTCTTCCTGTTCATGAAACCCTGTTACCTCTTTTGCTTCTGACACATCCTCCTCTTGGTCTGATCCTTCTTTTCCCTTTGACCACTCCTCATCGCCCACCACCACTCCCCTGGCCCTGAGCCTTCTTCCCCTGGGGGTTCCCTAGCTGGTGCCCCCCCCACCGCCTCTGCATCCAGCCAGTCCATGACACCACCATGGCCTGAGGACCCCAGCTGGCTCAGCACCTGGTTGAGCTGGCTTAACAACAGGCATGATGAGTCTTTTATGTGTATTTTAATGAACTGAACAGACCAAAAGATTTTGAATCATGGGTGTGTGTTGTGAACTTAACAGTACTTATCTTACTTTATTTACTTGCTATTTTGATAATTTTGTTTTATAGAGTCTAAATGCTGTATTGATTTGTTAACCATGTTATACGACTTTTACTGTAATTGTGATGTTCAGCTTATTTTTTAGTTGCTGTTTTGTTTGCTGTTTAGATGGGACTAACACAATGTGTTACACCTGGGCATAGGAGCCAACTCCTAGGGCCTGGGTGTCTTCGCCACCTCCAATGAAATATTTGAGGGGGCTGCATCCCCACAAAGTTGATGGGCATTGCCATTCAAATGGCATGTGTGCACCACATCATGTGACTGATTATGGGGGCGGGCAGGATTTACCTGGGCCCCCTCAATATTTTATTCAAGTTGGCATCCCTGTACCTGGGGCTCACTCAGATGAGTCATTAGAAACTGTACTGTACTTGACAGTATAGGTGCTAGCTGCTAATTGGGACCAGTTGAATAAAGCACATGGCTCCAGTTCTCAAACAGCAGCACTGGCTGACTCTCCACTTCTGGCCACACTTCAAAGTGTTGGTGATAACCTTTAAACTACTGGGCAGCTTGTGAGTCAGACACCTGAATATCTGTCGTCTTCCATAAAAGCATATTCAAAGCTACTTGGATTAGACTAATTGAAATAACAAGATTTAAGTTGGCTAACAAGTCCCACTGATATCCTTTAGACTGCATCCAACCTATTATCACCACCAGAATATATGCAAATTTAGGATGGTATTTGCTGCTAGTCCTATTCAGAGCACACCTGCTGAAGTTAATGGACATGACTAACTTAGCCTCATTAATTTCAGTGAGTCTACTCTGAGGAGAACTTAGCCAAATACCACTCTTAATAAATAAATTGATGTGGAAATGAAATTTTCTTTCAGAAATGTTATTTTCTTGAACATATAAAACTGAAATGGAGTAAACTGAGTGCTTGTGGGAAGGCTTCTGTCTTCTTGTTCCGTTAGTGTATTGCTGTGCTGTCAATGCTTTTCCCAGCCAAATAACTTTTGGTGTGATTTTTAGCATTGCAAGAAGACAAACGGCAATCTCTGCTCTTCCTTGCCTTTGCCTCATGGGTTGTCCTCAGGCTTCCTATTCTTTCTTTCTTTCCAGAGCCCCCCAAAACCCAAATACTACTTTTGAGAAGCTGTTTTACACAGCACTTTCCAGCAGATGGAGCTCTTTGTAATTTAATTCAGCTCAACAGTGGAATTATATGGTACATTTAAGTCAAATCAGGCTGCTATCCTGTGCCGTTACTTTGAAAGAAATCTCATTGAGCTCAATGGAAGTTATTTATGAGTAAAAGCCCGTCTGATGATTAGAGTGCTGGACCAGGTCCAGGAATCAACACCCCTCCCCCCTTAGGCATGGAGCTCCCCTGCTGAGCGCAGGCCAGCCCCTGTCTCTCACCCAGCCTACCGCAGGGCTGTTAGGATAAAATGGGGAGCACACCTTGAGCTCCTTGGAGGAAAGGAGATATAAATGTGACAAATAAAAGGAAATGTTCATTTTAAATTAGATTTCATTGTAGTAAAGAATATGATCCACTTTGCTACACTGCAAGGTGACGTTTTATATTAACCTTTAAGAGTACAATTAGATAGTAAGAATAGCAGGGGTATCATAAACTTCAAAGAATAAACATGAACTACCTGCATAACTATGCAAGGAGAATCTGGGCCGCTTAAGCTTTTATAATGATCATCATCATTATTATTTAGAGTGCGATGCAATGGGGAAATAACCGCAGAGATCAGAAGAGACCTGGGCACTCTCAGCCTAACCTACATCTCAAGGTTGCTGTGAGGATAAAACAGGGGCAATGAGATGCATCACTTTGAACTCCTCTCAGCTTCACCTTCCTTACAGGGTTGTTGTGATGATAAAATTGGGGAAAGGACCATGTATATCAGCTTGAGCTTCTTGGGAGAAAAATAGTGTTGTTTTTTAAAAAAAGTTTTTTGAAATGTTAACTTTTACTTACTTATTTGTTTCTTTTTCTAAACAGTTTACAGTGGGTATAAATGAACAGATAAGGTTTTCACCATAGTAGCAGTACCATTCTGGGAAGAACATCAGCCTTCCATGCTCCTCTCCATGTCCCTCTGTCTAGGTAGCTTTGCCTTTTCATAGTTCTGATTTCAGACATTGTGATAAATCGGTATATCACCATGTTTAGCTGCTGATACGTCACAATGCTGAAAACCAGATATTGCCCAGGCCTAGTATAGAGTGCCACTGGGTATTGATCACTTTTACTGCTAAAACAGTGACTACACCAACTGAAGGTTATATATAAGGCTAGGATGGAGCAGCAGCGTCGTTTTTAAAACATCTGGATCTGCTTGATTCTGTAAGAGACAGCTCTGAGGCCATCTTTGCAATTCCAGTATTTCAGGATCTTTCAGAAAACATTAATTGCAAATTGCAAAATGTTTTCAAGACACATTCCAGCATCATTACAGACACAAAAAATAAAGGCAGCATTATATTCAATTTATAACAAACATGTAGTTGTGATTTTAAAAAGCCTTTACTACTACACTGTTGCTATTTCAATTGCCTAGGTATATTTTAACTTTCATTGTTTTATGATATGTAAGCTTGGAGTGTGAAGTATTTTATCAAGTGGCATGTAAGACACTCAGAATAGTTTCAAATGAAACTGTACCAAATGACAGTCTATGGCTTTGGCTAAAGTGTCTGATGGACTTAATGTATCAGACAAGACTCAACACTGGCACGCACAGTGCCACCCGCGTCCCTAGGGCTCATTACCGTATCTTTAATCATGAATTGGCTTGTTGTTGATAATATTAGAATATGGAAAATATTTTCTGAGACAACTGAAGTCTACAAGATAGGGCTGTGGTCTAAACCACAGAGCCTAGGGCTTGCCAATCAGAAGGTCGGTGGTTCGAATCCCCGCGACGGGGTGAGCTCCTGTTGCTTGGTCTCTGCTCCAGCCAACCTAGCAATTCGAAAGCACGTCAAAGTGCAAGTAGATAAATAGGTACCACTCCGGCGGGAAGGTAAACGGCGTTTCCGTGCGCTGCTCTGGTTTGCCAGAAGCGGCTTAGTCATGCTGGCCACATGACCCAGAAGCTGTATGCCGGCTCCCTCGGCCTATAGAGCGAGATGAGCGTCGCAACCCCAGAGTCGTCCGTGATTGGACCTAACAGTCAGGGGTCTCTTTACCTTTACTTAACTAAGTTTAAGCAATGCTAAACCTAGATCCTTTTCAGATGTTTTCTAAAGATCAGTTTCATTTGTTGTGAGACACTAGTGTTGCATGCAGTATTAGGTTGGGGAGAAAAAAGGGGAAAGAGGAGGAACCCAGGCAGTGGGAAATGGCGTATACATTTTTAAAATATACAAAAGCATAACTGTGGCTCCATTGTCTTAAGCAACCTGAAAACCAGCCCTTCTCTACATTGTGGTGTTCTCTTGCTTAAAGTGAAGAGCAGCTACTTATAACCAGAAAACCATCAAGGAAACATCTTCAACCTGAGTTACAAGCACAGGGCAGCAAACACCTATCTTAGCGGAATTTTCGTAACATCTACCGTATTTTTCGCTCTATAACACGCACCCGACCATAACACGCATGTAGTTTTTAGAGGAGGAAAATCCGTAGGCATGCCACCCGTAGGCATTCCCTCCATAACACGCACAGACATTTCCCCTTACTTTCTAGGAGGAAAAAAAGTGAGTGTTATGGTGCAAAAAATACGGTAATAACATTTGGAGAAGAAATTAGAAATAGAGCCCCAGTTACAGTACAAATGACCTGGTGGTTATTAGACTAGTTCAAAAGATCGCCAGTCGCTTTCCAACAGTAAATGAATCATAACTCATTAATCGCCCATATATTGCAGTGTTCTTGCTTCAGTAGAAATAGCCTTGGGAGACAGAAATAGAGCAATTGAATCAGGTAAAGATGAAGCAGAAGAGCATGCTCACCACAGGACTTGCACGAGCAGAACTGGCTCTAGAAGAAGCTCGAGATCCTGAGCCGAGGTAGCAACTGTACTCCGAAGGCTGCCCACAAATACCCCAAAAGATTGCATCAAACAGAGATGAGAAAAAAGAAGCATTAGGATAGTAGAAATCAGACAGATTTGCTAGCAATTCTCATAAGTTAAGAGCAGGATAGCATATGGCTACAGAAAGGCAGAGTAGATGTCCCCATGCTGGAAGTTAATAAACCAACCTAAAATAGATTCATTTAAAAAAAATTGAAGCAAAATATTTCTGTAGAATTAGATACTACCAGCCAAAATCTATGAGTCACTGCCCATGTAGTCTAGTGGCAGGTAAGTTTGTAGGATTGTGACAGTTGGTGCACTCACACCAGAGTTAAGATTAGATTCCAGTCTAGTCCAATAATCGTTGGAACATTTTGCATATTTTACCTAGAGAAGCATGAACTTCAGAAATTACCTTTACGATTGCGTGCTCATATTAAATCTGCTTCAAATAACCAAATTATGCTCTTGTTACCTCTCAGGTGGACAATAATGATACAAATTAGGGTGTGAAATTTATCAACACTTTTGCCACTAGCTCCAAAATTCAAGAGTTATTTCACATAAACTCAAGGCTTTCTATGTGCCCAGTGGGATTTCTCAACCTAAACAGTCTCCCTCCCCATACCTTATTACAAACTGCTCCTGAAACTACTTTCAAAAATAATTTACTAACCGGCATCTGGGGAGTCAGAATCTGTGCTAACATTGTAAGTGAAATGTTACCTGGGGTATATTTATTTGTTAACATTTTTATCCTGCCCTTGCTTGAAAGAACTCCGGAAAATATACGTGTTCTCCTACTTTATCCTCTCAGCACCCCTGTGAGGTAGGGTAGGCTGAATTCACAATAATGAATACCAGTGCAACAGAAGTGGTAGCAGAACAGAACTGTGTAAATCTACCCCAAAAATAATTTATGAGCTGGAGAATAAGAATGAGGGTCTTTGCAGATTCACTTAAAGTTTATGCTTGTCTGAATTCAATGCATAAACATTAGCAGCACTGACTGGATTTAGTCTAATGGCTGATTAAACTATACTGAAAAATGGGAGTTTTAAAATAATATTCCCATAAAAACACTATTTTCCCATTAAGTAGAGACAGGTAATCAAGGTTACTTTAAAAGTGGGGTACTTTGTGGGATCATAATATCACTTGCTGTAAGATCAGTTGCCAAAAACATTAATGCACTGCACACATATTACATTCCCTATGTATCTTGTGTAATTTAAGAGGACATTTAATGTGAAATATCCCTCACCTTCTGAAATCCACTATGAATTTCATCTCACAGAATGAGACACACACAGAGAAGACATATTGATGAAACCAATCCAGAACCTTGCTCATCTTTAAGAAGCATTTAATATGATCCAGTGATAATCAATGATAATCCAATCAGAAACTGCCTAAGCATTGATTGGTGCAAGTCCAATATCGTTCAGCTAGAAGCTGGCTGACCATACTGACATTCATTGAACAATATTCCACAATTATGCATACCATGAGAAAATTAACTCAGAACATGAGAGAGATAATTTCAACAGTATTTCATTTTTAATTAGTATTATTTTTAAAACAAAAACCAAACTGGTAAGTGAAAATTAGCAATGGAAAATCCACATCTTCTGCTAATCATTAGTAGAAAGCGTGAGAAAAATAGGATTTAACATTCCACCAAGTGTAGTACTGCAAAATACGTTTGGTCATTTAAGCATTACAATAAAAAATGATTTATACTTCCAGAGACCCTGTATAGAAGGGAAGTATAGTAGGAGGAAGAGGCTCTCATCTGTGATTCAAGGTTTTGCATCTTGCCTATGGAATTATCCCCCTTCTTCTCCCACAGAGAGCCAATTTCAAGGGGAGGAAGGAGGAAGGAAGGAAGCCCAGCTGCACACATGGAGTTCCCTGTGCAGGGTTTCCACTGACTGGGTTTGTTAGGTGAATCCCACCTCTGGCCTTGGATCTACATTTAAAATATTGTTGTTTTTATTTAAAGATGATAAATTGCAATTCAGATTTAAATAAAATAGTTCACACTGCCTGTATTCCTGTGATTCGCCAAACGTACTCTCACACAATTGTTAACTATTCCTACTTCCATTAAACCAAAGTTTGTTCTATCCATGCTGGCGAACTGCGGTTTAAGCGAGCTCCTCAAACCAATATTGCAAACTACAATTTGATCCTGGCTTGCGGTTCTAGTTTGGAGCACTTGCTCAAGCCACAGTTTCTAGTTTAGGCATAACAGCAACGTAACTTCATTCACTCTAGATGGAGTAAAACAGGAAGCAATGATTAAAGCCCCACATATGAGGGGAGCAAGGAGTGTCTAAAGCAGTTCGGCCGACTTTCATACAACCTGCAAGCTGCAATACATTCTCCTGCACTCTTCTAACTGAATACCAAGGGGAACTGAACACTGTTGAACGTTGCCGACTGATACCACTCTGACTTCTTTTTCCTGTGGGTCAACAGCCCTCTGTACAAATAAACAGGTTTAACAGCCTTGCTGCAAACCATAGTTTGGAGCAGTGGTGCCCAAACGGTTTTGGGCACTGCCCCCTTGGTTCCATAAACTCAACCCCAGTGCCCTCTATCTGACCGTATAAAAAGTATTATTCAGAATAGTGGTTTGCATAATCCACAAGGAAAGTTATGACACATCAGCATTCAAAACAGTAGCAATTAATTGCACACTTCAATTATGGTTGCCATATTTTAAAGAGCAATATGTCTTCTTTTTCCAGGAAACATCCTCTTTTTCATGGGTAGAGTTGTCATAGCGATCCAGTTAAAAGTAGAAGTCATCAAATGTGTCCTCTTTTTTGCTTTTCAAAATATGGCAATCCATCAAAATTCAATTAAAACCATTTAGTTCAATTAATTCTACAAAACTGTTGAATGTGACCTGATGCCAGCTTTTCTAAATCTTTTCATTTGCACCTCCAGTGCTTCCCTGCCACCCACTTGCCTCTAAGCACTCCCCTAGGTAATCCCACTGATTTAAGGACTATCAATATATTTTGGGAATGTGTTCTTATGTACCATATTGGCCCGAATATAAGTGTTATATCTGATATCTGTTATATCTGAAAGGGCTCATTGCACCATTATGAGCACCATTTGACACACAAGGAACAGCGTTTAGATCTAAACAGGAGGCACCTATTATTTCAGGTAGTTACAGAAAGTGGTCTTTTTAGAAAACATTGCAGGCAACCAGTGCTACACAAGCTACTACAATAGAACATGTTTTAGTACAAAACAAACGAGGCCAGCACAAAAATGTGGAAACCATCTTACAGGACGTGAACTAGAGGCACTATACCGACGATTCCCACTGTTAAAGTTCTCATCATACAGAGATGCCTACAATTAAAAAACAGAGTCAGAACAGTATTGGTAGATTTGGGAAGTTCAAAATACAGCAAGGTGCAAAATAAAAGAGACAAAGGAAATGGAAAGGAAGAAACAAAATAAATGTCAATATCTCCTACAGTGTAGTGCAAGCTGCATGCAAGGGAAGGATGCGGAAAACCCCCTGCAAACTAGTCTGAATGCATGCAGAATTAAAGTGAGGGATCCCACTCTTCACAGCAGGAATGTTGCTGGGCACCTTGTGCTCCAGCTGCATCTCTTTTAAACTGAGTACCCTGTAGGTATTGCACAACAATTCCTAAATGAATGGAAATCCTTTTACACAATTTCAAGTTTGAAACAGCTCCAGAGGGAAAGAAACAAAGATTGCTTGGCTCACTGGTAGATTCCTGCATACAACTGAATAGAAGGCAGAAGAGGTCAGGTTGGAGGCAGCATAGAGAAAATAAAGGTGCCACGAGGGGATGGAAGCAGGAATATGGTCTTGAATACAACCTGAACTGAGGAGCCTAAGCTGAGTGGTAGCTATTAAGGTTGCCTTACCGCAATATTTGCAGACTGGCTCCTTTCAACTCATATATTCAAAACAGGATCATTGTCAGTGTTGATTATTTATTTTTACTGATTCAAAGCCTGAGGGCTTTGTGTGGGCAGCAACATGTTTAAATAGGCTTCTGTACCAAAAGACTTAAGGATACACATACACGCTCGCTCTCTCTCTCTCTCTCTCTCTCTCTCTCTCTCCTCCTTCAAGCAACTGCCTTCTCAGCTCCCAATTGTGTTGAGAATAAATTAAGAGTGTGGAAATTACAAACTCCATCCATTAAAAAAAACAACCAGTGACAGGTAAGCATAATGCAGGAATGAATGAACGAATGAACCCAGTACTACGAGCAGCAACACTGTACTACAACTTTGAGAGATTGGCTTTCCTTGCAGGGTACCCAGTGATCAGTTTCTGTGCCTATCAAACTTATTTAATAACATCAGGAGCAAGTTACTAGAAACGTTATGGCCGCTGAATTAACCTTAAAAACAGTGCTTCCTCCCCAAAGAAAAATAAGTGCTGGAACTCACCATGAAATTGTCACAGTAAGTTGCTGGGTAACTTGGGGCAGATGCTGGTTTGGCAACAGCTGCATTCACTGCCCGCGAAGGTGCTAAAAACTAAGGGAAGCTGTTTTCCTAGCTGATTCAAGGATCACCCCTGGTTCTGGTGCAGGTCAAAGAAATGTGCCCTCACCTCGCTCATTCTCTTAGGTTCAGGCATCCGCTAGACCAGCTTGGAAGAGCCCTTGTGCAAACGGGTGTGCGCACGGGCAATGGTAGAGGCCTGCTTGGAAAGCTTAAAGCCCACCGCCACTCCATGGGAGACATATCGAAGAAAAGGAAATACAAATTGGCCCCAGCTCATAGCACGGCTAGGAGCAGCTAGGAGCGAGGTGGAGTCATAGTCTTTTATAAAGTGTAGACTTGCATATGCTGGCCAGTTTCTGTCTTGACTTGAAATGTTCATTTGGGCTTCTCAGAAGTATGCAAGAAGCGGGCAGGGGGAGTGCTGACCCACAATGGTGCATACCTGAGAGGTGCCAGAACTGTGCTCCAGCTGAACCCCCCCCCCCGCCCCTGCTTAAACATTAAACTTTGTAGAAGCCTCATAGATCTGTAAAGTTTACAGATAGCAGCCGTTTGATTTCAATGCCAGCTTTCAGAACCTTTATCCTATTTTCAGCCTACAGTTTTTCCACGACTGCTCTATTTCACAAATGGGCAGAAGACCTAAACTACTTTGGACACCGCAGTATTGAAAGTAGCGAGTTGTTACAGGGCAGCCAATTCCATATGGATAAAAACAATAGTTCCGAAGCAAACAAAGAATGCTGCCTTAAAAAAAAAAGGGTGTGAGAGTCCTAGCAGGCATTACCTGAGAAGAGTTGTGTGTGTGTGCGCGCGCGCGGGCGCGGTGGGAATGACCCCAAAATAACACCTACTACAATCTTCTGCTCCATGAGTTGCAGGTATTTGTTAGTAAATAAGAGGAGTTAGTCACTTAACCTAATCCTAATCAATTAGACGTTATAGTACTAGTTAAGTATTATTTCTCTTTTGTGACTTGTAATTTAAATAGAACAACTTCATTTAATTATTAAAATACAGTGGTGCCCCGCAAGACGAATGCCTCGGAAGACGAAAAACTCGCAAGACGAAAGAGTTTTTCGTTTTCTGAGCTGCTTCGCAAGACGGATTTCCCTATGGGCTTGCTTCGCAAGACGAAACGTCTTGCGCCTTTTTTAAAAAAACCACCAATGCATTCCTATGGGAAACCGTCAATACACATTGGTGCTTCGCAAGACGAAAAAACTCCCAGAACGAATTAATTTCGTCTTGCGGGGCACCACTGTAGCGTGAATATTTCAGCCTGTTTGTAGTAAATTTTGCTAAATTTGACTGCTTGGTTACATAATTTTAGTATTTGATTTGCCTTTAGGGTAAATTTACATACCATATTCAAAGAGTGAGCTAAGCTCACTGCTGTCATCATTCCTTCACTGTTTGCTGATTTATTGCCAAGATTCCTTGGAATTATGCTAAACTGGTGCCCTTTTATGACGCGTAAATGCAACAGGAGTTGTCTTGAGGCATTTGGAAGTATCAGGATATGCAAGGGGACAATGCCATTGAAATGACTAATATTTAATTGCTCAGAAATACTAGGTTCGAAACTGTGAATTACAGATGTTTCCCCATATTTGTTTTAAATGAATTCTTGCTCATGATCTGAGAAGCCAGTTTCTGGGCTTTTGTTCATGGCCCCCTCCTTCCTGCACCAGAGAAAAGGCTGCACTTTTCTAGGAGAAAATAAGTGATGGCGGAAGCTGCTTGATGAGGGCTGCTCCAAATCTGGCTGCACCCATTCATACATTATGGAAATAATCAAGTCTGTCCATTCAAATTAGCTATAAAAGTGACAACATAAAAACCTCTCTTAAGCTTTAGCAAGGAAAATTAAAATGTTGTTTGTGCATGTTCAAATAAAATAAATAAATAAATAAAAATGTTTCTGGCCACGGCCTTCATAGTTAATATGAACACACAGAAAATTACTGTGTGGTAGATGGCACTTTAAATTCCAAACATTGCACTCTAATGTAACTCTCTTAAAAACTTTCCTATCACAGTGGTACCTCGGGTTAAGTACTTAATTCGTTCCGGAGGTCCGTTCTTAACCTGAAACTGTTCTTAACCTGAAGCACCACTTTTAGCTAAAGGGGCCTCCTGCTGCTGCCGTGCCGCCGGAGCACAATTTCTATTCTCATCCTGAAGCAAAGTTCTTAACCTGAAGCACTATTTCTGGGTTAGCGGAGTCTGTAACCTGAAGCGTATGTAACCTGAAGTGTACGTAACCCAAGGTACCACTGTATATGTAAATATGTTTGACAATTAACTTGTGTTTAAATTAGGGCTGCCATAGCTTGAAGAGCGAAAAAAAGGACAACCCCAGCTGTTGCCAGTCCAAGCTGGGGAAAGAGGCACATGGGCACACAGGGCTGTCGCCGCACCTGTGTGCCTCTTTCCCCAGCTCGGGCTGGCAGTGGCCGCGGCATACAGAGCAGCCCACCCCCAAACCTGAGCTGCGGGCACCAGAGCCACCCACACCCAAGCCTGCACCTGACTCCGAGCCTGCACCACCCAAGCCAAAAAGCCAATTAAATATATTTTAAAAACCCAGACAACCCTGGAAATTTACTTTAAAATGTAAAAATCTCCTCGGATGGGCACGTAGGCCCACTAAAGAGGACATATCCGGGATTTCCCGGACGTATGGCAATCCTAGCTAAAATTGTAGCGCAAAGGAACAGCAGAAGTGGCAGGGAAGTACCATTTTTGCGGAGAGGTGGTGGAAGTAGAAGCTAACATACTATGTGGAATATTGAGGAGGATCCGCACCCTCCTTGAAAAATTTTTGGGGAAGCCCTCAGCCCACTGTCCTCCCCAATGGCACCCCTGGTTAGGAACTAGGGGCTTTCCCCCCAATGCATTTTCCAAAATTTAATACATACATCTTTCAATTCTCTTCATCTCATTTCTACAGACTTCCCTATCCATCCCTCCATGGCTTTCTACTTGGTCCTTGTTACACTGCATATCCATTTGATTCTATCCTAAGTGTTATTTACTGCTGCTCACGTATCTATCCCTACTTGGATATTTTTTCCTGGCTGTTGTACCTCTTTAAATATTCTCCAAACTATTTCCACTTTTGCCTCACCAATCTCTCATCATGATTCCTTATCATTAGGATTTAACATTCCACCGAGTGTAGTACTGCATGAAAAGGTCTGGTCATAAAACATTACAGTCAAACATGATTTGAACTGCCACAGAGACACTGCATGGAAGGGACAAATATAGCAGGAGGAAGAGGGTCTGATCTGGGGTGTGCTTCAAGGTTTTGCAGCTTGCCTTTGGAATGACCCCCCCCCCGCCCATCCCAACAATTTCAGCCTTTTTTCCTTTAAATGCAAAAGCTATGATGATGTCTCTTTTTTCTTTTTTAACATTACATTGCAATGTACCACCCAGCAGCTGGAAAACAGGCACAATTAGCAGACAGAAGTATTGTTAGCAGTTTCACAAGCAGCAACCGCAGGATTCTAGTGGGAGGGAAAGGGAAGATGAGCAGAACAGAGCTGACAGACACACCAAAGGCAAATGTGCATTCCATTCATAGAGATCACATGCTCAATGCACAGCACAAGTGACATGAACGGCAACAAGAAGATGTTTCTAAGATGTAACAGAACATGGTCAACATATGTGACATATGAAACAGATTCTACACAAAGGCAGAGCGAGAACCAACCCTGTAGCTTCTGGCTTCACTGTACAACAAGGAGGGCTGAGAACGACAAGGAACACAATCGGTTTTTAACGCACTTAGAAAACGAAGGGAGAAGGGAAATCTACTGCTTGTTCGCTGTGGAATTCCTTGTGCTGCTGTCAGTTACTACAATATATATGCTGTAGTGCAAGGTAAATCAGAATATGGCAGAGGTTGCCATTTCTGCTTAAATGGTCAAAACGTCAAAGCCAAGTAAGAGTTAGATGGCAAGGTGAGCAAACGTATGCATATTACACACAGGAAGGGAGGATACTATTGCAAAAGCACAACACAATAATTGGGATGCAGACATTAATCACAGAGCATGAATTTAAACATCTAGGTACAAGAGACAAAAACAGCTACGATACTCCGGCTTCCGTCTCAGCTACAATACAGTAATGGCAAAGGAAGCTACCTTGACAACAAACATAAGAGGTAAACACATCAACTTATTGGGACGCAGCTTTAAAAAATAATTGAACATTTGTAAGTGATGCAAATCTATATTTCTGGGGTGGAAACAACACACAAAAAACACACTGAACTATTAAGAAAGTAGATTGATAAAACTAGCTATAAACCACCATGCAAAAGTAGCTTAATTAGAAAATTGGAGGAGACATTTTCATAGAAGGCAAACATGTAGAAGTATCTCATAGAACATACAAAATTGTAGAGGTGGGGACACACACACTCTCACACACTACATGCAGGAAGAAAAAAACCAGAACTCTGACCAGGAAAAATACATGTTAGTTTCTGCATGCAAATTAGGCAAATTCAACCCCAGTGAAGGCTGTAAGGCTTTTAAATCAGTGATTTCTTTTTTTTTGGGGGGGGGGGAGGTATTGCAGGAATTTTTAAATCTATTCTATACACTGTACAATCTATTTTTTACTGATAAAATGCAGGTACAATTAAAACATTTATCTCTTACTTCCCTCAGTGGCTTTCAGAATTGCTAAGGCAAATATGATGAGATCAAAAGGATGACTAAATGATTAAAAATGAATAAATGATTCAGGACAGAGGTAGGACAGAGTCGTATGCTGTCTGAAAACTAGCATTATATTTTACCTTTTTCAAGCAGAAGTGGAAATAAAGATTTAAAAGGAAAACCAAGACGGCAGAGGGCCTTCTTGGTAGTGGCACCCTCCCCTGTGAAATGCCCTCTTGTCAGATGTCAGTGAGATAAAGAATTACACAACTTTTAGAAGACAGTCTGAAGGCAGTCCTGTATCAGGAGCTTTTTAATGCTTGATTTTTTAAATTATGTTTTAGATATGCTGTAAGCCACCCAGAATGACTAGGGAAACCCAGCCAGATGGGCAGGGTATAAATATAATAATAATAAAACTAACCTTGCGAATATTGGAGGTAAACAAAAGTATATGGAATCACTCATTTATTATAGCCTCTTAAATTAACAGGCTGAGGTTATACTGCCCAGGGGTAACTCAAATGTTCAACAAAAATGGCAGGGAGGAAAACTGACAGACCCGGTTTCCATTTTGGGAAGAAGGTTGGGATTTGGAAGGAAAACCACTGCAAGGAAGACTAAGGTCAGAGTAGCAGGAAGCCTGCATAAATATAAAAAGTTTTAAAAACAAGAATGAAGAAGATGTCATTTATTCCAAATCAGAGTCCTCAGTGAATATACTATCTGCTGTACCCAGACTGTGGGATCAGAAAGCATTTCGAATACCATGTTGCCCAAAACAATATTCTTGTGGAGTAAATAACTATCATTCTGTTGGATAAGGCGGTGTCTATTTCAGAAAAGAAAGATGCATATGTTTTAAATGCTGTTCCATGTAAAAGAATAACAAAAGTTTTTATCTACTCTAGTTTTCAGTACAGGGAACACCTATAATTTACTTTATTATCGTCTCTCTTTGAGCTCTTTGAGCACCTAGTTCATTTCAAGATGCAATTCTGAAACATAAAGAATGCAGGAAGATATATAAACTATTGCTTATTAGCAAGTTATTTCTATTTAGACAAAAACCATGCAACCAGGAGTTCAATAATATAGGCATTAGGGGTACTCACCAACTTTCCTCTAAAAAATAGTCTTGCCTTTTCCAGGCATTGAGTCGTTCCTATCTTTCTAGCTATGAAACAGAACTAGACTGGTAAGAAAAGAGGCTTGCCTCCACTACCTGAACACTCCTTTAAGTAGGTAGGACAAACCAGAATATTAGGATGAGCGACACACCCATTGCAGCTGAGAGAAGAAAAGTCGTCCCAGCCTTGTTTGAAGAGTACACATCCATCTTTTCTTAGTTTTATTTTAGGAAGCAATATGCCAAAGGCAGAATGGATCTCAAAAGGTTCAGTAGTCAGAATAAACACTGAATTAATTGGCAAACCTCCAAAGATATAATATATTCACTTTGGCCTATAAAGCATTCTTGTTTCTCCCATCATTCCATAGAAACAATGGTATTAACCCTTTCTGTTTTATAGAAAGGATACCCTGCTCACACCCAATGGTGGATTCATTGATATGAAAAGTTTATACTTGCTTGATAGAAGGCCGTCTTCCCCAAACTGGGGCCCTTCAGGTGTTTTGGACTAAAGCTCCCACCAGCCCCAGTCAACATAACCAACGGTCAAGGAAGATTGGAGGGGGAGACCTCCAGGTTGGGGAAGGTTGGTAAGTCAATTAAGGGGTCATGGTTCAGAACTAATTTCCTGAAATACTATTTCCTATGCATTCCTTCAGAACAATCTTCCGAGAGTGGAAAGGGTACAAATTCATTTCTTTAAGCTAAACTTTTCCCCAAATTAGGTCTATTTCATTTTGAGATTCCTGCGTTGCAGGGGCTTGAACTAGATGGCCCTTAGGGTCCCTTCCAACTCTCTGGTTCTGTGATTCATATAGCAAGTTGGTTTCCCTTTTCTGATTCTTGGTTATATTATTATTCCATATTTGAATCAAATACAGCAATTCTAAGTTATTGCTACAACTATTATTATCTGTATCATGTATACGTGTACTTGGCCTAGTTAGAGAAGCTTCAATAAACAGTCTTCTTCCACATCATATTACAGTAATTCTGGTAGGGCTAGTTGACAAAACTGGATGTGATCCATCTCACATCTTAAAAGGCTTGATGATTTTATGGCAGAGAACAGTATTAAACATTCCACCATCGTTTATCTCAACTTTAAAGATGAAACAAATTTTATCTTTTCCCCCAGGAGCATGTACCTGATCACTTGATGCCAACAGGTTTCTCGCCCATAAGTAGTAGTAGTAATGATGATGATAAATAATAATAATAATAATAATAATAATAATAATAATAATAATAATAATAATTTATACTCCACCCAATGAGTGGCTAACTTAAAGTATTTTTAATATACTGTGTTAGCAAGAAGGACAGAGGCGGGAACCATCCAGTCTTCACGTGTGACTTCTCTGTATGGTACTTTTCTTCCACACTGTAGAATTGCTCCTACTAAACTAGAATAATTTTTATGCAATATTGCATAAAATAATGAGTGACGCCAACAGGCCAACAATGAGTGACGCAAGATTTTCAAAGCTTGTTTTGCTTCTACAAAACCAGCCCAACTACACTGCGCATTCCAGCTGTAATATACACCTTCTTACAGTCAGAGTCATCACATTAACAATTGCAGTGCTTCCTTAAATATTGTTGGTTGTGTGTAAAGCAGATTTATAATAGTCTCCTCTTTGAACCAGCATCAAAGATTATTACTTACTACTAATCACATCTTACATTTGTTTGGCTGGATTCTGAATTCATTTGCGCTCTTCGAAGTATTATGATTCCCCCATAGCTATTTTTTTGCTTTGTTTGATCTTACTTTTTCATTCTTTTTTGTCCTTGGGGTATATAGACCTACCCAACTTGGTTGACTGCTTCATGCAACTGACAAAGTGGGGTTTGACAAATGGAAGCTTTTGCCACCATACATCTGTTGTACCTTACAAGCTAACAAGACTTCGTTGTTTTTGCATATTCTTAGTACAAGTTATCACCAAAGAATAAGGATGGTACATTAAGAAGCCTGCCTAATTATTGCTTTCATAACAAACAAAATGTAAGAATTAAAAAATCTACTAACCCTACTAGATTTTCTACTCTGGGATGAACCATACATATCTTCTTCGTAACCATTTGTCTGTCGTAAGAGGGAAGGGGAGGGAGAGACAGAGAGAAAGGGGAGTAAAGAACTAAAACAGCCATATGAAATTCATTTAGAAGTAGCATCATAGAATTTGTCTATAAGAACACTAAACCAAACTTGAGAAGGAAGAAAGATCCAGCCTAGGCTACCAGAAATTCAGAGTCACACCTCACAGGAAGATGCTAAAAACAACAACAGTTTCTCATAATTCCTGTAAATCGGGTAATTCTTTAGTTATGCATCTATTTTAACAAAGGCAATATAATATCAAAGAATATAGAAAATTATTAATCTTATGTTGTTGTTTACTAGGGAGAATAGATTGCCTGGAAAGATTGAAGCAAAAAGAACATATGCATCTTTATTCACTGTTACAGACTTTGACCTCATCTATTCAGTATCCCTCTAATAAACAAATTGTGTGACCATAATTCAATGTGCCCACCACAATTGTAGTAAACCCTTCTTATTTGATCATAGTTATTACTGGTTTGAACTGGATCTCTTATCTCTTTCTGTCAAGGTCATGCTGACTATAAAAGTAAGGCCAGAAGGAGCCTGGGCTTCACTTTCTCTTTCTAGCTATCTTCCTTCTGATGTTCTGTACATAGTTTGCTTAGTGTTAAGGTTTAGACTTATTATAAGTTATTGTAAGTTTCAGTTAAGTCTGCTGCAACTGGATTTCTTATGGACAGTGCCAATCCTGAATGTATTGGATTTGTGACCATTATGTTAATTTGCAATCAGCAGCAGTAACGCTCTGCTGGATGAAATTCAATTGCCTCTGGTCTATTCTTTGGGAATCCTGCAACGTGTTAAAGTTTTTACTCTGCTAACTATACGTTGGAATCTGCTCTGGATCAATATTGAGTAGAATTCCATAACATTAAAAAAATGATTATTAGTATAGTTTTATTTTCACTAGCTTCATATAGAGCCGTGACCATTTTCTGGGATTATCCATGTCAGAACTCTGGCAACTGTATTCACTTTTAAGTAGACAGTGATAATCTGCTATAAGCTTAAAACAGAAATAAGTTTAATTGGTGTATGAAATGGAGAATTGACCAGGCTTTATTTGCAGAACTTAAGCCAACATGGCGGGGTGGTTAAGCATTAAGTGTCATTCCTGGAGTAGGAAAGGCCACACGCAAATCCCCACAGAGCTATTAGATTCATGGGGTGACCCAGAGCCACTTAGTCTCTCCGCCTTGCCTTCTTCTCAGTGCTGTTGTGATGATAAAATACAGTGGGGAGGAAATCTATGTATACTGCCCAGAGCTCCTTGGGGGGGGGGGGGGAGTGGAACAGAACTATAACAGAGATGGAAAAATACTTTCTGCAGTTAGCCTGCACTGGCTAAAATATTGTAAATGATTTCTCTGCCCTTCCACAGCAGCCTGCCTTTGCACTCAGAAACCCTACAGAGGCCTGGAACAGAGAGAAAAAATGTGTCACATCAACTCTTCTCTGTGTCACAAAGGAAACCCAGCATTTGAGCAATGCCTTACAAATCTTGCTCCTTCGATCAGAAGATGAAATGAGCATCACCACAAACACACAAGCCCTCCCCCACCCAATGAAGTAGCACTTGCAGTGGCTAATCAGAGAAGAATGTAAGTGACAGTACTTCTAATCGTATAATCATTACCTAGATAGGGCGCTGCTGTGCTGCAAGAAGGGAGTGGGTGAAAAGCTATGCTCACTTCTCCATTCCTTAGCAGTTGCACTAAGGGGTAAGTAGTCACCCATGTTACTCGTGTTACCATTCTGCGAAACATGGGGACCTTTCAAAGCAAAACGCCAATAGATGACCACTTCTACTCAGGTATAAGTCCTATTAAATTCAAGGGGTCTTACTCCCAGGTGTATGACAACAGCCTATTCTTCCTCCAAGCTGACAATAATATATTGTAACGTGAGTTGCTCTTCTCTCTCCCCATTGTCTAACAATATGGCACCACATTTTTCCTCTCAGATTATTATGGAAATACATGTTTTGAAAATAATGCATTTCCTCAGAAACACAATGTTATTCACATATCTATAGCACAAACATACTGCTAATATCACTTGTAAAATGCAGTCGTATCAATCTCTCTTTTCACCTTCCATATGTTACTGTTCTCAGGGGAAGATAGAACCTTTGAATACATACTGTTTTGAAGTTCATCCTTTTGGTCCTCTCTGTCTCTAATCCAGTCTGAAGCAAGAGGAAGAATGCAGAATGAAAAGGCTTTCAATTCCCACTTCTCTCATATCCACAAATGAAATAGAAATTTGGCTCTTAGTGAAATCTTAGCATTTATGAATGCATGTACATGCTCAAAGGATTCAGGAGCAATGTCACTGAGAAGATCTGCCCTTTTGCAAAACACAGGAATGCTCTCAAAAACCAGCTGATAAGAGTTCTATTATACTTGCCTACAAGGTTAATCAAACTATCTGACCAAACCACTGCAGTTAGGAAGTAAGCACAATGTCACAGTTCTCATGCTGCAACCACTGGCAGAGGAAGAGGAGTGCAGAGGGAGCGCACCGACCCTGGCAGCGCGATCCCAGTGGGGTGCCATCATGGCTGCCCCCTCCGCCCACGCTGGGCACCACGCCCCTGCGGACAGCACACCATGCCCCTGGGACACGCGCCAGCCCCGCCCCCACCTGCTCTCCGCCCCCCCGCCCCCCAGTGCTGGAGGATGAAGCTCCGCCACTGGCTGCAGCAGCACAATGAATCAAGTCTGGGTTGACAACAGGAGACAGGGGGAAAGGAACCCCTGAGTGACGTATGTGGCCAAGTGAACTGCAAGTTACTAATCACTACTTCAGCATGATTGCAACTTTAAGCTCCAAAGATCTGAGCTACTTCAATCTCAGCTGAATGCAGAATTTGAAATCTGTCATTATCCCAGCCATTAGAATCTCATCACATCTGATGACTCTCAAAATCAGGTTTTGATTCAAATTCAAACATCTGTTTGAGATGAATAATTTCAGATAAGACTTGGGGGTTGAAACATCATTCATCTAATTTAATTACAAGCCATGCTATTTGGATAATTCTGTAAGGAAAATGAAAAAGTCCAACAACTTAATGCTGACAGTCTCTCTTACTAAGTAAAAGTTCCAGGCTAAAATACAAGTGGGGAATCACCCCCTATAAACACAAACGTTTGAAATTTAAATTAAAAGCTATGCATTTTTTATTCATTGTAACATCAGGCAGATACAAATAATAATAGAAAAGGTGTCAGGTTTCCTAATAATGTTATATAGTGGAACCTTGGGTTGCAGACGTAATCCATGATGGAGGCACGTCCACAACCCGCAGTGTTCGTAACCTGCAGCACAGCGTCTGTGCATGCGCGTGACGCAATTTAGCACTTCTGCGCATGCGCAAGCGGCGAAACCCGGAAGTAACCCGAGGTACCACTGTAACCAACCAGGGAAAAGGTTGATTGTACAATAAGAGTTGCTATATAAATTGTGCAAAATATAGGCTGTTACACATGCATAAGATCACATTGAAATATAATTCCCCCCCCCCATACTTAGAGAGCCCGGCAGGCCTGTGTGACTCTCACTGATGCTTACTTTAATACAGGCTCAAGCAGACAAAAAATTCACAGCTTAGAATAAGGAAAGCTGGGAGACAGTGGGAAAAAGGCAATTATCAAACATCTAGGAATGGAAGAACAGAACCACCCATCTTAAGCAAATGCAGGAGACAATTCTGGCAATGTTTAGTCACTTAGTACTAACCCTTAGGCTTCCGCGGCTACCCACAGACATGCGCTCATCTTCATCTGAAGCCTACAGGGAAGCAAGTAAAGAGGATACCAGACAACCATTTAAAAAAGATGGAAATGCAACACTGAGTCAATAATCCAGGGAGAAGTTTGAATGATGAAATACAAGAAAAGGTACCAAAACACTACACAGCCTAACGTATATATGAAACATTCAGCGGGGGGGGGGGGGGGGACCCCAGCAAAATGAAATCCAAAAAAGGAGAAATATCTAAAACCTTATTAGCTTTTTACGTTCCTTGTAGCTATCTGAAAACATTTCAGTTTATGTGCAGGAGATACATAGAAGTTAATCTATTTATTTATTCATTCATTAAATTTATATACTGCCCTTCATCTGAAGATCTCAGGGCAGTTTGCTTGATGAAAATAAAGTTAGAACAAAAACCAATCAAAACAAAACAACCGCCCCCCAAAAAACCCCACACATTTAAAATGCCATAGAATATTAATCAGCCAAAGCCAATTAGGGAGCCACTGCAGAAAAGGCCTGTTCTCGCGTTGCCCCCCTCCGGACCTCTCATGGAGGAGGCACATGAAGAAGGGCCTCAGATGAGGATTTTAGGGCCTGGGTCAGTTCATATGAAGAGTGACGGTCCTTATGGTATACCAGTACTAAGCCGTTTAATGCTTTATAGTTCAAAGCCAGGACTTTAAATTGGACCCAGAAACTAACTGGCTGCCAGTGTAGTCTGGCCAGGATCAGTGTAATATGCTCAAACCATCTGGCCCTGATGAGCAACCTGGCTGCTGAATTCTGCATCAGGTGAAGTTTCTAAACCATCTTCACTGAAGAATCTTCAGAGGCAGCCCTATGTATAACATGTTGCAGTAATCTAACTTAGAGGTTACCAGAGAAGACCACAGAAGTTAGGCTATCTCTGGTGCAGCTAGACCACCAGCCGAAGCCAATGGAAGGCACTCTGCACCACTGAGGCCACCTGAGCATAGGCGCCAACTCTGAGAGGACCTGGGTTCTGGGGCATCCACAAAACTGTTACTGTGAGTGCCCAGCCGGTCAACCCAATGTGGCGCGCATGCATGACCTCACACAGCGTGCTGAGGCCCAGCGTGGCCTGTTGCACCCTCCGAAAGCTCACTGCAGCTGCTGGAGGGTTCAGCGGGGCCTGTCGCACCATGTGACGTCATGCGCGTGACGTGTGTGATGGTGTGTGCGTGTGCGCACTGGGCACCCACAATGTGGGGCGGAACCCAGTGTGCCTGCACCTAATCCTCTAGCGACAGCAAAGGATCCAGGAGTACTTCCAAGCTACTGGTAGCATTAAGCACATTTAAGATCCATGCAGACATAACAGTGGTTAAAATGAAGAACAGAGGGAACATGTATATGAAAGAGGAATGGTGATCCCATGATCCCTGTGGATGATCCCATCCTGCTCCCAATTCATTCAATTAAAAAATAATCAATGTGGGGTTTTGTTTCAGCTAAATTTGCAGAGGTGCTCCACAAATCTCCACAAAGAAGATTAATTTTAGTCATTAATTTTTATTCATTACTTTTACAATGAAAGTTCTAGCACAAAGTGCAAACAATACTGACCGAGGCATTTCTTCTGGATTTACGGGTGTAACGCTCACTATCTTCCTACCAAGGCAGAAGGAAAGACAGAAGATAAAATGTAAGGGAGAAGCATGCATACAGAACTTTGAAAGAAAAATGTTAGGGTCAAGAACTCAGCAAGATTGCACCTGAGGATGAAAAATGGTACTCAAAGATAATTCAGAGAAAATAGCAATAGGTATTTCACCATATCTGAAATCCATTGTTGTTCCAGACTCAGAAATCTATTGTGTATATGAAATCTCATGACATAATTATTCCTTTTGCAAACCCACTTCTATATGCAACTGTGAGCTAAAGAATTCTATAAGCACACATTCTAATTGTTCTGAGTTCACAGACTGAGAAGCTCCTTTTGGTAGTCTACACATGTGGGGTGCACTTTAACCTGTGCTGAGTTATAGTTATCTCCACGGCCAACAGTGATCAGCAGTGTTTAGGGGCCGGGCTAAAGCTCAGTGGCAGAGCATCCCTGGTCCCTGGCTCAATCTCCAAGTGGGATGAAGAGATTCCCAGGAGACCTGCTGCCAGTCAGTGCAAATAACGCTGAGCAACATGGAGCAAAGGCAGCTTTCTATACAGCCTCCTCACATTAAGCACATAGATGGCCCAGGAAGAAATGTACGAGGATTCTTGGGCAAAGTAGCAACAATATGTTAACATTTCTCATACACCTCTCTTATTAATGTTTATGTTCATTAAGATGTTTCCTCAAACTACCACCATGCAATTGTACTCTCAATGGAGAGTAGTGGGAAACAGTGTGGAAGATTGATCATAGTGCTTGAGATTAAAGCACCTCCTGCTCCTGTGTGCCTGAAGGATGTCTCATGCCTCTCCCCTTTCTCACATCTCTAACAGTGATTGATAAATGGTTAGTGCATATAAGCCTGTACATGGAAACTAGAGTCTAATTGACAGGTGTCAGCAACATTCTTCAGCAATATGACATGACATCCCTAAGAAATGCTTTGGATTTTGAAAATGGCAGGGTGGTTTCCGAGAGTTAGTACACCATATCAGTCTTCCAACTCTGAAAAATGTTTTAACTACTAGAGTTCAGGAATGAAAGCACATATTCAGGTAGAGATAACAGTTATGCTACATAGTTTATTCAACATGATGGCCAGTTTTAGACAAATCTGGATTCTTAGACAAAGCCTACCATCCACTGCTCGATGTCGCCAAACTTTGTATCCAGACCATAATATTTCTATGAAAGAAAGAAGGTGGAAACTTAGATGAAAAAGTAAACTACACAAGTTTATAGGCATGCCTACACCAAAGATTTTGCTTTAGTCAATAAAATACATTGATTTGGTTTGACCAAACCATTACTATAGACTTGGAGCTCAACTTTGCTTGACATGGCTACAGTGTAGCTATACCAAGACTATGAAAGTCTCGAAAATTGGGCTTAATCTGCAAATAGCCACTGGCATTAATACTCACTGCCTTCCAATTAAGGCAAGAGGGTGACATATTTCAAGGATCAAAAAACCTCAAACATAATCAGTGAAGTTCAGAGTAACATCGATCACACAAATCTAGCAACTAACCTAGAGGTCAAATAGCCACAGCCTCCTCTGTAGCATAGGCATGCCCTTTAAAAACACATCTGTACAGGGGTGAGCAACTTATTCAGCATCAAGAGTCTCAAAGCAAATGCAGCATGAGCTGAAGGTCCACAGTTAATATGCACACTGCATTCTCCACCCCCATAGGCCACTGTGGAACTCAATCTTAGCCAGAGCCTTTAAAAGTATGAAAATGCTTCAGGGACCCAGAAACTGAGAAACATGCAGTGAACCTGTTTCTTCTACCAAGGTAGGATCAGCTCAAAGTATTCATTTACTTCTCTGATTCAAGTGTGCAGAAAAAGTATACCATAAAGTGAGAACGATATCTGTGCGGTAAGTTTATCAAGCACATAAAAGAATAGGCACTGTAGAAATATAATTGCAATACAGAAAAATCCACACCCACAGACTCACAATCTAAATAAGTCAAGATACAAGGATAATAGAAAATGGAGTCAGAGGAATTAAAGAAAGGAGGTGAGGCACCAAGTGCAAAGAAAAAGTCAGGTGAGGGAGATGGAAACGTTTTGAGCAGTTTGAGAGGCAAAAAGAACATTCCAAATATCTATGAGGGCAAAATGTTAACAGTGGAGTGGTGAGGTTTAAAAAATGGATGCATGAGGAAAAAAATTAAGACAACAGGGTTTGGGTCAGAACCTGTAAAGCAAAAGAGGAGGGGGAGGATTACAGGAGGAGGATGGGAACAGTGAAGTCACAACATGTACTATGAGTACTTTGCTTTCCACATTAAAGGGGAGCTTTAAAAGGAACTTATAGCAGTCTGGAGAGGCACAAGTCAGAAGCATAATGCATCATTCTTTTTCTGCACATCTGAATCAGCTCAGTCCAGAGGAAGACGATTTCAAGAAAGAGAGAAAGCAAATGAAGAGAAGGCAACTGCCCAATCTCCTTGATACCCCTCCCAGCACAAGAGAGCTCAGAAGTTGCATGTCCCCTCCCCTGCAAACAACACGTTGCCCACCCCTGCATGACAAGGGATCTCTGCAGCACCACACAGACAAAGGATCAAGCAAACGTGCTCATGCAAGACTGCAAGCCAGAGCATCTCTTCTGAAGGCACTGAAGCATAAATTGCTTTCCACAAGGCAGCTTCTCTGTTCAGAATGGCAGCACTGTTTAAAGTCAGTCCAGCAGTAATAGGTTGCTGAGCACTGTTAGCAGGGCATATTATTCTCTAGAGAAAGAAGTGGAGAATGATGCAACAGGCCTGAATTTCTGACCCAGTTCAGTCAAGATTTATTATAAAGGAACATTTGAGCAAAAACAGTGGCTTCACACTTTGTTTGACTTAAGTTTCAGGGGCAGGAATGAAAGGTAAATTTATTCTATTGGGATTTTTACAAATTGAGGGAACCCTCTGCTAAAAAGTCCTCTCTCTTGAAGGTTGATGGGTGCCATGAATAACAACTGTCCTGTATTGTTAAGAGGAAGACAAGCATTTCCATGTTAGGCAGAGCGACAATGGTGCTCTAATATTTAATAGACAGCTGCAAAGAAGAGACACTTCCTGACACACCAACTCCAGTAGAGATATTAAAACAGTTACTTATCTCTTAAGTAGATAAGTCGCTCCTATTTCTTCCTGACACACTATTTAACAAGAAGCTCTGCTGGCTTACTGAAATGTGTTATTATATGCTTTCTATTTACCTATTAGAGTGTTGCAGACACCCTTAAAATGTATTTTTTTTTTCAGCAACTGACCCCAGTTACTAATTTTATGCTTCTTACAAGGGTGAAATTTTACCCATTAATTGAAGTTCAAATTATGTAAAAATACTGAGTGAGGGCCAATGTAACATTAGCACAAGAAGATTGAGATTTAGCATTCTTTCACAAGCAGTTGCACTTGGGGCAGTAGTACACAAAGCTTAACTGTCACAGCGTATAAGAATAGCAGTTGCACTAGGAGCTATGCAACAACTTTCACAAATAGAAGACACCCACTGGATTTGGCTGTTACACTACACAGCAAGGCTCCCACCAGCAGTACAGCTGTTGCGCAAAATCAGTAAGCAGGGCCGACAGAATGCAGCCAATACTGAACAACCCATACTAACAATGTGCAAAACTTTTTATCCTATTCCTTTTATAGCGCCAGCCGCCCCGTCCCCCATTCAGGGTGGTAGTTGCCAGGAGGCGGGCGTGCAGCACTCGGTTCCAAATAGAAGCCGCACTTCAACTTTTCAGTCAGAATTTGGGGGGAAAGTGCAGCTTATATTTGGGCCAAAACGGTGAATCCCAATTGCAAACATCTCCTATAGTTCCATCCACATCAAGAATCTGGTTAGCCCAGAAGGCAATAAGCCATAAGTTTCTCTTGAATGTGAGGTATATGAGTTCAATGAAACCAGTGTTTGAGACTCCCGTTGTTCTAGGCGCATTTTGCGACTGGGGATTTCATTAGCGCAAGCAATTTCTGAGCTCTGGGCACAGTACTGCATCTAAGATTTCAGATTAAAACTGCCACTGCTGGAGTGGGAGGAGAAATTCCTGCCTGTTCGACTTTCAAGAAATCACTTCAGGGTAAGGCAAGCTGATGGGTTCTGCCTCTCAGCTGGCCTTACAGCAACCCTCAAAACCCTAAGAAGTTTAAGGGGGTGGGCTGGGGAAGAAAGGCTTCATTTTTTGCAGTCTTCAGATGAAGACTAGACCATGTGAAAAATGGACATAATATTTTAGCTGCAGTTCATTCATTTGCAGCTTTGTATTCTTGTTGTTGCGCCCATGACCTAGGTTTAAGGTGCCATTTAGCTCCTAGCTTTCATATCTCAGTTTCTAACACTGAATGAAACAAATTTATTTAAAAAGCAAGTGTTTCTGTGATGTCAGAGCAAGTGGTTTTGCACTAGTTTTCTTCTTTTTAAAACATTTACATGAACTCATAAGAGAATGTGCCACACATATTTCAACAACCCAATCAATTTTAAAGGAAACACTTTCAAAGTAACTCTGCACAGAGGGGTGTTGTTAGTGGGGAAGGATATGACTGGTGACCATGGCATGAGCACCATCAATATGCCCCAATGACAACTATGGACACCTCTTTTGCAGCAGTGCTCACTACTGTATATTGCTGGAAGGGACTTCAGCATCCTCCAACCCCCAGGAACTGACTGAAGCCTTAGAGAAGTCTACAAACCTTGTTTGATAAGAGACAGAGCAATTAGCATACACAATGCAGGAAAAAACAGCTCCAAGCCTCTGAAGAAGTATCTCCTTTAGTCCAAGACCAAAGCAGTCAAGCAACTTCAGCGTTTTCAGAAGCTGTCTAATTTGCACTGCCATTCAAGAAGCATTAGTAAGTACAGTCACTGAAGTGAAAACATGCAAAGAAAGAATAGAATGTTGCCCAAGCAAAAGGAGCCTGATTGTCAGAATCCTGGGAGACTCATTAGTAAATAGCAGCAGGTTTACCAATGAAGACAGTTTGTGATTTAGTCTTCTATGATAATAATTGCATATGCATATCTTGAAGTTTTATTGAAAACTTCAACATGGGCTGTCACACAAATATACACTACTAAAACTGTTGGGATCCACAAAGAGTATTTTAATTTTACCGTATATCAAAATCTGAAAGCTGTTTGTTGCCTGCAACAGCTATTCCAGTTTAACAGTCTGCTGCTCTAGTCCAATATTAAGTTATAACTCCAGCCATACACCATACCCACTCCAATGTGGTAACTTTGAATTACCCACTCTACAAGGCATCTTCCCATACGCAATTACTGGCTGAAAGCATGCCTTGTTGGACTACATCAATCAGTTATGAGGGAATGCAAAGTAATTATGGCTCTAAAAACAAATCCACATGGACCAGTGTGCTGGTGTTGTGTGGCAGCTGCTATTTCAGCATTTGAAGTCACAGCCATGCTGTCATTTTAGAGCCTAGTAAAAAAAATCACAGTTAAAAAGAGCAATTATTGTGAACCAATCCTGTGATATTTCAGCCGATTAGTACTATATCAGTAAATTAGCTGTGGGAGAAGCTGTTATTTGAGCAACTCACAACGAGATCAAGTTTACTCTTGGTTGATGTTAATATAGTAGCAGAATTTTACATGTAGAAGCAAGAGAGTCTTAAAGATAAATTTCCAAGTAAATCCTGCTGCATACCTGACATATTTAAGTGGGTTTAATTCTCAAGTGCCATCAGGTTTCCTGATGCAAAAGGAAAAGTGCATGCAATCACACAAGAGGCTAAGCAAACCCTACCTTTTGAATTTGATAGATCTACATTGGCAAAGGAAAGGAAAGAAAGAAAGGAGAAAAATAAGGGCAATAGCTTTCAGTAGGTACAGTTCACAAAGAACTCTTCTTCCACATAAACCCATATATGAGAATGCAGAAATAAACCACAGTTCAAGACCAATTTTTTTTATATATCAAGAATGCAAAATGTGCTTCAGCGGTGGAGGAAAATTTCACTGGATCCAATAATGTGGACAGAGATCCATATAAAACACAAAGAATGACTCTTGGATTGTTAAAACCCAGCAGTGGGATAACTCTTCCAGTTCTTTAGACGCTGGCCTTGTAATTTAGGTAAGCACAGGACTCCAGAGTTGCATGGCTGTGCAGTTCTGGTAGACCAAGTAGAAGCTTCGGTAATAACATGAACACATAGTTTCCTACCCAACTTCCACTGCAACTTATTAATGTAGCCATATCCTGAGAAGTATTATTAGTTGGCTTCACATTATACCCAGACTTCAAGTTCACCAGAAAAGGCAATGAAAAATGTTGATTTTTAAAGCCTTACATACAGTGCTGGGAAGCAGAGGCACAGCATAAGTTCCCGTAACAGAAGATAAACCACATATTTATACTGTAAAAAGTTCTTCACAATGAATATACATTGTTGATCCCCAACACAAATAATAATCAAGACTTTTAGAGAATAATAGGGCATTTTTCTTTAACACACACAATAGAAGTTTTACTTCTACAGAAGTTTCTAGCACAAGGGGGAGGGGGACCCCACGCTTCCTGATTATCCAATTAGAATTACACAAAAGGAATTTTGCCAGTCCAAGCAAGCTCCCCTAGTTTCAGCATAAAGTACAGTATATCAAAAGCATACCACCCTTACCTCTGTGTAAATCATAATGTTGACTATATACCATGTCATACATATGTTGCATAATCACACTTTAAGCAGCCTGACCTTTCTACTTTAAATAGCAAACAATGGATCCTGACATTTCAAGAGTATCTTTATGGAAAATTACTTCAAGCAAACATTTTAAGCACAGTGTTGTAGCCCAGAGCTTGCAAGCTATTCCGTAACATTCAAAACAGAATACAATAATCACTCAGTCCTCTCTAAAAAGGCCTCTCTAGATTAATTACAGCAGTGAAGTTTGGACCTTTGGTGGCAGTCCTGCCTGCAGGAGCTGATGGCACATAGCACTGTTCTCCATAACCCTGAATCAGAAGAAGCTGTGCATGATCTGGACAGCTGCCCACATGCCCACCCCCAGGTCTCTCCAGTGACCATTGCTGCTAAGTTCTTCCCTCCGCAAGAGGTGGTGGAGTGGGAATTTGGGGGGAGCCCAGCCAAATGCTCAGTGCCATTGCCAAGGAGTAAAGTATGGATTCTCATATTTTGCGCAGCAGCCAGTAGGCTCCAAATTGAGATATCGCTTTCATAATTTTTGACGTGGCAATATATCACAAATCAGGATGTGTGTTAGGGCTGGGCACTTTCCGATTAACAGTAGGTTTCAGCTTTCTTAGCCTTCCAGCTAAGAAACAGACCCTCCACCTTGCCTGTATCTGACATCCCCAGACAGACAGCCTGGTATTTGCCCTCTTACCCAAACTGACTTTGTTTTGATTGCCAGGTTGGGAAGGACTGCCCAACGTGTCTGTGTCTGCTTTTTTTGGTCTTTTATTTCTTTTGGAGGAGTAGTGTTTTGTCAAGGATGTTGTCAGGATGGTTGGCAGTACCCTCACTGTGAGAAGTGAAGTTACATGGAAACAGGCAGAGGGTCTTCTCGGTAGTGGCACCCTCACATCAGATGTCAAGGAGATAAAGAACTATACAACTTTAAGAAGACATCTGAAGGCAGCCCTGTATCAGGATGTTTTTAGTGCTTGAC
Organism: Podarcis tiliguerta; assembly: GCF_965153285.1. Taxonomy (NCBI): domain Eukaryota; kingdom Metazoa; phylum Chordata; class Lepidosauria; order Squamata; family Lacertidae; genus Podarcis; species Podarcis tiliguerta. The sequence goes on from NC_139534.1 coordinate 3,440,573, forward strand.
TTTTTTTTATGTGTGCTGGAAGCTGCCCAGAGTGGCTGGGGAAACCCAGCCAGATGGCAGGGGTATAAATATTCTTATTCTTATATGTTTGGGGGACATTCTGAGCACTGTCAAATTTTATTCTATAAAACTGTGGTGCTCAAGACAGTTGCTTAGACTTTCATATAAGCACAGGGGTCCAACTAGCCTGGGGATAACTTTTCTGTCTTAAACACAGAAACTTATGAAACAAATTAAGTATATCATGCAAACTAACAATTAAAATTTCTGAAAACAATAAATAGCCAACACACACAATTGTTTTTAGATAAAAAATAGTTTAGACAGCCAACAAGATTACTTTGAAATAAAAGAAGTTGTAGCTAGTTCTCTCTCTGTTATGAACTGAAAATCCACAGGGAGGGGGCCAAGGCCAACATCCCCATGTGATACCAGGGCTGTGCAAGGCCTAGGGACCTCTCTGTGTCACATCAGATGAGAGCTGTACGGCTTGTATCAAGAGTCAGAGATGCAGAACTGACATTTTTGCTTTTTGCAGTTAATATAGCATACACACACTAGAAACTACTTGGTGATTTATAGACCAATATCCAGGGCGCTTTTAAACCAGCCATTAATTAAAAGCAATACTGCAAACTCTGCTTAGAGGCATTACCAGAATACACAGTTTTAGTCACAAGTAACTATATTTCCTTGAATATCTTTCTACCATGCACTGTGGATTGATTGTTGCCTCTGGCAGAAACTTAAAAATTGCTATACTGTACTTGGTTTCACCCAAAAATGTAAGATTAAATGGGCCAGTTGTGAGATAACCAGTTGGATAATTGTCTGCTCAGAGGTTGGTCTGGTTCATACACAATGCTAAATCAATAAATTATAATTTAACACGAACAAGCAAACATTCTTACTCGTTGCAAGAACTACATCCACATGGAAGAAGATATAGTTTTAGTGTTAATCCATCTAAGTTCTCAACACATGACTGGATGTTTTACCAACACCCATAGAGAGGCAAGAGTAGTCCCATATACTGGTCAAGCCCAGGATGCCGTTAGGAACTGACAAAAGCAAACACAAGATTTCAGAACAGGACTCCAAAGGGTGTGTGGAATCTAGATGGACCTAGAGACAGAAGCACTTTCAGTAACTGCTCACTTAGGTCCCTTAGGAAGGAGGACACAGATCACTTAGAAAGCACAAGTAGGAAGAATACTGCTGCCAGGAACTATGAGTTTGTTCTACTGCTGTTTAGGAAATCCTGTTACTCAGGACTAGAACAGCAGGTGGATATAAATAACCTTGACAGACGTGTAAACCTTCTGGTGGAGTTTACAAAGGAGAATTCCACTCAGATAGAAGCAACTGTTGTAGAGGAAAGGCTGTTTAGGCCAGTTACTATTACTATCTGAGACGGTAGTCTTAAAAGAGCATGCTTTCAAAATATTACCCATTGACTAAATACAAACTATGGACAGGACTATTGCGGCCACTGCCAGCATTGACCTAGAAGGGTGTGCCAATTCTGTGCACGAGCCCAACAGATGCTTCTTTTGCTTTTATTTCCCAAGCAAGCATGCACAAATTGATTCTGAATTCATCAAACACACAAAAGTAATAATAGCTCTCCAGCTGTCAAGCAGAAAGAGCTAGAACCATACTACTTGGAGGTTGCAAATGCTACTTTTATTTCATTTCAGTTGAGTGATGTGTGAGAAGGAAACAATACTCAGACCAAAGAAGGTGCTTTCCTAGGTCCCTCCCCCACATCTTAAGGAACAGGAAATTCTGTATAGTTCAAAATAAAAAATTGTGGCTCTTCTATTTTACATTATTACAAGAAGAACTGAGTAATGTATTTTATCTTTTGTGTAAGAGCTTTGGCTACACAAAATAAGTAAATAATATTCAAGAAGAACCATTAACACCCATTTAATCTATTTTCCATTCATTAAACAAATTTATTACAATCACCACCAACTGTGGCTCCCAAAGGACCGTTTCTGCGTTTCATTCAAAAGATTAAGAAGTAATTTTGGGGCTGCAGAGAAAGACAACTCAATATCTTTAACATACCTCCTTTTGCTGCCTCTCCAGTTCCTTCATTCGGATTTCTCGTGCTTCAGCTCGTGCGGCACGCTTTGCTGCAAGCCTCGCTTCAGCCTACCATAAAGGAAAAAAAAAGAATAAAGCTATATTTCCACATAGTTTAAACTTGCAGAACATGCCTTAGCTGGAGGGGAAGTACATGTAGGCAGACAACAAGCTTTCACGCAAAATGCTCACCATTAGTCACTGGTAGTATTCAATACCTGCTTGTTCTGTCATCCAATAGAATACCTTTAGCCCCTCCAAGGCAGGGATAGCCAAGGTGGTGCTCTCCAGATCAGGCATGACGGGAGCTGGAGTCCAGCACCATCTGGAGGACACCACACCTTGACTATTACAGCTCCAAGGTTTGCATAAAAGTACGCCATATCATCAGTGACGCAAGGGCATTTCTAAAAGATGCAGTGATTGGCCTTTAGCCTGACACGAGTCACTTGTAAATGCAAATACAAAATAGAAAGCAAAGGAGAACCATTTGGAAACTCAAATACATGCTCTAGCTAGCCGGTATAGGTTTTGCACTTTAATTACAGATGTGAGAATAGTAACCACCCCCTACCTTCATCTTGTAAAAATAGCCAAAAGATGTTTTGTTTTGTGAACTCAAAATCTTGCTTATCATGTAGAGACATTTTAGTTGGTCCTAATAAAACAATACTGTTGCTGTTGGGTTTTTCTTTCTGATGAAACATTATGGTTATATATGAGTTTTGTCTATGAGGCATTTGACAGGATATTATTCCTTTCTACATAACTGGGGAATTCACAACTACAAAGCTAGTTTCACCTTTCCCTTACATAAAGTGCCTAAGTAATCTGCAAGAAAAGGCTGACTTGAAAAACAGGTTTCCTTCAGCAACGACATCTATAAATAAATGCACTGATTCAACTCACTCAGCATCCATGTGTCAAAAATAGACCACATATAAATATGCTACATGTTTCCACTGAAAGCCTTTTAGCACACCATTGTAGTTATTAACTATTTGGAATGCCTGCTTCAATTTTAATGGGTGTTATCTGCTTACATGCAAAATCAAGCATTCATAAAACAGATATTTTGCCTTGAACGCTAAGCCAGTCTTGAACATTCACAGCAGTTATTTCTACCTCTTTCCCCCAAGCATCTTGATAAAATTACATTTCAATATATTAAAAATTTAACTTTTAATTTAAAAAGTTAACTTCAATGTCACATTAAGTGGCAAATACATTGACAATTCAGGTAGTACAAGCAATGGGGGAAGCTATATTAGGGTGGTTGATTGTCAAACTAACTTGCACCAATCCCTAGCACAAAAAGGAGATTAATCAGAGGCTGAAGTAAGGGGAAGCGGCTCTGGAAAATTAGAAGCCCTTGTTTCTAAGGGCAAATACAACATCTACACAGAATAAGCTGACTCATTTCTGAAATGCTGCTAAAAGTGCTATGGAAAAATCCAACTATGACAGATTATATCCCGCTTCCTTAGAAAGGTTTCCCCATCCTCCCCGAGATTTGCCATTACTGTGGCTTGGAAAATGTTCTA